>NW_027326780.1:0-600000 GCF_047675955.1 Chlorocebus sabaeus | reverse complement strand
ATTAACAGAGCACAAAATAGTTTTTCAGAAATCTTCTTTTCAGTTTTTGTCTTTAATATTTCCTTTTTCACCATAGCCCTCTATGGGATACTAAGTATCACTTTCCAATTTCCACAAAAACAGTCTTAGCGAAAGGCTTCTTGAAGGGAAATCTGTAACTCTGTGAGATGAACTAAGAGAATACAACGCGGTTTCTCAGAAAGCTTCTTTCCAGTTTTTAACGGAAGGTATTTCCTTTTCCACCATAGCCCTTTAAGGGCTTCCAAATATCACTTTGATAATTCCTCCAGAACTGTCTTATCGAAAGGCTTCTTGAGGAGAAACCTGTAACTCTGTGAGATGAATTAGCAGAACACAACGCAGTTTCTCAGAAAGCTTCTTTCAAGTTTTTAACAGAAGATATTTCCTTTTTCACCATAGCCCTCTATGGGCTTTCAAATATCACTTTGCAAATTCCACAAGAACAGTCTTAGTGAAAGGCTTCTTGAGGGGAAAGCTGTAACTCTGTCAGATGAATTAACGGAAAGCAATGCTGTTTCTCTGAAAGCTACTTTCCAGTTTTCAACTGAAGATATTCGCTTTTTCGCCATAGCCCTCCATGGGCTTCCAAATTTCACTTTGCAAATTCCACAAGAACAGTCTTAAGGAAAGGTTTCTTGAGGGGAAAGCTGTAACTGTGTGAGATGAATTAACAGAACACAAACCAGTTTCTCAGAAATATTCTTTCCAATTTTTAACGGAAGATATTTCCTTTTTCACCATAGCACTCTATGGGCTTCCAAATATCACTTTGCAAATTCCACAAGAACAGTCTTAGCGAAAGGCTTCTGTAGCAGAAAGCTCTAAGTCTGTGACCAGAATTAACAGAGCACAAAGTAGTTTCTACGAAAGATTCTTTTCAGTTTTTGTCTTAGGATATTTCTTTTTTCACCATAGCCCTCTATGGGCTTCTAAGTATCCGTTTCCAATTTCCACAAAAACTGTCTTAAGGAAAGACTTCTTCAGGGGAATGATGTAACTCTGTGAGTTGAATTAAGAGAACACAAAGGAGTTTCTCAGAATGCCTCTTTCCAGTTTTTAACGGAAGATATTTCCTTTTTCACGATATCCCTCTATGGGCTTCCAAATATCACTTTGTAAATTCCACAAAAACTGTCTTAGCGAAAGGCTACTTGAGAGGAAAGCTGTAACTCTGTGAGATGAAATAACAGAACACAAAGCAGTTTCTCAGAAAGCCTCTTTCCACTTTTTAACGGAAGATATTTCCTTCTTCACCATAGCCCTCTATGGGCTTCCAAATATCACTTTGAAATTCCACAAAAACAGTCTTAGCGAAAGGCTTCTTGAGGGTAAAGCTGTAAATCATTGAGATGAATCTGCAGAACACAAAGCAGTTCCTCAGAAAGCTTCTTTTCAGTTTTTAACTGAAGATATTTCCTTTTTCACCGTAGCCTTCTATGGGCTTCCAAAGACCACGCTGCAGATTCCACAAGAACAATCTTAGCGAAAGGATTCTTGAGGGGAAAGCTGTAACTCTGTGAGATGAATTAACAGAACACAAAGTAGTTTCTCAGAAAGCTTCTTTCCGGTTTTTAACTGAAGATATTACCTTTTTCACCATATCCCTCTATGGGCTTCCAAATATCACTTTGCAAATTCCACAAGAACAGTCTTAGCGAAAGGCTTCTTGAGGGGAAAGCTGTAACTCTGTTAGATGAATTAACAGAACACAAAGCACTTTCTCAGAAAGCTTCTTTCCAGTTGTTAACTGAAGATATTTCTTTTTCACCATAGACCTTTATGGATTTCCAAATATTACTTTGCAAATCCCACAGAACTGTCTTAGCGAAAGGCCTCTTGAGGGGAAAGCTGTAACTCGGTGAGATATATTAACAGTACACACGGCAGTTTCTCAGAATGTTGCTTTCCAGTTTTTAACGGAAGATATTTCCTTTTTCACCATAGCCCTCTATGGGCTTCCAAATATCACTTTGCAAATTTCACAAGAATAGTCTCAGTGAACGAATTCTTGAGGGGAAAGCTGTAACTCTGTGAGATGAATAACAGAACACAAAGCAGTTTCTCACAAAGCTTTTTTTCCAGTTTTTAACGGTAGATATTTCCTTTTTCACCATAGCCCTCTACGGTCTTCCAAATATCACTTTGCAAATTCTACAAGAAAAGGCTTAGAGAAAGGTTTCTTGAGGGGAAAGCTGTATTTCTGTGAGATGAATTAACACAACACAAAGCAGTTTCTCAGAAAGCTTCCTTCCAGTTTTCAACGGAAGACATTTTCTTATACACCATAGCACTCTATGGTCTTCTAAATATCACTTTCCAAATTCCACAAGAACAGTCTTAGCGCAAGGCTTCTTGAGGGCAAAGCTGTTACTCTGTGAGATGAATTAGCAGAACACAAAGCAGTTTCTCAGAAAGCATCTTTCCAGTTTTTACTGAAGATATTTCCTTTTTCAATATAGACGTCTATAAGCTTCCATATATCACTTTGCAATTTCCACAAGAACAGTCTAAGCGAAAGGCTTCTTGAGGAGAAAGCTGTAATCAGAAAGCTTTTTTCGAGTTTTTAACAGAAGATATTTTCTTTTTCACCATAGCCCTCTATGGGCTTCCAAATATCACTTTGCAAATTCCACAAGAACAGTGTTAGCGAAAGGCATCTTGAGGGGAAAGCTGTAACTCTGTGAGATGAATTAACAGAACACAAAGCAGTTTCTAAGGAAGATTCTTTCCAGTTTTTAACAGAAGATATTTCCTTTTTCACCATAGCCCTCTATGGGCTTCCAAATATCACTTTACAAATTCCACAAGAACAGTCTTAGCGAAAGGCATCTTGAGGGGAAAGCTGTAACTCTGTGAGATGAATTAACAGAACACAAATGAGTTTCTCAGAAAGCTTCTATCCAGTTTTTAACTGAAGATATTTTGTTGTTCACAATAGCCCTCGATTGGTTTCCAAATATCACTTTGCAAATTCCACAAGAACAGTCTTAGCGAAAGGCTTCTAGAGTGGAAAGCTGTAACTCTGTGAGATGAATTAATAGAACACAAAGCAGTTTCTCAGAAAGCATCTTTCCAGTTTTTAACGGAAGATGTTTCCTTTTTAACCGTAGCCCTCTATGGGCTCCCAAATATCACTTTGCAAATTCCACAAGAACAGCCTTAGCAAAAGGCTTCTTGAGGGGAAAGCTGTAACTCTGTGAGGTGAATTAACAGAACTCAAAGCAGTATCTCAGAAAGCTTCTTTCCAGTTTTTAACGGAAGATATTTCCTTTTTCACATTAGCCCTCTATATGCTTCTAAATATCAAATTGCAAATTTCACAAGAACAGGCTTAAAAAAAGACTTCTTGAGGGGAAACCTGTAACTCTCTGAAATGAAATAATAGAACACAAAGCAGTTTCTCAGAAAGCTTCTTTCCAGTTTTCATCTTAGGATATTTCCTTTTTCACCATAGACATCTATGGGCTTCCCAATATCACTTTGCAAATTCCACAAGAACAGTCTTAGCTAAAGGCTTCTTGAGGGGAAAGCTGTAACTCTGTGAGATGAATTAACAGAGCACAAAATAGTTTTTCAGAAATCTTCTTTTCAGTTTTTGTCTTTAATATTTCCTTTTTCACCATAGCCCTCTATGGGATACTAAGTATCACTTTCCAATTTCCACAAAAACAGTCTTAGCGAAAGGCTTCTTGAAGGGAAATCTGTAACTCTGTGAGATGAACTAAGAGAATACAACGCGGTTTCTCAGAAAGCTTCTTTCCAGTTTTTAACGGAAGGTATTTCCTTTTCCACCATAGCCCTTTAAGGGCTTCCAAATATCACTTTGATAATTCCTCCAGAACTGTCTTATCGAAAGGCTTCTTGAGGAGAAACCTGTAACTCTGTGAGATGAATTAGCAGAACACAACGCAGTTTCTCAGAAAGCTTCTTTCAAGTTTTTAACAGAAGATATTTCCTTTTTCACCATAGCCCTCTATGGGCTTTCAAATATCACTTTGCAAATTCCACAAGAACAGTCTTAGTGAAAGGCTTCTTGAGGGGAAAGCTGTAACTCTGTCAGATGAATTAACGGAAAACAATGCTGTTTCTCTGAAAGCTACTTTCCAGTTTTCAACTGAAGATATTCGCTTTTTCACCATAGCCCTCCATGGGCTTCCAAATTTCACTTTGCAAATTCCACAAGAACAGTCTTAAGGAAAGGTTTCTTGAGGGGAAAGCTGTAACTGTGTGAGATGAATTAACAGAACACAAACCAGTTTCTCAGAAATATTCTTTCCAATTTTTAACGGAAGATATTTCCTTTTTCACCATAGCACTCTATGGGCTTCCAAATATCACTTTGCAAATTCCACAAGAACAGTCTTAGCGAAAGGCTTCTGTAGGAGAAAGCTCTAAGTCTGTGACCAGAATTAACAGAGCACAAAGTAGTTTCTACGAAAGATTCTTTTCAGTTTTTGTCTTAGGATATTTCTTTTTTCACCATAGCCCTCTATGGGCTTCTAAGTATCCGTTTCCAATTTCCACAAAAACTGTCTTAAGGAAAGACTTCTTCAGGGGAATGATGTAACTCTGTGAGTTGAATTAAGAGAACACAAAGGAGTTTCCCAGAATGCCTCTTTCCAGTTTTTAACGGAAGATATTTCCTTTTTCACGATATCCCTCTATGGGCTTCCAAATATCACTTTGTAAATTCCACAAAAACTGTCTTAGCGAAAGGCTACTTGAGAGGAAAGCTGTAACTCTGTGAGATGAAATAACAGAACACAAAGCAGTTTCTCAGAAAGCCTCTTTCCACTTTTTAACGGAAGATATTTCCTTCTTCACCATAGCCCTCTATGGGCTTCCAAATATCACTTTGAAATTCCACAAAAACAGTCTTAGCGAAAGGCTTCTTGAGGGTAAAGCTGTAAATCATTGAGATGAATCTGCAGAACACAAAGCAGTTCCTCAGAAAGCTTCTTTTCAGTTTTTAACTGAAGATATTTCCTTTTTCACCGTAGCCTTCTATGGGCTTCCAAAGACCACGCTGCAGATTCCACAAGAACAATCTTAGCGAAAGGATTCTTGAGGGGAAAGCTGTAACTCTGTGAGATGAATTAACAGAACACAAAGTAGTTTCTCAGAAAGCTTCTTTCCGGTTTTTAACTGAAGATATTACCTTTTTCACCATATCCCTCTATGGGCTTCCAAATATCACTTTGCAAATTCCACAAGAACAGTCTTAGCGAAAGGCTTCTTGAGGGGAAAGCTGTAACTCTGTTAGATGAATTAACAGAACACAAAGCACTTTCTCAGAAAGCTTCTTTCCAGTTGTTAACTGAAGATATTTCTTTTTCACCATAGACCTTTATGGATTTCCAAATATTACTTTGCAAATCCCACAGAACTGTCTTAGCGAAAGGCCTCTTGAGGGGAAAGCTGTAACTCGGTGAGATATATTAACAGTACACACGGCAGTTTCTCAGAATGTTGCTTTCCAGTTTTTAACGGAAGATATTTCCTTTTTCACCATAGCCCTCTATGGGCTTCCAAATATCACTTTGCAAATTTCACAAGAATAGTCTCAGTGAACGAATTCTTGAGGGGAAAGCTGTAACTCTGTGAGATGAATAACAGAACACAAAGCAGTTTCTCACAAAGCTTTTTTTCCATTTTTTAACGGAAGATATTTCCTTTTTCACCATAGCCCTCTACGGTCTTCCAAATATCACTTTGCAAATTCTACAAGAAAAGGCTTAGAGAAAGGTTTCTTGAGGGGAAAGCTGTATTTCTGTGAGATGAATTAACACAACACAAAGCAGTTTCTCAGAAAGCTTCCTTCCAGTTTTCAACGGAAGACATTTTCTTATACACCATAGCACTCTATGGTCTTCTAAATATCACTTTCCAAATTCCACAAGAACAGTCTTAGCGCAAGGCTTCTTGAGGGCAAAGCTGTTACTCTGTGAGATGAATTAGCAGAACACAAAGCAGTTTCTCAGAAAGCATCTTTCCAGTTTTTACTGAAGATATTTCCTTTTTCAATATAGACGTCTATTAGCTTCCATATATCACTTTGCAATTTCCACAAGAACAGTCTAAGCGAAAGGCTTCTTGAGGAGAAAGCTGTAATCAGAAAGCTTTTTTCGAGTTTTTAACAGAAGATATTTTCTTTTTCACCATAGCCCTCTATGGGCTTCCAAATATCACTTTGCAAATTCCACAAGAACAGTGTTAGCGAAAGGCATCTTGAGGGGAAAGCTGTAACTCTGTGAGATGAATTAACAGAACACAAAGCAGTTTCTAAGGAAGATTCTTTCCAGTTTTTAACAGAAGATATTTCCTTTTTCACCATAGCCCTCTATGGGCTTCCAAATATCACTTTACAAATTCCACAAGAACAGTCTTAGCGAAAGGCATCTTGAGGGGAAAGCTGTAACTCTGTGAGATGAATTAACAGAACACAAATGAGTTTCTCAGAAAGCTTCTATCCAGTTTTTAACTGAAGATATTTTGTTGTTCACAATAGCCCTCGATTGGTTTCCAAATATCACTTTGCAAATTCCACAAGAACAGTCTTAGCGAAAGGCTTCTAGAGTGGAAAGCTGTAACTCTGTGAGATGAATTAATAGAACACAAAGCAGTTTCTCAGAAAGCATCTTTCCAGTTTTTAACGGAAGATGTTTCCTTTTTAACCGTAGCCCTCTATGGGCTCCCAAATATCACTTTGCAAATTCCACAAGAACAGCCTTAGCAAAAGGCTTCTTGAGGGGAAAGCTGTAACTCTGTGAGGTGAATTAACAGAACTCAAAGCAGTATCTCAGAAAGCTTCTTTCCAGTTTTTAACGGAAGATATTTCCTTTTTCACATTAGCCCTCTATATGCTTCTAAATATCAAATTGCAAATTTCACAAGAACAGGCTTAAAAAAAGACTTCTTGAGGGGAAACCTGTAACTCTCTGAAATGAAATAATAGAACACAAAGCAGTTTCTCAGAAAGCTTCTTTCCAGTTTTCATCTTAGGATATTTCCTTTTTCACCATAGACATCTATGGGCTTCCCAATATCACTTTGCAAATTCCACAAGAACAGTCTTAGCTAAAGGCTTCTTGAGGGGAAAGCTGTAACTCTGTGAGATGAATTAACAGAGCACAAAATAGTTTTTCAGAAATCTTCTTTTCAGTTTTTGTCTTTAATATTTCCTTTTTCACCATAGCCCTCTATGGGATACTAAGTATCACTTTCCAATTTCCACAAAAACAGTCTTAGCGAAAGGCTTCTTGAAGGGAAATCTGTAACTCTGTGAGATGAACTAAGAGAATACAACGCGGTTTCTCAGAAAGCTTCTTTCCAGTTTTTAACGGAAGGTATTTCCTTTTCCACCATAGCCCTTTAAGGGCTTCCAAATATCACTTTGATAATTCCTCCAGAACTGTCTTATCGAAAGGCTTCTTGAGGAGAAACCTGTAACTCTGTGAGATGAATTAGCAGAACACAACGCAGTTTCTCAGAAAGCTTCTTTCAAGTTTTTAACAGAAGATATTTCCTTTTTCACCATAGCCCTCTATGGGCTTTCAAATATCACTTTGCAAATTCCACAAGAACAGTCTTAGTGAAAGGCTTCTTGAGGGGAAAGCTGTAACTCTGTCAGATGAATTAACGGAAAACAATGCTGTTTCTCTGAAAGCTACTTTCCAGTTTTCAACTGAAGATATTCGCTTTTTCACCATAGCCCTCCATGGGCTTCCAAATTTCACTTTGCAAATTCCACAAGAACAGTCTTAAGGAAAGGTTTCTTGAGGGGAAAGCTGTAACTGTGTGAGATGAATTAACAGAACACAAACCAGTTTCTCAGAAATATTCTTTCCAATTTTTAACGGAAGATATTTCCTTTTTCACCATAGCACTCTATGGGCTTCCAAATATCACTTTGCAAATTCCACAAGAACAGTCTTAGCGAAAGGCTTCTGTAGGAGAAAGCTCTAAGTCTGTGACCAGAATTAACAGAGCACAAAGTAGTTTCTACGAAAGATTCTTTTCAGTTTTTGTCTTAGGATATTTCTTTTTTCACCATAGCCCTCTATGGGCTTCTAAGTATCCGTTTCCAATTTCCACAAAAACTGTCTTAAGGAAAGACTTCTTCAGGGGAATGATGTAACTCTGTGAGTTGAATTAAGAGAACACAAAGGAGTTTCCCAGAATGCCTCTTTCCAGTTTTTAACGGAAGATATTTCCTTTTTCACGATATCCCTCTATGGGCTTCCAAATATCACTTTGTAAATTCCACAAAAACTGTCTTAGCGAAAGGCTACTTGAGAGGAAAGCTGTAACTCTGTGAGATGAAATAACAGAACACAAAGCAGTTTCTCAGAAAGCCTCTTTCCACTTTTTAACGGAAGATATTTCCTTCTTCACCATAGCCCTCTATGGGCTTCCAAATATCACTTTGAAATTCCACAAAAACAGTCTTAGCGAAAGGCTTCTTGAGGGTAAAGCTGTAAATCATTGAGATGAATCTGCAGAACACAAAGCAGTTCCTCAGAAAGCTTCTTTTCAGTTTTTAACTGAAGATATTTCCTTTTTCACCGTAGCCTTCTATGGGCTTCCAAAGACCACGCTGCAGATTCCACAAGAACAATCTTAGCGAAAGGATTCTTGAGGGGAAAGCTGTAACTCTGTGAGATGAATTAACAGAACACAAAGTAGTTTCTCAGAAAGCTTCTTTCCGGTTTTTAACTGAAGATATTACCTTTTTCACCATATCCCTCTATGGGCTTCCAAATATCACTTTGCAAATTCCACAAGAACAGTCTTAGCGAAAGGCTTCTTGAGGGGAAAGCTGTAACTCTGTTAGATGAATTAACAGAACACAAAGCACTTTCTCAGAAAGCTTCTTTCCAGTTGTTAACTGAAGATATTTCTTTTTCACCATAGACCTTTATGGATTTCCAAATATTACTTTGCAAATCCCACAGAACTGTCTTAGCGAAAGGCCTCTTGAGGGGAAAGCTGTAACTCGGTGAGATATATTAACAGTACACACGGCAGTTTCTCAGAATGTTGCTTTCCAGTTTTTAACGGAAGATATTTCCTTTTTCACCATAGCCCTCTATGGGCTTCCAAATATCACTTTGCAAATTTCACAAGAATAGTCTCAGTGAACGAATTCTTGAGGGGAAAGCTGTAACTCTGTGAGATGAATAACAGAACACAAAGCAGTTTCTCACAAAGCTTTTTTTCCATTTTTTAACGGAAGATATTTCCTTTTTCACCATAGCCCTCTACGGTCTTCCAAATATCACTTTGCAAATTCTACAAGAAAAGGCTTAGAGAAAGGTTTCTTGAGGGGAAAGCTGTATTTCTGTGAGATGAATTAACACAACACAAAGCAGTTTCTCAGAAAGCTTCCTTCCAGTTTTCAACGGAAGACATTTTCTTATACACCATAGCACTCTATGGTCTTCTAAATATCACTTTCCAAATTCCACAAGAACAGTCTTAGCGCAAGGCTTCTTGAGGGCAAAGCTGTTACTCTGTGAGATGAATTAGCAGAACACAAAGCAGTTTCTCAGAAAGCATCTTTCCAGTTTTTACTGAAGATATTTCCTTTTTCAATATAGACGTCTATTAGCTTCCATATATCACTTTGCAATTTCCACAAGAACAGTCTAAGCGAAAGGCTTCTTGAGGAGAAAGCTGTAATCAGAAAGCTTTTTTCGAGTTTTTAACAGAAGATATTTTCTTTTTCACCATAGCCCTCTATGGGCTTCCAAATATCACTTTGCAAATTCCACAAGAACAGTGTTAGCGAAAGGCATCTTGAGGGGAAAGCTGTAACTCTGTGAGATGAATTAACAGAACACAAAGCAGTTTCTAAGGAAGATTCTTTCCAGTTTTTAACAGAAGATATTTCCTTTTTCACCATAGCCCTCTATGGGCTTCCAAATATCACTTTACAAATTCCACAAGAACAGTCTTAGCGAAAGGCATCTTGAGGGGAAAGCTGTAACTCTGTGAGATGAATTAACAGAACACAAATGAGTTTCTCAGAAAGCTTCTATCCAGTTTTTAACTGAAGATATTTTGTTGTTCACAATAGCCCTCGATTGGTTTCCAAATATCACTTTGCAAATTCCACAAGAACAGTCTTAGCGAAAGGCTTCTAGAGTGGAAAGCTGTAACTCTGTGAGATGAATTAATAGAACACAAAGCAGTTTCTCAGAAAGCATCTTTCCAGTTTTTAACGGAAGATGTTTCCTTTTTAACCGTAGCCCTCTATGGGCTCCCAAATATCACTTTGCAAATTCCACAAGAACAGCCTTAGCAAAAGGCTTCTTGAGGGGAAAGCTGTAACTCTGTGAGGTGAATTAACAGAACTCAAAGCAGTATCTCAGAAAGCTTCTTTCCAGTTTTTAACGGAAGATATTTCCTTTTTCACATTAGCCCTCTATATGCTTCTAAATATCAAATTGCAAATTTCACAAGAACAGGCTTAAAAAAAGACTTCTTGAGGGGAAACCTGTAACTCTCTGAAATGAAATAATAGAACACAAAGCAGTTTCTCAGAAAGCTTCTTTCCAGTTTTCATCTTAGGATATTTCCTTTTTCACCATAGACATCTATGGGCTTCCCAATATCACTTTGCAAATTCCACAAGAACAGTCTTAGCTAAAGGCTTCTTGAGGGGAAAGCTGTAACTCTGTGAGATGAATTAACAGAGCACAAAATAGTTTTTCAGAAATCTTCTTTTCAGTTTTTGTCTTTAATATTTCCTTTTTCACCATAGCCCTCTATGGGATACTAAGTATCACTTTCCAATTTCCACAAAAACAGTCTTAGCGAAAGGCTTCTTGAAGGGAAATCTGTAACTCTGTGAGATGAACTAAGAGAATACAACGCGGTTTCTCAGAAAGCTTCTTTCCAGTTTTTAACGGAAGGTATTTCCTTTTCCACCATAGCCCTTTAAGGGCTTCCAAATATCACTTTGATAATTCCTCCAGAACTGTCTTATCGAAAGGCTTCTTGAGGAGAAACCTGTAACTCTGTGAGATGAATTAGCAGAACACAACGCAGTTTCTCAGAAAGCTTCTTTCAAGTTTTTAACAGAAGATATTTCCTTTTTCACCATAGCCCTCTATGGGCTTTCAAATATCACTTTGCAAATTCCACAAGAACAGTCTTAGTGAAAGGCTTCTTGAGGGGAAAGCTGTAACTCTGTCAGATGAATTAACGGAAAGCAATGCTGTTTCTCTGAAAGCTACTTTCCAGTTTTCAACTGAAGATATTCGCTTTTTCGCCATAGCCCTCCATGGGCTTCCAAATTTCACTTTGCAAATTCCACAAGAACAGTCTTAAGGAAAGGTTTCTTGAGGGGAAAGCTGTAACTGTGTGAGATGAATTAACAGAACACAAACCAGTTTCTCAGAAATATTCTTTCCAATTTTTAACGGAAGATATTTCCTTTTTCACCATAGCACTCTATGGGCTTCCAAATATCACTTTGCAAATTCCACAAGAACAGTCTTAGCGAAAGGCTTCTGTAGCAGAAAGCTCTAAGTCTGTGACCAGAATTAACAGAGCACAAAGTAGTTTCTACGAAAGATTCTTTTCAGTTTTTGTCTTAGGATATTTCTTTTTTCACCATAGCCCTCTATGGGCTTCTAAGTATCCGTTTCCAATTTCCACAAAAACTGTCTTAAGGAAAGACTTCTTCAGGGGAATGATGTAACTCTGTGAGTTGAATTAAGAGAACACAAAGGAGTTTCTCAGAATGCCTCTTTCCAGTTTTTAACGGAAGATATTTCCTTTTTCACGATATCCCTCTATGGGCTTCCAAATATCACTTTGTAAATTCCACAAAAACTGTCTTAGCGAAAGGCTACTTGAGAGGAAAGCTGTAACTCTGTGAGATGAAATAACAGAACACAAAGCAGTTTCTCAGAAAGCCTCTTTCCACTTTTTAACGGAAGATATTTCCTTCTTCACCATAGCCCTCTATGGGCTTCCAAATATCACTTTGAAATTCCACAAAAACAGTCTTAGCGAAAGGCTTCTTGAGGGTAAAGCTGTAAATCATTGAGATGAATCTGCAGAACACAAAGCAGTTCCTCAGAAAGCTTCTTTTCAGTTTTTAACTGAAGATATTTCCTTTTTCACCGTAGCCTTCTATGGGCTTCCAAAGACCACGCTGCAGATTCCACAAGAACAATCTTAGCGAAAGGATTCTTGAGGGGAAAGCTGTAACTCTGTGAGATGAATTAACAGAACACAAAGTAGTTTCTCAGAAAGCTTCTTTCCGGTTTTTAACTGAAGATATTACCTTTTTCACCATATCCCTCTATGGGCTTCCAAATATCACTTTGCAAATTCCACAAGAACAGTCTTAGCGAAAGGCTTCTTGAGGGGAAAGCTGTAACTCTGTTAGATGAATTAACAGAACACAAAGCACTTTCTCAGAAAGCTTCTTTCCAGTTGTTAACTGAAGATATTTCTTTTTCACCATAGACCTTTATGGATTTCCAAATATTACTTTGCAAATCCCACAGAACTGTCTTAGCGAAAGGCCTCTTGAGGGGAAAGCTGTAACTCGGTGAGATATATTAACAGTACACACGGCAGTTTCTCAGAATGTTGCTTTCCAGTTTTTAACGGAAGATATTTCCTTTTTCACCATAGCCCTCTATGGGCTTCCAAATATCACTTTTCAAATTTCACAAGAATAGTCTCAGTGAACGAATTCTTGAGGGGAAAGCTGTAACTCTGTGAGATGAATAACAGAACACAAAGCAGTTTCACAGAAAGCTTCTTTTCGGTTTTTATCTTAGGATATTTCCATTTTCATCATAGCCCTTTATGGACTTCCAAATATTACTTTGCATATTCCACAAGAATAGTCTTTGCCAAAGGGATCTTGAGGAAAAGCTGTAACTCTGTGTGATGAATTAACAGAACAAAAAGCAGTTTCTCAGAAAGCTTCTTTTAAGTTTTTAACTGAAGTTATTTCCTTTTTCACCATTACTCTCTAGGTGCTTCCAAATATCACTTTGCAATTTACACAACAACAGCCTTAGCGAAAGGCTTCTTGATTGTAAAGCTGTAACTCTGTGACTTGAATTTTCAGAATACAAAGCAGTTTCTCAGGAAGCTTCTTTTCAGTTTTTATCTTAGTATATTTCCTTTTTCACCACAGCCCTGCATCGGCTTCCAAATATCCCTTTGCAAATTCCACAAGAACAGCCTTAGCGAAAGGCTTCTGGAGGGCAATGCTGTAACTCGGTGAGATGAACTAACAGAACACAAAGCAGTTTCTCAGAAAGTTTCTTTCTAGTTTTCAACGGAAGATATTTCCTTTTTCACCATAGCCCTGCATGGGCTTCTAATATCACTTTGCAAATTCCACAAAAACAGCCTTAGCGTAAGGCTTCTTGAGGGGAAAGCTGTAATTCTGTGATTTAAATTAACAAAACACAAAGTAGTTTCTCAGAAAGCGTCTTTTCAGATTTTATCTTAGGCTATTTCCTTTTTCACCACAGCCCTCAAACGGCTTCCAAATATCACTTTGCAAATTCCACAAGAACAGTCTTAGTGAACGGCTTCTTGAGAAGAAAGCTGTAACTCTGTGAGATGAATTAACAGAACACAAAGCAGCTTCTCAGAAATCTTCTTTCCAGTTTTTACCGGAACATATTTCCTTTTTCACCACAGCCGTCTATGGGCTTCCAAATATGACTTTGAATATCCCACAAGAACGTTCTTAGCGAAGGCTTCTTGTGGGGAAAGCTGAAACTCGGTCAATTGTATAATTAACAGAACACACAGCAGTTTCTCAGAAAGCTTCTTTTCAGTTTTTAACTGAAGATATTTCCTTTTTCACCATAGCCCTCTAGGGGCTTCCAATGATCACTGTGCAAATTCCACAAGAACAGTCTAAACGAAAGGCTTCTTGAGGGGAAAGCTGTAACTCTTCGAGATGAATTAACAGAACACAAACCAATTTCTCAGAAAGCTTCTTTCCAGTTTTTAACTGTAGATATTTCCTTTTTCACCATAGCACTCTATGGGCTTCCAAATATCACTTTGTTAATCCCACAAGAACAGTCTTACCGAAAGGCTTTTTGAGGGAAAAGCTGTAACTCTGTGAGATGAATTAACAGAACAAAAAGCAGTTTCTCAGAAAGCTTCTTTTCTTATTTTTCCTTTTTCTTCATAGCCATCTATGGGCTTCCAAATATCACATTGCAAATCCCACAAGAACAGTCTTACCGAATGGCTTCTGGAGGTGAAAGCTGTAACTCGGTGAGATATATTAACAGAACACACGGCGGTTTCCCAGAATGCTTCTTTCCAGTTTTTACCCGAAGATATTTCCTTTTTCACCATAGACCTCTATGGGCTTCCAAATATCATTTTACAAATTTCAGAAGAAAGGTCCTAGTGAAGGGCTTCTTGAGGGGAAAGCTGTAACTCTGTGAAATGAGTTAACAGAACACAAAGCAGCTTCTCAGAAAGCTTCTTTTCAGTGTTTTTCTAAGGATATATCCTCTTTCATCATAGTCCTCTATGGGCTTCCAAATATCACTTTGCAATTGCCTCAAGAACAGTCTTAGTTAAAGGCTTCTTGAAGAGAAAGCTTCAACTCGGTGAGATGTATTAACAGAACACACGGCAGGTTCTCAAAAAATTTCTTTCCAGTTTTTAACGGAAGATATTTACTTTTTTACCATAGCCATCTATGGGTTTCGAAATATCACTTTGCAAATTTCACAAGAATAGTGTTAGTGAACGGCTTCTTGAGGGGAAAGCTGAAACTCTGTGAGATGAACTAACAGAACAGAAAGCAGTTTCTCAGAGATCTTCTTTTCGGTTTTTAACGGAAGATATTTCCTTTTTCACCATAGCTCTCTAAGGGCTTCCAAATTTCACTTTGCAAATTCCACAAGAACAGTCTTAGCGAAAGGCTTCTAGAGGGGAAAGCTGTAACTCTGTGAGATGAATTCACAGAACACAAAGCAGTTTCTAAGAGAGCTTCTTACCAGTTTTTAACGGAAGATATTTCCTTTTTCACCATAGCCCTCTAGGTGCCTCCAAATATCACCTTGCAAATTCCACAAGAACAGTCTTAGAGAAAGGCTTCTGGAGAGAAAAGCTGTATTTCTGTGCTGTGAATAAACAGAACATAAAGCAGTTTCTCAGAAATCTTCTTTCCAGTTTTTATCTTAGGATAATTCCTTTTTCACCATAGCCCTCTATGGGCTTCCAAATATCACTACGCAAATCCCACAGGAACAGTCTTAGCGAAAGGCTTCTTGTGGAGAAAGCTGTAACTCGGTGAGTTATATTAACAGAACACACGGCAGTTTCTCAGAGTGCTTCTTTTCTTTTTTTATCTTAGGATATTTCCATTTTCACCATTGCCCTCTAGGGGTTCCAAATGTCACTTTGAAAATTGCACAAGAACAGTCTTACTGAATGGTTCCTTGAGGGGAAAGCTCTAACACTGTGAGATTAACTAACAGAACACAAAGCAGTTTCTCAGAAAGCTTCTTCTCGGTTTTAATCTTAGGATATTTCCTTTTACACCATAGCCATCTATGGGCTTCGAAATATCACTTTGCAAATTCCACAAGAAGAGTCTTAGCGGAAGGTTTCTTCAGGGGAAAGCTGTGATTCTTGGAGAAGAATTAACAGAACACAAAGCAGTATCTCAGAATGCTTCTTTTCAGTTTTTAACTGAAGATATTTCCTTTTTCATCATAGCCCTCAAAGGGCTTCCAATATCACTTTACAAATTTCACAAGAACAGTCTTAGTGAACGGCTTCTTGAGGGTAAAGCTGTAACTCTGTGAGATGAACTAACAGAACACAAGGCAGTTTCTCAGAAAGCTTCTTTTCGATTTTTATCTTAGGATATTTCCATTTTCACCATAGGCATCTATGGGCTTCCAAATATCACCTTGCAAATTCCACAAAAACAGCCTTAGCGCCAGGCCTCTTGAGGGGAAAGCTGTAACTCTGTGAGATGAATTAACAGAACACAAAGCAGTTTCTCAGAAAGCTTCTTTTTAGATTTTATCTTAGGATATTTCCTTTTTCACCATAGCCCTCAATCGGCTTCCAAATATCACTTTGCAAATTCCACAACATTCTTATCGAAAGGCTTCTTGAGGTAAAAGCTGTAACTCTGTGAGATGAATTAACAGAACTCAAAGCAGTTTCTCAGAAATATTCTTTCCAGTTTTTAACGGAATATATTTACTTTTTCACCATAACCGTCTATGGGCCTCCAAATATCACTTTGCAAATTCCACAAGAACAGTCATAGCGAAAGGCTTCTTGAGGGGAAAGCTGTGACTGTGTGAGATGAATTAACAGAACACAATGCAGTTTCTCGGAAATCTTATTTCCAGTTTTTAACAGAAGATATTTCCTGTTTCACCATGGCTTTCTACGGGCTTCCAAATATCACTTTGCACATTTCACAAGAAAAGTCTTAGTGAATACGTTCTTGAGTGGAAAGCTGTAACTCGGCGAGATGAACTAACAGAACGAAAAGCGGTTTCTCAGAAAGCTTCTTTTCTTTTTTTAACTTAGGATATTTCCATTTTCACCATTGCCCTCTAGGGGCTTCCAAATATCACATTGCAAATCCCACAAGAACAGTCTTACCGAATGGCTTCTGGAGGTGAAAGCTGTAACTCGGTGAGATATATTAACAGAACACACGGCAGTTTCCCAGAATGCTTCTTTCCAGTTTTTACCCGAAGATATTTCCTTTTTCACCATAGACCTCTATGGGCTTCCAAATATCACTTTACAAATTTCAGAAGAAAGGTCCTAGTGAAGGGCTTCTTGAGGGGAAAGCTGTAACTCTGTGAAATGAGTTAACAGAACACAAAGCAGCTTCTCAGAGAGCTTCCTTTCAGTGTTTTTCTAAGGATATATCCTCTTTCATCATAGTCCTCTATGGGCTTCCAAATATCACTTTGCAATTGCCTCAAGAACAGTCTTAGTTAAAGGCTTCTTGAAGTGAAAGCTTCAACTCGGTGAGATGTATTAACAGAACACACGGCAGGTTCTCAAAAAATTTCTTTCCAGTTTTTAACGGAAGATATTTACTTTTTTACCATAGCCATCTATGGGTTTCGAAATATCACTTTGCAAATTTCACAAGAATAGTGTTAGTGAACGGCTTCTTGAGGGGAAAGCTGAAACTCTGTGAGATGAAATAACAGAACAGAAAGCAGTTTCTCAGAGATCTTCTTTTCGGTTTTTAACGGAAGATATTTCCTTTTTCACCATAGCTCTCTAAGGGCTTCCAAATTTCACTTTGCAAATTCCACAAGAACAGTCTTAGCGAAAGGCTTCTCGTGGGGAAAGCTGTAACTCTGTGAGATGAATTCACAGAACACAAAGCAGTTTCTAAGAGAGCTTCTTTAAAGTTTTTAACGGAAGATATTTCCTTTGTCACCATAGCCCTCTATGGGCTAACAAAAATCACTTTGCAAATTCCACAAGAACAGTCTTAGCAAAAGGCTTCTGGAGGGATAAGCTGTAACTCTGTGTGATGAATTAACAGAACACAAAGCAGTTTCTCAGAAAGCTTCTTTTTAGATTTTATCTTAGGATATTTCCTTTTTCACCATATCCCTCAATCGACTTCCAAATATCACTTTGGAAATTCCACAACAGTCTTATCGAAAGGCTTCTTGAGGTAAAAGCTGTAACTCTGTGAGATGAATTAACAGAACTCAAAGCAGTTTCTCAGAAATATTCTTTCCAGTTTTTAACGGAATATATTTACTTTTTCACCATAACCGTCTATGGGCCTCCAAATATCACTTTGCAAATTCCACAAGAACAGTCATAGCGAAAGGCTTCTTGAGGGGAAAGCTGTGACTGTGTGAGATGAATTAACAGAACACAAAGCAGTTTCTCAGAAATATTCTTTCCAGTTTTTAACGGAATATATTTACTTTTTCACCATAACCGTCTATGGGCCTCCAAATATCACTTTGCAAATTCCACAAGAACAGTCATAGCGAAAGGCTTCTTGAGGGGAAAGCTGTGACTGTGTGAGATGAATTAACAGAACACAATGCAGTTTCTCGGAAATATTCTTTCCAGTTTTTATCTTAGGATAATTCCTTTTTCACCATAGCTCTCTATGGGCTTCAAAATATCACTAAGCAAATCCCACAGGAACAGTCTTAGCGAAAGGCTTCTTGTGGAGAAAGCTGTAACTCGCTGAGTTATATTAACAGAACACACGGCAGTTTCTCAGAGTGCTTCTTTTCTTTTTTTATCTTAGGATATTTCCATTTTCACCATTGCCCTCTAGGGGTTCCAAATGTCACTTTGAAAATTGCACAAGAACAGTCTTACTGAATGGTTCCTTGAGGGGAAAGCTCTAACACTGTGAGATTAACTAACAGAACACAAAGCAGTTTCTCAGAAAGCTTCTTCTCGGTTTTAATCTTAGGATATTTCCTTTTTCACCATAGCCATCTATGGGCTTCGAAATATCACTTTGCAAATTCCACAAGAACAGTCTTAGCGGAAGGTTTCTTTAGGGGAAAGCTGTGATTCTTTGAGAAGAATTAACAGAACATAAAGCAGTATCTCAGAATGCTTCTTTTCAGTTTTTAACTGAAGATATTTCCTTTATCACCATTGCCCTCTAAGGGCTTCCAAATATCACTTTGCAAATACCACAACAGCAGCCTCAGCAAAAGGCTTCTTGAGGGTAAAGCTGTAACTCTGTGAGTTGAATTAAGAGAAAACACAGCAGTTCCTCAGAAAGATTCTTTTCAGTTTTTATCTTAGGATATTTCCTTTTTCACCCTAGACCTCTAATGGCTTCCAAACATCACTTGGCAAATTCCACAAGAACAGTCTTATTGAACGGCTCCTTGAGCGGAAAGCTGGAACTCTGTGAGATGAACTAACAGAACACAAAGCAGTTTCTCAGAAAGGTTCTTTTCGGTTTTTATCTTAGGATATTTCCATTTACACCATAGCCCTCTATGTGATTAAAAATATCACTTTGCATGTTCCACAACAACAGCCTTAGCGAAATGCTTTTTGTGGGGAAAGCTATAACTCTGTGAGATGAATTAACAGAACACAAAGCAGTGTCTCAGAAAGCTTCTTTCCAGTTTTTAACGGAAGATATTTCCTTTTTCACCATAACCGTCTATGGCCTTCCAAATATCACTTGCAAATTCCTCCAGATCTGTCTTATCGAAAGGCTTCTTGAGGGGAAAGCTGTAACTCTGTGGGATGAACTAACAGAACACAAGGCAGTTTCTCGGAAAGGTTCTTTCCAGTTTATAATGGAAGATATTTCGTTTTTCACCATAGCCCTCTAAGGGCTTCCAAATATCACTTTGCAAATTCCACAAGAACAGTCTTAGGGAAAGGCTTCTTGAGAGGAAAGCTGTAACCCTGTGAAATGAAATAACAGAACACAACGCAGTTTCTCAGAGATGTTCTTTTCGGTTTTTAACGGAAGATATTTCCTTTTTCACCATAGCTCTCTAAGGGCTTCCAAATTTCACTTTGCAAATTCCACAAGAACAGTCTTAGCGAAAGGCTTCTAGAGGGGAAAGCTGTAACTCTGTGAGATGAATTCACAGAACACAAAGCAGTTTCTAAGAGAGCTTCTTTCCAGTTTTTAACGGAAGATATTTCCTTTTTCACCATAGCCCTCTATGTGCCTCCAAATTTCACCTTGCAAATTCCACAAGAACAGTCTTAGCGAAAGGCTTCTTGAGGGGAAAGCTGTGACTCTGTGAGATGAATTAACAGAACACAATGCAGTTTCTCAGAAATCTTTCCAGTATTTAACGGAAGATATTCCTTTTTCACCATAGCCGACTACGGGCTTCCAAATATCACTTTGGAAATTTCACAAGAATTGTCTTAGTGAACTGCTTCTTGAGTGGAAAGCTGTAACTCTGTGAGATGAACTAACAGAACCAAAAGCGGTTTCTCAGAAAGCTTCTTTTCTTTTTTTATCTTAGGATATTTCCATTTTCACCATTGCCCTCTATGGGCTTCCAAATATCACTTTGCAATTTCCACAACAACATCCTTAGCGAAAGCATTCTTTATAGGAAAGCTCAAACTCTGTGAGTTGAATTTACAGAACACAAAGCAGTTTCTCTGAAAGCTTCTCTTTAGCTTTTAACTGAAGATATTTCCTTTTTCACCAAAGCCCTCTATGGGCTTCCAAATATCACTTTTCTAATTCCACAACAACAGCCTTAGTGAAAGGCTTTTTTTTTTTTTTTTTTTTTTTTTTTTTTTTGAGACGGGGTCTCGCGCTCTCGCCCAGGCTGGAGTGCAGTGGCCGGATCTCAGCTCACTGCAAGCTCCGCCTCCCGGGTTTACGCCATTCTCCCGCCTCAGCCTCCCGAGTAGCTGGGACTACAGGCGCCCGCCACCTCGCCCGGCTAGTTTTTTGTATTTTTTTAGTAGAGACGGGGTTTCATCGTGTTAGCCAGGATGGTCTCGATCTCCTTACATCGTGATCCGCCCGTCTCGGCCTCCCAAAGTGCTGGGATTACAGGCTTGAGCCACCGCGCCCGGCCGTGAAAGGCTTTTTAAGGGGAAATCTGTAACTCTGTGAGTTGAATTAACAGACCACAAAGCAGTTTCTCAGAAACCTTTTTTTCAGTTTTTAACTGAAGATATTTCCTCTTTCACCAAAGCCCTCTAAGGGCTTCCAAATATCACTTTGGAAATCCTACAAGAACAGTCTTGGCGAAAGGTTTTTTGAGGGGAAAGCTGTAACACGGTGAGATGTATTAACACAACACACGGCAGTTTCTCAGAATTCTTCTTTCCAGTTCTTAACGCAAGATATTTCCATTTTCACCATAGCCCTCTACGTGCTTCCAAATAATTCTTTGCAAATTACACAAGAACAGTCTTAGTGAACAGTTTCTTCAGTGGAAAGCGATAACTCTGTGAGATGAACTAACAGAACACAAGGCAGTTTCACAGAAAGCTACTTTTCTTTTTTTATCTTATGATATATCCATTTTCACCATTGCCCTCTATGGGCTTCCAAATATCACTTTGTAAATTCATCAAGAACAGTCTTAGTGAAAGGCTTCTGCAGGGACAAGCTGTAACTCTGTGAGATGAATTAACATACACAAAGCAGCTTCTCAGAAAGCTTCTGTTCAGTTTTTATCTTAGGATATTTCCTTTTTCACCATAGCCTTCTAAGGGCTCCAAATATCACTTTGTAAATTCCACAAGAACAGTCTTAGCGAAAGGCTTCTTGAAGGGAAAGCTGTAACTCTGTGAGTTGAATTAAGAGACCACAAAGTAGTTTCTCAGAAAGCTTCTTTCCAGTTTTTAACTGAAGATATTTCCTTTTTCATCATAGCCCTCTAAGGGCTTCCAATATCACTTTACAAATTTCACAAGAACAGTCTTAGTGAACGGCTTCTTGAGGGTAAAGCCGTAACTCTGTGAGATGAACTAACAGAACACAAGGCAGTTAATCAGAAAGCTTCTTTTCGATTTTTATCTTAGGATATTTCCATTTTCACCATAGGCATCTATGGGCTTCCAAATATCACCTTGCAAATTCCACAAAAACAGCCTTAGCGACAGGCCTCTTGAGGGGAAAGCTGTAACTCTGTGAGTTGAATTAACAGAACACAAAGCAGTTTCTCAGAAAGCTTCTTTACAGTTTTTATCTTAGGATATTTCCTTTTTCACCATAGCCCTCAATCGGCTTCCAAATATCACTTTGCAAATTCCACAACATTCTTATCGAAAGGCTTCTTGAGGTAAAAGCTGTAACTCTGTGAGATGAATTAACAGAACTCAAAGCAGTTTCTCAGAAATATTCTTTCCAGTTTTTAACGGAATATATTTACTTTTTCACCATAACCGTCTATGGGCCTCCAAATATCACTTTGCAAATTCCACAAGAACAGTCATAGCGAAAGGCTTCTTGAGGGGAAAGCTGTGACTGTGTGAGATGAATTAACAGAACACAATGCAGTTTCTCGGAAATCTTATTTCCAGTTTTTAACAGAAGTTATTTCCTCTTTCACCATAGCTTTCTACGGGCTTCCAAATATCACTTTGCAAATTTCACAAGAAAAGTCTTAGTGAATACGTTCTTGAGTGGAAAGCTGTAACTCGGCGAGATGAACTAACAGAACGAAAAGCGGTTTCTCAGAAAGCTTCTTTTCTTTTTTTAACTTAGGATATTTCCATTTTCACCATTGCCCTCTAGGGGCTTCCAAATATCACATTGCAAATCCCACAAGAACATCTTACCGAATGGCTTCTGGAGGTGAAAGCTGTAACGCGGTGAGATATATTTACAGAATACACGGCAGTTTCCCAGAATGCTTCTTTCCAGTTTTTACCCGAAGATATTTCCTTTTTCACCATAGCCCTCTATGGGCTTCCAAATATCACTTTACAAATTTCAGAAGAAAGGACCTAGTGATGGGCTTCTTGAGGGGTCTTTTCAGTGTTTTTCTAAGGATATATCCTCTTTCATCATAGTCCTCTATGGGCTTCCAAATATCACTTTGCAATTGCCTCAAGAACAGTCTTAGTTAAAGGCTTCTTGAAGTGAAAGCTTCAACTCGGTGAGATGTATTAACAGAACACTCGGCAGGTTCTCAAAAAACATCTTTCCAGTTTTTAACGGAAGATATTTACTTTTTTATCATAGCCATCTATGGGTTTCGAAATATCACTTTGCAAATTTCACAAGAATAGTGTTAGTGAACGGCTTCTTGAGGGGAAAGCTGAAACTCTGTGAGATGAACTAACAGAACAGAAAGCAGTTTCTCAGAGATCTTCTTTTCGGTTTTTAACGGAAGATATTTCCTTTTTCACCATAGCTCTCTAAGGGCTTCCAAATTTCACTTTGCAAATTCCACAAGAACAGTCTTAGCGAAAGGCTTCTAGAGGGGAAAGCTGTAACTCTGTGAGATGAATTCACAGAACACAAAGCAGTTTCTAAGAGAGCTTCTTTAAAGTTTTTAACGGAAGATATTTCCTTTGTCACCATAGCCCTCTATGGGCTTACAAAAATCACTTTGCAAATTCCACAAGAACAGTCTTAGCGAAAGGCTTCTGGAGGGATAAGCTGTAACTCTGTGTGATGAATTAACAGAACACAAAGCAGTTTCTCAGAAAGCTTCTTTTTAGATTTTATCTTAGGATATTTCCTTTTTCACCATAGCCCTCAATCGGCTTCCAAATATCACTTTGGAAATTCCACAACAGTCTTATCGAAAGGCTTCTTGAGGTAAAAGTTGTAACTCTGTGAGATGAATTAACAGAACTCAAAGCAGTTTCTCAGAAATATTCTTTCCAGTTTTTCACGGAATATATTTACTTTTTCACCATGACCGTCTATGGGCCTCCAAATATCACTTTGCAAATTCCACAAGAACAGTCATAGCGAAAGGCTTCTTGAGGGGAAAGCTGTGACTGTGTGAGATGAATTAACAGAACACAATGCAGTTTCTCGGAAATCTTCTTTCCAGTTTTTAACAGAAGATATTTCCTCTTTCACCATAGCTTTCTATGGGCTTCCAAATATCACTTTGCAAATTTCACAAGAAAAGTCTTAGTGAATACGTTCTTGAGTGGAAAGCTGTAACTCGGCGAGATGACCTAACAGAACAAAAAGCGGTTGCTCAGAAAGCTTGTTTTCTTTTTTAAACTTAGGATATTTCCATTTTCACCATTGCCCTCTAGGGGCTTCCAAATATCACATTGCAAATCCCACAAGAACAGTCTTACCGAATGGCTTCCTGAGGTGAAAGCTGTAACGTGGTGAGATATATTAACAGAACACACGGCAGTTTCCCAGAATGCTTCTCTCCAGTTTTTACCCGAAGATATTTCCTTTTTCACCATAGCCCTCTATGGGCTTCCAAATATCACTTTACAAATTTCAGAAGGAAGGTCCTAGTGAAGGGCTTCTTGAGGGGAAAGCTGTAACTCTGTGAAATGAATTAACAGAACACAAAGCAGCTTCTCAGAAAGCTTCTTTCAGTGTTTTTCTAAGGATATATCCTCTTTCATCATAGTCCTCTATGGGCTTCCAAATATCACTTTGCAATTGCCTCAAGAACAGTCTTAGTTAAAGGCTTCTTGAAGTGAAAGCTTCAACACGGTGAGATGTATTAACAGAACACACGGCAGGTTCTCAAAAAACTTCTTTCCAGTTTTTAACGGAAGATATTTACTATTTTACCATAGCCATCTATGGGTTTCGAAATATCACTTTCCAAATTTCACAAGAATAGTGTTAGTGAACGGCTTCTTGAGGGGAAAGCTGAAACTCTGTGAGATGAACTAACAGAACAGAAAGCAGTTTCTCAGAGATCTTCTTTTCGGTTTTTACCGGAAGATATTTCCTTTTTCACCATAGCTCTCTAAGGGCTTCCAAATTTCACTTTGCAAATTCCACAAGAACAGTCTTAGCGAAAGGCTTCTAGAGGGGAAAGCTGTAACTCTGTGAGATGAATTCACAGAACACAAAGCAGTTTCTAAGAGAGCTTCTTTAAAGTTTTTAACGGAAGATATTTCCTTTTTCACCATAGCTCTCTATGTGCCGCCAAATATCACCTTGCAAATTCCACAAGAACAGTCTTAGCGAAAGGCTTCTGGAGAGAAAAGCTGTAATTCTGTGCTGTGAATAAACAGAACATAAAGCAGTTTCTCAGAAATCTTCTTTCCAGTTTTTATCTTAGGATATTTCCTTTTTCACCATAGCCCTCTATGGGCTTCCAAATATCACTACGCAAATCCCACAGGAACAGTCTTAGCGAAAGGCTTCTTGTGGAGAAAGCTGTAACTCGGTGAGATATATTAACAGAACACACGGCAGTTTCTCAGAGTGCTTCTTTTCAGTTTTTAACGGAAGATACTTCCTTTTTCACTGTAGCCCTCTATGGGCTTCCAAATGTCACTTTGAAAATTGCACAAGAACAGTCTTACTGAATGGTTCCTTGAGGGGAAAGCTCTAACACTGTGAGATTAACTAACAGAACACAAAGCAGTTTCTCAGAAAGCTTCTTCTCGGTTTTAATCTTAGGATATTTCCTTTTTCACCATAGCCATCTATGGGCTTCGAAATATCACTTTTCAAATTCCACAAGAACAGTCTTAGCGGAAGGTTTCTTTAGGGGAAAGCTGTGATTCTTTGAGAAGAATTAACAGAACACAAAGCAGTATCTCAGAATGCTTCTTTTCAGTTTTTAACTGAAGATATTTCCTTTTTCACCATTGCCCTCTAAGGGCTTCCAAATATCACTTTGCAAACACCACAACAGCAGCCTCAGCAAAAGGCTTCTTGAGGGTAAAGCTGTAACTCTGTGAGTTGAATTAAGAGAAAACACAGCAGTTCCTCAGAAAGATTCTTTTCAGTTTTTATCTTAGGATATTTCCTTTTTCACCCTAGACCTCTAATGGCTTCCAAACATCACTTGGCAAATTCCACAAGAACAGTCTTATTGAACGGCTCCTTGAGCAGAAAGCTGTAACGCAGTGAGATGAACTAACAGAACAGAAAGCAGTTTCTCAGAAAGGTTCTTTTCGGTTTTTATCTTAGGATATTTCCATTTACACCATAGCCCTCTATGTGATTAAAAATATCACTTTGCAAGTTCCACAACAACAGCTTTAGCGAAAGGCTTTTTGAGGGGAAAGCTATAACTCTGTGAGATGAATTAACAGAAAACAAAGCAGTGTCTCAGAAAGCTTCTTTCCAGTTTTTAACGGAGGATATTTCCTTTTTCACCATAGCTCTCTAAGGGCTTCCAAATATCACCTTACAAATTCCACAAAACATTCTTAGCGAAAGGCTTCTTGAAGGGAAAGCTGTAACTCTGTGAAATGAATCAACAGAATACAAAGCAGTTTCACAGAAAGCTTCTTTTCAGTTTTTATCTTAGGATATTTCGTTTTGCACCATAGACCTCTATGGGCTTCCAAATATCACTTAGCAAATTCCACAAAACAATCTTAGCGAAAGCCTTCTTGAGGGGAAAGCTGTAAAACTGTGAGATGAATTAACAGAACACAAAGCAGTTTCTCAGAAAGTCTCTTTCCAGTTTTTAACTGAAGATATTTCCTTTCTCACCAAAGCCCTCTATGGGCTTCTAGATATCACTTTGCAAATTACACAAGAACAATCTTAGTGATCGGCTTCTTGAGGGGAATGCTACAACTCCGTGCAATGAATTAATAGAACACAATGCAGTTTCTCAGAAAGCTTCTTATCGGTTTTTATTGTAGCATATTTCCTTTTTCACCATAGCCCTCTATGGGCTTCCAAATATCTCTTTCCAAATTCCACAAGAACAGTCTTAGCGAAAGGCTTTTTGAGGGGAAATCTGTAACTCTGTGAGATGAATTAACAGAACACAATGTAGTTTCAAAGAAAGCTTCTTTCCAGTTTTTAACGGAAGATATTTCCTTTTTCACCATAGCCCTCTATGGGCTTCCAAATATCACTTTGCAAATTCCACAAGAACAGTCTTACCGAAAGGCTTGTTGAGGGGAAAGCTGTAACTCTGTGAGATGAATTAACAGAACACAAAGCAGTTTCTCAGACAGCTTCTTTCCAGTTTTTAACTGAAGATATTCCTTTTTCACCATAGCCCTCTATGGGCTTCCAAATATCACCTTGCCAATTCCAAAAGAACAGGCTTAGCAAAAGGCTTCTTCAGGGGAATGCTGTAACTCTGTGAGATGAATTAACACAGAACAAAGCAGTTTCTCAGACTGCTTCTTTCTAGTTGTTAACTGAAGATATTTCCTTTTTCACCATAGCCCTCTATGGGCTCCAAATATCACTTTGTAAATACCCCAAGAACAGCCTTAGTGAAAGGCTTCGTGAAGGGAAATCTGTAACTCTGTTAGATGAATTAACAGAAAACAAAGCAGTTTCTCAGAAAGCTTCTTTCGCGTTTTTAACGGAAGATATTTCCTTTTCCAACATAGCCCTCTAAGGGCTTACAAATATCAATTTGTAAATTCCACAAGAACAGCCTTAGCAAAAGGATTCTTGAAGGGAAAGCTGTAACTCTGTTAGATGAATTAACAGAAAACAAAGCAGTGTTTCAGAAAGCTTCTTTCCGTTTTTAACGGAGGATATTTCCTTTTTCACCATAGCCCTCTAAGGGCTTACAAATATCACTTTGCAAATTCCAGAAGAACAGTCTTAGGGAAAGGCTTCTGGAGGGGAAAGCTGTAACTCAGTGAGTTAAATTAACAGAACACAAAGCAGTTTCTGAGAAAGTTCTTTCCGGTTATTAACAGAAGAAATTTCCTTTTTCACCATAGTCCTATTTGGGCTTCCAAATATCACTTTGCAAATCCCACAAGACCAGTCTTACCGAAAGGCTTCTTGAAGGGAAAGCTGTAATTCTGTGAGATGAATTATCAGAACACAAAGCAGTTTCTCAGAAATCTTCTTTCCAGTTTTTAACTGAAGATATTTCCATTCTCTCCATAGCCCTTTGTGGGCTTCCAAATATCACTTTGCCAATTCCCCAAGAACAGCCTTAGTGAAAGGCTTCTTGAAGGGAAAGCTGTAACCCTGTGACATGAATTAACAGAACACAAAGCAGTTTCTCAGAATGCTTCTTTCCAGTTTTTAACTTAGGATATTTCCTTTTTCCCCGTAGCCCTCTATGGGCTTCCAAATATCACTTTGCAAATTCCACAAGAAGAGTCTTAGCGAAACGCTTCTTGAGGGGAAGCAGTAACTCAGAGAGATGAATTAGCAGAACACAAAGCAGTTTCTCAGACAGCTTCTTTCCAGTTTTTAACTGAAGATAATTCCTTTTTCCATATAGCCCTCTATGGTCTTCCAAATATCACTTTGCAAATTCCACAAGAACAGCCTTAGCTAAAGGCCTCATGAAGGAAAAGCTGTAACTCTGTGAGTTGAATTAACCGAACACAAAGCAGTTTCTCAGAAAGCTTCTTTCCAGTTATTAAAGGAAGATATTGCCTTTTTCAAAATAGCCCTCTATGGGTTTCGAAATATCCCTTTGCAAATTCCACAAGAACAGTCTTAGCGAAAGGCTTCTTGAGGGGAATGCTGTAACTCTGTGAGATGAATTAACAGAACACAAAGCAGTCTCTCAGAAAGCTTCTTTCCAGTTTTTAGCTGAAGATATCTCCATTCTCTCCATAGCCCTCTATGGACTTCCAAATATCACTTTGCCAATTCCACAAGAACAGCCTTAGCGAAAGGCTTCTTGAAGGGAAAGCTGTAACTCTGTGACATGAATTAACAGAACACAAAGCAGTTTCTCAGAATGCTTCTTTCCAGTTTTTAACTTAGGATATTTCCTTTTTCACCGTAGCCCTCTATGGGCTTCCAAATATCACTTTGCAAATTCCACAAGAAGAGTCTTAGCGAAACGCTTCTTGAGGGGAAAGCAGTAACTCAGAGAGATGAATTAACAGAACACAAAGCAGTTTTCAGAAAGTTTCTTTCCAGTTTTTAACGGAAGATATTTCCTTTTTCACCATAGCCCTCTATGGGCTTCCAAATATCTCTTTGCATATTCCACAAGAACAGTCTTAGCGAAAGGATTTTTGAGGGGAAATCTGTAACTCTGTGAGATGAATTAACAGAACACAATGTAGTTTCAAAGAAAGCTTGTTTCCAGTTTTTAACGGAAGATATTTCCTTTTTCACCATAGCCCTCTATGGGCTTCCAAATATCACTTTGCAAATTCCACAAGAACAGTCTTACCGAAAGGCTTCTTGAGGATTCCCCTCAAGAAGTTTTTAACTGAAGATATTCCTTTTTCACCATAGACCTCTATGGGCTTCCAAATATCACCTTGCCAATTCCAAAAGAACAGGCTTAGCAAAAGGCTTCTTCAGGGGAATGCTGTAACTCTGTGAGATGAATTAACACAGAACAAAGCAGTTTCTCAGACTGCTTCTTTCTAGTTGTTAACTGAAGATATTTCCTTTTTCACCATAGCCCTCTATGGGCTCCAAATATCACTTTGTAAATACCCCAAGAACAGCCTTAGTGAAAGGCTTTGTGAAGGGAAATCTGTAACTCTGTAAATCTGTAATCTGTAACTCTGTTAGATGAATTAACAGAAAACAAAGCAGTTTCTCAGAAAGCTTCTTTCGCGTTTTTAACGGAAGATATTTCCTTTTCCAACATAGCCCTCTAAGGGCTTACAAATATCATTTTGTAAATTCCACAAGAACAGCCTTAGCAAAAGGATTCTTGAAGGGAAAGCTGTAACTCTGTTAGATGAATTAACAGAAAACAAAGCTGTGTCTCAGAAAGCTTCTTTCCCGTTTTTAACGGAGGATATTTCCTTTTTCACCATAGCCCTCTAAGGGCTTACCAATATCACTTTGCAAATTCCAGAAGAACAGTCTTAGGGAAAGGCTTCTGGAGGGGAAAGCTGTAACTCAGTGAGTTAAATTAACAGAACACAAAGCAGTTTCTGAGAAAGTTCTTTCCAGTTTTTAACTGAAGAAATTTCCTTTTTCACCATAGTCCTATTTGGGCTTCCAAATATCACTTTGCAAATCCCACAAGACCAGTCTTATCGAAAGGCTTCCTGAAGGGAAAGCTGTAATTCTGTGAGATGAATTATCAGAACACAAAGCAGTTTCTCAGAAATCTTCTTTCCTGTTTTTAACTGAAGATATTTCCATTCTCTCCATAGCCCTTTATGGGCTTCCAAATATCACTTTGCCAATTCCCCAAGAACAGCCTAAGCGAAAGGCTTCTTGAAGGGAAAGCTGTAACTCTGTGACATGAATTAACAGAACACAAAGCAGTTTCTCAGAATGCTTCTTTCCAGTTTTTAACTTAGGATATTTCCTTTTTCCCCGTAGCCCTCTATGGGCTTCCAAATATCACTTTGCAAATTCCACAAGAAGAGTCTTAGCGAAACGCTTCTTGAGGGGAAGCAGTAACTCAGAGAGATGAATTAACAGAACACAAAGCAGTTTCTCAGACAGCTTCTTTCCAGTTTTTAACTGAAGATAATTCCTTTTTCCATATAGCCCTCTATGGTCTTCCAAATATCACTTTGCAAATTCCACAAGAACAGCCTTAGCGAAAGGCCTCATGAAGGAAAAGCTGTAACTCTGTGAGTTGAATTAACCGAACACAAAGCAGTTTCTCAGAAACCTTCTTTCCAGTTTTTAAAGGAAGACATTGCCTTTTTCAAAATAGCCCTCTATGGGTTTCGAAATATCCCTTTGCAAATTCCACAAGAACAGTCTTAGCGAAAGGCTTCTTGAGGGGAATGCTGTAACTCTGTGAGATGAATTAACAGAACACAAAGCAGTCTCTCAGAAAGCTTCTTTCCAGTTATTAACTGAAGATATTTCCATTCTATCCATAGCCCTTTATGGGCTTCCAAATATCACTTTGCCAATTCCCCAAGAACAGCCTTAGCGAAAGGCTTCTTGAAGGGAAAGCTGTAACTCTGTGACATGAATTAACAGAACACAAAGCCGTTTCTCAGAAATCTTCTTTCCAGTTTTTAACTGAAGATATTTCCTTTTTCACCGAAGCCCTCTAGGGGCTTCCAAATATCACATTGCAAATTCCACAAAAACAATCTTAGCGAATAACTTCTGTAGGGGAATGCTGTAAGTCTGTTAGATAAATTAACAGAACACAAAGCAGTGTCTTAGAAATCTTCTTCCCAGTTTTTAACGGAAGATATTTCCTTTTTCTCCGTAGCCCACTATGAGCTTCCAGTTATCACTTTGCAAATTCCACATAACAGACTTACCGAAAAGCTTCTTGAGAAGAAAACTGTAACCCTGTGAGATGAATTAACAGAACACAAAGCAGTTACTCAGAAAGTTTCTTTCCAGTTTTTAACTGAAGTTATTTCCTTTTTCATCATGGCCTTCTGTGGGCTCCAAATATCACTTTGCAAATTGCACAAGAGCAGTCTAAGCGAATGGCTTCTTGAGGGAAAATTTGTAAATCTGGGATACGAAATAAGAGAACACAAAGCAGTTCCTCAGAAAGCTTCTTTTCAGTTTTTATCTTAGGATATTTTCTTTTTCACCATAGCTCTCTTTGGGCTTCCAAACATCATTTTGCAAATTCCACAAGAACAGTCTTAGCGAAAGGCTTCTGGAGGGGAAAGTTTTAACTCTGTGAGATGAATTAACAGAACACAAAGCAGTTTCTCAGAAAGCTTCTTTCCAGTTTTTAACTGAAGATATTTCCTTTTTCACCGTAGCCCTCTATGGGCTTCCAAATATCACATTGCAAATCACACAAGAACAGTCTTAACGAAAGACTTCTTGAGGGGAATCCTGTAACTCGGTTAGACTTATTAACAGAACACACGGCAGTATCTCAGAATGCTTCTTTCCAGTTTTTAACGGAAGATATTTCCTTTTTCACCATAGCCCTCTAAGGGCTTCCAAATATCACTTTGCAAATTCCAAAAGAGCAGTCTTATCGAAAGGCTTCTGGAGCGGAAGGCTGTAACTCCCTGAAACGAATTAACAGAACACAGAGCTGTTTCTCAGAAAGCTTCTTCGCAGTTTTCAACCGAAGATATTTCCTTTTTCCCCTTAAGCCTCTATGGGTTTCCAAATATCACTTAGAAAATCACACAAGAACAGTCTTTGCGAAAGGCTTCTTGAGGGGAAAGCTGTATCTCGGTGAGATGTATTAACAGAACACACGGCAGTTTCACAGAATGCCTCTTCAGAGTTTTAACGGAAGATATTTCCTTTTTCACCATAGCCTACTATGGGCTTCCATATATCACATTGCAAATTCCACAAGAACAGTCTTAACGAAAGGCTTCTAGAGGGGAAAGCTGTTAGTCTGTGAGATGAATTTAAAGAACACAAAGCAGATTCTCAAAAATCTTCTTTCCAGTTTTAAACTGAAGATATTTCCTTTTCACCGTAGCCCCCTATGGGCTCCAAAATAACACTTTGCATATTCCAGAGGAACAGTCTTAGCGAAAGGCTTCTTGAGCGGAAAGCAGTAACTCTATGAGATGAATTAACAAAACACAAAGCAGTTTCTCAGAAATCTCCTTTCAACTTTTTAACTGAGGATATTTCCTTTTTCACTATAGCCCTCTAATGGCTTCCAAATATCACTTTGCAAATTCCACAAGAAGTGTCTTAGCGAAAGGCTTCTTGAGGGGAATGCTGTATCTCCGTGATGTGAATTAACAGAACTCAAAGCAGTTTCTCAGAAAGCTTCTTTCCAGTTTTTAACTGAGGATATTTTCTTTGTCACCATAGCCCTCTATGGTCATCCAATTATCAGTTTGCAAATTCCACAAGAACAGTCTTCGCGAAAGGCGTCTTGAGGGAAAGCTGTAACACTGTGAGATGAATTAACAGATCACAAAGCAGTTTTTCAGAAATCTTCTTTCCAGTTTGTAACTGAAGATATTTCCTTTTTCACCATAGCCCTCTATGGGCTTCCAAATATCACTTTGCAAATTACACAAGAAGAGCCTTACAGAAAGGCTTCTTGAGGGGAAAGTTTAACTCTATCAGATAAATTAACAGAACACAAAGCAGTTTCTCAGAAAGCTTCTTTCCAGTTTTTAACAGAAGATATTTCTTCTTTCACCATAGCCCTCTATCGCCTTCCAAATATCACTATGCAAATTCCACAAGAACAGTCTTAGAGAAAGGCTTCTTGAGGGGAAAGATGTAACTCTGTGAGGTGAATTAACAGAACACAAAGCAGTTTCTCAGAAAGCTTCTTTTCAGTTTTTATCTTAGGATATTTCCGTTTTCACCATAGCCTTCTATGGGCTTCCAAATATCACTTTGAAAATTCCACAAGAGCCGTCTTAGTGAAAGGCTTTTTGAGGGGAAATCTGTAACACTGTGAGATGAATTCACAGAACACAAAGAGTTTCTTAGAAAGCTTATTTCCACATTTTAACTGAAGATATTTTCTATTTCACCATAGCCCTCTTCTGGCTTCCAAATATCACCTTGAAAATAGCACAAGAACAGTCTTAGCGAAAGGTTTCTTGAGGGGAAAGCTGTATCTCTTTGAGATAAATTAACAGAACACAAAGCAGTTTCTCAGAAAGCTTTTCTCCAGATTTTAACTTAAGATATTTCCTTTTTCACCGTAGCCCTCTTTCGGCTCCCAAATATCAATTTGCAAATTGCACAAGAACAGTCGTAGTGAAAGGCTTCTTGAGGGGAAAGCTGTAACTATGTGAGATGAATTAACAGAACACAAAGCAGTTTCTCAGAAAGCTTCCTTCGAGTTTTTAACTGAAGATATTTCCTTTTTCACCATAGCCCTCTAAGGGCTGCCAAATATCACTCTGAAAATTCCACAAGAGCAGTCTTATCGAAAGGCTTTTGGAGGGGAAAGCTGTAACTCTGTGAAATGAATTAACAGAACACAAAGCAGTTTCTCAGAAAGCTTTTTTCCAGTTTTTAACGGAAGATATTTTCCTTTTCACGGTAGACCTCTTTGGGCTTCCAAATATCACTGTGCAAATTCCACAAGAACAGTCTTACCGAAAGCCTTCTTGAGGGGAAAGCTGTAACTCTGTGAGATGAATTAACAGAACACAAAGCAGTGTCTCAGAAAGTCTCTTTCCAGTTTTTAACGGAAGATATTTCCTTTCTCACCAAAGCCCTCTATGGGCTTCTAGATATCACCTTGCAAATTCCACAAGAACAATCTTAGTGATCGGCTTCTTGAGGGGAATGCTACAACTCCGTGCGATGAATTAATAGAACACAATGCAGTTTCTCAGAAAGCTTCTTTTCGGTTTTTATTGTAGGATATTTCCTTTTTCACCTTAGCCCTCTATGGGCTTCCAAATATCACTTTGCAAATTCCACAAGAACAGTCTTATTGAATGGCTTCTTTAGGTGAAAGCTGTAACTCTGTGAGATGAATTAACAGAACACAAAGCAGTTTCTCAGAAAGCTTCTTTTCAGGTTTTATGTAGGATATTTCCTTTTTCACCATAGCCCTCTAAGGGCTTTCAAATATCGCTTTGAAAATTCGACAAGAACAGTCTTAGGGAGAGGCTTCTTGAGGGGAAAGCTGTAACTCTGTGAGATGAATTAACAGAACACAAAGCAGTTTCTCAGAAAGCTTCCTTCCAGTTTTTAACTGAAGATATTTCATTTTTCACCATAGCCCTGCATGGACTTCCAAATAACACATTGCACATTCCAAAAGAACTGTCTTAGGGAAAGGCTTCTTGGTGGGAAAGCTGTAACTGTGTGAGACGAATTAGCAGAACACAGAGCAGTTTCTCAGAAAGCCTCTTTCCCGTTTTTAACGGAAGATATTTCCTTTTCACCATAGCCCTCTATGGGCTTCCAAATATCACTTTGCAAATTACAGAAGAACAGTCTTAGCGAAAGGCTTCTTGAGGGGAGAGCTGTAACACTGTCTGATGAATTAACGGAAAACAACGCTGTTTCTCTGAAAGCTACTTTCCAGTTTTTAACTGAAGATATTCCCTTTTTCACCATAGCCCTCTATGGGCTTCCAAATATCACTTTGCAAATTACACAAGAACAGTCTTATCGAAAGGCTTCTGGAGGGGAAAGCTGTAACTCTGTGAGATGAATTAAAGAACCCAAAGCAGTTTCTCAGAAAGCTTCTTCCCAGTTTTTAACGGAAGATAATTCCATTTTCACCATCGCCCTCTATGGGCTTCCAAATATCACTTTGCAAATTCCACAAGAACAGTCTTAGCGAAAGGCTTCATGAGGGGAAAGCAGTAACTCTGTGAGATGAATTAACAGAACACGAAACAGTTTCTCAGAAAGTTTCTTTCCAATTTTTAACGGAAGATATTTCCTTTTACACCATAGCCATCTAAGGGCTTCCAAATATCACTTTGCCAATTCCACAAAAACAGTCTTAGCAAAAGGCTTGTTGAGGGGAAAGCTGTAACTCGGCGACATGAATTAACAGAACACAAAGAAGTTTCTCAGAAAGCTTCCTTCCCGTTTTTAACGGAAGATATTTCCTTTTTCACCGTAGCCCTCTATGGGCTTACAAATATAACTTTGCAAATTCCACAAGAACAGTCTTAGCGAAAGGCTTCTTGAGGGGATAGCTGTAAATCTGTGAGATGAATTAAGAGAACACAAAGCAGTTTCTCAGAAAGCTTCTTTCCAGTTTTTAACGGAAGATATTTCCTTTTTCACCATAGCCCTCTATGGGCTTCCAATTATCACTTTGCAAATTCCACAAGAACAGCCTTAGCAAAAGGCTTCTTGAAGGGAAAGCTGTAACTCAGAAAAAAATCTTTCCTGTTTTTAACGGAAGATATTTTCTTTTTCACCATAGCCCTCTATGGGCTTCTGAATATCACTTTGCAAATTCCACAAGAACAGTCTTAGCGAAAGGCTTCTTGAGGGGAATGCTGTAATTCAGTGAGATGAATTAAGAGAACACAAAGCAATTTCTAGAAAGCTTCTTTCCGGTTTTTAACGGAAGATATTTCCTTTTTCATCATCGCCCTCTAAGGACTTACAAATATCACTTTTCAAATTCCATAATAACAGCCTTAGTGAAAGGCTTCTTGAAGGGAAAGCAGTAACTCTGTGAGGTGAATTAACAGAACAGAAAGCAGTTTCTCAGAAAGCTTCCTTCGAGTTTTTAACTGAAGATATTTCCTTTTTCTCCGTAGCCGCCAATGGCTTCCAAATATCACTTTGCAAATTCCACAAGAACAGACTTAGCAAAAGGATTGTTGAAGGGAAAGCTGTAACTCTGTGAGATGAATTAACAGAACACAAAGCAGTTTCTCAGACAGCTTCTTTCCAGTTTTTAACTGAAGATAATTCCTTTTTCCATATAGCCCTCTATGGTCTTCCAAATATCACTTTGCAAATTCCACAAGAACAGCCTTAGCGAAAGGCCTCATGAAGGAAAAGCTGTAACTCTGTGAGTTGAATTAACCGAACACAAAGCAGTTTCTCAGAAAGCTTCTTTCCAGTTATTAAAGGAAGATATTGCCTTTTTCAAAATAGCCCTCTATGGGTTTCGAAATATCCCTTTGCAAATTCCACAAGAACAGTCTTAGCGAAAGGCTTCTTGAGGGGAATGCTGTAACTCTGTGAGATGAATTAACAGAACACAAAGCAGTCTCTCAGAAAGCTTCTTTCCAGTTTTTAACTGAAGATATTTCCATTCTCTCCATAGCCCTCTATGGGCTTCCAAATATCACTTTGCCAATTCCCCAAGAACAGCCTTAGCGAAAGGCTTCTTGAAGGGAAAGCTCTAACTCTGTGACATGAATTAACAGAACACAAAGCAGTTTCTCAGACAGCTTCTTTCCAGTTTTTAACTTAGGATATTTCCTTTTTCACCGTAGCCCTCTATGGGCTTCCAAATATCACTTTGCAAATTTCACAAGAAGAGTCTTAGCGAAACGCTTCTTGAGGGGAAAGCAGTAACTCAGAGAGATGAATTAACAGAACACAAAGCAGTTTCTCAGAAAGTTTCTTTCCAGTTTTTAACGGAAGATATTTCCTTTTTCACCATAGCCCTCTATGGGCTTCCAAATATCTCTTTGCAAATTCCACAAGAACAGTCTTAGCGAAAGGATTTTTGAGGGGAAATCTGTAACTCTGTGAGATGAATTAACAGAACACAATGTAGTTTCAAAGAAAGCTACTTTCCAGTTTTTAACGGAAGATATTTCCTTTTTCACCATAGCCCTCTATGGGCTTCCAAATATCACTTTGCAAATTCCACAAGAACCGTCTTACCGAAAGGATTCTTGAGGGGAAAGGTGTAACTCTGTGAGATGAATTAACAGAACACAAAGCAGTTTCTCAGACAGCTTCTTTCCAGTTTTTAACTGAAGATATTCCTTTTTCACCATAGCCCTCTATGGGCTTCCAAATATCACCTTGCCAATTCCAAAAGAACAGGCTTAGCAAAAGGCTTCTTCAGGGGAATGCTGTAACTCTGTGAGATGAATTAACACAGAACAAAGCAGTTTCTCAGACTGCTTCTTTCTTGTTGTTAACTGAAGATATTTCCTTTTTCACCATAGCCCTCTATGGGCTCCAAATATCACTTTGTAAATACCCCAAGAACAGCCTTAGTGAAAGGCTTCGTGAAGGGAAATCTGTAACTCTGTTAGATGAATTAACAGAGAACAAAGCAGTTTCTCAGAAAGCTTCTTTCGCGTTTTTAACGGAAGATATTTCCTTTTCCAACATAGCCCTCTAAGGGCTTACAAATATCATTTTGTAAATTCCACAAGATCAGCCTTAGCAAAAGGATTCTTGAAGGGAAAGCTGTAACTCTGTTAGATGAATTAACAGAAAACAAAGCAGTGTCTCAGAAAGCTTCTTTCCCGTTTTTAACGGAGGATATTTCCTTTTTCACCATAGCCCTCTAAGGGCTTACCAATATCACTTTGCAAATTCCAGAAGAACAGTCTTAGGGAAAGGCTTCTGGAGGGGAAAGCTGTTACTCAGTGAGTTCAATTAACAGAACACAGAGCAGTTTCTGAGAAAGTTCTTTCCAGTTTTTAACTGAAGAAATTTCCTTTTTCACCATAGTCCTATTTGGGCTTCCAAATATCACTTTGCAAATCCCACAAGACCAGTCTTATCGAAAGGCTTCTTGAAGGGAAAGCTGTAATTCTGTGAGATGAATTATCAGAACACAAAGCAGTTTCTCAGAAATCTTCTTTCCAGTTTTTAACTGAAGATATTTCCTTTTTCACCGAAGCCCTCTAGGGGCTTCCAAAGATCACTTTGCAAATTCCACAAAAACAATCTTAGGGAATGACTTCTGTAGGGGAATGCTGTAAGTCTGTTAGATAAATTAACAGAACACAAAGCAGTGTCTTAGAAATCTTCTTCCCAGTTTTTAACGGAAGATATTTCCTTTTTCTCCGTAGCCCACTATGGGCTTCCAAATATCACTTTGCAAATTCCACATAACAGACTTACCGAAAAGCTTCTTGAGAAGAAAACTGTAACCCTGTGAGATGAATTACCAGAACACAAAGCAGTTTCTCAGAAAGTTTCTTTCCAGTTTTTAACTGAAGATATTTCCTTTTTCATCATGGCCCTCTATGGGCTCCAAATATCACTTTGCAAATTGCACAAGAACAGTCTTAGCGAATGGCTTCTTGAGGGAAAATTTGTAAATCTGGGATACGAAATAAGAGAACACAAAGCAGTTCCTCAGAAAGCTTCTTTTCAGTTTTTATCTTAGGATATTTTCTTTTTCACCATAGCTCTCTTTGGGCTTCCAAACATCATTTTGCAAATTCCACAAGAACAGTCTTAGCGAAAGGCTTCTGGAGGGGAAAGTTTTAACTCTGTGAGATGAATTAACAGAACACAAAGCAGTTTCTCAGAAAGCTTCTTTCCAGTTTTTAACTGAAGATATTTCCTTTTTCACCGTAGCCCTCTATGGGCTTCCAAATATCACATTGCAAATCACACAAGAACAGTCTTAACGAAAGACTTCTTGAGGGGAATGCTGTAACTCGGTTAGACTTATTAACAGAACACACGGCAGTATCTCAGAATGCTTCTTTCCAGTTTTTAACGGAAGATATTTCCTTTTTCACCATAGCCCTCTAAGGGCTTCCAAATATCACTTTGCAAATTCCAAAAGAACAGTGTTATCGAAAGGCTTCTGGAGCGGAAGGCTGTAACTCTCTGAAATGAATTAACAGAACACAGAGCTGTTTCTTAGAAAGCTTCTTTGCAGTTTTCAACCGAAGATATTTCCTTTTTCCCCTTAAGCCTCTATGGGTTTCCAAATATCACTTAGAAAATCACACAAGAACAGTCTTTGCGAAAGGCTTCTTGAGGGGAAAGCTGTATCTCAGTGAGATGTATTAACAGAACACACGGCAGTTTCACAGAATGCTTCTTCAGAGTTTTAACGGAAGATATTTCCTTTTTCACCATAGCCTTCTATGGGCTTCCATATATCACATTGCAAATTCCACAAGAACAGTCTTAACGAAAGGCTTCTAGAGGGGAAAGCTGTTAGTCTGTGAGATGAATTTAAAGAACACAAAGCAGATTCTCAAAAATCTTCTTTCCAGTTTTAAACTGAAGATATTTCCTTTTCACCGTAGCCCCCTATGGGCTCCAAAATAACACTTTGCATATTCCAGAGGAACAGTCTTAGCGAAAGGCTTCTTGAGCGGAAAGCAGTAACTCTATGAGATGAATTAACAAAACACAGAGCAGTTTCTCAGAAATCTCCTTTCATCTTTTTAACTGAGGATATTTCCTTTTTCACTATAGCCCTCTAATGGCTTCCAAATATCACTTTGCAAATTCCACAAGAAGTGTCTTAGCGAAAGGCTTCTTGAGGGGAAAGCTGTATCTCCGTGATGTGAATTAACAGAACTCAAAGCAGTTTCTCAGAAAGCTTCTTTCCAGTTTTTAACTGAGGATATTTTCTTTGTCACCATAGCCCTCTATGGTGGTCCAATTATCAGTTTGCAAATTCCACAAGAACAGTCTTCGCGAAAGGCGTCTTGAGGGAAAGCTGTAACACTGTGAGATGAATTAACAGATCACAAAGCAGTTTTTCAGAAATCTTCTTTCCAGTTTGTAACTGAAGATATTTCCTTTTTCACCATAGCCCTCTATGGGCTTCCAAATATCACTTTGCAAATTACACAAGAAGAGCCTTACAGAAAGGCTTCTTGAGGGGAAAGTTTAACTCTATAAGATAAATTAACAGAACACAAAGCAGTTTCTCAGAAAGCTTCTTTCCAGTTTTTAACAGAAGATATTTCTTCTTTCACCATAGCCCTCTATCGCCTTCCAAATATCACTATGCAAATTCCACAAGAACAGTCTTAGAGAAAGGCTTCTTGAGGGGAAAGATGTAACTCTGTGAGGTGAATTAACAGTACACAAAGCAGTTTCTCAGAAAGCTTCTTTTCAGTTTTTATCTTAGGATATTTCCGTTTTCACCATAGCCTTCTAAGGGCTTCCAAATATCACTTTGAAAATTCCACAAGAGCCGTCTTAGTGAAAGGCTTTTTGAGGGGAAATCTGTAACACTGTGAGATGAATTCACAGAACACAAACAGTTTCTTAGAAAGCTTATTTCCACATTTTAACTGAAGATATTTTCTATTTCACCATAGCCCTCTTCTGGCTTCCAAATATCACCTTGAAAATAGCACAAGAACAGTCTTAGCGAAAGGTTTCTTGAGGGGAAAGCTGTATCTCTTTGAGATAAATTAACAGAACACAAAGCAGTTTCTCAGAAAGCTTTTTTCCAGATTTTAACTTGAGATATTTCCTTTTTCACCGTAGCCCTCTTTCGGCTCCCAAATATCAATTTGCAAATTGCACAAGAACAGTCGTAGTGAAAGGCTTCTTGAGGGGAAAGCTGTAACTATGTGAGATGAATTAACAGAACACAAAGCAGTTTCTCAGAAAGCTTCCTTCGAGTTTTTAACTGAAGATATTTCCTTTTTCACCATAGCCCTCTAAGGGCTGCCAAATATCACTCTGAAAATTCCACAAGAGCAGTCTTATCGAAAGGCTTTTGGAGGGGAAAGCTGTAACTCTGTGAAATGAATTAACAGAACACAAAGCAGTTTCTCAGAAAGCTTTTTTCCAGTTTTTAACGGAAGATATTTTCCTTTTCACGGTAGACCTCTTTGGGCTTCCAAATATCACTTTGCAAATTCCACAAGAACAGTCTTACCGAAAGCCTTCTTGAGGGGAAAGCTGTAACTCTGTGAGATGAATTAACAGAACACAAAGCAGTGTCTCAGAAAGTCTCTTTCCAGTTTTTAACGGAAGATATTTCCTTTCTCACCAAAGCCCTCTATGGGCTTCTAGATATCACCTTGCAAATTCCACAAGAACAATCTTAGTGATCGGCTTCTTGAGGGGAATGCTACAACTCCGTGCGATGAATTAATAGAACACAATGCAGTTTCTCAGAAAGCTTCTTTTCGGTTTTTATTGTAGGATATTTCCTTTTTCACCTTAGCCCTCTATGGGCTTCCAAATATCACTTTGCAAATTCCACAAGAACAGTCTTATTGAATGGCTTCTTTAGGTGAAAGCTGTAACTCTGTGAGATGAATTAACAGAACACAAAGCAGTTTCTCAGAAAGCTTCTTTTCAGGTTTTATGTAGGATATTTCCTTTTTCACCATAGCCCTCTAAGGGCTTTCAAATATCGCTTTGAAAATTCCACAAGAACAGTCTTAGGGAGAGGCTTCTTGAGGGGAAAGCTGTAACTCTGTGAGATGAATTAACAGAACACAAAGCAGTTTCTCAGAAAGCTTCCTTCCAGTTTTTAACTGAAGATATTTCATTTTTCACCATAGCCCTGCATGGACTTCCAAATAACACATTGCACATTCCAAAAGAACTGTCTTAGGGAAAGGCTTCTTGGTGGGAAAGCTGTAACTGTGTGAGACGAATTAGCAGAACACAGAGCAGTTTCTCAGAAAGCCTCTTTCCCGTTTTTAACGGAAGATATTTCCTTTTCACCATAGCCCTCTATGGGCTTCCAAATATCACTTTGCAAATTACAGAAGAACAGTCTTAGCGAAAGGCTTCTTGAGGGGAGAGCTGTAACACTGTCTGATGAATTAACGGAAAACAACGCTGTTTCTCTGAAAGCTACTTTCCAGTTTTTAACTGAAGATATTCCCTTTTTCACCATAGCCCTCTATGGGCTTCCAAATATCACTTTGCAAATTACACAAGAACAGTCTTATCAAAGGCTTCTGGAGGGGAAAGCTGTAACTCTGTGAGATGAATTAAAGAACACAAAGCAGTTTCTCAGAAAGCTTCTTCCCAGTTTTTAACGGAAGATAATTCCATTTTCACCATAGCACTCTATGGGCTTCTGAATATCACTTTGCAAATTACACAAGAACAGTCTTAGCGAAAGGCTCCTTGAGGGGAATGCTGTAATTCAGTGAGATGAATTAAGAGAACACAAAGCAATTCCTAGAAAGCTTCTTTCCGGTTTTTAACGGAAGATATTTCCTTTTTCATCATCGCCCTCTAAGGACTTACAAGTATCACTTTGCAAATTCCATAATAACAGCCTTAGTGAAAGGCTTCTTGAAGGGAAAGCAGTAACTCTGTGAGGTGAATTAACAGAACAGAAAGCAGTTTCTCAGAAAGCTACCTTCGAGTTTTTAACTGAAGATATTTCCTTTTTCTCCGTAGCCGCCAATGGCTTCCAAATATCACTTGCAAATTCCACAAGAACAGACTTAGCAAAAGGATTGTTGAAGGGAAAGCTGTAACTCTGTGAGATGAATTAACAGAACACAAAGCAGTTTCTCAGATAGCTTCTTTCCAGTTTTTAACTGAAGATATTCCTTTTTCACCATAGCCCTCTATGGGCTTCCAAATATCACCTTGCCAATTCCAAAAGAACAGGCTTAGCAAAAGGCTTCTTCAGGGGAATGCTGTAACTCTGTGAGATGAATTAACACAGAACAAAGCAGTTTCTCAGACTGCTTCTTTCTAGTTGTTAACTGAAGATATTTCCTTTTTCACCATAGCCCTCTATGGGCTCCAAATATCACTTTGTAAATACCCCAAGAACAGCCTTAGTGAAAGGCTTCGTGAAGGGAAATCTGTAACTCTGTTAGATGAATTAACAGAGAACAAAGCAGTTTCTCAGAAAGCTTCTTTCGCGTTTTTAACGGAAGATATTTCCTTTTCCAACATAGCCCTCTAAGGGCTTACAAATATCATTTTGTAAATTCCACAAGAACAGCCTTAGCAAAAGGATTCTTGAAGGGAAAGCTGTAACTCTGTTAGATGAATTAACAGAAAACAAAGCAGTGTCTCAGAAAGCTTCTTTCCCGTTTTTAACGGAGGATATTTCCTTTTTCACCATAGCCCTCTAAGGGCTTACCAATATCACTTTGCAAATTCCAGAAGAACAGTCTTAGGGAAAGGCTTCTGGAGGGGAAAGCTGTTACTCAGTGAGTTAAATTAACAGAACACAAAGCAGTTTCTGAGAAAGTTCTTTCCAGTTTTTAACTGAAGAAATTTCCTTTTTCACCATAGTCCTATTTGGGCTTCCAAATATCACTTTGCAAATCCCACAAGACCAGTCTTATCGAAAGGCTTCTTGAAGGGAAAGCTGTAATTCTGTGAGATGAATTATCAGAACACAAAGCAGTTTCTCAGAAATCTTCTTTCCAGTTTTTAACTGAAGATATTTCCTTTTTCACCGAAGCCCTCTAGGGGCTTCCAAAGATCACTTTGCAAATTCCACAAAAACAATCTTAGGGAATGACTTCTGTAGGGGAATGCTGTAAGTCTGTTAGATAAATTAACAGAACACAAAGCAGTGTCTTAGAAATCTTCTTCCCAGTTTTTAACGGAAGATATTTCCTTTTTCTCCGTAGCCCACTATGGGCTTCCAAATATCACTTTGCAAATTCCACATAACAGACTTACCGAAAAGCTTCTTGAGAAGAAAACTGTAACCCTGTGAGATGAATTACCAGAACACAAAGCAGTTTCTCAGAAAGTTTCTTTCCAGTTTTTAACTGAAGATATTTCCTTTTTCATCATGGCCCTCTATGGGCTCCAAATATCACTTTGCAAATTGCACAAGAACAGTCTTAGCGAATGGCTTCTTGAGGGAAAATTTGTAAATCTGGGATACGAAATAAGAGAACACAAAGCAGTTCCTCAGAAAGCTTCTTTTCAGTTTTTATCTTAGGATATTTTCTTTTTCACCATAGCTCTCTTTGGGCTTCCAAACATCATTTTGCAAATTCCACAAGAACAGTCTTAGCGAAAGGCTTCTGGAGGGGAAAGTTTTAACTCTGTGAGATGAATTAACAGAACACAAAGCAGTTTCTCAGAAAGCTTCTTTCCAGTTTTTAACTGAAGATATTTCCTTTTTCACCGTAGCCCTCTATGGGCTTCCAAATATCACATTGCAAATCACACAAGAACAGTCTTAACGAAAGACTTCTTGAGGGGAATGCTGTAACTCGGTTAGACTTATTAACAGAACACACGGCAGTATCTCAGAATGCTTCTTTCCAGTTTTTAACGGAAGATATTTCCTTTTTCACCATAGCCCTCTAAGGGCTTCCAAATATCACTTTGCAAATTCCAAAAGAACAGTGTTATCGAAAGGCTTCTGGAGCGGAAGGCTGTAACTCTCTGAAATGAATTAACAGAACACAGAGCTGTTTCTTAGAAAGCTTCTTTGCAGTTTTCAACCGAAGATATTTCCTTTTTCCCCTTAAGCCTCTATGGGTTTCCAAATATCACTTAGAAAATCACACAAGAACAGTCTTTGCGAAAGGCTTCTTGAGGGGAAAGCTGTATCTCGGTGAGATGTATTAACAGAACACACGGCAGTTTCACAGAATGCTTCTTCAGAGTTTTAACGGAAGATATTTCCTTTTTCACCATAGCCTTCTATGGGCTTCCATATATCACATTGCAAATTCCACAAGAACAGTCTTAACGAAAGGCTTCTAGAGGGGAAAGCTGTTAGTCTGTGAGATGAATTTAAAGAACACAAAGCAGATTCTCAAAAATCTTCTTTCCAGTTTTAAACTGAAGATATTTCCTTTTCACCGTAGCCCCCTATGGGCTCCAAAATAACACTTTGCATATTCCAGAGGAACAGTCTTAGCGAAAGGCTTCTTGAGCGGAAAGCAGTAACTCTATGAGATGAATTAACAAAACACAGAGCAGTTTCTCAGAAATCTCCTTTCATCTTTTTAACTGAGGATATTTCCTTTTTCACTATAGCCCTCTAATGGCTTCCAAATATCACTTTGCAAATTCCACAAGAAGTGTCTTAGCGAAAGGCTTCTTGAGGGGAAAGCTGTATCTCCGTGATGTGAATTAACAGAACTCAAAGCAGTTTCTCAGAAAGCTTCTTTCCAGTTTTTAACTGAGGATATTTTCTTTGTCACCATAGCCCTCTATGGTCGTCCAATTATCAGTTTGCAAATTCCACAAGAACAGTCTTCGCGAAAGGCGTCTTGAGGGAAAGCTGTAACACTGTGAGATGAATTAACAGATCACAAAGCAGTTTTTCAGAAATCTTCTTTCCAGTTTGTAACTGAAGATATTTCCTTTTTCACCATAGCCCTCTATGGGCTTCCAAATATCACTTTGCAAATTACACAAGAAGAGCCTTACAGAAAGGCTTCTTGAGGGGAAAGTTTAACTCTATAAGATAAATTAACAGAACACAAAGCAGTTTCTCAGAAAGCTTCTTTCCAGTTTTTAACAGAAGATATTTCTTCTTTCACCATAGCCCTCTATCGCCTTCCAAATATCACTATGCAAATTCCACAAGAACAGTCTTAGAGAAAGGCTTCTTGAGGGGAAAGATGTAACTCTGTGAGGTGAATTAACAGAACACAAAGCAGTTTCTCAGAAAGCTTCTTTTCAGTTTTTATCTTAGGATATTTCCGTTTTCACCATAGCCTTCTATGGGCTTCCAAATATCACTTTGAAAATTCCACAAGAGCCGTCTTAGTGAAAGGCTTTTTGAGGGGAAATCTGTAACACTGTGAGATGAATTCACAGAACACAAACAGTTTCTTAGAAAGCTTATTTCCACATTTTAACTGAAGATATTTTCTATTTCACCATAGCCCTCTTCTGGCTTCCAAATATCACCTTGAAAATAGCACAAGAACAGTCTTAGCGAAAGGTTTCTTGAGGGGAAAGCTGTATCTCTTTGAGATAAATTAACAGAACACAAAGCAGTTTCTCAGAAAGCTTTTTTCCAGATTTTAACTTAAGATATTTCCTTTTTCACCGTAGCCCTCTTTCGGCTCCCAAATATCAATTTGCAAATTGCACAAGAACAGTCGTAGTGAAAGGCTTCTTGAGGGGAAAGCTGTAACTATGTGAGATGAATTAACAGAACACAAAGCAGTTTCTCAGAAAGCTTCCTTCGAGTTTTTAACTGAAGATATTTCCTTTTTCACCATAGCCCTCTAAGGGCTGCCAAATATCACTCTGAAAATTCCACAAGAGCAGTCTTATCGAAAGGCTTTTGGAGGGGAAAGCTGTAACTCTGTGAAATGAATTAACAGAACACAAAGCAGTTTCTCAGAAAGCTTTTTTCCAGTTTTTAACGGAAGATATTTTCCTTTTCACGGTAGACCTCTTTGGGCTTCCAAATATCACTGTGCAAATTCCACAAGAACAGTCTTACCGAAAGCCTTCTTGAGGGGAAAGCTGTAACTCTGTGAGATGAATTAACAGAACACAAAGCAGTGTCTCAGAAAGTCTCTTTCCAGTTTTTAACGGAAGATATTTCCTTTCTCACCAAAGCCCTCTATGGGCTTCTAGATATCACCTTGCAAATTCCACAAGAACAATCTTAGTGATCGGCTTCTTGAGGGGAATGCTACAACTCCGTGCGATGAATTAATAGAACACAATGCAGTTTCTCAGAAAGCTTCTTTTCGGTTTTTATTGTAGGATATTTCCTTTTTCACCTTAGCCCTCTATGGGCTTCCAAATATCACTTTGCAAATTCCACAAGAACAGTCTTATTGAATGGCTTCTTTAGGTGAAAGCTGTAACTCTGTGAGATGAATTAACAGAACACAAAGCAGTTTCTCAGAAAGCTTCTTTTCAGGTTTTATGTAGGATATTTCCTTTTTCACCATAGCCCTCTAAGGGCTTTCAAATATCGCTTTGAAAATTCCACAAGAACAGTCTTAGGGAGAGGCTTCTTGAGGGGAAAGCTGTAACTCTGTGAGATGAATTAACAGAACACAAAGCAGTTTCTCAGAAAGCTTCCTTCCAGTTTTTAACTGAAGATATTTCATTTTTCACCATAGCCCTGCATGGACTTCCAAATAACACATTGCACATTCCAAAAGAACTGTCTTAGGGAAAGGCTTCTTGGTGGGAAAGCTGTAACTGTGTGAGACGAATTAGCAGAACACAGAGCAGTTTCTCAGAAAGCCTCTTTCCCGTTTTTAACGGAAGATATTTCCTTTTCACCATAGCCCTCTATGGGCTTCCAAATATCACTTTGCAAATTACAGAAGAACAGTCTTAGCGAAAGGCTTCTTGAGGGGAGAGCTGTAACACTGTCTGATGAATTAACGGAAAACAACGCTGTTTCTCTGAAAGCTACTTTCCAGTTTTTAACTGAAGATATTCCCTTTTTCACCATAGCCCTCTATGGGCTTCCAAATATCACTTTGCAAATTACACAAGAACAGTCTTATCAAAGGCTTCTGGAGGGGAAAGCTGTAACTCTGTGAGATGAATTAAAGAACACAAAGCAGTTTCTCAGAAAGCTTCTTCCCAGTTTTTAACGGAAGATAATTCCATTTTCACCATCGCCCTCTATGGGCTTCCAAATATCACTTTGCAAATTCCACAAGAACAGTCTTAGCGAAAGGCTTCATGAGGGGAAAGCAGTAACTCTGTGAGATGAATTAACAGAACACGAAACAGTTTCTCAGAAAGTTTCTTTCCAATTTTTAACGGAAGATATTTCCTTTTACACCATAGCCATCTAAGGGCTTCCAAATATCACTTTGCCAATTCCACAAAAACAGTCTTAGCAAAAGGCTTTTTGAGGGGAAAGCTGTAACTCGGCGACATGAATTAACAGAACACAAAGAAGTTTCTCAGAAAGCTTCTTTCCCGTTTTTAACGGAAGATATTTCCTTTTTCACCGTAGCCCTCTATGGGCTTACAAATATAACTTTGCAAATTCCACAAGAACAGTCTTAGCGAAAGGCTTCTTGAGGGGATAGCTGTAAATCTGTGAGTTGAATTAAGAGAACACAAAGCAGTTTCTCAGAAAGCTTCTTTCCAGTTTTTAACGGAAGATATTTCCTTTTTCACCATAGCCCTCTATGGGCTTCCAATTATCACTTTGCAAATTCCACAAGAACAGCCTTAGCAAAAGGCTTCTTGAAGGGAAAGCTGTAACTCAGAAAAAAATCTTTCCTGTTTTTAACGGAAGATATTTTCTTTTTCACCATAGCACTCTATGGGCTTCTGAATATCACTTTGCAAATTACACAAGAACAGTCTTAGCGAAAGGCTCCTTGAGGGGAATGCTGTAATTCAGTGAGATGAATTAAGAGAACACAAAGCAATTCCTAGAAAGCTTCTTTCCGGTTTTTAACGGAAGATATTTCCTTTTTCATCATCGCCCTCTAAGGACTTACAAGTATCACTTTGCAAATTCCATAATAACAGCCTTAGTGAAAGGCTTCTTGAAGGGAAAGCAGTAACTCTGTGAGGTGAATTAACAGAACAGAAAGCAGTTTCTCAGAAAGCTACCTTCGAGTTTTTAACTGAAGATATTTCCTTTTTCTCCGTAGCCGCCAATGGCTTCCAAATATCACTTGCAAATTCCACAAGAACAGACTTAGCAAAAGGATTGTTGAAGGGAAAGCTGTAACTCTGTGAGATGAATTAACAGAACACAAAGCAGTTTCTCAGATAGCTTCTTTCCAGTTTTTAACTGAAGATATTCCTTTTTCACCATAGCCCTCTATGGGCTTCCAAATATCACCTTGCCAATTCCAAAAGAACAGGCTTAGCAAAAGGCTTCTTCAGGGGAATGCTGTAACTCTGTGAGATGAATTAACACAGAACAAAGCAGTTTCTCAGACTGCTTCTTTCTAGTTGTTAACTGAAGATATTTCCTTTTTCACCATAGCCCTCTATGGGCTCCAAATATCACTTTGTAAATACCCCAAGAACAGCCTTAGTGAAAGGCTTCGTGAAGGGAAATCTGTAACTCTGTTAGATGAATTAACAGAGAACAAAGCAGTTTCTCAGAAAGCTTCTTTCGCGTTTTTAACGGAAGATATTTCCTTTTCCAACATAGCCCTCTAAGGGCTTACAAATATCATTTTGTAAATTCCACAAGAACAGCCTTAGCAAAAGGATTCTTGAAGGGAAAGCTGTAACTCTGTTAGATGAATTAACAGAAAACAAAGCAGTGTCTCAGAAAGCTTCTTTCCCGTTTTTAACGGAGGATATTTCCTTTTTCACCATAGCCCTCTAAGGGCTTACCAATATCACTTTGCAAATTCCAGAAGAACAGTCTTAGGGAAAGGCTTCTGGAGGGGAAAGCTGTTACTCAGTGAGTTAAATTAACAGAACACAAAGCAGTTTCTGAGAAAGTTCTTTCCAGTTTTTAACTGAAGAAATTTCCTTTTTCACCATAGTCCTATTTGGGCTTCCAAATATCACTTTGCAAATCCCACAAGACCAGTCTTATCGAAAGGCTTCTTGAAGGGAAAGCTGTAATTCTGTGAGATGAATTATCAGAACACAAAGCAGTTTCTCAGAAATCTTCTTTCCAGTTTTTAACTGAAGATATTTCCTTTTTCACCGAAGCCCTCTAGGGGCTTCCAAAGATCACTTTGCAAATTCCACAAAAACAATCTTAGGGAATGACTTCTGTAGGGGAATGCTGTAAGTCTGTTAGATAAATTAACAGAACACAAAGCAGTGTCTTAGAAATCTTCTTCCCAGTTTTTAACGGAAGATATTTCCTTTTTCTCCGTAGCCCACTATGGGCTTCCAAATATCACTTTGCAAATTCCACATAACAGACTTACCGAAAAGCTTCTTGAGAAGAAAACTGTAACCCTGTGAGATGAATTACCAGAACACAAAGCAGTTTCTCAGAAAGTTTCTTTCCAGTTTTTAACTGAAGATATTTCCTTTTTCATCATGGCCCTCTATGGGCTCCAAATATCACTTTGCAAATTGCACAAGAACAGTCTTAGCGAATGGCTTCTTGAGGGAAAATTTGTAAATCTGGGATACGAAATAAGAGAACACAAAGCAGTTCCTCAGAAAGCTTCTTTTCAGTTTTTATCTTAGGATATTTTCTTTTTCACCATAGCTCTCTTTGGGCTTCCAAACATCATTTTGCAAATTCCACAAGAACAGTCTTAGCGAAAGGCTTCTGGAGGGGAAAGTTTTAACTCTGTGAGATGAATTAACAGAACACAAAGCAGTTTCTCAGAAAGCTTCTTTCCAGTTTTTAACTGAAGATATTTCCTTTTTCACCGTAGCCCTCTATGGGCTTCCAAATATCACATTGCAAATCACACAAGAACAGTCTTAACGAAAGACTTCTTGAGGGGAATGCTGTAACTCGGTTAGACTTATTAACAGAACACACGGCAGTATCTCAGAATGCTTCTTTCCAGTTTTTAACGGAAGATATTTCCTTTTTCACCATAGCCCTCTAAGGGCTTCCAAATATCACTTTGCAAATTCCAAAAGAACAGTGTTATCGAAAGGCTTCTGGAGCGGAAGGCTGTAACTCTCTGAAATGAATTAACAGAACACAGAGCTGTTTCTTAGAAAGCTTCTTTGCAGTTTTCAACCGAAGATATTTCCTTTTTCCCCTTAAGCCTCTATGGGTTTCCAAATATCACTTAGAAAATCACACAAGAACAGTCTTTGCGAAAGGCTTCTTGAGGGGAAAGCTGTATCTCGGTGAGATGTATTAACAGAACACACGGCAGTTTCACAGAATGCTTCTTCAGAGTTTTAACGGAAGATATTTCCTTTTTCACCATAGCCTTCTATGGGCTTCCATATATCACATTGCAAATTCCACAAGAACAGTCTTAACGAAAGGCTTCTAGAGGGGAAAGCTGTTAGTCTGTGAGATGAATTTAAAGAACACAAAGCAGATTCTCAAAAATCTTCTTTCCAGTTTTAAACTGAAGATATTTCCTTTTCACCGTAGCCCCCTATGGGCTCCAAAATAACACTTTGCATATTCCAGAGGAACAGTCTTAGCGAAAGGCTTCTTGAGCGGAAAGCAGTAACTCTATGAGATGAATTAACAAAACACAGAGCAGTTTCTCAGAAATCTCCTTTCATCTTTTTAACTGAGGATATTTCCTTTTTCACTATAGCCCTCTAATGGCTTCCAAATATCACTTTGCAAATTCCACAAGAAGTGTCTTAGCGAAAGGCTTCTTGAGGGGAAAGCTGTATCTCCGTGATGTGAATTAACAGAACTCAAAGCAGTTTCTCAGAAAGCTTCTTTCCAGTTTTTAACTGAGGATATTTTCTTTGTCACCATAGCCCTCTATGGTCGTCCAATTATCAGTTTGCAAATTCCACAAGAACAGTCTTCGCGAAAGGCGTCTTGAGGGAAAGCTGTAACACTGTGAGATGAATTAACAGATCACAAAGCAGTTTTTCAGAAATCTTCTTTCCAGTTTGTAACTGAAGATATTTCCTTTTTCACCATAGCCCTCTATGGGCTTCCAAATATCACTTTGCAAATTACACAAGAAGAGCCTTACAGAAAGGCTTCTTGAGGGGAAAGTTTAACTCTATAAGATAAATTAACAGAACACAAAGCAGTTTCTCAGAAAGCTTCTTTCCAGTTTTTAACAGAAGATATTTCTTCTTTCACCATAGCCCTCTATCGCCTTCCAAATATCACTATGCAAATTCCACAAGAACAGTCTTAGAGAAAGGCTTCTTGAGGGGAAAGATGTAACTCTGTGAGGTGAATTAACAGAACACAAAGCAGTTTCTCAGAAAGCTTCTTTTCAGTTTTTATCTTAGGATATTTCCGTTTTCACCATAGCCTTCTATGGGCTTCCAAATATCACTTTGAAAATTCCACAAGAGCCGTCTTAGTGAAAGGCTTTTTGAGGGGAAATCTGTAACACTGTGAGATGAATTCACAGAACACAAACAGTTTCTTAGAAAGCTTATTTCCACATTTTAACTGAAGATATTTTCTATTTCACCATAGCCCTCTTCTGGCTTCCAAATATCACCTTGAAAATAGCACAAGAACAGTCTTAGCGAAAGGTTTCTTGAGGGGAAAGCTGTATCTCTTTGAGATAAATTAACAGAACACAAAGCAGTTTCTCAGAAAGCTTTTTTCCAGATTTTAACTTGAGATATTTCCTTTTTCACCGTAGCCCTCTTTCGGCTCCCAAATATCAATTTGCAAATTGCACAAGAACAGTCGTAGTGAAAGGCTTCTTGAGGGGAAAGCTGTAACTATGTGAGATGAATTAACAGAACACAAAGCAGTTTCTCAGAAAGCTTCCTTCGAGTTTTTAACTGAAGATATTTCCTTTTTCACCATAGCCCTCTAAGGGCTGCCAAATATCACTCTGAAAATTCCACAAGAGCAGTCTTATCGAAAGGCTTTTGGAGGGGAAAGCTGTAACTCTGTGAAATGAATTAACAGAACACAAAGCAGTTTCTCAGAAAGCTTTTTTCCAGTTTTTAACGGAAGATATTTTCCTTTTCACGGTAGACCTCTTTGGGCTTCCAAATATCACTTTGCAAATTCCACAAGAACAGTCTTACCGAAAGCCTTCTTGAGGGGAAAGCTGTAACTCTGTAAGATGAATTAACAGAACACAAAGCAGTGTCTCAGAAAGTCTCTTTCCAGTTTTTAACGGAAGATATTTCCTTTCTCACCAAAGCCCTCTATGGGCTTCTAGATATCACCTTGCAAATTCCACAAGAACAATCTTAGTGATCGGCTTCTTGAGGGGAATGCTACAACTCCGTGCGATGAATTAATAGAACACAATGCAGTTTCTCAGAAAGCTTCTTTTCGGTTTTTATTGTAGGATATTTCCTTTTTCACCTTAGCCCTCTATGGGCTTCCAAATATCACTTTGCAAATTCCACAAGAACAGTCTTATTGAATGGCTTCTTTAGGTGAAAGCTGTAACTCTGTGAGATGAATTAACAGAACACAAAGCAGTTTCTCAGAAAGCTTCTTTTCAGGTTTTATGTAGGATATTTCCTTTTTCACCATAGCCCTCTAAGGGCTTTCAAATATCGCTTTGAAAATTCCACAAGAACAGTCTTAGGGAGAGGCTTCTTGAGGGGAAAGCTGTAACTCTGTGAGATGAATTAACAGAACACAAAGCAGTTTCTCAGAAAGCTTCCTTCCAGTTTTTAACTGAAGATATTTCATTTTTCACCATAGCCCTGCATGGACTTCCAAATAACACATTGCACATTCCAAAAGAACTGTCTTAGGGAAAGGCTTCTTGGTGGGAAAGCTGTAACTGTGTGAGACGAATTAGCAGAACACAGAGCAGTTTCTCAGAAAGCCTCTTTCCCGTTTTTAACGGAAGATATTTCCTTTTCACCATAGCCCTCTATGGGCTTCCAAATATCACTTTGCAAATTACAGAAGAACAGTCTTAGCGAAAGGCTTCTTGAGGGGAGAGCTGTAACACTGTCTGATGAATTAACGGAAAACAACGCTGTTTCTCTGAAAGCTACTTTCCAGTTTTTAACTGAAGATATTCCCTTTTTCACCATAGCCCTCTATGGGCTTCGAAATATCACTTTGCAAATTACACAAGAACAGTCTTATCAAAGGCTTCTGGAGGGGAAAGCTGTAACTCTGTGAGATGAATTAAAGAACACAAAGCAGTTTCTCAGAAAGCTTCTTCCCAGTTTTTAACGGAAGATAATTCCATTTTCACCATCGCCCTCTATGGGCTTCCAAATATCACTTTGCAAATTCCACAAGAACAGTCTTAGCGAAAGGCTTCATGAGGGGAAAGCAGTAACTCTGTGAGATGAATTAACAGAACACGAAACAGTTTCTCAGAAAGTTTCTTTCCAATTTTTAACGGAAGATATTTCCTTTTACACCATAGCCATCTAAGGGCTTCCAAATATCACTTTGCCAATTCCACAAAAACAGTCTTAGCAAAAGGCTTGTTGAGGGGAAAGCTGTAATTCGGCGACATGAATTAACAGAACACAAAGTAGTTTCTCAGAAAGCTTCCTTCCCTTTTTTAACGGAAGATATTTCCTTTTTCACCGTAACCCTCTATGGGCTTACAAATATAACTTTGCAAATTCCACAAGAACAGTCTTAGCGAAAGGCTTCTTGAGGGGATAGCTGTAAATCTGTGAGATGAATTAAGAGAACACAAAGCAGTTTCTCAGAAAGCTTCTTTCCAGTTTTTAACGGAAGATATTTCCTTTTTCACCATAGCCCTCTATGGGCTTCCAATTATCACTTTGCAAATTCCACAAGAACAGCCTTAGCAAAAGGCTTCTTGAAGGGAAAGCTGTAACTCAGAAAAAAATCTTTCCTGTTTTTAACGGAAGATATTTTCTTTTTCACCATAGCCCTCTATGGGCTTCTGAATATCACTTTGCAAATTCCACAAGAACAGTCTTAGCGAAAGGCTTCTTGAGGGGAATGCTGTAATTCAGTGAGATGAATTAAGAGAACACAAAGCAATTTCTAGAAAGCTTCTTTCCGGTTTTTAACGGAAGATATTTCCTTTTTCATCATCGCCCTCTAAGGACTTATAAATATCACTTTTCAAATTCCATAATAACAGCCTTAGTGAAAGGCTTCTTGAAGGGAAAGCAGTAACTCTGTGAGGTGAATTAACAGAACAGAAAGCAGTTTCTCAGAAAGCTTCCTTCGAGTTTTTAACTGAAGATATTTCCTTTTTCTCCGTAGCCGCCAATGGCTTCCAAATATCACTTTGCAAATTCCACAAGAACAGACTTAGCAAAAGGATTGTTGAAGGGAAAGCTGTAACTCTGTGAGATGAATTAACAGAACACAAAGCAGTTTCTCAGACAGCTTCTTTCCTGTTTTTAACTGAAGATAATTCCTTTTTCCATATAGCCCTCTATGGTCTTCCAAATATCACTTTGCAAATTCCACAAGAACAGCCTTAGCGAAAGGCCTCATGAAGGAAAAGCTGTAACTCTGTGAGTTGAATTAACCGAACACAAAGCAGTTTCTCAGAAAGCTTCTTTCCAGTTATTAAAGGAAGATATTGCCTTTTTCAAAATAGCCCTCTATGGGTTTCGAAATATCCCTTTGCAAATTCCACAAGAACAGTCTTAGCGAAAGGCTTCTTGAGGGGAATGCTGTAACTCTGTGAGATGAATTAACAGAACACAAAGCAGTCTCTCAGAAAGCTTCTTTCCAGTTTTTAACTGAAGATATTTCCATTCTCTCCATAGCCCTCTATGGGCTTCCAAATATCACTTTGCCAATTCCCCAAGAACAGCCTTAGCGAAAGGCTTCTTGAAGGGAAAGCTCTAACTCTGTGACATGAATTAACAGAACACAAAGCAGTTTCTCAGACAGCTTCTTTCCAGTTTTTAACTTAGGATATTTCCTTTTCCACCGTAGCCCTCTATGGGCTTCCAAATATCACTTTGCAAATTTCACAAGAAGAGTCTTAGCGAAACGCTTCTTGAGGGGAAAGCAGTAACTCAGAGAGATGAATTAACAGAACACAAAGCAGTTTCTCAGAAAGTTTCTTTCCAGTTTTTAACGGAAGATATTTCCTTTTTCACCATAGCCCTCTATGGGCTTCCAAATATCTCTTTGCAAATTCCACAAGAACAGTCTTAGCGAAAGGATTTTTGAGGGGAAATCTGTAACTCTGTGAGATGAATTAACAGAACACAATGTAGTTTCAAAGAAAGCTTCTTTCCAGTTTTTAACGGAAGATATTTCCTTTTTCACCATAGCCCTCTATGGGCTTCCAAATATCACTTTGCAAATTCCACAAGAACCGTCTTACCGAAAGGATTCTTGAGGGGAAAGGTGTAACTCTGTGAGATGAATTAACAGAACACAAAGCAGTTTCTCAGACAGCTTCTTTCCAGTTTTTAACTGAAGATATTCCTTTTTCACCATAGCCCTCTATGGGCTTCCAAATATCACCTTGCCAATTCCAAAAGAACAGGCTTAGCAAAAGGCTTCTTCAGGGGAATGCTGTAACTCTGTGAGATGAATTAACACAGAACAAAGCAGTTTCTCAGACTGCTTCTTTCTAGTTGTTAACTGAAGATATTTCCTTTTTCACCATAGCCCTCTATGGGCTCCAAATATCACTTTGTAAATACCCCAAGAACAGCCTTAGTGAAAGGCTTCGTGAAGGGAAATCTGTAACTCTGTTAGATGAATTAACAGAGAACAAAGCAGTTTCTCAGAAAGCTTCTTTTGCGTTTTTAACGGAAGATATTTCCTTTTCCAACATAGCCCTCTAAGGGCTTACAAATATCATTTTGTAAATTCCACAAGAACAGCCTTAGCAAAAGGATTCTTGAAGGGAAAGCTGTAACTCTGTTAGATGAATTAACAGAAAACAAAGCAGTGTCTCAGAAAGCTTCTTTCCCGTTTTTAACGGAGGATATTTCCTTTTTCACCATAGCCCTCTAAGGGCTTACCAATATCACTTTGCAAATTCCAGAAGAACAGTCTTAGGGAAAGGCTTCTGGAGGGGAAAGCTGTAACTCAGTGAGTTAAATTAACAGAACACAAAGCAGTTTCTGAGAAAGTTCTTTCCAGTTTTTAACTGAAGAAATTTCCTTTTTCACCATAGTCCTATTTGGGCTTCCAAATATCACTTTGCAAATCCCACAAGACCAGTCTTATCGAAAGGCTTCTTGAAGGGAAAGCTGTAATTCTGTGAGATGAATTATCAGAACACAAAGCAGTTTCTCAGAAATCTTCTTTCCAGTTTTTAACTGAAGATATTTCCTTTTTCACCGAAGCCCTCTAGGGGCTTCCAAAGATCACTTTGCAAATTCCACAAAAACAATCTTAGGGAATGACTTCTGTAGGGGAATGCTGTACGTCTGTTAGATAAATTAACAGAACACAAAGCAGTGTCTTAGAAATCTTCTTCCCAGTTTTTAACGGAAGATATTTCCTTTTTCTCCGTAGCCCACTATGGGCTTCCAAATATCACTTTGCAAATTCCACATAACAGACTTACCGAAAAGCTTCTTGAGAAGAAAACTGTAACCCTGTGAGATGAATTACCAGAACACAAAGCAGTTTCTCAGAAAGTTTCTTTCCAGTTTTTAACTGAAGATATTTCCTTTTTCATCATGGCCCTCTATGGGCTCCAAATATCACTTTGCAAATTGCACAAGAACAGTCTTAGCGAATGGCTTCTTGAGGGAAAATTTGTAAATCTGGGATACGAAATAAGAGAACACAAAGCAGTTCCTCAGAAAGCTTCTTTTCAGTTTTTATCTTAGGATATTTTCTTTTTCACCATAGCTCTCTTTGGGCTTCCAAACATCATTTTGCAAATTCCACAAGAACAGTCTTAGCGAAAGGCTTCTGGAGGGGAAAGTTTTAACTCTGTGAGATGAATTAACAGAACACAAAGCAGTTTCTCAGAAAGCTTCTTTCCAGTTTTTAACTGAAGATATTTCCTTTTTCACCGTAGCCCTCTATGGGCTTCCAAATATCACATTGCAAATCACACAAGAACAGTCTTAACGAAAGACTTCTTGAGGGGAATGCTGTAACTCGGTTAGACTTATTAACAGAACACACGGCAGTATCTCAGAATGCTTCTTTCCAGTTTTTAACGGAAGATATTTCCTTTTTCACCATAGCCCTCTAAGGGCTTCCAAATATCACTTTGCAAATTCCAAAAGAACAGTGTTATCGAAAGGCTTCTGGAGCGGAAGGCTGTAACTCTCTGAAATGAATTAACAGAACACAGAGCTGTTTCTTAGAAAGCTTCTTTGCAGTTTTCAACCGAAGATATTTCCTTTTTCCCCTTAAGCCTCTATGGGTTTCCAAATATCACTTAGAAAATCACACAAGAACAGTCTTTGCGAAAGGCTTCTTGAGGGGAAAGCTGTATCTCGGTGAGATGTATTAACAGAACACACGGCAGTTTCACAGAATGCTTCTTCAGAGTTTTAACGGAAGATATTTCCTTTTTCACCATAGCCTTCTATGGGCTTCCATATATCACATTGCAAATTCCACAAGAACAGTCTTAACGAAAGGCTTCTAGAGGGGAAAGCTGTTAGTCTGTGAGATGAATTTAAAGAACACAAAGCAGATTCTCAAAAATCTTCTTTCCAGTTTTAAACTGAAGATATTTCCTTTTCACCGTAGCCCCCTATGGGCTCCAAAATAACACTTTGCATATTCCAGAGGAACAGTCTTAGCGAAAGGCTTCTTGAGCGGAAAGCAGTAACTCTATGAGATGAATTAACAAAACACAGAGCAGTTTCTCAGAAATCTCCTTTCATCTTTTTAACTGAGGATATTTCCTTTTTCACTATAGCCCTCTAATGGCTTCCAAATATCACTTTGCAAATTCCACAAGAAGTGTCTTAGCGAAAGGCTTCTTGAGGGGAAAGCTGTATCTCCGTGATGTGAATTAACAAAACTCAAAGCAGTTTCTCAGAAAGCTTCTTTCCAGTTTTTAACTGAGGATATTTTCTTTGTCACCATAGCCCTCTATGGTCGTCCAATTATCAGTTTGCAAATTCCACAAGAACAGTCTTCGCGAAAGGCGTCTTGAGGGAAAGCTGTAACACTGTGAGATGAATTAACAGATCACAAAGCAGTTTTTCAGAAATCTTCTTTCCAGTTTGTAACTGAAGATATTTCCTTTTTCACCATAGCCCTCTATGGGCTTCCAAATATCACTTTGCAAATTACACAAGAAGAGCCTTACAGAAAGGCTTCTTGAGGGGAAAGTTTAACTCTATAAGATAAATTAACAGAACACAAAGCAGTTTCTCAGAAAGCTTCTTTCCAGTTTTTAACAGAAGATATTTCTTCTTTCACCATAGCCCTCTATCGCCTTCCAAATATCACTATGCAAATTCCACAAGAACAGTCTTAGAGAAAGGCTTCTTGAGGGGAAAGATGTAACTCTGTGAGGTGAATTAACAGAACACAAAGCAGTTTCTCAGAAAGCTTCTTTTCAGTTTTTATCTTAGGATATTTCCGTTTTCACCATAGCCTTCTATGGGCTTCCAAATATCACTTTGAAAATTCCACAAGAGCCGTCTTAGTGAAAGGCTTTTTGAGGGGAAATCTGTAACACTGTGAGATGAATTCACAGAACACAAACAGTTTCTTAGAAAGCTTATTTCCACATTTTAACTGAAGATATTTTCTATTTCACCATAGCCCTCTTCTGGCTTCCAAATATCACCTTGAAAATAGCACAAGAACAGTCTTAGCGAAAGGTTTCTTGAGGGGAAAGCTGTATCTCTTTGAGATAAATTAACAGAACACAAAGCAGTTTCTCAGAAAGCTTTTTTCCAGATTTTAACTTGAGATATTTCCTTTTTCACCGTAGCCCTCTTTCGGCTCCCAAATATCAATTTGCAAATTGCACAAGAACAGTCGTAGTGAAAGGCTTCTTGAGGGGAAAGCTGTAACTATGTGAGATGAATTAACAGAACACAAAGCAGTTTCTCAGAAAGCTTCCTTCGAGTTTTTAACTGAAGATATTTCCTTTTTCACCATAGCCCTCTAAGGGCTGCCAAATATCACTCTGAAAATTCCACAAGAGCAGTCTTATCGAAAGGCTTTTGGAGGGGAAAGCTGTAACTCTGTGAAATGAATTAACAGAACACAAAGCAGTTTCTCAGAAAGCTTTTTTCCAGTTTTTAACGGAAGATATTTTCCTTTTCACGGTAGACCTCTTTGGGCTTCCAAATATCACTTTGCAAATTCCACAAGAACAGTCTTACCGAAAGCCTTCTTGAGGGGAAAGCTGTAACTCTGTGAGATGAATTAACAGAACACAAAGCAGTGTCTCAGAAAGTCTCTTTCCAGTTTTTAACGGAAGATATTTCCTTTCTCACCAAAGCCCTCTATGGGCTTCTAGATATCACCTTGCAAATTCCACAAGAACAATCTTAGTGATCGGCTTCTTGAGGGGAATGCTACAACTCCGTGCGATGAATTAATAGAACACAATGCAGTTTCTCAGAAAGCTTCTTTTCGGTTTTTATTGTAGGATATTTCCTTTTTCACCTTAGCCCTCTATGGGCTTCCAAATATCACTTTGCAAATTCCACAAGAACAGTCTTATTGAATGGCTTCTTTAGGTGAAAGCTGTAACTCTGTGAGATGAATTAACAGAACACAAAGCAGTTTCTCAGAAAGCTTCTTTTCAGGTTTTATGTAGGATATTTCCTTTTTCACCATAGCCCTCTAAGGGCTTTCAAATATCGCTTTGAAAATTCCACAAGAACAGTCTTAGGGAGAGGCTTCTTGAGGGGAAAGCTGTAACTCTGTGAGATGAATTAACAGAACACAAAGCAGTTTCTCAGAAAGCTTCCTTCCAGTTTTTAACTGAAGATATTTCATTTTTCACCATAGCCCTGCATGGACTTCCAAATAACACATTGCACATTCCAAAAGAACTGTCTTAGGGAAAGGCTTCTTGGTGGGAAAGCTGTAACTGTGTGAGACGAATTAGCAGAACACAGAGCAGTTTCTCAGAAAGCCTCTTTCCCGTTTTTAACGGAAGATATTTCCTTTTCACCATAGCCCTCTATGGGCTTCCAAATATCACTTTGCAAATTACAGAAGAACAGTCTTAGCGAAAGGCTTCTTGAGGGGAGAGCTGTAACACTGTCTGATGAATTAACGGAAAACAACGCTGTTTCTCTGAAAGCTACTTTCCAGTTTTTAACTGAAGATATTCCCTTTTTCACCATAGCCCTCTATGGGCTTCGAAATATCACTTTGCAAATTACACAAGAACAGTCTTATCAAAGGCTTCTGGAGGGGAAAGCTGTAACTCTGTGAGATGAATTAAAGAACACAAAGCAGTTTCTCAGAAAGCTTCTTCCCAGTTTTTAACGGAAGATAATTCCATTTTCACCATCGCCCTCTATGGGCTTCCAAATATCACTTTGCAAATTCCACAAGAACAGTCTTAGCGAAAGGCTTCATGAGGGGAAAGCAGTAACTCTGTGAGATGAATTAACAGAACACGAAACAGTTTCTCAGAAAGTTTCTTTCCAATTTTTAACGGAAGATATTTCCTTTTACACCATAGCCATCTAAGGGCTTCCAAATATCACTTTGCCAATTCCACAAAAACAGTCTTAGCAAAAGGCTTGTTGAGGGGAAAGCTGTAATTCGGCGACATGAATTAACAGAACACAAAGTAGTTTCTCAGAAAGCTTCCTTCCCGTTTTTAACGGAAGATATTTCCTTTTTCACCGTAACCCTCTATGGGCTTACAAATATAACTTTGCAAATTCCACAAGAACAGTCTTAGCGAAAGGCTTCTTGAGGGGATAGCTGTAAATCTGTGAGATGAATTAAGAGAACACAAAGCAGTTTCTCAGAAAGCTTCTTTCCAGTTTTTAACGGAAGATATTTCCTTTTTCACCATAGCCCTCTATGGGCTTCCAATTATCACTATGCAAATTCCACAAGAACAGCCTTAGCAAAAGGCTTCTTGAAGGGAAAGCTGTAACTCAGAAAAAAATCTTTCCTGTTTTTAACGGAAGATATTTTCTTTTTCACCATAGCCCTCTATGGGCTTCTGAATATCACTTTGCAAATTCCACAAGAACAGTCTTAGCGAAAGGCTTCTTGAGGGGAATGCTGTAATTCAGTGAGATGAATTAAGAGAACACAAAGCAATTTCTAGAAAGCTTCTTTCCGGTTTTTAACGGAAGATATTTCCTTTTTCATCATCGCCCTCTAAGGACTTACAAATATCACTTTTCAAATTCCATAATAACAGCCTTAGTGAAAGGCTTCTTGAAGGGAAAGCAGTAACTCTGTGAGGTGAATTAACAGAACAGAAAGCAGTTTCTCAGAAAGCTTCCTTCGAGTTTTTAACTGAAGATATTTCCTTTTTCTCCGTAGCCGCCAATGGCTTCCAAATATCACTTTGCAAATTCCACAAGAACAGACTTAGCAAAAGGATTGTTGAAGGGAAAGCTGTAACTCTGTGAGATGAATTAACAGAACACAAAGCAGTTTCTCAGACAGCTTCTTTCCAGTTTTTAACTGAAGATAATTCCTTTTTCCATATAGCCCTCTATGGTCTTCCAAATATCACTTTGCAAATTCCACAAGAACAGCCTTAGCGAAAGGCCTCATGAAGGAAAAGCTGTAACTCTGTGAGTTGAATTAACCGAACACAAAGCAGTTTCTCAGAAAGCTTCTTTCCAGTTATTAAAGGAAGATATTGCCTTTTTCAAAATAGCCCTCTATGGGTTTCGAAATATCCCTTTGCAAATTCCACAAGAACAGTCTTAGCGAAAGGCTTCTTGAGGGGAATGCTGTAACTCTGTGAGATGAATTAACAGAACACAAAGCAGTCTCTCAGAAAGCTTCTTTCCAGTTTTTAACTGAAGATATTTCCATTCTCTCCATAGCCCTCTATGGGCTTCCAAATATCACTTTGCCAATTCCCCAAGAACAGCCTTAGCGAAAGGCTTCTTGAAGGGAAAGCTCTAACTCTGTGACATGAATTAACAGAACACAAAGCAGTTTCTCAGACAGCTTCTTTCCAGTTTTTAACTTAGGATATTTCCTTTTCCACCGTAGCCCTCTATGGGCTTCCAAATATCACTTTGCAAATTTCACAAGAAGAGTCTTAGCGAAACGCTTCTTGAGGGGAAAGCAGTAACTCAGAGAGATGAATTAACAGAACACAAAGCAGTTTCTCAGAAAGTTTCTTTCCAGTTTTTAACGGAAGATATTTCCTTTTTCACCATAGCCCTCTATGGGCTTCCAAATATCTCTTTGCAAATTCCACAAGAACAGTCTTAGCGAAAGGATTTTTGAGGGGAAATCTGTAACTCTGTGAGATGAATTAACAGAACACAATGTAGTTTCAAAGAAAGCTTCTTTCCAGTTTTTAACGGAAGATATTTCCTTTTTCACCATAGCCCTCTATGGGCTTCCAAATATCACTTTGCAAATTCCACAAGAACCGTCTTACCGAAAGGATTCTTGAGGGGAAAGGTGTAACTCTGTGAGATGAATTAACAGAACACAAAGCAGTTTCTCAGACAGCTTCTTTCCAGTTTTTAACTGAAGATATTCCTTTTTCACCATAGCCCTCTATGGGCTTCCAAATATCACCTTGCCAATTCCAAAAGAACAGGCTTAGCAAAAGGCTTCTTCAGGGGAATGCTGTAACTCTGTGAGATGAATTAACACAGAACAAAGCAGTTTCTCAGACTGCTTCTTTCTAGTTGTTAACTGAAGATATTTCCTTTTTCACCATAGCCCTCTATGGGCTCCAAATATCACTTTGTAAATACCCCAAGAACAGCCTTAGTGAAAGGCTTCGTGAAGGGAAATCTGTAACTCTGTTAGATGAATTAACAGAGAACAAAGCAGTTTCTCAGAAAGCTTCTTTCGCGTTTTTAACGGAAGATATTTCCTTTTCCAACATAGCCCTCTAAGGGCTTACAAATATCATTTTGTAAATTCCACAAGAACAGCCTTAGCAAAAGGATTCTTGAAGGGAAAGCTGTAACTCTGTTAGATGAATTAACAGAAAACAAAGCAGTGTCTCAGAAAGCTTCTTTCCCGTTTTTAACGGAGGATATTTCCTTTTTCACCATAGCCCTCTAAGGGCTTACCAATATCACTTTGCAAATTCCAGAAGAACAGTCTTAGGGAAAGGCTTCTGGAGGGGAAAGCTGTAACTCAGTGAGTTAAATTAACAGAACACAAAGCAGTTTCTGAGAAAGTTCTTTCCAGTTTTTAACTGAAGAAATTTCCTTTTTCACCATAGTCCTATTTGGGCTTCCAAATATCACTTTGCAAATCCCACAAGACCAGTCTTATCGAAAGGCTTCTTGAAGGGAAAGCTGTAATTCTGTGAGATGAATTATCAGAACACAAAGCAGTTTCTCAGAAATCTTCTTTCCAGTTTTTAACTGAAGATATTTCCTTTTTCACCGAAGCCCTCTAGGGGCTTCCAAAGATCACTTTGCAAATTCCACAAAAACAATCTTAGGGAATGACTTCTGTAGGGGAATGCTGTAAGTCTGTTAGATAAATTAACAGAACACAAAGCAGTGTCTTAGAAATCTTCTTCCCAGTTTTTAACGGAAGATATTTCCTTTTTCTCCGTAGCCCACTATGGGCTTCCAAATATCACTTTGCAAATTCCACATAACAGACTTACCGAAAAGCTTCTTGAGAAGAAAACTGTAACCCTGTGAGATGAATTACCAGAACACAAAGCAGTTTCTCAGAAAGTTTCTTTCCAGTTTTTAACTGAAGATATTTCCTTTTTCATCATGGCCCTCTATGGGCTCCAAATATCACTTTGCAAATTGCACAAGAACAGTCTTAGCGAATGGCTTCTTGAGGGAAAATTTGTAAATCTGGGATACGAAATAAGAGAACACAAAGCAGTTCCTCAGAAAGCTTCTTTTCAGTTTTTATCTTAGGATATTTTCTTTTTCACCATAGCTCTCTTTGGGCTTCCAAACATCATTTTGCAAATTCCACAAGAACAGTCTTAGCGAAAGGCTTCTGGAGGGGAAAGTTTTAACTCTGTGAGATGAATTAACAGAACACAAAGCAGTTTCTCAGAAAGCTTCTTTCCAGTTTTTAACTGAAGATATTTCCTTTTTCACCGTAGCCCTCTATGGGCTTCCAAATATCACATTGCAAATCACACAAGAACAGTCTTAACGAAAGACTTCTTGAGGGGAATGCTGTAACTCGGTTAGACTTATTAACAGAACACACGGCAGTATCTCAGAATGCTTCTTTCCAGTTTTTAACGGAAGATATTTCCTTTTTCACCATAGCCCTCTAAGGGCTTCCAAATATCACTTTGCAAATTCCAAAAGAACAGTGTTATCGAAAGGCTTCTGGAGCGGAAGGCTGTAACTCTCTGAAATGAATTAACAGAACACAGAGCTGTTTCTTAGAAAGCTTCTTTGCAGTTTTCAACCGAAGATATTTCCTTTTTCCCCTTAAGCCTCTATGGGTTTCCAAATATCACTTAGAAAATCACACAAGAACAGTCTTTGCGAAAGGCTTCTTGAGGGGAAAGCTGTATCTCGGTGAGATGTATTAACAGAACACACGGCAGTTTCACAGAAAGCTTCTTCAGAGTTTTAACGGAAGATATTTCCTTTTTCACCATAGCCTTCTATGGGCTTCCATATATCACATTGCAAATTCCACAAGAACAGTCTTAACGAAAGGCTTCTAGAGGGGAAAGCTGTTAGTCTGTGAGATGAATTTAAAGAACACAAAGCAGATTCTCAAAAATCTTCTTTCCAGTTTTAAACTGAAGATATTTCCTTTTCACCGTAGCCCCCTATGGGCTCCAAAATAACACTTTGCATATTCCAGAGGAACAGTCTTAGCGAAAGGCTTCTTGAGCGGAAAGCAGTAACTCTATGAGATGAATTAACAAAACACAGAGCAGTTTCTCAGAAATCTCCTTTCATCTTTTTAACTGAGGATATTTCCTTTTTCACTATAGCCCTCTAATGGCTTCCAAATATCACTTTGCAAATTCCACAAGAAGTGTCTTAGCGAAAGGCTTCTTGAGGGGAAAGCTGTATCTCCGTGATGTGAATTAACAGAACTCAAAGCAGTTTCTCAGAAAGCTTCTTTCCAGTTTTTAACTGAGGATATTTTCTTTGTCACCATAGCCCTCTATGGTCGTCCAATTATCAGTTTGCAAATTCCACAAGAACAGTCTTCGCGAAAGGCGTCTTGAGGGAAAGCTGTAACACTGTGAGATGAATTAACAGATCACAAAGCAGTTTTTCAGAAATCTTCTTTCCAGTTTGTAACTGAAGATATTTCCTTTTTCACCATAGCCCTCTATGGGCTTCCAAATATCACTTTGCAAATTACACAAGAAGAGCCTTACAGAAAGGTTTCTTGAGGGGAAAGTTTAACTCTATAAGATAAATTAACAGAACACAAAGCAGTTTCTCAGAAAGCTTCTTTCCAGTTTTTAACAGAAGATATTTCTTCTTTCACCATAGCCCTCTATCGCCTTCCAAATATCACTATGCAAATTCCACAAGAACAGTCTTAGAGAAAGGCTTCTTGAGGGGAAAGATGTAACTCTGTGAGGTGAATTAACAGAACACAAAGCAGTTTCTCAGAAAGCTTCTTTTCAGTTTTTATCTTAGGATATTTCCGTTTTCACCATAGCCTTCTATGGGCTTCCAAATATCACTTTGAAAATTCCACAAGAGCCGTCTTAGTGAAAGGCTTTTTGAGGGGAAATCTGTAACACTGTGAGATGAATTCACAGAACACAAACAGTTTCTTAGAAAGCTTATTTCCACATTTTAACTGAAGATATTTTCTATTTCACCATAGCCCTCTTCTGGCTTCCAAATATCACCTTGAAAATAGCACAAGAACAGTCTTAGCGAAAGGTTTCTTGAGGGGAAAGCTGTATCTCTTTGAGATAAATTAACAGAACACAAAGCAGTTTCTCAGAAAGCTTTTTTCCAGATTTTAACTTGAGATATTTCCTTTTTCACCGTAGCCCTCTTTCGGCTCCCAAATATCAATTTGCAAATTGCACAAGAACAGTCGTAGTGAAAGGCTTCTTGAGGGGAAAGCTGTAACTATGTGAGATGAATTAACAGAACACAAAGCAGTTTCTCAGAAAGCTTCCTTCGAGTTTTTAACTGAAGATATTTCCTTTTTCACCATAGCCCTCTAAGGGCTGCCAAATATCACTCTGAAAATTCCACAAGAGCAGTCTTATCGAAAGGCTTTTGGAGGGGAAAGCTGTAACTCTGTGAAATGAATTAACAGAACACAAAGCAGTTTCTCAGAAAGCTTTTTTCCAGTTTTTAACGGAAGATATTTTCCTTTTCACGGTAGACCTCTTTGGGCTTCCAAATATCACTGTGCAAATTCCACAAGAACAGTCTTACCGAAAGCCTTCTTGAGGGGAAAGCTGTAACTCTGTGAGATGAATTAACAGAACACAAAGCAGTGTCTCAGAAAGTCTCTTTCCAGTTTTTAACGGAAGATATTTCCTTTCTCACCAAAGCCCTCTATGGGCTTCTAGATATCACCTTGCAAATTCCACAAGAACAATCTTAGTGATCGGCTTCTTGAGGGGAATGCTACAACTCCGTGCGATGAATTAATAGAACACAATGCAGTTTCTCAGAAAGCTTCTTTTCGGTTTTTATTGTAGGATATTTCCTTTTTCACCTTAGCCCTCTATGGGCTTCCAAATATCACTTTGCAAATTCCACAAGAACAGTCTTATTGAATGGCTTCTTTAGGTGAAAGCTGTAACTCTGTGAGATGAATTAACAGAACATAAAGCAGTTTCTCAGAAAGCTTCTTTTCAGGTTTTATGTAGGATATTTCCTTTTTCACCATAGCCCTCTAAGGGCTTTCAAATATCGCTTTGAAAATTCCACAAGAACAGTCTTAGGGAGAGGCTTCTTGAGGGGAAAGCTGTAACTCTGTGAGATGAATTAACAGAACACAAAGCAGTTTCTCAGAAAGCTTCCTTCCAGTTTTTAACTGAAGATATTTCATTTTTCACCATAGCCCTGCATGGACTTCCAAATAACACATTGCACATTCCAAAAGAACTGTCTTAGGGAAAGGCTTCTTGGTGGGAAAGCTGTAACTGTGTGAGACGAATTAGCAGAACACAGAGCAGTTTCTCAGAAAGCCTCTTTCCCGTTTTTAACGGAAGATATTTCCTTTTCACCATAGCCCTCTATGGGCTTCCAAATATCACTTTGCAAATTACAGAAGAACAGTCTTAGCGAAAGGCTTCTTGAGGGGAGAGCTGTAACACTGTCTGATGAATTAACGGAAAACAACGCTGTTTCTCTGAAAGCTACTTTCCAGTTTTTAACTGAAGATATTCCCTTTTTCACCATAGCCCTCTATGGGCTTCGAAATATCACTTTGCAAATTACACAAGAACAGTCTTATCAAAGGCTTCTGGAGGGGAAAGCTGTAACTCTGTGAGATGAATTAAAGAACACAAAGCAGTTTCTCAGAAAGCTTCTTCCCAGTTTTTAACGGAAGATAATTCCATTTTCACCATCGCCCTCTATGGGCTTCCAAATATCACTTTGCAAATTCCACAAGAACAGTCTTAGCGAAAGGCTTCATGAGGGGAAAGCAGTAACTCTGTGAGATGAATTAACAGAACACGAAACAGTTTCTCAGAAAGTTTCTTTCCAATTTTTAACGGAAGATATTTCCTTTTACACCATAGCCATCTAAGGGCTTCCAAATATCACTTTGCCAATTCCACAAAAACAGTCTTAGCAAAAGGCTTTTTGAGGGGAAAGCTGTAACTCGGCGACATGAATTAACAGAACACAAAGAAGTTTCTCAGAAAGCTTCTTTCCCGTTTTTAACGGAAGATATTTCCTTTTTCACCGTAGCCCTCTATGGGCTTACAAATATAACTTTGCAAATTCCACAAGAACAGTCTTAGCGAAAGGCTTCTTGAGGGGATAGCTGTAAATCTGTGAGTTGAATTAAGAGAACACAAAGCAGTTTCTCAGAAAGCTTCTTTCCAGTTTTTAACGGAAGATATTTCCTTTTTCACCATAGCCCTCTATGGGCTTCCAATTATCACTTTGCAAATTCCACAAGAACAGCCTTAGCAAAAGGCTTCTTGAAGGGAAAGCTGTAACTCAGAAAAAAATCTTTCCTGTTTTTAACGGAAGATATTTTCTTTTTCACCATAGCACTCTATGGGCTTCTGAATATCACTTTGCAAATTACACAAGAACAGTCTTAGCGAAAGGCTCCTTGAGGGGAATGCTGTAATTCAGTGAGATGAATTAAGAGAACACAAAGCAATTCCTAGAAAGCTTCTTTCCGGTTTTTAACGGAAGATATTTCCTTTTTCATCATCGCCCTCTAAGGACTTACAAGTATCACTTTGCAAATTCCATAATAACAGCCTTAGTGAAAGGCTTCTTGAAGGGAAAGCAGTAACTCTGTGAGGTGAATTAACAGAACAGAAAGCAGTTTCTCAGAAAGCTACCTTCGAGTTTTTAACTGAAGATATTTCCTTTTTCTCCGTAGCCGCCAATGGCTTCCAAATATCACTTGCAAATTCCACAAGAACAGACTTAGCAAAAGGATTGTTGAAGGGAAAGCTGTAACTCTGTGAGATGAATTAACAGAACACAAAGCAGTTTCTCAGATAGCTTCTTTCCAGTTTTTAACTGAAGATATTCCTTTTTCACCATAGCCCTCTATGGGCTTCCAAATATCACCTTGCCAATTCCAAAAGAACAGGCTTAGCAAAAGGCTTCTTCAGGGGAATGCTGTAACTCTGTGAGATGAATTAACACAGAACAAAGCAGTTTCTCAGACTGCTTCTTTCTAGTTGTTAACTGAAGATATTTCCTTTTTCACCATAGCCCTCTATGGGCTCCAAATATCACTTTGTAAATACCCCAAGAACAGCCTTAGTGAAAGGCTTCGTGAAGGGAAATCTGTAACTCTGTTAGATGAATTAACAGAGAACAAAGCAGTTTCTCAGAAAGCTTCTTTCGCGTTTTTAACGGAAGATATTTCCTTTTCCAACATAGCCCTCTAAGGGCTTACAAATATCATTTTGTAAATTCCACAAGAACAGCCTTAGCAAAAGGATTCTTGAAGGGAAAGCTGTAACTCTGTTAGATGAATTAACAGAAAACAAAGCAGTGTCTCAGAAAGCTTCTTTCCCGTTTTTAACGGAGGATATTTCCTTTTTCACCATAGCCCTCTAAGGGCTTACCAATATCACTTTGCAAATTCCAGAAGAACAGTCTTAGGGAAAGGCTTCTGGAGGGGAAAGCTGTTACTCAGTGAGTTAAATTAACAGAACACAAAGCAGTTTCTGAGAAAGTTCTTTCCAGTTTTTAACTGAAGAAATTTCCTTTTTCACCATAGTCCTATTTGGGCTTCCAAATATCACTTTGCAAATCCCACAAGACCAGTCTTATCGAAAGGCTTCTTGAAGGGAAAGCTGTAATTCTGTGAGATGAATTATCAGAACACAAAGCAGTTTCTCAGAAATCTTCTTTCCAGTTTTTAACTGAAGATATTTCCTTTTTCACCGAAGCCCTCTAGGGGCTTCCAAAGATCACTTTGCAAATTCCACAAAAACAATCTTAGGGAATGACTTCTGTAGGGGAATGCTGTAAGTCTGTTAGATAAATTAACAGAACACAAAGCAGTGTCTTAGAAATCTTCTTCCCAGTTTTTAACGGAAGATATTTCCTTTTTCTCCGTAGCCCACTATGGGCTTCCAAATATCACTTTGCAAATTCCACATAACAGACTTACCGAAAAGCTTCTTGAGAAGAAAACTGTAACCCTGTGAGATGAATTACCAGAACACAAAGCAGTTTCTCAGAAAGTTTCTTTCCAGTTTTTAACTGAAGATATTTCCTTTTTCATCATGGCCCTCTATGGGCTCCAAATATCACTTTGCAAATTGCACAAGAACAGTCTTAGCGAATGGCTTCTTGAGGGAAAATTTGTAAATCTGGGATACGAAATAAGAGAACACAAAGCAGTTCCTCAGAAAGCTTCTTTTCAGTTTTTATCTTAGGATATTTTCTTTTTCACCATAGCTCTCTTTGGGCTTCCAAACATCATTTTGCAAATTCCACAAGAACAGTCTTAGCGAAAGGCTTCTGGAGGGGAAAGTTTTAACTCTGTGAGATGAATTAACAGAACACAAAGCAGTTTCTCAGAAAGCTTCTTTCCAGTTTTTAACTGAAGATATTTCCTTTTTCACCGTAGCCCTCTATGGGCTTCCAAATATCACATTGCAAATCACACAAGAACAGTCTTAACGAAAGACTTCTTGAGGGGAATGCTGTAACTCGGTTAGACTTATTAACAGAACACACGGCAGTATCTCAGAATGCTTCTTTCCAGTTTTTAACGGAAGATATTTCCTTTTTCACCATAGCCCTCTAAGGGCTTCCAAATATCACTTTGCAAATTCCAAAAGAACAGTGTTATCGAAAGGCTTCTGGAGCGGAAGGCTGTAACTCTCTGAAATGAATTAACAGAACACAGAGCTGTTTCTTAGAAAGCTTCTTTGCAGTTTTCAACCGAAGATATTTCCTTTTTCCCCTTAAGCCTCTATGGGTTTCCAAATATCACTTAGAAAATCACACAAGAACAGTCTTTGCGAAAGGCTTCTTGAGGGGAAAGCTGTATCTCGGTGAGATGTATTAACAGAACACACGGCAGTTTCACAGAATGCTTCTTCAGAGTTTTAACGGAAGATATTTCCTTTTTCACCATAGCCTTCTATGGGCTTCCATATATCACATTGCAAATTCCACAAGAACAGTCTTAACGAAAGGCTTCTAGAGGGGAAAGCTGTTAGTCTGTGAGATGAATTTAAAGAACACAAAGCAGATTCTCAAAAATCTTCTTTCCAGTTTTAAACTGAAGATATTTCCTTTTCACCGTAGCCCCCTATGGGCTCCAAAATAACACTTTGCATATTCCAGAGGAACAGTCTTAGCGAAAGGCTTCTTGAGCGGAAAGCAGTAACTCTATGAGATGAATTAACAAAACACAGAGCAGTTTCTCAGAAATCTCCTTTCATCTTTTTAACTGAGGATATTTCCTTTTTCACTATAGCCCTCTAATGGCTTCCAAATATCACTTTGCAAATTCCACAAGAAGTGTCTTAGCAAAAGGCTTCTTGAGGGGAAAGCTGTATCTCCGTGATGTGAATTAACAGAACTCAAAGCAGTTTCTCAGAAAGCTTCTTTCCAGTTTTTAACTGAGGATATTTTCTTTGTCACCATAGCCCTCTATGGTCGTCCAATTATCAGTTTGCAAATTCCACAAGAACAGTCTTCGCGAAAGGCGTCTTGAGGGAAAGCTGTAACACTGTGAGATGAATTAACAGATCACAAAGCAGTTTTTCAGAAATCTTCTTTCCAGTTTGTAACTGAAGATATTTCCTTTTTCACCATAGCCCTCTATGGGCTTCCAAATATCACTTTGCAAATTACACAAGAAGAGCCTTACAGAAAGGCTTCTTGAGGGGAAAGTTTAACTCTATAAGATAAATTAACAGAACACAAAGCAGTTTCTCAGAAAGCTTCTTTCCAGTTTTTAACAGAAGATATTTCTTCTTTCACCATAGCCCTCTATCGCCTTCCAAATATCACTATGCAAATTCCACAAGAACAGTCTTAGAGAAAGGCTTCTTGAGGGGAAAGATGTAACTCTGTGAGGTGAATTAACAGAACACAAAGCAGTTTCTCAGAAAGCTTCTTTTCAGTTTTTATCTTAGGATATTTCCGTTTTCACCATAGCCTTCTATGGGCTTCCAAATATCACTTTGAAAATTCCACAAGAGCCGTCTTAGTGAAAGGCTTTTTGAGGGGAAATCTGTAACACTGTGAGATGAATTCACAGAACACAAACAGTTTCTTAGAAAGCTTATTTCCACATTTTAACTGAAGATATTTTCTATTTCACCATAGCCCTCTTCTGGCTTCCAAATATCACCTTGAAAATAGCACAAGAACAGTCTTAGCGAAAGGTTTCTTGAGGGGAAAGCTGTATCTCTTTGAGATAAATTAACAGAACACAAAGCAGTTTCTCAGAAAGCTTTTTTCCAGATTTTAACTTGAGATATTTCCTTTTTCACCGTAGCCCTCTTTCGGCTCCCAAATATCAATTTGCAAATTGCACAAGAACAGTCGTAGTGAAAGGCTTCTTGAGGGGAAAGCTGTAACTATGTGAGATGAATTAACAGAACACAAAGCAGTTTCTCAGAAAGCTTCCTTCGAGTTTTTAACTGAAGATATTTCCTTTTTCACCATAGCCCTCTAAGGGCTGCCAAATATCACTCTGAAAATTCCACAAGAGCAGTCTTATCGAAAGGCTTTTGGAGGGGAAAGCTGTAACTCTGTGAAATGAATTAACAGAACACAAAGCAGTTTCTCAGAAAGCTTTTTTCCAGTTTTTAACGGAAGATATTTTCCTTTTCACGGTAGACCTCTTTGGGCTTCCAAATATCACTTTGCAAATTCCACAAGAACAGTCTTACCGAAAGCCTTCTTGAGGGGAAAGCTGTAACTCTGTGAGATGAATTAACAGAACACAAAGCAGTGTCTCAGAAAGTCTCTTTCCAGTTTTTAACGGAAGATATTTCCTTTCTCACCAAAGCCCTCTATGGGCTTCTAGATATCACCTTGCAAATTCCACAAGAACAATCTTAGTGATCGGCTTCTTGAGGGGAATGCTACAACTCCGTGCGATGAATTAATAGAACACAATGCAGTTTCTCAGAAAGCTTCTTTTCGGTTTTTATTGTAGGATATTTCCTTTTTCACCTTAGCCCTCTATGGGCTTCCAAATATCACTTTGCAAATTCCACAAGAACAGTCTTATTGAATGGCTTCTTTAGGTGAAAGCTGTAACTCTGTGAGATGAATTAACAGAACACAAAGCAGTTTCTCAGAAAGCTTCTTTTCAGGTTTTATGTAGGATATTTCCTTTTTCACCATAGCCCTCTAAGGGCTTTCAAATATCGCTTTGAAAATTCCACAAGAACAGTCTTAGGGAGAGGCTTCTTGAGGGGAAAGCTGTAACTCTGTGAGATGAATTAACAGAACACAAAGCAGTTTCTCAGAAAGCTTCCTTCCAGTTTTTAACTGAAGATATTTCATTTTTCACCATAGCCCTGCATGGACTTCCAAATAACACATTGCACATTCCAAAAGAACTGTCTTAGGGAAAGGCTTCTTGGTGGGAAAGCTGTAACTGTGTGAGACGAATTAGCAGAACACAGAGCAGTTTCTCAGAAAGCCTCTTTCCCGTTTTTAACGGAAGATATTTCCTTTTCACCATAGCCCTCTATGGGCTTCCAAATATCACTTTGCAAATTACAGAAGAACAGTCTTAGCGAAAGGCTTCTTGAGGGGAGAGCTGTAACACTGTCTGATGAATTAACGGAAAACAACGCTGTTTCTCTGAAAGCTACTTTCCAGTTTTTAACTGAAGATATTCCCTTTTTCACCATAGCCCTCTATGGGCTTCCAAATATCACTTTGCAAATTACACAAGAACAGTCTTATCAAAGGCTTCTGGAGGGGAAAGCTGTAACTCTGTGAGATGAATTAAAGAACACAAAGCAGTTTCTCAGAAAGCTTCTTCCCAGTTTTTAACGGAAGATAATTCCATTTTCACCATCGCCCTCTATGGGCTTCCAAATATCACTTTGCAAATTCCACAAGAACAGTCTTAGCGAAAGGCTTCATGAGGGGAAAGCAGTAACTCTGTGAGATGAATTAACAGAACACGAAACAGTTTCTCAGAAAGTTTCTTTCCAATTTTTAACGGAAGATATTTCCTTTTACACCATAGCCATCTAAGGGCTTCCAAATATCACTTTGCCAATTCCACAAAAACAGTCTTAGCAAAAGGCTTTTTGAGGGGAAAGCTGTAACTCGGCGACATGAATTAACAGAACACAAAGAAGTTTCTCAGAAAGCTTCTTTCCCGTTTTTAACGGAAGATATTTCCTTTTTCACCGTAGCCCTCTATGGGCTTACAAATATAACTTTGCAAATTCCACAAGAACAGTCTTAGCGAAAGGCTTCTTGAGGGGATAGCTGTAAATCTGTGAGTTGAATTAAGAGAACACAAAGCAGTTTCTCAGAAAGCTTCTTTCCAGTTTTTAACGGAAGATATTTCCTTTTTCACCATAGCCCTCTATGGGCTTCCAATTATCACTTTGCAAATTCCACAAGAACAGCCTTAGCAAAAGGCTTCTTGAAGGGAAAGCTGTAACTCAGAAAAAAATCTTTCCTGTTTTTAACGGAAGATATTTTCTTTTTCACCATAGCACTCTATGGGCTTCTGAATATCACTTTGCAAATTACACAAGAACAGTCTTAGCGAAAGGCTCCTTGAGGGGAATGCTGTAATTCAGTGAGATGAATTAAGAGAACACAAAGCAATTCCTAGAAAGCTTCTTTCCGGTTTTTAACGGAAGATATTTCCTTTTTCATCATCGCCCTCTAAGGACTTACAAGTATCACTTTGCAAATTCCATAATAACAGCCTTAGTGAAAGGCTTCTTGAAGGGAAAGCAGTAACTCTGTGAGGTGAATTAACAGAACAGAAAGCAGTTTCTCAGAAAGCTACCTTCGAGTTTTTAACTGAAGATATTTCCTTTTTCTCCGTAGCCGCCAATGGCTTCCAAATATCACTTGCAAATTCCACAAGAACAGACTTAGCAAAAGGATTGTTGAAGGGAAAGCTGTAACTCTGTGAGATGAATTAACAGAACACAAAGCAGTTTCTCAGATAGCTTCTTTCCAGTTTTTAACTGAAGATATTCCTTTTTCACCATAGCCCTCTATGGGCTTCCAAATATCACCTTGCCAATTCCAAAAGAACAGGCTTAGCAAAAGGCTTCTTCAGGGGAATGCTGTAACTCTGTGAGATGAATTAACACAGAACAAAGCAGTTTCTCAGACTGCTTCTTTCTAGTTGTTAACTGAAGATATTTCCTTTTTCACCATAGCCCTCTATGGGCTCCAAATATCACTTTGTAAATACCCCAAGAACAGCCTTAGTGAAAGGCTTCGTGAAGGGAAATCTGTAACTCTGTTAGATGAATTAACAGAGAACAAAGCAGTTTCTCAGAAAGCTTCTTTCGCGTTTTTAACGGAAGATATTTCCTTTTCCAACATAGCCCTCTAAGGGCTTACAAATATCATTTTGTAAATTCCACAAGAACAGCCTTAGCAAAAGGATTCTTGAAGGGAAAGCTGTAACTCTGTTAGATGAATTAACAGAAAACAAAGCAGTGTCTCAGAAAGCTTCTTTCCCGTTTTTAACGGAGGATATTTCCTTTTTCACCATAGCCCTCTAAGGGCTTACCAATATCACTTTGCAAATTCCAGAAGAACAGTCTTAGGGAAAGGCTTCTGGAGGGGAAAGCTGTAACTCAGTGAGTTAAATTAACAGAACACAAAGCAGTTTCTGAGAAAGTTCTTTCCAGTTTTTAACTGAAGAAATTTCCTTTTTCACCATAGTCCTATTTGGGCTTCCAAATATCACTTTGCAAATCCCACAAGACCAGTCTTATCGAAAGGCTTCTTGAAGGGAAAGCTGTAATTCTGTGAGATGAATTATCAGAACACAAAGCAGTTTCTCAGAAATCTTCTTTCCAGTTTTTAACTGAAGATATTTCCTTTTTCACCGAAGCCCTCTAGGGGCTTCCAAAGATCACTTTGCAAATTCCACAAAAACAATCTTAGGGAATGACTTCTGTAGGGGAATGCTGTAAGTCTGTTAGATAAATTAACAGAACACAAAGCAGTGTCTTAGAAATCTTCTTCCCAGTTTTTAACGGAAGATATTTCCTTTTTCTCCGTAGCCCACTATGGGCTTCCAAATATCACTTTGCAAATTCCACATAACAGACTTACCGAAAAGCTTCTTGAGAAGAAAACTGTAACCCTGTGAGATGAATTACCAGAACACAAAGCAGTTTCTCAGAAAGTTTCTTTCCAGTTTTTAACTGAAGATATTTCCTTTTTCATCATGGCCCTCTATGGGCTCCAAATATCACTTTGCAAATTGCACAAGAACAGTCTTAGCGAATGGCTTCTTGAGGGAAAATTTGTAAATCTGGGATACGAAATAAGAGAACACAAAGCAGTTCCTCAGAAAGCTTCTTTTCAGTTTTTATCTTAGGATATTTTCTTTTTCACCATAGCTCTCTTTGGGCTTCCAAACATCATTTTGCAAATTCCACAAGAACAGTCTTAGCGAAAGGCTTCTGGAGGGGAAAGTTTTAACTCTGTGAGATGAATTAACAGAACACAAAGCAGTTTCTCAGAAAGCTTCTTTCCAGTTTTTAACTGAAGATATTTCCTTTTTCACCGTAGCCCTCTATGGGCTTCCAAATATCACATTGCAAATCACACAAGAACAGTCTTAACGAAAGACTTCTTGAGGGGAATGCTGTAACTCGGTTAGACTTATTAACAGAACACACGGCAGTATCTCAGAATGCTTCTTTCCAGTTTTTAACGGAAGATATTTCCTTTTTCACCATAGCCCTCTAAGGGCTTCCAAATATCACTTTGCAAATTCCAAAAGAACAGTGTTATCGAAAGGCTTCTGGAGCGGAAGGCTGTAACTCTCTGAAATGAATTAACAGAACACAGAGCTGTTTCTTAGAAAGCTTCTTTGCAGTTTTCAACCGAAGATATTTCCTTTTTCCCCTTAAGCCTCTATGGGTTTCCAAATATCACTTAGAAAATCACACAAGAACAGTCTTTGCGAAAGGCTTCTTGAGGGGAAAGCTGTATCTCGGTGAGATGTATTAACAGAACACACGGCAGTTTCACAGAAAGCTTCTTCAGAGTTTTAACGGAAGATATTTCCTTTTTCACCATAGCCTTCTATGGGCTTCCATATATCACATTGCAAATTCCACAAGAACAGTCTTAACGAAAGGCTTCTAGAGGGGAAAGCTGTTAGTCTGTGAGATGAATTTAAAGAACACAAAGCAGATTCTCAAAAATCTTCTTTCCAGTTTTAAACTGAAGATATTTCCTTTTCACCGTAGCCCCCTATGGGCTCCAAAATAACACTTTGCATATTCCAGAGGAACAGTCTTAGCGAAAGGCTTCTTGAGCGGAAAGCAGTAACTCTATGAGATGAATTAACAAAACACAGAGCAGTTTCTCAGAAATCTCCTTTCATCTTTTTAACTGAGGATATTTCCTTTTTCACTATAGCCCTCTAATGGCTTCCAAATATCACTTTGCAAATTCCACAAGAAGTGTCTTAGCGAAAGGCTTCTTGAGGGGAAAGCTGTATCTCCGTGATGTGAATTAACAGAACTCAAAGCAGTTTCTCAGAAAGCTTCTTTCCAGTTTTTAACTGAGGATATTTTCTTTGTCACCATAGCCCTCTATGGTCGTCCAATTATCAGTTTGCAAATTCCACAAGAACAGTCTTCGCGAAAGGCGTCTTGAGGGAAAGCTGTAACACTGTGAGATGAATTAACAGATCACAAAGCAGTTTTTCAGAAATCTTCTTTCCAGTTTGTAACTGAAGATATTTCCTTTTTCACCATAGCCCTCTATGGGCTTCCAAATATCACTTTGCAAATTACACAAGAAGAGCCTTACAGAAAGGCTTCTTGAGGGGAAAGTTTAACTCTATAAGATAAATTAACAGAACACAAAGCAGTTTCTCAGAAAGCTTCTTTCCAGTTTTTAACAGAAGATATTTCTTCTTTCACCATAGCCCTCTATCGCCTTCCAAATATCACTAGGCAAATTCCACAAGAACAGTCTTAGAGAAAGGCTTCTTGAGGGGAAAGATGTAACTCTGTGAGGTGAATTAACAGAACACAAAGCAGTTTCTCAGAAAGCTTCTTTTCAGTTTTTATCTTAGGATATTTCCGTTTTCACCATAGCCTTCTATGGGCTTCCAAATATCACTTTGAAAATTCCACAAGAGCCGTCTTAGTGAAAGGCTTTTTGAGGGGAAATCTGTAACACTGTGAGATGAATTCACAGAACACAAACAGTTTCTTAGAAAGCTTATTTCCACATTTTAACTGAAGATATTTTCTATTTCACCATAGCCCTCTTCTGGCTTCCAAATATCACCTTGAAAATAGCACAAGAACAGTCTTAGCGAAAGGTTTCTTGAGGGGAAAGCTGTATCTCTTTGAGATAAATTAACAGAACACAAAGCAGTTTCTCAGAAAGCTTTTTTCCAGATTTTAACTTGAGATATTTCCTTTTTCACCGTAGCCCTCTTTCGGCTCCCAAATATCAATTTGCAAATTGCACAAGAACAGTCGTAGTGAAAGGCTTCTTGAGGGGAAAGCTGTAACTATGTGAGATGAATTAACAGAGCACAAAGCAGTTTCTCAGAAAGCTTCCTTCGAGTTTTTAACTGAAGATATTTCCTTTTTCACCATAGCCCTCTAAGGGCTGCCAAATATCACTCTGAAAATTCCACAAGAGCAGTCTTATCGAAAGGCTTTTGGAGGGGAAAGCTGTAACTCTGTGAAATGAATTAACAGAACACAAAGCAGTTTCTCAGAAAGCTTTTTTCCAGTTTTTAACGGAAGATATTTTCCTTTTCACGGTAGACCTCTTTGGGCTTCCAAATATCACTTTGCAAATTCCACAAGAACAGTCTTACCGAAAGCCTTCTTGAGGGGAAAGCTGTAACTCTGTGAGATGAATTAACAGAACACAAAGCAGTGTCTCAGAAAGTCTCTTTCCAGTTTTTAACGGAAGATATTTCCTTTCTCACCAAAGCCCTCTATGGGCTTCTAGATATCACCTTGCAAATTCCACAAGAACAATCTTAGTGATCGGCTTCTTGAGGGGAATGCTACAACTCCGTGCGATGAATTAATAGAACACAATGCAGTTTCTCAGAAAGCTTCTTTTCGGTTTTTATTGTAGGATATTTCCTTTTTCACCTTAGCCCTCTATGGGCTTCCAAATATCACTTTGCAAATTCCACAAGAACAGTCTTATTGAATGGCTTCTTTAGGTGAAAGCTGTAACTCTGTGAGATGAATTAACAGAACATAAAGCAGTTTCTCAGAAAGCTTCTTTTCAGGTTTTATGTAGGATATTTCCTTTTTCACCATAGCCCTCTAAGGGCTTTCAAATATCGCTTTGAAAATTCCACAAGAACAGTCTTAGGGAGAGGCTTCTTGAGGGGAAAGCTGTAACTCTGTGAGATGAATTAACAGAACACAAAGCAGTTTCTCAGAAAGCTTCCTTCCAGTTTTTAACTGAAGATATTTCATTTTTCACCATAGCCCTGCATGGACTTCCAAATAACACATTGCACATTCCAAAAGAACTGTCTTAGGGAAAGGCTTCTTGGTGGGAAAGCTGTAACTGTGTGAGACGAATTAGCAGAACACAGAGCAGTTTCTCAGAAAGCCTCTTTCCCGTTTTTAACGGAAGATATTTCCTTTTCACCATAGCCCTCTATGGGCTTCCAAATATCACTTTGCAAATTACAGAAGAACAGTCTTAGCGAAAGGCTTCTTGAGGGGAGAGCTGTAACACTGTCTGATGAATTAACGGAAAACAACGCTGTTTCTCTGAAAGCTACTTTCCAGTTTTTAACTGAAGATATTCCCTTTTTCACCATAGCCCTCTATGGGCTTCGAAATATCACTTTGCAAATTACACAAGAACAGTCTTATCAAAGGCTTCTGGAGGGGAAAGCTGTAACTCTGTGAGATGAATTAAAGAACACAAAGCAGTTTCTCAGAAAGCTTCTTCCCAGTTTTTAACGGAAGATAATTCCATTTTCACCATCGCCCTCTATGGGCTTCCAAATATCACTTTGCAAATTCCACAAGAACAGTCTTAGCGAAAGGCTTCATGAGGGGAAAGCAGTAACTCTGTGAGATGAATTAACAGAACACGAAACAGTTTCTCAGAAAGTTTCTTTCCAATTTTTAACGGAAGATATTTCCTTTTACACCATAGCCATCTAAGGGCTTCCAAATATCACTTTGCCAATTCCACAAAAACAGTCTTAGCAAAAGGCTTTTTGAGGGGAAAGCTGTAACTCGGCGACATGAATTAACAGAACACAAAGAAGTTTCTCAGAAAGCTTCTTTCCCGTTTTTAACGGAAGATATTTCCTTTTTCACCGTAGCCCTCTATGGGCTTACAAATATAACTTTGCAAATTCCACAAGAACAGTCTTAGCGAAAGGCTTCTTGAGGGGATAGCTGTAAATCTGTGAGTTGAATTAAGAGAACACAAAGCAGTTTCTCAGAAAGCTTCTTTCCAGTTTTTAACGGAAGATATTTCCTTTTTCACCATAGCCCTCTATGGGCTTCCAATTATCACTTTGCAAATTCCACAAGAACAGCCTTAGCAAAAGGCTTCTTGAAGGGAAAGCTGTAACTCAGAAAAAAATCTTTCCTGTTTTTAACGGAAGATATTTTCTTTTTCACCATAGCACTCTATGGGCTTCTGAATATCACTTTGCAAATTACACAAGAACAGTCTTAGCGAAAGGCTCCTTGAGGGGAATGCTGTAATTCAGTGAGATGAATTAAGAGAACACAAAGCAATTCCTAGAAAGCTTCTTTCCGGTTTTTAACGGAAGATATTTCCTTTTTCATCATCGCCCTCTAAGGACTTACAAGTATCACTTTGCAAATTCCATAATAACAGCCTTAGTGAAAGGCTTCTTGAAGGGAAAGCAGTAACTCTGTGAGGTGAATTAACAGAACAGAAAGCAGTTTCTCAGAAAGCTACCTTCGAGTTTTTAACTGAAGATATTTCCTTTTTCTCCGTAGCCGCCAATGGCTTCCAAATATCACTTGCAAATTCCACAAGAACAGACTTAGCAAAAGGATTGTTGAAGGGAAAGCTGTAACTCTGTGAGATGAATTAACAGAACACAAAGCAGTTTCTCAGATAGCTTCTTTCCAGTTTTTAACTGAAGATATTCCTTTTTCACCATAGCCCTCTATGGGCTTCCAAATATCACCTTGCCAATTCCAAAAGAACAGGCTTAGCAAAAGGCTTCTTCAGGGGAATGCTGTAACTCTGTGAGATGAATTAACACAGAACAAAGCAGTTTCTCAGACTGCTTCTTTCTAGTTGTTAACTGAAGATATTTCCTTTTTCACCATAGCCCTCTATGGGCTCCAAATATCACTTTGTAAATACCCCAAGAACAGCCTTAGTGAAAGGCTTCGTGAAGGGAAATCTGTAACTCTGTTAGATGAATTAACAGAGAACAAAGCAGTTTCTCAGAAAGCTTCTTTCGCGTTTTTAACGGAAGATATTTCCTTTTCCAACATAGCCCTCTAAGGGCTTACAAATATCATTTTGTAAATTCCACAAGAACAGCCTTAGCAAAAGGATTCTTGAAGGGAAAGCTGTAACTCTGTTAGATGAATTAACAGAAAACAAAGCAGTGTCTCAGAAAGCTTCTTTCCCGTTTTTAACGGAGGATATTTCCTTTTTCACCATAGCCCTCTAAGGGCTTACCAATATCACTTTGCAAATTCCAGAAGAACAGTCTTAGGGAAAGGCTTCTGGAGGGGAAAGCTGTTACTCAGTGAGTTAAATTAACAGAACACAAAGCAGTTTCTGAGAAAGTTCTTTCCAGTTTTTAACTGAAGAAATTTCCTTTTTCACCATAGTCCTATTTGGGCTTCCAAATATCACTTTGCAAATCCCACAAGACCAGTCTTATCGAAAGGCTTCTTGAAGGGAAAGCTGTAATTCTGTGAGATGAATTATCAGAACACAAAGCAGTTTCTCAGAAATCTTCTTTCCAGTTTTTAACTGAAGATATTTCCTTTTTCACCGAAGCCCTCTAGGGGCTTCCAAAGATCACTTTGCAAATTCCACAAAAACAATCTTAGGGAATGACTTCTGTAGGGGAATGCTGTAAGTCTGTTAGATAAATTAACAGAACACAAAGCAGTGTCTTAGAAATCTTCTTCCCAGTTTTTAACGGAAGATATTTCCTTTTTCTCCGTAGCCCACTATGGGCTTCCAAATATCACTTTGCAAATTCCACATAACAGACTTACCGAAAAGCTTCTTGAGAAGAAAACTGTAACCCTGTGAGATGAATTACCAGAACACAAAGCAGTTTCTCAGAAAGTTTCTTTCCAGTTTTTAACTGAAGATATTTCCTTTTTCATCATGGCCCTCTATGGGCTCCAAATATCACTTTGCAAATTGCACAAGAACAGTCTTAGCGAATGGCTTCTTGAGGGAAAATTTGTAAATCTGGGATACGAAATAAGAGAACACAAAGCAGTTCCTCAGAAAGCTTCTTTTCAGTTTTTATCTTAGGATATTTTCTTTTTCACCATAGCTCTCTTTGGGCTTCCAAACATCATTTTGCAAATTCCACAAGAACAGTCTTAGCGAAAGGCTTCTGGAGGGGAAAGTTTTAACTCTGTGAGATGAATTAACAGAACACAAAGCAGTTTCTCAGAAAGCTTCTTTCCAGTTTTTAACTGAAGATATTTCCTTTTTCACCGTAGCCCTCTATGGGCTTCCAAATATCACATTGCAAATCACACAAGAACAGTCTTAACGAAAGACTTCTTGAGGGGAATGCTGTAACTCGGTTAGACTTATTAACAGAACACACGGCAGTATCTCAGAATGCTTCTTTCCAGTTTTTAACGGAAGATATTTCCTTTTTCACCATAGCCCTCTAAGGGCTTCCAAATATCACTTTGCAAATTCCAAAAGAACAGTGTTATCGAAAGGCTTCTGGAGCGGAAGGCTGTAACTCTCTGAAATGAATTAACAGAACACAGAGCTGTTTCTTAGAAAGCTTCTTTGCAGTTTTCAACCGAAGATATTTCCTTTTTCCCCTTAAGCCTCTATGGGTTTCCAAATATCACTTAGAAAATCACACAAGAACAGTCTTTGCGAAAGGCTTCTTGAGGGGAAAGCTGTATCTCGGTGAGATGTATTAACAGAACACACGGCAGTTTCACAGAATGCTTCTTCAGAGTTTTAACGGAAGATATTTCCTTTTTCACCATAGCCTTCTATGGGCTTCCATATATCACATTGCAAATTCCACAAGAACAGTCTTAACGAAAGGCTTCTAGAGGGGAAAGCTGTTAGTCTGTGAGATGAATTTAAAGAACACAAAGCAGATTCTCAAAAATCTTCTTTCCAGTTTTAAACTGAAGATATTTCCTTTTCACCGTAGCCCCCTATGGGCTCCAAAATAACACTTTGCATATTCCAGAGGAACAGTCTTAGCGAAAGGCTTCTTGAGCGGAAAGCAGTAACTCTATGAGATGAATTAACAAAACACAGAGCAGTTTCTCAGAAATCTCCTTTCATCTTTTTAACTGAGGATATTTCCTTTTTCACTATAGCCCTCTAATGGCTTCCAAATATCACTTTGCAAATTCCACAAGAAGTGTCTTAGCGAAAGGCTTCTTGAGGGGAAAGCTGTATCTCCGTGATGTGAATTAACAGAACTCAAAGCAGTTTCTCAGAAAGCTTCTTTCCAGTTTTTAACTGAGGATATTTTCTTTGTCACCATAGCCCTCTATGGTCGTCCAATTATCAGTTTGCAAATTCCACAAGAACAGTCTTCGCGAAAGGCGTCTTGAGGGAAAGCTGTAACACTGTGAGATGAATTAACAGATCACAAAGCAGTTTTTCAGAAATCTTCTTTCCAGTTTGTAACTGAAGATATTTCCTTTTTCACCATAGCCCTCTATGGGCTTCCAAATATCACTTTGCAAATTACACAAGAAGAGCCTTACAGAAAGGCTTCTTGAGGGGAAAGTTTAACTCTATAAGATAAATTAACAGAACACAAAGCAGTTTCTCAGAAAGCTTCTTTCCAGTTTTTAACAGAAGATATTTCTTCTTTCACCATAGCCCTCTATCGCCTTCCAAATATCACTATGCAAATTCCACAAGAACAGTCTTAGAGAAAGGCTTCTTGAGGGGAAAGATGTAACTCTGTGAGGTGAATTAACAGAACACAAAGCAGTTTCTCAGAAAGCTTCTTTTCAGTTTTTATCTTAGGATATTTCCGTTTTCACCATAGCCTTCTATGGGCTTCCAAATATCACTTTGAAAATTCCACAAGAGCCGTCTTAGTGAAAGGCTTTTTGAGGGGAAATCTGTAACACTGTGAGATGAATTCACAGAACACAAACAGTTTCTTAGAAAGCTTATTTCCACATTTTAACTGAAGATATTTTCTATTTCACCATAGCCCTCTTCTGGCTTCCAAATATCACCTTGAAAATAGCACAAGAACAGTCTTAGCGAAAGGTTTCTTGAGGGGAAAGCTGTATCTCTTTGAGATAAATTAACAGAACACAAAGCAGTTTCTCAGAAAGCTTTTTTCCAGATTTTAACTTGAGATATTTCCTTTTTCACCGTAGCCCTCTTTCGGCTCCCAAATATCAATTTGCAAATTGCACAAGAACAGTCGTAGTGAAAGGCTTCTTGAGGGGAAAGCTGTAACTATGTGAGATGAATTAACAGAACACAAAGCAGTTTCTCAGAAAGCTTCCTTCGAGTTTTTAACTGAAGATATTTCCTTTTTCACCATAGCCCTCTAAGGGCTGCCAAATATCACTCTGAAAATTCCACAAGAGCAGTCTTATCGAAAGGCTTTTGGAGGGGAAAGCTGTAACTCTGTGAAATGAATTAACAGAACACAAAGCAGTTTCTCAGAAAGCTTTTTTCCAGTTTTTAACGGAAGATATTTTCCTTTTCACGGTAGACCTCTTTGGGCTTCCAAATATCACTTTGCAAATTCCACAAGAACAGTCTTACCGAAAGCCTTCTTGAGGGGAAAGCTGTAACTCTGTGAGATGAATTAACAGAACACAAAGCAGTGTCTCAGAAAGTCTCTTTCCAGTTTTTAACGGAAGATATTTCCTTTCTCACCAAAGCCCTCTATGGGCTTCTAGATATCACCTTGCAAATTCCACAAGAACAATCTTAGTGATCGGCTTCTTGAGGGGAATGCTACAACTCCGTGCGATGAATTAATAGAACACAATGCAGTTTCTCAGAAAGCTTCTTTTCGGTTTTTATTGTAGGATATTTCCTTTTTCACCTTAGCCCTCTATGGGCTTCCAAATATCACTTTGCAAATTCCACAAGAACAGTCTTATTGAATGGCTTCTTTAGGTGAAAGCTGTAACTCTGTGAGATGAATTAACAGAACACAAAGCAGTTTCTCAGAAAGCTTCTTTTCAGGTTTTATGTAGGATATTTCCTTTTTCACCATAGCCCTCTAAGGGCTTTCAAATATCGCTTTGAAAATTCCACAAGAACAGTCTTAGGGAGAGGCTTCTTGAGGGGAAAGCTGTAACTCTGTGAGATGAATTAACAGAACACAAAGCAGTTTCTCAGAAAGCTTCCTTCCAGTTTTTAACTGAAGATATTTCATTTTTCACCATAGCCCTGCATGGACTTCCAAATAACACATTGCACATTCCAAAAGAACTGTCTTAGGGAAAGGCTTCTTGGTGGGAAAGCTGTAACTGTGTGAGACGAATTAGCAGAACACAGAGCAGTTTCTCAGAAAGCCTCTTTCCCGTTTTTAACGGAAGATATTTCCTTTTCACCATAGCCCTCTATGGGCTTCCAAATATCACTTTGCAAATTACAGAAGAACAGTCTTAGCGAAAGGCTTCTTGAGGGGAGAGCTGTAACACTGTCTGATGAATTAACGGAAAACAACGCTGTTTCTCTGAAAGCTACTTTCCAGTTTTTAACTGAAGATATTCCCTTTTTCACCATAGCCCTCTATGGGCTTCCAAATATCACTTTGCAAATTACACAAGAACAGTCTTATCAAAGGCTTCTGGAGGGGAAAGCTGTAACTCTGTGAGATGAATTAAAGAACACAAAGCAGTTTCTCAGAAAGCTTCTTCCCAGTTTTTAACGGAAGATAATTCCATTTTCACCATCGCCCTCTATGGGCTTCCAAATATCACTTTGCAAATTCCACAAGAACAGTCTTAGCGAAAGGCTTCATGAGGGGAAAGCAGTAACTCTGTGAGATGAATTAACAGAACACGAAACAGTTTCTCAGAAAGTTTCTTTCCAATTTTTAACGGAAGATATTTCCTTTTACACCATAGCCATCTAAGGGCTTCCAAATATCACTTTGCCAATTCCACAAAAACAGTCTTAGCAAAAGGCTTTTTGAGGGGAAAGCTGTAACTCGGCGACATGAATTAACAGAACACAAAGAAGTTTCTCAGAAAGCTTCTTTCCCGTTTTTAACGGAAGATATTTCCTTTTTCACCGTAGCCCTCTATGGGCTTACAAATATAACTTTGCAAATTCCACAAGAACAGTCTTAGCGAAAGGCTTCTTGAGGGGATAGCTGTAAATCTGTGAGATGAATTAAGAGAACACAAAGCAGTTTCTCAGAAAGCTTCTTTCCAGTTTTTAACGGAAGATATTTCCTTTTTCACCATAGCCCTCTATGGGCTTCCAATTATCACTTTGCAAATTCCACAAGAACAGCCTTAGCAAAAGGCTTCTTGAAGGGAAAGCTGTAACTCAGAAAAAAATCTTTCCTGTTTTTAACGGAAGATATTTTCTTTTTCACCATAGCCCTCTATGGGCTTCTGAATATCACTTTGCAAATTACACAAGAACAGTCTTAGCGAAAGGCTCCTTGAGGGGAATGCTGTAATTCAGTGAGATGAATTAAGAGAACACAAAGCAATTCCTAGAAAGCTTCTTTCCGGTTTTTAACGGAAGATATTTCCTTTTTCATCATCGCCCTCTAAGGACTTACAAGTATCACTTTGCAAATTCCATAATAACAGCCTTAGTGAAAGGCTTCTTGAAGGGAAAGCAGTAACTCTGTGAGGTGAATTAACAGAACAGAAAGCAGTTTCTCAGAAAGCTACCTTCGAGTTTTTAACTGAAGATATTTCCTTTTTCTCCGTAGCCGCCAATGGCTTCCAAATATCACTTGCAAATTCCACAAGAACAGACTTAGCAAAAGGATTGTTGAAGGGAAAGCTGTAACTCTGTGAGATGAATTAACAGAACACAAAGCAGTTTCTCAGATAGCTTCTTTCCAGTTTTTAACTGAAGATATTCCTTTTTCACCATAGCCCTCTATGGGCTTCCAAATATCACCTTGCCAATTCCAAAAGAACAGGCTTAGCAAAAGGTTTCTTCAGGGGAATGCTGTAACTCTGTGAGATGAATTAACACAGAACAAAGCAGTTTCTCAGACTGCTTCTTTCTAGTTGTTAACTGAAGATATTTCCTTTTTCACCATAGCCCTCTATGGGCTCCAAATATCACTTTGTAAATACCCCAAGAACAGCCTTAGTGAAAGGCTTCGTGAAGGGAAATCTGTAACTCTGTTAGATGAATTAACAGAGAACAAAGCAGTTTCTCAGAAAGCTTCTTTCGCGTTTTTAACGGAAGATATTTCCTTTTCCAACATAGCCCTCTAAGGGCTTACAAATATCATTTTGTAAATTCCACAAGAACAGCCTTAGCAAAAGGATTCTTGAAGGGAAAGCTGTAACTCTGTTAGATGAATTAACAGAAAACAAAGCAGTGTCTCAGAAAGCTTCTTTCCCGTTTTTAACGGAGGATATTTCCTTTTTCACCATAGCCCTCTAAGGGCTTACCAATATCACTTTGCAAATTCCAGAAGAACAGTCTTAGGGAAAGGCTTCTGGAGGGGAAAGCTGTAACTCAGTGAGTTAAATTAACAGAACACAAGGCAGTTTCTGAGAAAGTTCTTTCCAGTTTTTAACTGAAGAAATTTCCTTTTTCACCATAGTCCTATTTGGGCTTCCAAATATCACTTTGCAAATCCCACAAGACCAGTCTTATCGAAAGGCTTCTTGAAGGGAAAGCTGTAATTCTGTGAGATGAATTATCAGAACACAAAGCAGTTTCTCAGAAATCTTCTTTCCAGTTTTTAACTGAAGATATTTCCTTTTTCACCGAAGCCCTCTAGGGGCTTCCAAAGATCACTTTGCAAATTCCACAAAAACAATCTTAGGGAATGACTTCTGTAGGGGAATGCTGTAAGTCTGTTAGATAAATTAACAGAACACAAAGCAGTGTCTTAGAAATCTTCTTCCCAGTTTTTAACGGAAGATATTTCCTTTTTCTCCGTAGCCCACTATGGGCTTCCAAATATCACTTTGCAAATTCCACATAACAGACTTACCGAAAAGCTTCTTGAGAAGAAAACTGTAACCCTGTGAGATGAATTACCAGAACACAAAGCAGTTTCTCAGAAAGTTTCTTTCCAGTTTTTAACTGAAGATATTTCCTTTTTCATCATGGCCCTCTATGGGCTCCAAATATCACTTTGCAAATTGCACAAGAACAGTCTTAGCGAATGGCTTCTTGAGGGAAAATTTGTAAATCTGGGATACGAAATAAGAGAACACAAAGCAGTTCCTCAGAAAGCTTCTTTTCAGTTTTTATCTTAGGATATTTTCTTTTTCACCATAGCTCTCTTTGGGCTTCCAAACATCATTTTGCAAATTCCACAAGAACAGTCTTAGCGAAAGGCTTCTGGAGGGGAAAGTTTTAACTCTGTGAGATGAATTAACAGAACACAAAGCAGTTTCTCAGAAAGCTTCTTTCCAGTTTTTAACTGAAGATATTTCCTTTTTCACCGTAGCCCTCTATGGGCTTCCAAATATCACATTGCAAATCACACAAGAACAGTCTTAACGAAAGACTTCTTGAGGGGAATGCTGTAACTCGGTTAGACTTATTAACAGAACACACGGCAGTATCTCAGAATGCTTCTTTCCAGTTTTTAACGGAAGATATTTCCTTTTTCACCATAGCCCTCTAAGGGCTTCCAAATATCACTTTGCAAATTCCAAAAGAACAGTGTTATCGAAAGGCTTCTGGAGCGGAAGGCTGTAACTCTCTGAAATGAATTAACAGAACACAGAGCTGTTTCTTAGAAAGCTTCTTTGCAGTTTTCAACCGAAGATATTTCCTTTTTCCCCTTAAGCCTCTATGGGTTTCCAAATATCACTTAGAAAATCACACAAGAACAGTCTTTGCGAAAGGCTTCTTGAGGGGAAAGCTGTATCTCGGTGAGATGTATTAACAGAACACACGGCAGTTTCACAGAATGCTTCTTCAGAGTTTTAACGGAAGATATTTCCTTTTTCACCATAGCCTTCTATGGGCTTCCATATATCACATTGCAAATTCCACAAGAACAGTCTTAACGAAAGGCTTCTAGAGGGGAAAGCTGTTAGTCTGTGAGATGAATTTAAAGAACACAAAGCAGATTCTCAAAAATCTTCTTTCCAGTTTTAAACTGAAGATATTTCCTTTTCACCGTAGCCCCCTATGGGCTCCAAAATAACACTTTGCATATTCCAGAGGAACAGTCTTAGCGAAAGGCTTCTTGAGCGGAAAGCAGTAACTCTATGAGATGAATTAACAAAACACAGAGCAGTTTCTCAGAAATCTCCTTTCATCTTTTTAACTGAGGATATTTCCTTTTTCACTATAGCCCTCTAATGGCTTCCAAATATCACTTTGCAAATTCCACAAGAAGTGTCTTAGCGAAAGGCTTCTTGAGGGGAAAGCTGTATCTCCGTGATGTGAATTAACAGAACTCAAAGCAGTTTCTCAGAAAGCTTCTTTCCAGTTTTTAACTGAGGATATTTTCTTTGTCACCATAGCCCTCTATGGTCGTCCAATTATCAGTTTGCAAATTCCACAAGAACAGTCTTCGCGAAAGGCGTCTTGAGGGAAAGCTGTAACACTGTGAGATGAATTAACAGATCACAAAGCAGTTTTTCAGAAATCTTCTTTCCAGTTTGTAACTGAAGATATTTCCTTTTTCACCATAGCCCTCTATGGGCTTCCAAATATCACTTTGCAAATTACACAAGAAGAGCCTTACAGAAAGGCTTCTTGAGGGGAAAGTTTAACTCTATAAGATAAATTAACAGAACACAAAGCAGTTTCTCAGAAAGCTTCTTTCCAGTTTTTAACAGAAGATATTTCTTCTTTCACCATAGCCCTCTATCGCCTTCCAAATATCACTAGGCAAATTCCACAAGAACAGTCTTAGAGAAAGGCTTCTTGAGGGGAAAGATGTAACTCTGTGAGGTGAATTAACAGAACACAAAGCAGTTTCTCAGAAAGCTTCTTTTCAGTTTTTATCTTAGGATATTTCCGTTTTCACCATAGCCTTCTATGGGCTTCCAAATATCACTTTGAAAATTCCACAAGAGCCGTCTTAGTGAAAGGCTTTTTGAGGGGAAATCTGTAACACTGTGAGATGAATTCACAGAACACAAACAGTTTCTTAGAAAGCTTATTTCCACATTTTAACTGAAGATATTTTCTATTTCACCATAGCCCTCTTCTGGCTTCCAAATATCACCTTGAAAATAGCACAAGAACAGTCTTAGCGAAAGGTTTCTTGAGGGGAAAGCTGTATCTCTTTGAGATAAATTAACAGAACACAAAGCAGTTTCTCAGAAAGCTTTTTTCCAGATTTTAACTTGAGATATTTCCTTTTTCACCGTAGCCCTCTTTCGGCTCCCAAATATCAATTTGCAAATTGCACAAGAACAGTCGTAGTGAAAGGCTTCTTGAGGGGAAAGCTGTAACTATGTGAGATGAATTAACAGAACACAAAGCAGTTTCTCAGAAAGCTTCCTTCGAGTTTTTAACTGAAGATATTTCCTTTTTCATCATAGCCCTCTAAGGGCTGCCAAATATCACTCTGAAAATTCCACAAGAGCAGTCTTATCGAAAGGCTTTTGGAGGGGAAAGCTGTAACTCTGTGAAATGAATTAACAGAACACAAAGCAGTTTCTCAAAAAGCTTTTTTCCAGTTTTTAACGGAAGATATTTTCCTTTTCACGGTAGACCTCTTTGGGCTTCCAAATATCACTTTGCAAATTCCACAAGAACAGTCTTACCGAAAGCCTTCTTGAGGGGAAAGCTGTAACTCTGTGAGATGAATTAACAGAACACAAAGCAGTGTCTCAGAAAGTCTCTTTCCAGTTTTTAACGGAAGATATTTCCTTTCTCACCAAAGCCCTCTATGGGCTTCTAGATATCACCTTGCAAATTCCACAAGAACAATCTTAGTGATCGGCTTCTTGAGGGGAATGCTACAACTCCGTGCGATGAATTAATAGAACACAATGCAGTTTCTCAGAAAGCTTCTTTTCGGTTTTTATTGTAGGATATTTCCTTTTTCACCTTAGCCCTCTATGGGCTTCCAAATATCACTTTGCAAATTCCACAAGAACAGTCTTATTGAATGGCTTCTTTAGGTGAAAGCTGTAACTCTGTGAGATGAATTAACAGAACACAAAGCAGTTTCTCAGAAAGCTTCTTTTCAGGTTTTATGTAGGATATTTCCTTTTTCACCATAGCCCTCTAAGGGCTTTCAAATATCGCTTTGAAAATTCCACAAGAACAGTCTTAGGGAGAGGCTTCTTGAGGGGAAAGCTGTAACTCTGTGAGATGAATTAACAGAACACAAAGCAGTTTCTCAGAAAGCTTCCTTCCAGTTTTTAACTGAAGATATTTCATTTTTCACCATAGCCCTGCATGGACTTCCAAATAACACATTGCACATTCCAAAAGAACTGTCTTAGGGAAAGGCTTCTTGGTGGGAAAGCTGTAACTGTGTGAGACGAATTAGCAGAACACAGAGCAGTTTCTCAGAAAGCCTCTTTCCCGTTTTTAACGGAAGATATTTCCTTTTCACCATAGCCCTCTATGGGCTTCCAAATATCACTTTGCAAATTACAGAAGAACAGTCTTAGCGAAAGGCTTCTTGAGGGGAGAGCTGTAACACTGTCTGATGAATTAACGGAAAACAACGCTGTTTCTCTGAAAGCTACTTTCCAGTTTTTAACTGAAGATATTCCCTTTTTCACCATAGCCCTCTATGGGCTTCGAAATATCACTTTGCAAATTACACAAGAACAGTCTTATCAAAGGCTTCTGGAGGGGAAAGCTGTAACTCTGTGAGATGAATTAAAGAACACAAAGCAGTTTCTCAGAAAGCTTCTTCCCAGTTTTTAACGGAAGATAATTCCATTTTCACCATCGCCCTCTATGGGCTTCCAAATATCACTTTGCAAATTCCACAAGAACAGTCTTAGCGAAAGGCTTCATGAGGGGAAAGCAGTAACTCTGTGAGATGAATTAACAGAACACGAAACAGTTTCTCAGAAAGTTTCTTTCCAATTTTTAACGGAAGATATTTCCTTTTACACCATAGCCATCTAAGGGCTTCCAAATATCACTTTGCCAATTCCACAAAAACAGTCTTAGCAAAAGGCTTTTTGAGGGGAAAGCTGTAACTCGGCGACATGAATTAACAGAACACAAAGAAGTTTCTCAGAAAGCTTCTTTCCCGTTTTTAACGGAAGATATTTCCTTTTTCACCGTAGCCCTCTATGGGCTTACAAATATAACTTTGCAAATTCCACAAGAACAGTCTTAGCGAAAGGCTTCTTGAGGGGATAGCTGTAAATCTGTGAGTTGAATTAAGAGAACACAAAGCAGTTTCTCAGAAAGCTTCTTTCCAGTTTTTAACGGAAGATATTTCCTTTTTCACCATAGCCCTCTATGGGCTTCCAATTATCACTTTGCAAATTCCACAAGAACAGCCTTAGCAAAAGGCTTCTTGAAGGGAAAGCTGTAACTCAGAAAAAAATCTTTCCTGTTTTTAACGGAAGATATTTTCTTTTTCACCATAGCACTCTATGGGCTTCTGAATATCACTTTGCAAATTACACAAGAACAGTCTTAGCGAAAGGCTCCTTGAGGGGAATGCTGTAATTCAGTGAGATGAATTAAGAGAACACAAAGCAATTCCTAGAAAGCTTCTTTCCGGTTTTTAACGGAAGATATTTCCTTTTTCATCATCGCCCTCTAAGGACTTACAAGTATCACTTTGCAAATTCCATAATAACAGCCTTAGTGAAAGGCTTCTTGAAGGGAAAGCAGTAACTCTGTGAGGTGAATTAACAGAACAGAAAGCAGTTTCTCAGAAAGCTACCTTCGAGTTTTTAACTGAAGATATTTCCTTTTTCTCCGTAGCCGCCAATGGCTTCCAAATATCACTTGCAAATTCCACAAGAACAGACTTAGCAAAAGGATTGTTGAAGGGAAAGCTGTAACTCTGTGAGATGAATTAACAGAACACAAAGCAGTTTCTCAGATAGCTTCTTTCCAGTTTTTAACTGAAGATATTCCTTTTTCACCATAGCCCTCTATGGGCTTCCAAATATCACCTTGCCAATTCCAAAAGAACAGGCTTAGCAAAAGGCTTCTTCAGGGGAATGCTGTAACTCTGTGAGATGAATTAACACAGAACAAAGCAGTTTCTCAGACTGCTTCTTTCTAGTTGTTAACTGAAGATATTTCCTTTTTCACCATAGCCCTCTATGGGCTCCAAATATCACTTTGTAAATACCCCAAGAACAGCCTTAGTGAAAGGCTTCGTGAAGGGAAATCTGTAACTCTGTTAGATGAATTAACAGAGAACAAAGCAGTTTCTCAGAAAGCTTCTTTCGCGTTTTTAACGGAAGATATTTCCTTTTCCAACATAGCCCTCTAAGGGCTTACAAATATCATTTTGTAAATTCCACAAGAACAGCCTTAGCAAAAGGATTCTTGAAGGGAAAGCTGTAACTCTGTTAGATGAATTAACAGAAAACAAAGCAGTGTCTCAGAAAGCTTCTTTCCCGTTTTTAACGGAGGATATTTCCTTTTTCACCATAGCCCTCTAAGGGCTTACCAATATCACTTTGCAAATTCCAGAAGAACAGTCTTAGGGAAAGGCTTCTGGAGGGGAAAGCTGTTACTCAGTGAGTTAAATTAACAGAACACAAAGCAGTTTCTGAGAAAGTTCTTTCCAGTTTTTAACTGAAGAAATTTCCTTTTTCACCATAGTCCTATTTGGGCTTCCAAATATCACTTTGCAAATCCCACAAGACCAGTCTTATCGAAAGGCTTCTTGAAGGGAAAGCTGTAATTCTGTGAGATGAATTATCAGAACACAAAGCAGTTTCTCAGAAATCTTCTTTCCAGTTTTTAACTGAAGATATTTCCTTTTTCACCGAAGCCCTCTAGGGGCTTCCAAAGATCACTTTGCAAATTCCACAAAAACAATCTTAGGGAATGACTTCTGTAGGGGAATGCTGTAAGTCTGTTAGATAAATTAACAGAACACAAAGCAGTGTCTTAGAAATCTTCTTCCCAGTTTTTAACGGAAGATATTTCCTTTTTCTCCGTAGCCCACTATGGGCTTCCAAATATCACTTTGCAAATTCCACATAACAGACTTACCGAAAAGCTTCTTGAGAAGAAAACTGTAACCCTGTGAGATGAATTACCAGAACACAAAGCAGTTTCTCAGAAAGTTTCTTTCCAGTTTTTAACTGAAGATATTTCCTTTTTCATCATGGCCCTCTATGGGCTCCAAATATCACTTTGCAAATTGCACAAGAACAGTCTTAGCGAATGGCTTCTTGAGGGAAAATTTGTAAATCTGGGATACGAAATAAGAGAACACAAAGCAGTTCCTCAGAAAGCTTCTTTTCAGTTTTTATCTTAGGATATTTTCTTTTTCACCATAGCTCTCTTTGGGCTTCCAAACATCATTTTGCAAATTCCACAAGAACAGTCTTAGCGAAAGGCTTCTGGAGGGGAAAGTTTTAACTCTGTGAGATGAATTAACAGAACACAAAGCAGTTTCTCAGAAAGCTTCTTTCCAGTTTTTAACTGAAGATATTTCCTTTTTCACCGTAGCCCTCTATGGGCTTCCAAATATCACATTGCAAATCACACAAGAACAGTCTTAACGAAAGACTTCTTGAGGGGAATGCTGTAACTCGGTTAGACTTATTAACAGAACACACGGCAGTATCTCAGAATGCTTCTTTCCAGTTTTTAACGGAAGATATTTCCTTTTTCACCATAGCCCTCTAAGGGCTTCCAAATATCACTTTGCAAATTCCAAAAGAACAGTGTTATCGAAAGGCTTCTGGAGCGGAAGGCTGTAACTCTCTGAAATGAATTAACAGAACACAGAGCTGTTTCTTAGAAAGCTTCTTTGCAGTTTTCAACCGAAGATATTTCCTTTTTCCCCTTAAGCCTCTATGGGTTTCCAAATATCACTTAGAAAATCACACAAGAACAGTCTTTGCGAAAGGCTTCTTGAGGGGAAAGCTGTATCTCGGTGAGATGTATTAACAGAACACACGGCAGTTTCACAGAATGCTTCTTCAGAGTTTTAACGGAAGATATTTCCTTTTTCACCATAGCCTTCTATGGGCTTCCATATATCACATTGCAAATTCCACAAGAACAGTCTTAACGAAAGGCTTCTAGAGGGGAAAGCTGTTAGTCTGTGAGATGAATTTAAAGAACACAAAGCAGATTCTCAAAAATCTTCTTTCCAGTTTTAAACTGAAGATATTTCCTTTTCACCGTAGCCCCCTATGGGCTCCAAAATAACACTTTGCATATTCCAGAGGAACAGTCTTAGCGAAAGGCTTCTTGAGCGGAAAGCAGTAACTCTATGAGATGAATTAACAAAACACAGAGCAGTTTCTCAGAAATCTCCTTTCATCTTTTTAACTGAGGATATTTCCTTTTTCACTATAGCCCTCTAATGGCTTCCAAATATCACTTTGCAAATTCCACAAGAAGTGTCTTAGCGAAAGGCTTCTTGAGGGGAAAGCTGTATCTCCGTGATGTGAATTAACAGAACTCAAAGCAGTTTCTCAGAAAGCTTCTTTCCAGTTTTTAACTGAGGATATTTTCTTTGTCACCATAGCCCTCTATGGTCGTCCAATTATCAGTTTGCAAATTCCACAAGAACAGTCTTCGCGAAAGGCGTCTTGAGGGAAAGCTGTAACACTGTGAGATGAATTAACAGATCACAAAGCAGTTTTTCAGAAATCTTCTTTCCAGTTTGTAACTGAAGATATTTCCTTTTTCACCATAGCCCTCTATGGGCTTCCAAATATCACTTTGCAAATTACACAAGAAGAGCCTTACAGAAAGGCTTCTTGAGGGGAAAGTTTAACTCTATAAGATAAATTAACAGAACACAAAGCAGTTTCTCAGAAAGCTTCTTTCCAGTTTTTAACAGAAGATATTTCTTCTTTCACCATAGCCCTCTATCGCCTTCCAAATATCACTATGCAAATTCCACAAGAACAGTCTTAGAGAAAGGCTTCTTGAGGGGAAAGATGTAACTCTGTGAGGTGAATTAACAGAACACAAAGCAGTTTCTCAGAAAGCTTCTTTTCAGTTTTTATCTTAGGATATTTCCGTTTTCACCATAGCCTTCTATGGGCTTCCAAATATCACTTTGAAAATTCCACAAGAGCCGTCTTAGTGAAAGGCTTTTTGAGGGGAAATCTGTAACACTGTGAGATGAATTCACAGAACACAAACAGTTTCTTAGAAAGCTTATTTCCACATTTTAACTGAAGATATTTTCTATTTCACCATAGCCCTCTTCTGGCTTCCAAATATCACCTTGAAAATAGCACAAGAACAGTCTTAGCGAAAGGTTTCTTGAGGGGAAAGCTGTATCTCTTTGAGATAAATTAACAGAACACAAAGCAGTTTCTCAGAAAGCTTTTTTCCAGATTTTAACTTGAGATATTTCCTTTTTCACCGTAGCCCTCTTTCGGCTCCCAAATATCAATTTGCAAATTGCACAAGAACAGTCGTAGTGAAAGGCTTCTTGAGGGGAAAGCTGTAACTATGTGAGATGAATTAACAGAGCACAAAGCAGTTTCTCAGAAAGCTTCCTTCGAGTTTTTAACTGAAGATATTTCCTTTTTCACCATAGCCCTCTAAGGGCTGCCAAATATCACTCTGAAAATTCCACAAGAGCAGTCTTATCGAAAGGCTTTTGGAGGGGAAAGCTGTAACTCTGTGAAATGAATTAACAGAACACAAAGCAGTTTCTCAGAAAGCTTTTTTCCAGTTTTTAACGGAAGATATTTTCCTTTTCACGGTAGACCTCTTTGGGCTTCCAAATATCACTTTGCAAATTCCACAAGAACAGTCTTACCGAAAGCCTTCTTGAGGGGAAAGCTGTAACTCTGTGAGATGAATTAACAGAACACAAAGCAGTGTCTCAGAAAGTCTCTTTCCAGTTTTTAACGGAAGATATTTCCTTTCTCACCAAAGCCCTCTATGGGCTTCTAGATATCACCTTGCAAATTCCACAAGAACAATCTTAGTGATCGGCTTCTTGAGGGGAATGCTACAACTCCGTGCGATGAATTAATAGAACACAATGCAGTTTCTCAGAAAGCTTCTTTTCGGTTTTTATTGTAGGATATTTCCTTTTTCACCTTAGCCCTCTATGGGCTTCCAAATATCACTTTGCAAATTCCACAAGAACAGTCTTATTGAATGGCTTCTTTAGGTGAAAGCTGTAACTCTGTGAGATGAATTAACAGAACACAAAGCAGTTTCTCAGAAAGCTTCTTTTCAGGTTTTATGTAGGATATTTCCTTTTTCACCATAGCCCTCTAAGGGCTTTCAAATATCGCTTTGAAAATTCCACAAGAACAGTCTTAGGGAGAGGCTTCTTGAGGGGAAAGCTGTAACTCTGTGAGATGAATTAACAGAACACAAAGCAGTTTCTCAGAAAGCTTCCTTCCAGTTTTTAACTGAAGATATTTCATTTTTCACCATAGCCCTGCATGGACTTCCAAATAACACATTGCACATTCCAAAAGAACTGTCTTAGGGAAAGGCTTCTTGGTGGGAAAGCTGTAACTGTGTGAGACGAATTAGCAGAACACAGAGCAGTTTCTCAGAAAGCCTCTTTCCCGTTTTTAACGGAAGATATTTCCTTTTCACCATAGCCCTCTATGGGCTTCCAAATATCACTTTGCAAATTACAGAAGAACAGTCTTAGCGAAAGGCTTCTTGAGGGGAGAGCTGTAACACTGTCTGATGAATTAACGGAAAACAACGCTGTTTCTCTGAAAGCTACTTTCCAGTTTTTAACTGAAGATATTCCCTTTTTCACCATAGCCCTCTATGGGCTTCGAAATATCACTTTGCAAATTACACAAGAACAGTCTTATCAAAGGCTTCTGGAGGGGAAAGCTGTAACTCTGTGAGATGAATTAAAGAACACAAAGCAGTTTCTCAGAAAGCTTCTTCCCAGTTTTTAACGGAAGATAATTCCATTTTCACCATCGCCCTCTATGGGCTTCCAAATATCACTTTGCAAATTCCACAAGAACAGTCTTAGCGAAAGGCTTCATGAGGGGAAAGCAGTAACTCTGTGAGATGAATTAACAGAACACGAAACAGTTTCTCAGAAAGTTTCTTTCCAATTTTTAACGGAAGATATTTCCTTTTACACCATAGCCATCTAAGGGCTTCCAAATATCACTTTGCCAATTCCACAAAAACAGTCTTAGCAAAAGGCTTTTTGAGGGGAAAGCTGTAACTCGGCGACATGAATTAACAGAACACAAAGAAGTTTCTCAGAAAGCTTCTTTCCCGTTTTTAACGGAAGATATTTCCTTTTTCACCGTAGCCCTCTATGGGCTTACAAATATAACTTTGCAAATTCCACAAGAACAGTCTTAGCGAAAGGCTTCTTGAGGGGATAGCTGTAAATCTGTGAGATGAATTAAGAGAACACAAAGCAGTTTCTCAGAAAGCTTCTTTCCAGTTTTTAACGGAAGATATTTCCTTTTTCACCATAGCCCTCTATGGGCTTCCAATTATCACTTTGCAAATTCCACAAGAACAGCCTTAGCAAAAGGCTTCTTGAAGGGAAAGCTGTAACTCAGAAAAATATCTTTCCTGTTTTTAACGGAAGATATTTTCTTTTTCACCATAGCACTCTATGGGCTTCTGAATATCACTTTGCAAATTACACAAGAACAGTCTTAGCGAAAGGCTCCTTGAGGGGAATGCTGTAATTCAGTGAGTTGAATTAAGAGAACACAAAGCAATTCCTAGAAAGCTTCTTTCCGGTTTTTAACGGAAGATATTTCCTTTTTCATCATCGCCCTCTAAGGACTTACAAGTATCACTTTGCAAATTCCATAATAACAGCCTTAGTGAAAGGCTTCTTGAAGGGAAAGCAGTAACTCTGTGAGGTGAATTAACAGAACAGAAAGCAGTTTCTCAGAAAGCTACCTTCGAGTTTTTAACTGAAGATATTTCCTTTTTCTCCGTAGCCGCCAATGGCTTCCAAATATCACTTGCAAATTCCACAAGAACAGACTTAGCAAAAGGATTGTTGAAGGGAAAGCTGTAACTCTGTGAGATGAATTAACAGAACACAAAGCAGTTTCTCAGATAGCTTCTTTCCAGTTTTTAACTGAAGATATTCCTTTTTCACCATAGCCCTCTATGGGCTTCCAAATATCACCTTGCCAATTCCAAAAGAACAGGCTTAGCAAAAGGCTTCTTCAGGGGAATGCTGTAACTCTGTGAGATGAATTAACACAGAACAAAGCAGTTTCTCAGACTGCTTCTTTCTAGTTGTTAACTGAAGATATTTCCTTTTTCACCATAGCCCTCTATGGGCTCCAAATATCACTTTGTAAATACCCCAAGAACAGCCTTAGTGAAAGGCTTCGTGAAGGGAAATCTGTAACTCTGTTAGATGAATTAACAGAGAACAAAGCAGTTTCTCAGAAAGCTTCTTTCGCGTTTTTAACGGAAGATATTTCCTTTTCCAACATAGCCCTCTAAGGGCTTACAAATATCATTTTGTAAATTCCACAAGAACAGCCTTAGCAAAAGGATTCTTGAAGGGAAAGCTGTAACTCTGTTAGATGAATTAACAGAAAACAAAGCAGTGTCTCAGAAAGCTTCTTTCCCGTTTTTAACGGAGGATATTTCCTTTTTCACCATAGCCCTCTAAGGGCTTACCAATATCACTTTGCAAATTCCAGAAGAACAGTCTTAGGGAAAGGCTTCTGGAGGGGAAAGCTGTAACTCAGTGAGTTAAATTAACAGAACACAAGGCAGTTTCTGAGAAAGTTCTTTCCAGTTTTTAACTGAAGAAATTTCCTTTTTCACCATAGTCCTATTTGGGCTTCCAAATATCACTTTGCAAATCCCACAAGACCAGTCTTATCGAAAGGCTTCTTGAAGGGAAAGCTGTAATTCTGTGAGATGAATTATCAGAACACAAAGCAGTTTCTCAGAAATCTTCTTTCCAGTTTTTAACTGAAGATATTTCCTTTTTCACCGAAGCCCTCTAGGGGCTTCCAAAGATCACTTTGCAAATTCCACAAAAACAATCTTAGGGAATGACTTCTGTAGGGGAATGCTGTAAGTCTGTTAGATAAATTAACAGAACACAAAGCAGTGTCTTAGAAATCTTCTTCCCAGTTTTTAACGGAAGATATTTCCTTTTTCTCCGTAGCCCACTATGGGCTTCCAAATATCACTTTGCAAATTCCACATAACAGACTTACCGAAAAGCTTCTTGAGAAGAAAACTGTAACCCTGTGAGATGAATTACCAGAACACAAAGCAGTTTCTCAGAAAGTTTCTTTCCAGTTTTTAACTGAAGATATTTCCTTTTTCATCATGGCCCTCTATGGGCTCCAAATATCACTTTGCAAATTGCACAAGAACAGTCTTAGCGAATGGCTTCTTGAGGGAAAATTTGTAAATCTGGGATACGAAATAAGAGAACACAAAGCAGTTCCTCAGAAAGCTTCTTTTCAGTTTTTATCTTAGGATATTTTCTTTTTCACCATAGCTCTCTTTGGGCTTCCAAACATCATTTTGCAAATTCCACAAGAACAGTCTTAGCGAAAGGCTTCTGGAGGGGAAAGTTTTAACTCTGTGAGATGAATTAACAGAACACAAAGCAGTTTCTCAGAAAGCTTCTTTCCAGTTTTTAACTGAAGATATTTCCTTTTTCACCGTAGCCCTCTATGGGCTTCCAAATATCACATTGCAAATCACACAAGAACAGTCTTAACGAAAGACTTCTTGAGGGGAATGCTGTAACTCGGTTAGACTTATTAACAGAACACACGGCAGTATCTCAGAATGCTTCTTTCCAGTTTTTAACGGAAGATATTTCCTTTTTCACCATAGCCCTCTAAGGGCTTCCAAATATCACTTTGCAAATTCCAAAAGAACAGTGTTATCGAAAGGCTTCTGGAGCGGAAGGCTGTAACTCTCTGAAATGAATTAACAGAACACAGAGCTGTTTCTTAGAAAGCTTCTTTGCAGTTTTCAACCGAAGATATTTCCTTTTTCCCCTTAAGCCTCTATGGGTTTCCAAATATCACTTAGAAAATCACACAAGAACAGTCTTTGCGAAAGGCTTCTTGAGGGGAAAGCTGTATCTCGGTGAGATGTATTAACAGAACACACGGCAGTTTCACAGAATGCTTCTTCAGAGTTTTAACGGAAGATATTTCCTTTTTCACCATAGCCTTCTATGGGCTTCCATATATCACATTGCAAATTCCACAAGAACAGTCTTAACGAAAGGCTTCTAGAGTGGAAAGCTGTTAGTCTGTGAGATGAATTTAAAGAACACAAAGCAGATTCTCAAAAATCTTCTTTCCAGTTTTAAACTGAAGATATTTCCTTTTCACCGTAGCCCCCTATGGGCTCCAAAATAACACTTTGCATATTCCAGAGGAACAGTCTTAGCGAAAGGCTTCTTGAGCGGAAAGCAGTAACTCTATGAGATGAATTAACAAAACACAGAGCAGTTTCTCAGAAATCTCCTTTCATCTTTTTAACTGAGGATATTTCCTTTTTCACTATAGCCCTCTAATGGCTTCCAAATATCACTTTGCAAATTCCACAAGAAGTGTCTTAGCGAAAGGCTTCTTGAGGGGAAAGCTGTATCTCCGTGATGTGAATTAACAGAACTCAAAGCAGTTTCTCAGAAAGCTTCTTTCCAGTTTTTAACTGAGGATATTTTCTTTGTCACCATAGCCCTCTATGGTCGTCCAATTATCAGTTTGCAAATTCCACAAGAACAGTCTTCGCGAAAGGCGTCTTGAGGGAAAGCTGTAACACTGTGAGATGAATTAACAGATCACAAAGCAGTTTTTCAGAAATCTTCTTTCCAGTTTGTAACTGAAGATATTTCCTTTTTCACCATAGCCCTCTATGGGCTTCCAAATATCACTTTGCAAATTACACAAGAAGAGCCTTACAGAAAGGCTTCTTGAGGGGAAAGTTTAACTCTATAAGATAAATTAACAGAACACAAAGCAGTTTCTCAGAAAGCTTCTTTCCAGTTTTTAACAGAAGATATTTCTTCTTTCACCATAGCCCTCTATCGCCTTCCAAATATCACTAGGCAAATTCCACAAGAACAGTCTTAGAGAAAGGCTTCTTGAGGGGAAAGATGTAACTCTGTGAGGTGAATTAACAGAACACAAAGCAGTTTCTCAGAAAGCTTCTTTTCAGTTTTTATCTTAGGATATTTCCGTTTTCACCATAGCCTTCTATGGGCTTCCAAATATCACTTTGAAAATTCCACAAGAGCCGTCTTAGTGAAAGGCTTTTTGAGGGGAAATCTGTAACACTGTGAGATGAATTCACAGAACACAAACAGTTTCTTAGAAAGCTTATTTCCACATTTTAACTGAAGATATTTTCTATTTCACCATAGCCCTCTTCTGGCTTCCAAATATCACCTTGAAAATAGCACAAGAACAGTCTTAGCGAAAGGTTTCTTGAGGGGAAAGCTGTATCTCTTTGAGATAAATTAACAGAACACAAAGCAGTTTCTCAGAAAGCTTTTTTCCAGATTTTAACTTGAGATATTTCCTTTTTCACCGTAGCCCTCTTTCGGCTCCCAAATATCAATTTGCAAATTGCACAAGAACAGTCGTAGTGAAAGGCTTCTTGAGGGGAAAGCTGTAACTATGTGAGATGAATTAACAGAGCACAAAGCAGTTTCTCAGAAAGCTTCCTTCGAGTTTTTAACTGAAGATATTTCCTTTTTCACCATAGCCCTCTAAGGGCTGCCAAATATCACTCTGAAAATTCCACAAGAGCAGTCTTATCGAAAGGCTTTTGGAGGGGAAAGCTGTAACTCTGTGAAATGAATTAACAGAACACAAAGCAGTTTCTCAGAAAGCTTTTTTCCAGTTTTTAACGGAAGATATTTTCCTTTTCACGGTAGACCTCTTTGGGCTTCCAAATATCACTTTGCAAATTCCACAAGAACAGTCTTACCGAAAGCCTTCTTGAGGGGAAAGCTGTAACTCTGTGAGATGAATTAACAGAACACAAAGCAGTGTCTCAGAAAGTCTCTTTCCAGTTTTTAACGGAAGATATTTCCTTTCTCACCAAAGCCCTCTATGGGCTTCTAGATATCACCTTGCAAATTCCACAAGAACAATCTTAGTGATCGGCTTCTTGAGGGGAATGCTACAACTCCGTGCGATGAATTAATAGAACACAATGCAGTTTCTCAGAAAGCTTCTTTTCGGTTTTTATTGTAGGATATTTCCTTTTTCACCTTAGCCCTCTATGGGCTTCCAAATATCACTTTGCAAATTCCACAAGAACAGTCTTATTGAATGGCTTCTTTAGGTGAAAGCTGTAACTCTGTGAGATGAATTAACAGAACACAAAGCAGTTTCTCAGAAAGCTTCTTTTCAGGTTTTATGTAGGATATTTCCTTTTTCACCATAGCCCTCTAAGGGCTTTCAAATATCGCTTTGAAAATTCCACAAGAACAGTCTTAGGGAGAGGCTTCTTGAGGGGAAAGCTGTAACTCTGTGAGATGAATTAACAGAACACAAAGCAGTTTCTCAGAAAGCTTCCTTCCAGTTTTTAACTGAAGATATTTCATTTTTCACCATAGCCCTGCATGGACTTCCAAATAACACATTGCACATTCCAAAAGAACTGTCTTAGGGAAAGGCTTCTTGGTGGGAAAGCTGTAACTGTGTGAGACGAATTAGCAGAACACAGAGCAGTTTCTCAGAAAGCCTCTTTCCCGTTTTTAACGGAAGATATTTCCTTTTCACCATAGCCCTCTATGGGCTTCCAAATATCACTTTGCAAATTACAGAAGAACAGTCTTAGCGAAAGGCTTCTTGAGGGGAGAGCTGTAACACTGTCTGATGAATTAACGGAAAACAACGCTGTTTCTCTGAAAGCTACTTTCCAGTTTTTAACTGAAGATATTCCCTTTTTCACCATAGCCCTCTATGGGCTTCGAAATATCACTTTGCAAATTACACAAGAACAGTCTTATCAAAGGCTTCTCGAGGGGAAAGCTGTAACTCTGTGAGATGAATTAAAGAACACAAAGCAGTTTCTCAGAAAGCTTCTTCCCAGTTTTTAACGGAAGATAATTCCATTTTCACCATCGCCCTCTATGGGCTTCCAAATATCACTTTGCAAATTCCACAAGAACAGTCTTAGCGAAAGGCTTCATGAGGGGAAAGCAGTAACTCTGTGAGATGAATTAACAGAACACGAAACAGTTTCTCAGAAAGTTTCTTTCCAATTTTTAACGGAAGATATTTCCTTTTACACCATAGCCATCTAAGGGCTTCCAAATATCACTTTGCCAATTCCACAAAAACAGTCTTAGCAAAAGGCTTTTTGAGGGGAAAGCTGTAACTCGGCGACATGAATTAACAGAACACAAAGAAGTTTCTCAGAAAGCTTCTTTCCCGTTTTTAACGGAAGATATTTCCTTTTTCACCGTAGCCCTCTATGGGCTTACAAATATAACTTTGCAAATTCCACAAGAACAGTCTTAGCGAAAGGCTTCTTGAGGGGATAGCTGTAAATCTGTGAGATGAATTAAGAGAACACAAAGCAGTTTCTCAGAAAGCTTCTTTCCAGTTTTTAACGGAAGATATTTCCTTTTTCACCATAGCCCTCTATGGGCTTCCAATTATCACTTTGCAAATTCCACAAGAACAGCCTTAGCAAAAGGCTTCTTGAAGGGAAAGCTGTAACTCAGAAAAAAATCTTTCCTGTTTTTAACGGAAGATATTTTCTTTTTCACCATAGCACTCTATGGGCTTCTGAATATCACTTTGCAAATTACACAAGAACAGTCTTAGCGAAAGGCTCCTTGAGGGGAATGCTGTAATTCAGTGAGTTGAATTAAGAGAACACAAAGCAATTCCTAGAAAGCTTCTTTCCGGTTTTTAACGGAAGATATTTCCTTTTTCATCATCGCCCTCTAAGGACTTACAAGTATCACTTTGCAAATTCCATAATAACAGCCTTAGTGAAAGGCTTCTTGAAGGGAAAGCAGTAACTCTGTGAGGTGAATTAACAGAACAGAAAGCAGTTTCTCAGAAAGCTACCTTCGAGTTTTTAACTGAAGATATTTCCTTTTTCTCCGTAGCCGCCAATGGCTTCCAAATATCACTTGCAAATTCCACAAGAACAGACTTAGCAAAAGGATTGTTGAAGGGAAAGCTGTAACTCTGTGAGATGAATTAACAGAACACAAAGCAGTTTCTCAGATAGCTTCTTTCCAGTTTTTAACTGAAGATATTCCTTTTTCACCATAGCCCTCTATGGGCTTCCAAATATCACCTTGCCAATTCCAAAAGAACAGGCTTAGCAAAAGGCTTCTTCAGGGGAATGCTGTAACTCTGTGAGATGAATTAACACAGAACAAAGCAGTTTCTCAGACTGCTTCTTTCTAGTTGTTAACTGAAGATATTTCCTTTTTCACCATAGCCCTCTATGGGCTCCAAATATCACTTTGTAAATACCCCAAGAACAGCCTTAGTGAAAGGCTTCGTGAAGGGAAATCTGTAACTCTGTTAGATGAATTAACAGAGAACAAAGCAGTTTCTCAGAAAGCTTCTTTCGCGTTTTTAACGGAAGATATTTCCTTTTCCAACATAGCCCTCTAAGGGCTTACAAATATCATTTTGTAAATTCCACAAGAACAGCCTTAGCAAAAGGATTCTTGAAGGGAAAGCTGTAACTCTGTTAGATGAATTAACAGAAAACAAAGCAGTGTCTCAGAAAGCTTCTTTCCCGTTTTTAACGGAGGATATTTCCTTTTTCACCATAGCCCTCTAAGGGCTTACCAATATCACTTTGCAAATTCCAGAAGAACAGTCTTAGGGAAAGGCTTCTGGAGGGGAAAGCTGTTACTCAGTGAGTTAAATTAACAGAACACAAAGCAGTTTCTGAGAAAGTTCTTTCCAGTTTTTAACTGAAGAAATTTCCTTTTTCACCATAGTCCTATTTGGGCTTCCAAATATCACTTTGCAAATCCCACAAGACCAGTCTTATCGAAAGGCTTCTTGAAGGGAAAGCTGTAATTCTGTGAGATGAATTATCAGAACACAAAGCAGTTTCTCAGAAATCTTCTTTCCAGTTTTTAACTGAAGATATTTCCTTTTTCACCGAAGCCCTCTAGGGGCTTCCAAAGATCACTTTGCAAATTCCACAAAAACAATCTTAGGGAATGACTTCTGTAGGGGAATGCTGTAAGTCTGTTAGATAAATTAACAGAACACAAAGCAGTGTCTTAGAAATCTTCTTCCCAGTTTTTAACGGAAGATATTTCCTTTTTCTCCGTAGCCCACTATGGGCTTCCAAATATCACTTTGCAAATTCCACATAACAGACTTACCGAAAAGCTTCTTGAGAAGAAAACTGTAACCCTGTGAGATGAATTACCAGAACACAAAGCAGTTTCTCAGAAAGTTTCTTTCCAGTTTTTAACTGAAGATATTTCCTTTTTCATCATGGCCCTCTATGGGCTCCAAATATCACTTTGCAAATTGCACAAGAACAGTCTTAGCGAATGGCTTCTTGAGGGAAAATTTGTAAATCTGGGATACGAAATAAGAGAACACAAAGCAGTTCCTCAGAAAGCTTCTTTTCAGTTTTTATCTTAGGATATTTTCTTTTTCACCATAGCTCTCTTTGGGCTTCCAAACATCATTTTGCAAATTCCACAAGAACAGTCTTAGCGAAAGGCTTCTGGAGGGGAAAGTTTTAACTCTGTGAGATGAATTAACAGAACACAAAGCAGTTTCTCAGAAAGCTTCTTTCCAGTTTTTAACTGAAGATATTTCCTTTTTCACCGTAGCCCTCTATGGGCTTCCAAATATCACATTGCAAATCACACAAGAACAGTCTTAACGAAAGACTTCTTGAGGGGAATGCTGTAACTCGGTTAGACTTATTAACAGAACACACGGCAGTATCTCAGAATGCTTCTTTCCAGTTTTTAACGGAAGATATTTCCTTTTTCACCATAGCCCTCTAAGGGCTTCCAAATATCACTTTGCAAATTCCAAAAGAACAGTGTTATCGAAAGGCTTCTGGAGCGGAAGGCTGTAACTCTCTGAAATGAATTAACAGAACACAGAGCTGTTTCTTAGAAAGCTTCTTTGCAGTTTTCAACCGAAGATATTTCCTTTTTCCCCTTAAGCCTCTATGGGTTTCCAAATATCACTTAGAAAATCACACAAGAACAGTCTTTGCGAAAGGCTTCTTGAGGGGAAAGCTGTATCTCGGTGAGATGTATTAACAGAACACACGGCAGTTTCACAGAATGCTTCTTCAGAGTTTTAACGGAAGATATTTCCTTTTTCACCATAGCCTTCTATGGGCTTCCATATATCACATTGCAAATTCCACAAGAACAGTCTTAACGAAAGGCTTCTAGAGTGGAAAGCTGTTAGTCTGTGAGATGAATTTAAAGAACACAAAGCAGATTCTCAAAAATCTTCTTTCCAGTTTTAAACTGAAGATATTTCCTTTTCACCGTAGCCCCCTATGGGCTCCAAAATAACACTTTGCATATTCCAGAGGAACAGTCTTAGCGAAAGGCTTCTTGAGCGGAAAGCAGTAACTCTATGAGATGAATTAACAAAACACAGAGCAGTTTCTCAGAAATCTCCTTTCATCTTTTTAACTGAGGATATTTCCTTTTTCACTATAGCCCTCTAATGGCTTCCAAATATCACTTTGCAAATTCCACAAGAAGTGTCTTAGCGAAAGGCTTCTTGAGGGGAAAGCTGTATCTCCGTGATGTGAATTAACAGAACTCAAAGCAGTTTCTCAGAAAGCTTCTTTCCAGTTTTTAACTGAGGATATTTTCTTTGTCACCATAGCCCTCTATGGTCGTCCAATTATCAGTTTGCAAATTCCACAAGAACAGTCTTCGCGAAAGGCGTCTTGAGGGAAAGCTGTAACACTGTGAGATGAATTAACAGATCACAAAGCAGTTTTTCAGAAATCTTCTTTCCAGTTTGTAACTGAAGATATTTCCTTTTTCACCATAGCCCTCTATGGGCTTCCAAATATCACTTTGCAAATTACACAAGAAGAGCCTTACAGAAAGGCTTCTTGAGGGGAAAGTTTAACTCTATAAGATAAATTAACAGAACACAAAGCAGTTTCTCAGAAAGCTTCTTTCCAGTTTTTAACAGAAGATATTTCTTCTTTCACCATAGCCCTCTATCGCCTTCCAAATATCACTATGCAAATTCCACAAGAACAGTCTTAGAGAAAGGCTTCTTGAGGGGAAAGATGTAACTCTGTGAGGTGAATTAACAGAACACAAAGCAGTTTCTCAGAAAGCTTCTTTTCAGTTTTTATCTTAGGATATTTCCGTTTTCACCATAGCCTTCTATGGGCTTCCAAATATCACTTTGAAAATTCCACAAGAGCCGTCTTAGTGAAAGGCTTTTTGAGGGGAAATCTGTAACACTGTGAGATGAATTCACAGAACACAAACAGTTTCTTAGAAAGCTTATTTCCACATTTTAACTGAAGATATTTTCTATTTCACCATAGCCCTCTTCTGGCTTCCAAATATCACCTTGAAAATAGCACAAGAACAGTCTTAGCGAAAGGTTTCTTGAGGGGAAAGCTGTATCTCTTTGAGATAAATTAACAGAACACAAAGCAGTTTCTCAGAAAGCTTCCTTCGAGTTTTTAACTGAAGATATTTCCTTTTTCACCGTAGCCCTCTAAGGGCTGCCAAATATCACTCTGAAAATTCCACAGGAGCAGTCTTATCGAAAGGCTTTTGGAGGGGAAAGCTGTAACTCTGTGAAATGAATTAACAGAACACAAAGCAGTTTCTCAGAAAGCTTTTTTCCAGTTTTTAACGGAAGATATTTTCCTTTTCACGGTAGACCTCTTTGGGCTTCCAAATATCACTTTGCAAATTCCACAAGAACAGTCTTACCGAAAGCCTTCTTGAGGGGAAAGCTGTAACTCTGTGAGATGAATTAACAGAACACAAAGCAGTGTCTCAGAAAGTCTCTTTCCAGTTTTTAACGGAAGATATTTCCTTTCTCACCAAAGCCCTCTATGGGCTTCTAGATATCACCTTGCAAATTCCACAAGAACAATCTTAGTGATCGGCTTCTTGAGGGGAATGCTACAACTCCGTGCGATGAATTAATAGAACACAATGCAGTTTCTCAGAAAGCTTCTTTTCGGTTTTTATTGTAGGATATTTCCTTTTTCACCTTAGCCCTCTATGGGCTTCCAAATATCACTTTGCAAATTCCACAAGAACAGTCTTATTGAATGGCTTCTTTAGGTGAAAGCTGTAACTCTGTGAGATGAATTAACAGAACACAAAGCAGTTTCTCAGAAAGCTTCTTTTCAGGTTTTATGTAGGATATTTCCTTTTTCACCATAGCCCTCTAAGGGCTTTCAAATATCGCTTTGAAAATTCCACAAGAACAGTCTTAGGGAGAGGCTTCTTGAGGGGAAAGCTGTAACTCTGTGAGATGAATTAACAGAACACAAAGCAGTTTCTCAGAAAGCTTCCTTCCAGTTTTTAACTGAAGATATTTCATTTTTCACCATAGCCCTGCATGGACTTCCAAATAACACATTGCACATTCCAAAAGAACTGTCTTAGGGAAAGGCTTCTTGGTGGGAAAGCTGTAACTGTGTGAGACGAATTAGCAGAACACAGAGCAGTTTCTCAGAAAGCCTCTTTCCCGTTTTTAACGGAAGATATTTCCTTTTCACCATAGCCCTCTATGGGCTTCCAAATATCACTTTGCAAATTACAGAAGAACAGTCTTAGCGAAAGGCTTCTTGAGGGGAGAGCTGTAACACTGTCTGATGAATTAACGGAAAACAACGCTGTTTCTCTGAAAGCTACTTTCCAGTTTTTAACTGAAGATATTCCCTTTTTCACCATAGCCCTCTATGGGCTTCGAAATATCACTTTGCAAATTACACAAGAACAGTCTTATCAAAGGCTTCTGGAGGGGAAAGCTGTAACTCTGTGAGATGAATTAAAGAACACAAAGCAGTTTCTCAGAAAGCTTCTTCCCAGTTTTTAACGGAAGATAATTCCATTTTCACCATCGCCCTCTATGGGCTTCCAAATATCACTTTGCAAATTCCACAAGAACAGTCTTAGCGAAAGGCTTCATGAGGGGAAAGCAGTAACTCTGTGAGATGAATTAACAGAACACGAAACAGTTTCTCAGAAAGTTTCTTTCCAATTTTTAACGGAAGATATTTCCTTTTACACCATAGCCATCTAAGGGCTTCCAAATATCACTTTGCCAATTCCACAAAAACAGTCTTAGCAAAAGGCTTTTTGAGGGGAAAGCTGTAACTCGGCGACATGAATTAACAGAACACAAAGAAGTTTCTCAGAAAGCTTCTTTCCCGTTTTTAACGGAAGATATTTCCTTTTTCACCGTAGCCCTCTATGGGCTTACAAATATAACTTTGCAAATTCCACAAGAACAGTCTTAGCGAAAGGCTTCTTGAGGGGATAGCTGTAAATCTGTGAGATGAATTAAGAGAACACAAAGCAGTTTCTCAGAAAGCTTCTTTCCAGTTTTTAACGGAAGATATTTCCTTTTTCACCATAGCCCTCTATGGGCTTCCAATTATCACTTTGCAAATTCCACAAGAACAGCCTTAGCAAAAGGCTTCTTGAAGGGAAAGCTGTAACTCAGAAAAATATCTTTCCTGTTTTTAACGGAAGATATTTTCTTTTTCACCATAGCACTCTATGGGCTTCTGAATATCACTTTGCAAATTACACAAGAACAGTCTTAGCGAAAGGCTCCTTGAGGGGAATGCTGTAATTCAGTGAGTTGAATTAAGAGAACACAAAGCAATTCCTAGAAAGCTTCTTTCCGGTTTTTAACGGAAGATATTTCCTTTTTCATCATCGCCCTCTAAGGACTTACAAGTATCACTTTGCAAATTCCATAATAACAGCCTTAGTGAAAGGCTTCTTGAAGGGAAAGCAGTAACTCTGTGAGGTGAATTAACAGAACAGAAAGCAGTTTCTCAGAAAGCTACCTTCGAGTTTTTAACTGAAGATATTTCCTTTTTCTCCGTAGCCGCCAATGGCTTCCAAATATCACTTGCAAATTCCACAAGAACAGACTTAGCAAAAGGATTGTTGAAGGGAAAGCTGTAACTCTGTGAGATGAATTAACAGAACACAAAGCAGTTTCTCAGATAGCTTCTTTCCAGTTTTTAACTGAAGATATTCCTTTTTCACCATAGCCCTCTATGGGCTTCCAAATATCACCTTGCCAATTCCAAAAGAACAGGCTTAGCAAAAGGCTTCTTCAGGGGAATGCTGTAACTCTGTGAGATGAATTAACACAGAACAAAGCAGTTTCTCAGACTGCTTCTTTCTAGTTGTTAACTGAAGATATTTCCTTTTTCACCATAGCCCTCTATGGGCTCCAAATATCACTTTGTAAATACCCCAAGAACAGCCTTAGTGAAAGGCTTCGTGAAGGGAAATCTGTAACTCTGTTAGATGAATTAACAGAGAACAAAGCAGTTTCTCAGAAAGCTTCTTTCGCGTTTTTAACGGAAGATATTTCCTTTTCCAACATAGCCCTCTAAGGGCTTACAAATATCATTTTGTAAATTCCACAAGAACAGCCTTAGCAAAAGGATTCTTGAAGGGAAAGCTGTAACTCTGTTAGATGAATTAACAGAAAACAAAGCAGTGTCTCAGAAAGCTTCTTTCCCGTTTTTAACGGAGGATATTTCCTTTTTCACCATAGCCCTCTAAGGGCTTACCAATATCACTTTGCAAATTCCAGAAGAACAGTCTTAGGGAAAGGCTTCTGGAGGGGAAAGCTGTAACTCAGTGAGTTAAATTAACAGAACACAAGGCAGTTTCTGAGAAAGTTCTTTCCAGTTTTTAACTGAAGAAATTTCCTTTTTCACCATAGTCCTATTTGGGCTTCCAAATATCACTTTGCAAATCCCACAAGACCAGTCTTATCGAAAGGCTTCTTGAAGGGAAAGCTGTAATTCTGTGAGATGAATTATCAGAACACAAAGCAGTTTCTCAGAAATCTTCTTTCCAGTTTTTAACTGAAGATATTTCCTTTTTCACCGAAGCCCTCTAGGGGCTTCCAAAGATCACTTTGCAAATTCCACAAAAACAATCTTAGGGAATGACTTCTGTAGGGGAATGCTGTAAGTCTGTTAGATAAATTAACAGAACACAAAGCAGTGTCTTAGAAATCTTCTTCCCAGTTTTTAACGGAAGATATTTCCTTTTTCTCCGTAGCCCACTATGGGCTTCCAAATATCACTTTGCAAATTCCACATAACAGACTTACCGAAAAGCTTCTTGAGAAGAAAACTGTAACCCTGTGAGATGAATTACCAGAACACAAAGCAGTTTCTCAGAAAGTTTCTTTCCAGTTTTTAACTGAAGATATTTCCTTTTTCATCATGGCCCTCTATGGGCTCCAAATATCACTTTGCAAATTGCACAAGAACAGTCTTAGCGAATGGCTTCTTGAGGGAAAATTTGTAAATCTGGGATACGAAATAAGAGAACACAAAGCAGTTCCTCAGAAAGCTTCTTTTCAGTTTTTATCTTAGGATATTTTCTTTTTCACCATAGCTCTCTTTGGGCTTCCAAACATCATTTTGCAAATTCCACAAGAACAGTCTTAGCGAAAGGCTTCTGGAGGGGAAAGTTTTAACTCTGTGAGATGAATTAACAGAACACAAAGCAGTTTCTCAGAAAGCTTCTTTCCAGTTTTTAACTGAAGATATTTCCTTTTTCACCGTAGCCCTCTATGGGCTTCCAAATATCACATTGCAAATCACACAAGAACAGTCTTAACGAAAGACTTCTTGAGGGGAATGCTGTAACTCGGTTAGACTTATTAACAGAACACACGGCAGTATCTCAGAATGCTTCTTTCCAGTTTTTAACGGAAGATATTTCCTTTTTCACCATAGCCCTCTAAGGGCTTCCAAATATCACTTTGCAAATTCCAAAAGAACAGTGTTATCGAAAGGCTTCTGGAGCGGAAGGCTGTAACTCTCTGAAATGAATTAACAGAACACAGAGCTGTTTCTTAGAAAGCTTCTTTGCAGTTTTCAACCGAAGATATTTCCTTTTTCCCCTTAAGCCTCTATGGGTTTCCAAATATCACTTAGAAAATCACACAAGAACAGTCTTTGCGAAAGGCTTCTTGAGGGGAAAGCTGTATCTCGGTGAGATGTATTAACAGAACACACGGCAGTTTCACAGAATGCTTCTTCAGAGTTTTAACGGAAGATATTTCCTTTTTCACCATAGCCTTCTATGGGCTTCCATATATCACATTGCAAATTCCACAAGAACAGTCTTAACGAAAGGCTTCTAGAGTGGAAAGCTGTTAGTCTGTGAGATGAATTTAAAGAACACAAAGCAGATTCTCAAAAATCTTCTTTCCAGTTTTAAACTGAAGATATTTCCTTTTCACCGTAGCCCCCTATGGGCTCCAAAATAACACTTTGCATATTCCAGAGGAACAGTCTTAGCGAAAGGCTTCTTGAGCGGAAAGCAGTAACTCTATGAGATGAATTAACAAAACACAGAGCAGTTTCTCAGAAATCTCCTTTCATCTTTTTAACTGAGGATATTTCCTTTTTCACTATAGCCCTCTAATGGCTTCCAAATATCACTTTGCAAATTCCACAAGAAGTGTCTTAGCGAAAGGCTTCTTGAGGGGAAAGCTGTATCTCCGTGATGTGAATTAACAGAACTCAAAGCAGTTTCTCAGAAAGCTTCTTTCCAGTTTTTAACTGAGGATATTTTCTTTGTCACCATAGCCCTCTATGGTCGTCCAATTATCAGTTTGCAAATTCCACAAGAACAGTCTTCGCGAAAGGCGTCTTGAGGGAAAGCTGTAACACTGTGAGATGAATTAACAGATCACAAAGCAGTTTTTCAGAAATCTTCTTTCCAGTTTGTAACTGAAGATATTTCCTTTTTCACCATAGCCCTCTATGGGCTTCCAAATATCACTTTGCAAATTACACAAGAAGAGCCTTACAGAAAGGCTTCTTGAGGGGAAAGTTTAACTCTATAAGATAAATTAACAGAACACAAAGCAGTTTCTCAGAAAGCTTCTTTCCAGTTTTTAACAGAAGATATTTCTTCTTTCACCATAGCCCTCTATCGCCTTCCAAATATCACTAGGCAAATTCCACAAGAACAGTCTTAGAGAAAGGCTTCTTGAGGGGAAAGATGTAACTCTGTGAGGTGAATTAACAGAACACAAAGCAGTTTCTCAGAAAGCTTCTTTTCAGTTTTTATCTTAGGATATTTCCGTTTTCACCATAGCCTTCTATGGGCTTCCAAATATCACTTTGAAAATTCCACAAGAGCCGTCTTAGTGAAAGGCTTTTTGAGGGGAAATCTGTAACACTGTGAGATGAATTCACAGAACACAAACAGTTTCTTAGAAAGCTTATTTCCACATTTTAACTGAAGATATTTTCTATTTCACCATAGCCCTCTTCTGGCTTCCAAATATCACCTTGAAAATAGCACAAGAACAGTCTTAGCGAAAGGTTTCTTGAGGGGAAAGCTGTATCTCTTTGAGATAAATTAACAGAACACAAAGCAGTTTCTCAGAAAGCTTTTTTCCAGATTTTAACTTGAGATATTTCCTTTTTCACCATAGCCCTCTTTCGGCTCCCAAATATCAATTTGCAAATTGCACAAGAACAGTCGTAGTGAAAGGCTTCTTGAGGGGAAAGCTGTAACTATGTGAGATGAATTAACAGAGCACAAAGCAGTTTCTCAGAAAGCTTCCTTCGAGTTTTTAACTGAAGATATTTCCTTTTTCACCATAGCCCTCTAAGGGCTGCCAAATATCACTCTGAAAATTCCACAAGAGCAGTCTTATCGAAAGGCTTTTGGAGGGGAAAGCTGTAACTCTGTGAAATGAATTAACAGAACACAAAGCAGTTTCTCAGAAAGCTTTTTTCCAGTTTTTAACGGAAGATATTTTCCTTTTCACGGTAGACCTCTTTGGGCTTCCAAATATCACTTTGCAAATTCCACAAGAACAGTCTTACCGAAAGCCTTCTTGAGGGGAAAGCTGTAACTCTGTGAGATGAATTAACAGAACACAAAGCAGTGTCTCAGAAAGTCTCTTTCCAGTTTTTAACGGAAGATATTTCCTTTCTCACCAAAGCCCTCTATGGGCTTCTAGATATCACCTTGCAAATTCCACAAGAACAATCTTAGTGATCGGCTTCTTGAGGGGAATGCTACAACTCCGTGCGATGAATTAATAGAACACAATGCAGTTTCTCAGAAAGCTTCTTTTCGGTTTTTATTGTAGGATATTTCCTTTTTCACCTTAGCCCTCTATGGGCTTCCAAATATCACTTTGCAAATTCCACAAGAACAGTCTTATTGAATGGCTTCTTTAGGTGAAAGCTGTAACTCTGTGAGATGAATTAACAGAACACAAAGCAGTTTCTCAGAAAGCTTCTTTTCAGGTTTTATGTAGGATATTTCCTTTTTCACCATAGCCCTCTAAGGGCTTTCAAATATCGCTTTGAAAATTCCACAAGAACAGTCTTAGGGAGAGGCTTCTTGAGGGGAAAGCTGTAACTCTGTGAGATGAATTAACAGAACACAAAGCAGTTTCTCAGAAAGCTTCCTTCCAGTTTTTAACTGAAGATATTTCATTTTTCACCATAGCCCTGCATGGACTTCCAAATAACACATTGCACATTCCAAAAGAACTGTCTTAGGGAAAGGCTTCTTGGTGGGAAAGCTGTAACTGTGTGAGACGAATTAGCAGAACACAGAGCAGTTTCTCAGAAAGCCTCTTTCCCGTTTTTAACGGAAGATATTTCCTTTTCACCATAGCCCTCTATGGGCTTCCAAATATCACTTTGCAAATTACAGAAGAACAGTCTTAGCGAAAGGCTTCTTGAGGGGAGAGCTGTAACACTGTCTGATGAATTAACGGAAAACAACGCTGTTTCTCTGAAAGCTACTTTCCAGTTTTTAACTGAAGATATTCCCTTTTTCACCATAGCCCTCTATGGGCTTCGAAATATCACTTTGCAAATTACACAAGAACAGTCTTATCAAAGGCTTCTCGAGGGGAAAGCTGTAACTCTGTGAGATGAATTAAAGAACACAAAGCAGTTTCTCAGAAAGCTTCTTCCCAGTTTTTAACGGAAGATAATTCCATTTTCACCATCGCCCTCTATGGGCTTCCAAATATCACTTTGCAAATTCCACAAGAACAGTCTTAGCGAAAGGCTTCATGAGGGGAAAGCAGTAACTCTGTGAGATGAATTAACAGAACACGAAACAGTTTCTCAGAAAGTTTCTTTCCAATTTTTAACGGAAGATATTTCCTTTTACACCATAGCCATCTAAGGGCTTCCAAATATCACTTTGCCAATTCCACAAAAACAGTCTTAGCAAAAGGCTTTTTGAGGGGAAAGCTGTAACTCGGCGACATGAATTAACAGAACACAAAGAAGTTTCTCAGAAAGCTTCTTTCCCGTTTTTAACGGAAGATATTTCCTTTTTCACCGTAGCCCTCTATGGGCTTACAAATATAACTTTGCAAATTCCACAAGAACAGTCTTAGCGAAAGGCTTCTTGAGGGGATAGCTGTAAATCTGTGAGATGAATTAAGAGAACACAAAGCAGTTTCTCAGAAAGCTTCTTTCCAGTTTTTAACGGAAGATATTTCCTTTTTCACCATAGCCCTCTATGGGCTTCCAATTATCACTTTGCAAATTCCACAAGAACAGCCTTAGCAAAAGGCTTCTTGAAGGGAAAGCTGTAACTCAGAAAAAAATCTTTCCTGTTTTTAACGGAAGATATTTTCTTTTTCACCATAGCACTCTATGGGCTTCTGAATATCACTTTGCAAATTACACAAGAACAGTCTTAGCGAAAGGCTCCTTGAGGGGAATGCTGTAATTCAGTGAGTTGAATTAAGAGAACACAAAGCAATTCCTAGAAAGCTTCTTTCCGGTTTTTAACGGAAGATATTTCCTTTTTCATCATCGCCCTCTAAGGACTTACAAGTATCACTTTGCAAATTCCATAATAACAGCCTTAGTGAAAGGCTTCTTGAAGGGAAAGCAGTAACTCTGTGAGGTGAATTAACAGAACAGAAAGCAGTTTCTCAGAAAGCTACCTTCGAGTTTTTAACTGAAGATATTTCCTTTTTCTCCGTAGCCGCCAATGGCTTCCAAATATCACTTGCAAATTCCACAAGAACAGACTTAGCAAAAGGATTGTTGAAGGGAAAGCTGTAACTCTGTGAGATGAATTAACAGAACACAAAGCAGTTTCTCAGATAGCTTCTTTCCAGTTTTTAACTGAAGATATTCCTTTTTCACCATAGCCCTCTATGGGCTTCCAAATATCACCTTGCCAATTCCAAAAGAACAGGCTTAGCAAAAGGCTTCTTCAGGGGAATGCTGTAACTCTGTGAGATGAATTAACACAGAACAAAGCAGTTTCTCAGACTGCTTCTTTCTAGTTGTTAACTGAAGATATTTCCTTTTTCACCATAGCCCTCTATGGGCTCCAAATATCACTTTGTAAATACCCCAAGAACAGCCTTAGTGAAAGGCTTCGTGAAGGGAAATCTGTAACTCTGTTAGATGAATTAACAGAGAACAAAGCAGTTTCTCAGAAAGCTTCTTTCGCGTTTTTAACGGAAGATATTTCCTTTTCCAACATAGCCCTCTAAGGGCTTACAAATATCATTTTGTAAATTCCACAAGAACAGCCTTAGCAAAAGGATTCTTGAAGGGAAAGCTGTAACTCTGTTAGATGAATTAACAGAAAACAAAGCAGTGTCTCAGAAAGCTTCTTTCCCGTTTTTAACGGAGGATATTTCCTTTTTCACCATAGCCCTCTAAGGGCTTACCAATATCACTTTGCAAATTCCAGAAGAACAGTCTTAGGGAAAGGCTTCTGGAGGGGAAAGCTGTTACTCAGTGAGTTAAATTAACAGAACACAAAGCAGTTTCTGAGAAAGTTCTTTCCAGTTTTTAACTGAAGAAATTTCCTTTTTCACCATAGTCCTATTTGGGCTTCCAAATATCACTTTGCAAATCCCACAAGACCAGTCTTATCGAAAGGCTTCTTGAAGGGAAAGCTGTAATTCTGTGAGATGAATTATCAGAACACAAAGCAGTTTCTCAGAAATCTTCTTTCCAGTTTTTAACTGAAGATATTTCCTTTTTCACCGAAGCCCTCTAGGGGCTTCCAAAGATCACTTTGCAAATTCCACAAAAACAATCTTAGGGAATGACTTCTGTAGGGGAATGCTGTAAGTCTGTTAGATAAATTAACAGAACACAAAGCAGTGTCTTAGAAATCTTCTTCCCAGTTTTTAACGGAAGATATTTCCTTTTTCTCCGTAGCCCACTATGGGCTTCCAAATATCACTTTGCAAATTCCACATAACAGACTTACCGAAAAGCTTCTTGAGAAGAAAACTGTAACCCTGTGAGATGAATTACCAGAACACAAAGCAGTTTCTCAGAAAGTTTCTTTCCAGTTTTTAACTGAAGATATTTCCTTTTTCATCATGGCCCTCTATGGGCTCCAAATATCACTTTGCAAATTGCACAAGAACAGTCTTAGCGAATGGCTTCTTGAGGGAAAATTTGTAAATCTGGGATACGAAATAAGAGAACACAAAGCAGTTCCTCAGAAAGCTTCTTTTCAGTTTTTATCTTAGGATATTTTCTTTTTCACCATAGCTCTCTTTGGGCTTCCAAACATCATTTTGCAAATTCCACAAGAACAGTCTTAGCGAAAGGCTTCTGGAGGGGAAAGTTTTAACTCTGTGAGATGAATTAACAGAACACAAAGCAGTTTCTCAGAAAGCTTCCTTCGAGTTTTTAACTGAAGATATTTCCTTTTTCACCGTAGCCCTCTAAGGGCTGCCAAATATCACTCTGAAAATTCCACAGGAGCAGTCTTATCGAAAGGCTTTTGGAGGGGAAAGCTGTAACTCTGTGAAATGAATTAACAGAACACAAAGCAGTTTCTCAGAAAGCTTTTTTCCAGTTTTTAATGGAAGATATTTTCCTTTTCACGGTAGACCTCTTTGGGCTTCCAAATATCACTTTGCAAATTCCACAAGAACAGTCTTACCGAAAGCCTTCTTGAGGGGAAAGCTGTAACTCTGTGAGATGAATTAACAGAACACAAAGCAGTGTCTCAGAAAGTCTCTTTCCAGTTTTTAACGGAAGATATTTCCTTTCTCACCAAAGCCCTCTATGGGCTTCTAGATATCACCTTGCAAATTCCACAAGAACAATCTTAGTGATCGGCTTCTTGAGGGGAATGCTACAACTCCGTGCGATGAATTAATAGAACACAATGCAGTTTCTCAGAAAGCTTCTTTTCGGTTTTTATTGTAGGATATTTCCTTTTTCACCTTAGCCCTCTATGGGCTTCCAAATATCACTTTGCAAATTCCACAAGAACAGTCTTATTGAATGGCTTCTTTAGGTGAAAGCTGTAACTCTGTGAGATGAATTAACAGAACACAAAGCAGTTTCTCAGAAAGCTTCTTTTCAGGTTTTATGTAGGATATTTCCTTTTTCACCATAGCCCTCTAAGGGCTTTCAAATATCGCTTTGAAAATTCCACAAGAACAGTCTTAGGGAGAGGCTTCTTGAGGGGAAAGCTGTAACTCTGTGAGATGAATTAACAGAACACAAAGCAGTTTCTCAGAAAGCTTCCTTCCAGTTTTTAACTGAAGATATTTCATTTTTCACCATAGCCCTGCATGGACTTCCAAATAACACATTGCACATTCCAAAAGAACTGTCTTAGGGAAAGGCTTCTTGGTGGGAAAGCTGTAACTGTGTGAGACGAATTAGCAGAACACAGAGCAGTTTCTCAGAAAGCCTCTTTCCCGTTTTTAACGGAAGATATTTCCTTTTCACCATAGCCCTCTATGGGCTTCCAAATATCACTTTGCAAATTACAGAAGAACAGTCTTAGCGAAAGGCTTCTTGAGGGGAGAGCTGTAACACTGTCTGATGAATTAACGGAAAACAACGCTGTTTCTCTGAAAGCTACTTTCCAGTTTTTAACTGAAGATATTCCCTTTTTCACCATAGCCCTCTATGGGCTTCGAAATATCACTTTGCAAATTACACAAGAACAGTCTTATCAAAGGCTTCTCGAGGGGAAAGCTGTAACTCTGTGAGATGAATTAAAGAACACAAAGCAGTTTCTCAGAAAGCTTCTTCCCAGTTTTTAACGGAAGATAATTCCATTTTCACCATCGCCCTCTATGGGCTTCCAAATATCACTTTGCAAATTCCACAAGAACAGTCTTAGCGAAAGGCTTCATGAGGGGAAAGCAGTAACTCTGTGAGATGAATTAACAGAACACGAAACAGTTTCTCAGAAAGTTTCTTTCCAATTTTTAACGGAAGATATTTCCTTTTACACCATAGCCATCTAAGGGCTTCCAAATATCACTTTGCCAATTCCACAAAAACAGTCTTAGCAAAAGGCTTTTTGAGGGGAAAGCTGTAACTCGGCGACATGAATTAACAGAACACAAAGAAGTTTCTCAGAAAGCTTCTTTCCCGTTTTTAACGGAAGATATTTCCTTTTTCACCGTAGCCCTCTATGGGCTTACAAATATAACTTTGCAAATTCCACAAGAACAGTCTTAGCGAAAGGCTTCTTGAGGGGATAGCTGTAAATCTGTGAGATGAATTAAGAGAACACAAAGCAGTTTCTCAGAAAGCTTCTTTCCAGTTTTTAACGGAAGATATTTCCTTTTTCACCATAGCCCTCTATGGGCTTCCAATTATCACTTTGCAAATTCCACAAGAACAGCCTTAGCAAAAGGCTTCTTGAAGGGAAAGCTGTAACTCAGAAAAAAATCTTTCCTGTTTTTAACGGAAGATATTTTCTTTTTCACCATAGCACTCTATGGGCTTCTGAATATCACTTTGCAAATTACACAAGAACAGTCTTAGCGAAAGGCTCCTTGAGGGGAATGCTGTAATTCAGTGAGTTGAATTAAGAGAACACAAAGCAATTCCTAGAAAGCTTCTTTCCGGTTTTTAACGGAAGATATTTCCTTTTTCATCATCGCCCTCTAAGGACTTACAAGTATCACTTTGCAAATTCCATAATAACAGCCTTAGTGAAAGGCTTCTTGAAGGGAAAGCAGTAACTCTGTGAGGTGAATTAACAGAACAGAAAGCAGTTTCTCAGAAAGCTACCTTCGAGTTTTTAACTGAAGATATTTCCTTTTTCTCCGTAGCCGCCAATGGCTTCCAAATATCACTTGCAAATTCCACAAGAACAGACTTAGCAAAAGGATTGTTGAAGGGAAAGCTGTAACTCTGTGAGATGAATTAACAGAACACAAAGCAGTTTCTCAGATAGCTTCTTTCCAGTTTTTAACTGAAGATATTCCTTTTTCACCATAGCCCTCTATGGGCTTCCAAATATCACCTTGCCAATTCCAAAAGAACAGGCTTAGCAAAAGGCTTCTTCAGGGGAATGCTGTAACTCTGTGAGATGAATTAACACAGAACAAAGCAGTTTCTCAGACTGCTTCTTTCTAGTTGTTAACTGAAGATATTTCCTTTTTCACCATAGCCCTCTATGGGCTCCAAATATCACTTTGTAAATACCCCAAGAACAGCCTTAGTGAAAGGCTTCGTGAAGGGAAATCTGTAACTCTGTTAGATGAATTAACAGAGAACAAAGCAGTTTCTCAGAAAGCTTCTTTCGCGTTTTTAACGGAAGATATTTCCTTTTCCAACATAGCCCTCTAAGGGCTTACAAATATCATTTTGTAAATTCCACAAGAACAGCCTTAGCAAAAGGATTCTTGAAGGGAAAGCTGTAACTCTGTTAGATGAATTAACAGAAAACAAAGCAGTGTCTCAGAAAGCTTCTTTCCCGTTTTTAACGGAGGATATTTCCTTTTTCACCATAGCCCTCTAAGGGCTTACCAATATCACTTTGCAAATTCCAGAAGAACAGTCTTAGGGAAAGGCTTCTGGAGGGGAAAGCTGTTACTCAGTGAGTTAAATTAACAGAACACAAAGCAGTTTCTGAGAAAGTTCTTTCCAGTTTTTAACTGAAGAAATTTCCTTTTTCACCATAGTCCTATTTGGGCTTCCAAATATCACTTTGCAAATCCCACAAGACCAGTCTTATCGAAAGGCTTCTTGAAGGGAAAGCTGTAATTCTGTGAGATGAATTATCAGAACACAAAGCAGTTTCTCAGAAATCTTCTTTCCAGTTTTTAACTGAAGATATTTCCTTTTTCACCGAAGCCCTCTAGGGGCTTCCAAAGATCACTTTGCAAATTCCACAAAAACAATCTTAGGGAATGACTTCTGTAGGGGAATGCTGTAAGTCTGTTAGATAAATTAACAGAACACAAAGCAGTGTCTTAGAAATCTTCTTCCCAGTTTTTAACGGAAGATATTTCCTTTTTCTCCGTAGCCCACTATGGGCTTCCAAATATCACTTTGCAAATTCCACATAACAGACTTACCGAAAAGCTTCTTGAGAAGAAAACTGTAACCCTGTGAGATGAATTACCAGAACACAAAGCAGTTTCTCAGAAAGTTTCTTTCCAGTTTTTAACTGAAGATATTTCCTTTTTCATCATGGCCCTCTATGGGCTCCAAATATCACTTTGCAAATTGCACAAGAACAGTCTTAGCGAATGGCTTCTTGAGGGAAAATTTGTAAATCTGGGATACGAAATAAGAGAACACAAAGCAGTTCCTCAGAAAGCTTCTTTTCAGTTTTTATCTTAGGATATTTTCTTTTTCACCATAGCTCTCTTTGGGCTTCCAAACATCATTTTGCAAATTCCACAAGAACAGTCTTAGCGAAAGGCTTCTGGAGGGGAAAGTTTTAACTCTGTGAGATGAATTAACAGAACACAAAGCAGTTTCTCAGAAAGCTTCCTTCGAGTTTTTAACTGAAGATATTTCCTTTTTCACCGTAGCCCTCTAAGGGCTGCCAAATATCACTCTGAAAATTCCACAGGAGCAGTCTTATCGAAAGGCTTTTGGAGGGGAAAGCTGTAACTCTGTGAAATGAATTAACAGAACACAAAGCAGTTTCTCAGAAAGCTTTTTTCCAGTTTTTAATGGAAGATATTTTCCTTTTCACGGTAGACCTCTTTGGGCTTCCAAATATCACTTTGCAAATTCCACAAGAACAGTCTTACCGAAAGCCTTCTTGAGGGGAAAGCTGTAACTCTGTGAGATGAATTAACAGAACACAAAGCAGTGTCTCAGAAAGTCTCTTTCCAGTTTTTAACGGAAGATATTTCCTTTCTCACCAAAGCCCTCTATGGGCTTCTAGATATCACCTTGCAAATTCCACAAGAACAATCTTAGTGATCGGCTTCTTGAGGGGAATGCTACAACTCCGTGCGATGAATTAATAGAACACAATGCAGTTTCTCAGAAAGCTTCTTTTCGGTTTTTATTGTAGGATATTTCCTTTTTCACCTTAGCCCTCTATGGGCTTCCAAATATCACTTTGCAAATTCCACAAGAACAGTCTTATTGAATGGCTTCTTTAGGTGAAAGCTGTAACTCTGTGAGATGAATTAACAGAACACAAAGCAGTTTCTCAGAAAGCTTCTTTTCAGGTTTTATGTAGGATATTTCCTTTTTCACCATAGCCCTCTAAGGGCTTTCAAATATCGCTTTGAAAATTCCACAAGAACAGTCTTAGGGAGAGGCTTCTTGAGGGGAAAGCTGTAACTCTGTGAGATGAATTAACAGAACACAAAGCAGTTTCTCAGAAAGCTTCCTTCCAGTTTTTAACTGAAGATATTTCATTTTTCACCATAGCCCTGCATGGACTTCCAAATAACACATTGCACATTCCAAAAGAACTGTCTTAGGGAAAGGCTTCTTGGTGGGAAAGCTGTAACTGTGTGAGACGAATTAGCAGAACACAGAGCAGTTTCTCAGAAAGCCTCTTTCCCGTTTTTAACGGAAGATATTTCCTTTTCACCATAGCCCTCTATGGGCTTCCAAATATCACTTTGCAAATTACAGAAGAACAGTCTTAGCGAAAGGCTTCTTGAGGGGAGAGCTGTAACACTGTCTGATGAATTAACGGAAAACAACGCTGTTTCTCTGAAAGCTACTTTCCAGTTTTTAACTGAAGATATTCCCTTTTTCACCATAGCCCTCTATGGGCTTCGAAATATCACTTTGCAAATTACACAAGAACAGTCTTATCAAAGGCTTCTCGAGGGGAAAGCTGTAACTCTGTGAGATGAATTAAAGAACACAAAGCAGTTTCTCAGAAAGCTTCTTCCCAGTTTTTAACGGAAGATAATTCCATTTTCACCATCGCCCTCTATGGGCTTCCAAATATCACTTTGCAAATTCCACAAGAACAGTCTTAGCGAAAGGCTTCATGAGGGGAAAGCAGTAACTCTGTGAGATGAATTAACAGAACACGAAACAGTTTCTCAGAAAGTTTCTTTCCAATTTTTAACGGAAGATATTTCCTTTTACACCATAGCCATCTAAGGGCTTCCAAATATCACTTTGCCAATTCCACAAAAACAGTCTTAGCAAAAGGCTTTTTGAGGGGAAAGCTGTAACTCGGCGACATGAATTAACAGAACACAAAGAAGTTTCTCAGAAAGCTTCTTTCCCGTTTTTAACGGAAGATATTTCCTTTTTCACCGTAGCCCTCTATGGGCTTACAAATATAACTTTGCAAATTCCACAAGAACAGTCTTAGCGAAAGGCTTCTTGAGGGGATAGCTGTAAATCTGTGAGATGAATTAAGAGAACACAAAGCAGTTTCTCAGAAAGCTTCTTTCCAGTTTTTAACGGAAGATATTTCCTTTTTCACCATAGCCCTCTATGGGCTTCCAATTATCACTTTGCAAATTCCACAAGAACAGCCTTAGCAAAAGGCTTCTTGAAGGGAAAGCTGTAACTCAGAAAAATATCTTTCCTGTTTTTAACGGAAGATATTTTCTTTTTCACCATAGCACTCTATGGGCTTCTGAATATCACTTTGCAAATTACACAAGAACAGTCTTAGCGAAAGGCTCCTTGAGGGGAATGCTGTAATTCAGTGAGTTGAATTAAGAGAACACAAAGCAATTCCTAGAAAGCTTCTTTCCGGTTTTTAACGGAAGATATTTCCTTTTTCATCATCGCCCTCTAAGGACTTACAAGTATCACTTTGCAAATTCCATAATAACAGCCTTAGTGAAAGGCTTCTTGAAGGGAAAGCAGTAACTCTGTGAGGTGAATTAACAGAACAGAAAGCAGTTTCTCAGAAAGCTACCTTCGAGTTTTTAACTGAAGATATTTCCTTTTTCTCCGTAGCCGCCAATGGCTTCCAAATATCACTTGCAAATTCCACAAGAACAGACTTAGCAAAAGGATTGTTGAAGGGAAAGCTGTAACTCTGTGAGATGAATTAACAGAACACAAAGCAGTTTCTCAGATAGCTTCTTTCCAGTTTTTAACTGAAGATATTCCTTTTTCACCATAGCCCTCTATGGGCTTCCAAATATCACCTTGCCAATTCCAAAAGAACAGGCTTAGCAAAAGGCTTCTTCAGGGGAATGCTGTAACTCTGTGAGATGAATTAACACAGAACAAAGCAGTTTCTCAGACTGCTTCTTTCTAGTTGTTAACTGAAGATATTTCCTTTTTCACCATAGCCCTCTATGGGCTCCAAATATCACTTTGTAAATACCCCAAGAACAGCCTTAGTGAAAGGCTTCGTGAAGGGAAATCTGTAACTCTGTTAGATGAATTAACAGAGAACAAAGCAGTTTCTCAGAAAGCTTCTTTCGCGTTTTTAACGGAAGATATTTCCTTTTCCAACATAGCCCTCTAAGGGCTTACAAATATCATTTTGTAAATTCCACAAGAACAGCCTTAGCAAAAGGATTCTTGAAGGGAAAGCTGTAACTCTGTTAGATGAATTAACAGAAAACAAAGCAGTGTCTCAGAAAGCTTCTTTCCCGTTTTTAACGGAGGATATTTCCTTTTTCACCATAGCCCTCTAAGGGCTTACCAATATCACTTTGCAAATTCCAGAAGAACAGTCTTAGGGAAAGGCTTCTGGAGGGGAAAGCTGTTACTCAGTGAGTTAAATTAACAGAACACAAAGCAGTTTCTGAGAAAGTTCTTTCCAGTTTTTAACTGAAGAAATTTCCTTTTTCACCATAGTCCTATTTGGGCTTCCAAATATCACTTTGCAAATCCCACAAGACCAGTCTTATCGAAAGGCTTCTTGAAGGGAAAGCTGTAATTCTGTGAGATGAATTATCAGAACACAAAGCAGTTTCTCAGAAATCTTCTTTCCAGTTTTTAACTGAAGATATTTCCTTTTTCACCGAAACCCTCTAGGGGCTTCCAAAGATCACTTTGCAAATTCCACAAAAACAATCTTAGGGAATGACTTCTGTAGGGGAATGCTGTAAGTCTGTTAGATAAATTAACAGAACACAAAGCAGTGTCTTAGAAATCTTCTTCCCAGTTTTTAACGGAAGATATTTCCTTTTTCTCCGTAGCCCACTATGGGCTTCCAAATATCACTTTGCAAATTCCACATAACAGACTTACCGAAAAGCTTCTTGAGAAGAAAACTGTAACCCTGTGAGATGAATTACCAGAACACAAAGCAGTTTCTCAGAAAGTTTCTTTCCAGTTTTTAACTGAAGATATTTCCTTTTTCATCATGGCCCTCTATGGGCTCCAAATATCACTTTGCAAATTGCACAAGAACAGTCTTAGCGAATGGCTTCTTGAGGGAAAATTTGTAAATCTGGGATACGAAATAAGAGAACACAAAGCAGTTCCTCAGAAAGCTTCTTTTCAGTTTTTATCTTAGGATATTTTCTTTTTCACCATAGCTCTCTTTGGGCTTCCAAACATCATTTTGCAAATTCCACAAGAACAGTCTTAGCGAAAGGCTTCTGGAGGGGAAAGTTTTAACTCTGTGAGATGAATTAACAGAACACAAAGCAGTTTCTCAGAAAGCTTCTTTCCAGTTTTTAACTGAAGATATTTCCTTTTTCACCGTAGCCCTCTATGGGCTTCCAAATATCACATTGCAAATCACACAAGAACAGTCTTAACGAAAGACTTCTTGAGGGGAATGCTGTAACTCGGTTAGACTTATTAACAGAACACACGGCAGTATCTCAGAATGCTTCTTTCCAGTTTTTAACGGAAGATATTTCCTTTTTCACCATAGCCCTCTAAGGGCTTCCAAATATCACTTTGCAAATTCCAAAAGAACAGTGTTATCGAAAGGCTTCTGGAGCGGAAGGCTGTAACTCTCTGAAATGAATTAACAGAACACAGAGCTGTTTCTTAGAAAGCTTCTTTGCAGTTTTCAACCGAAGATATTTCCTTTTTCCCCTTAAGCCTCTATGGGTTTCCAAATATCACTTAGAAAATCACACAAGAACAGTCTTTGCGAAAGGCTTCTTGAGGGGAAAGCTGTATCTCGGTGAGATGTATTAACAGAACACACGGCAGTTTCACAGAATGCTTCTTCAGAGTTTTAACGGAAGATATTTCCTTTTTCACCATAGCCTTCTATGGGCTTCCATATATCACATTGCAAATTCCACAAGAACAGTCTTAACGAAAGGCTTCTAGAGGGGAAAGCTGTTAGTCTGTGAGATGAATTTAAAGAACACAAAGCAGATTCTCAAAAATCTTCTTTCCAGTTTTAAACTGAAGATATTTCCTTTTCACCGTAGCCCCCTATGGGCTCCAAAATAACACTTTGCATATTCCAGAGGAACAGTCTTAGCGAAAGGCTTCTTGAGCGGAAAGCAGTAACTCTATGAGATGAATTAACAAAACACAGAGCAGTTTCTCAGAAATCTCCTTTCATCTTTTTAACTGAGGATATTTCCTTTTTCACTATAGCCCTCTAATGGCTTCCAAATATCACTTTGCAAATTCCACAAGAAGTGTCTTAGCGAAAGGCTTCTTGAGGGGAAAGCTGTATCTCCGTGATGTGAATTAACAGAACTCAAAGCAGTTTCTCAGAAAGCTTCTTTCCAGTTTTTAACTGAGGATATTTTCTTTGTCACCATAGCCCTCTATGGTCGTCCAATTATCAGTTTGCAAATTCCACAAGAACAGTCTTCGCGAAAGGCGTCTTGAGGGAAAGCTGTAACACTGTGAGATGAATTAACAGATCACAAAGCAGTTTTTCAGAAATCTTCTTTCCAGTTTGTAACTGAAGATATTTCCTTTTTCACCATAGCCCTCTATGGGCTTCCAAATATCACTTTGCAAATTACACAAGAAGAGCCTTACAGAAAGGCTTCTTGAGGGGAAAGTTTAACTCTATAAGATAAATTAACAGAACACAAAGCAGTTTCTCAGAAAGCTTCTTTCCAGTTTTTAACAGAAGATATTTCTTCTTTCACCATAGCCCTCTATCGCCTTCCAAATATCACTATGCAAATTCCACAAGAACAGTCTTAGAGAAAGGCTTCTTGAGGGGAAAGATGTAACTCTGTGAGGTGAATTAACAGAACACAAAGCAGTTTCTCAGAAAGCTTCTTTTCAGTTTTTATCTTAGGATATTTCCGTTTTCACCATAGCCTTCTATGGGCTTCCAAATATCACTTTGAAAATTCCACAAGAGCCGTCTTAGTGAAAGGCTTTTTGAGGGGAAATCTGTAACACTGTGAGATGAATTCACAGAACACAAACAGTTTCTTAGAAAGCTTATTTCCACATTTTAACTGAAGATATTTTCTATTTCACCATAGCCCTCTTCTGGCTTCCAAATATCACCTTGAAAATAGCACAAGAACAGTCTTAGCGAAAGGTTTCTTGAGGGGAAAGCTGTATCTCTTTGAGATAAATTAACAGAACACAAAGCAGTTTCTCAGAAAGCTTTTTTCCAGATTTTAACTTGAGATATTTCCTTTTTCACCGTAGCCCTCTTTCGGCTCCCAAATATCAATTTGCAAATTGCACAAGAACAGTCGTAGTGAAAGGCTTCTTGAGGGGAAAGCTGTAACTATGTGAGATGAATTAACAGAGCACAAAGCAGTTTCTCAGAAAGCTTCCTTCGAGTTTTTAACTGAAGATATTTCCTTTTTCACCATAGCCCTCTAAGGGCTGCCAAATATCACTCTGAAAATTCCACAAGAGCAGTCTTATCGAAAGGCTTTTGGAGGGGAAAGCTGTAACTCTGTGAAATGAATTAACAGAACACAAAGCAGTTTCTCAGAAAGCTTTTTTCCAGTTTTTAACGGAAGATATTTTCCTTTTCACGGTAGACCTCTTTGGGCTTCCAAATATCACTTTGCAAATTCCACAAGAACAGTCTTACCGAAAGCCTTCTTGAGGGGAAAGCTGTAACTCTGTGAGATGAATTAACAGAACACAAAGCAGTGTCTCAGAAAGTCTCTTTCCAGTTTTTAACGGAAGATATTTCCTTTCTCACCAAAGCCCTCTATGGGCTTCTAGATATCACCTTGCAAATTCCACAAGAACAATCTTAGTGATCGGCTTCTTGAGGGGAATGCTACAACTCCGTGCGATGAATTAATAGAACACAATGCAGTTTCTCAGAAAGCTTCTTTTCGGTTTTTATTGTAGGATATTTCCTTTTTCACCTTAGCCCTCTATGGGCTTCCAAATATCACTTTGCAAATTCCACAAGAACAGTCTTATTGAATGGCTTCTTTAGGTGAAAGCTGTAACTCTGTGAGATGAATTAACAGAACACAAAGCAGTTTCTCAGAAAGCTTCTTTTCAGGTTTTATGTAGGATATTTCCTTTTTCACCATAGCCCTCTAAGGGCTTTCAAATATCGCTTTGAAAATTCCACAAGAACAGTCTTAGGGAGAGGCTTCTTGAGGGGAAAGCTGTAACTCTGTGAGATGAATTAACAGAACACAAAGCAGTTTCTCAGAAAGCTTCCTTCCAGTTTTTAACTGAAGATATTTCATTTTTCACCATAGCCCTGCATGGACTTCCAAATAACACATTGCACATTCCAAAAGAACTGTCTTAGGGAAAGGCTTCTTGGTGGGAAAGCTGTAACTGTGTGAGACGAATTAGCAGAACACAGAGCAGTTTCTCAGAAAGCCTCTTTCCCGTTTTTAACGGAAGATATTTCCTTTTCACCATAGCCCTCTATGGGCTTCCAAATATCACTTTGCAAATTACAGAAGAACAGTCTTAGCGAAAGGCTTCTTGAGGGGAGAGCTGTAACACTGTCTGATGAATTAACGGAAAACAACGCTGTTTCTCTGAAAGCTACTTTCCAGTTTTTAACTGAAGATATTCCCTTTTTCACCATAGCCCTCTATGGGCTTCGAAATATCACTTTGCAAATTACACAAGAACAGTCTTATCAAAGGCTTCTCGAGGGGAAAGCTGTAACTCTGTGAGATGAATTAAAGAACACAAAGCAGTTTCTCAGAAAGCTTCTTCCCAGTTTTTAACGGAAGATAATTCCATTTTCACCATCGCCCTCTATGGGCTTCCAAATATCACTTTGCAAATTCCACAAGAACAGTCTTAGCGAAAGGCTTCATGAGGGGAAAGCAGTAACTCTGTGAGATGAATTAACAGAACACGAAACAGTTTCTCAGAAAGTTTCTTTCCAATTTTTAACGGAAGATATTTCCTTTTACACCATAGCCATCTAAGGGCTTCCAAATATCACTTTGCCAATTCCACAAAAACAGTCTTAGCAAAAGGCTTTTTGAGGGGAAAGCTGTAACTCGGCGACATGAATTAACAGAACACAAAGAAGTTTCTCAGAAAGCTTCTTTCCCGTTTTTAACGGAAGATATTTCCTTTTTCACCGTAGCCCTCTATGGGCTTACAAATATAACTTTGCAAATTCCACAAGAACAGTCTTAGCGAAAGGCTTCTTGAGGGGATAGCTGTAAATCTGTGAGATGAATTAAGAGAACACAAAGCAGTTTCTCAGAAAGCTTCTTTCCAGTTTTTAACGGAAGATATTTCCTTTTTCACCATAGCCCTCTATGGGCTTCCAATTATCACTTTGCAAATTCCACAAGAACAGCCTTAGCAAAAGGCTTCTTGAAGGGAAAGCTGTAACTCAGAAAAAAATCTTTCCTGTTTTTAACGGAAGATATTTTCTTTTTCACCATAGCACTCTATGGGCTTCTGAATATCACTTTGCAAATTACACAAGAACAGTCTTAGCGAAAGGCTCCTTGAGGGGAATGCTGTAATTCAGTGAGTTGAATTAAGAGAACACAAAGCAATTCCTAGAAAGCTTCTTTCCGGTTTTTAACGGAAGATATTTCCTTTTTCATCATCGCCCTCTAAGGACTTACAAGTATCACTTTGCAAATTCCATAATAACAGCCTTAGTGAAAGGCTTCTTGAAGGGAAAGCAGTAACTCTGTGAGGTGAATTAACAGAACAGAAAGCAGTTTCTCAGAAAGCTACCTTCGAGTTTTTAACTGAAGATATTTCCTTTTTCTCCGTAGCCGCCAATGGCTTCCAAATATCACTTGCAAATTCCACAAGAACAGACTTAGCAAAAGGATTGTTGAAGGGAAAGCTGTAACTCTGTGAGATGAATTAACAGAACACAAAGCAGTTTCTCAGATAGCTTCTTTCCAGTTTTTAACTGAAGATATTCCTTTTTCACCATAGCCCTCTATGGGCTTCCAAATATCACCTTGCCAATTCCAAAAGAACAGGCTTAGCAAAAGGCTTCTTCAGGGGAATGCTGTAACTCTGTGAGATGAATTAACACAGAACAAAGCAGTTTCTCAGACTGCTTCTTTCTAGTTGTTAACTGAAGATATTTCCTTTTTCACCATAGCCCTCTATGGGCTCCAAATATCACTTTGTAAATACCCCAAGAACAGCCTTAGTGAAAGGCTTCGTGAAGGGAAATCTGTAACTCTGTTAGATGAATTAACAGAGAACAAAGCAGTTTCTCAGAAAGCTTCTTTCGCGTTTTTAACGGAAGATATTTCCTTTTCCAACATAGCCCTCTAAGGGCTTACAAATATCATTTTGTAAATTCCACAAGAACAGCCTTAGCAAAAGGATTCTTGAAGGGAAAGCTGTAACTCTGTTAGATGAATTAACAGAAAACAAAGCAGTGTCTCAGAAAGCTTCTTTCCCGTTTTTAACGGAGGATATTTCCTTTTTCACCATAGCCCTCTAAGGGCTTACCAATATCACTTTGCAAATTCCAGAAGAACAGTCTTAGGGAAAGGCTTCTGGAGGGGAAAGCTGTTACTCAGTGAGTTAAATTAACAGAACACAAAGCAGTTTCTGAGAAAGTTCTTTCCAGTTTTTAACTGAAGAAATTTCCTTTTTCACCATAGTCCTATTTGGGCTTCCAAATATCACTTTGCAAATCCCACAAGACCAGTCTTATCGAAAGGCTTCTTGAAGGGAAAGCTGTAATTCTGTGAGATGAATTATCAGAACACAAAGCAGTTTCTCAGAAATCTTCTTTCCAGTTTTTAACTGAAGATATTTCCTTTTTCACCGAAGCCCTCTAGGGGCTTCCAAAGATCACTTTGCAAATTCCACAAAAACAATCTTAGGGAATGACTTCTGTAGGGGAATGCTGTAAGTCTGTTAGATAAATTAACAGAACACAAAGCAGTGTCTTAGAAATCTTCTTCCCAGTTTTTAACGGAAGATATTTCCTTTTTCTCCGTAGCCCACTATGGGCTTCCAAATATCACTTTGCAAATTCCACATAACAGACTTACCGAAAAGCTTCTTGAGAAGAAAACTGTAACCCTGTGAGATGAATTACCAGAACACAAAGCAGTTTCTCAGAAAGTTTCTTTCCAGTTTTTAACTGAAGATATTTCCTTTTTCATCATGGCCCTCTATGGGCTCCAAATATCACTTTGCAAATTGCACAAGAACAGTCTTAGCGAATGGCTTCTTGAGGGAAAATTTGTAAATCTGGGATACGAAATAAGAGAACACAAAGCAGTTCCTCAGAAAGCTTCTTTTCAGTTTTTATCTTAGGATATTTTCTTTTTCACCATAGCTCTCTTTGGGCTTCCAAACATCATTTTGCAAATTCCACAAGAACAGTCTTAGCGAAAGGCTTCTGGAGGGGAAAGTTTTAACTCTGTGAGATGAATTAACAGAACACAAAGCAGTTTCTCAGAAAGCTTCTTTCCAGTTTTTAACTGAAGATATTTCCTTTTTCACCGTAGCCCTCTATGGGCTTCCAAATATCACATTGCAAATCACACAAGAACAGTCTTAACGAAAGACTTCTTGAGGGGAATGCTGTAACTCGGTTAGACTTATTAACAGAACACACGGCAGTATCTCAGAATGCTTCTTTCCAGTTTTTAACGGAAGATATTTCCTTTTTCACCATAGCCCTCTAAGGGCTTCCAAATATCACTTTGCAAATTCCAAAAGAACAGTGTTATCGAAAGGCTTCTGGAGCGGAAGGCTGTAACTCTCTGAAATGAATTAACAGAACACAGAGCTGTTTCTTAGAAAGCTTCTTTGCAGTTTTCAACCGAAGATATTTCCTTTTTCCCCTTAAGCCTCTATGGGTTTCCAAATATCACTTAGAAAATCACACAAGAACAGTCTTTGCGAAAGGCTTCTTGAGGGGAAAGCTGTATCTCGGTGAGATGTATTAACAGAACACACGGCAGTTTCACAGAATGCTTCTTCAGAGTTTTAACGGAAGATATTTCCTTTTTCACCATAGCCTTCTATGGGCTTCCATATATCACATTGCAAATTCCACAAGAACAGTCTTAACGAAAGGCTTCTAGAGTGGAAAGCTGTTAGTCTGTGAGATGAATTTAAAGAACACAAAGCAGATTCTCAAAAATCTTCTTTCCAGTTTTAAACTGAAGATATTTCCTTTTCACCGTAGCCCCCTATGGGCTCCAAAATAACACTTTGCATATTCCAGAGGAACAGTCTTAGCGAAAGGCTTCTTGAGCGGAAAGCAGTAACTCTATGAGATGAATTAACAAAACACAGAGCAGTTTCTCAGAAATCTCCTTTCATCTTTTTAACTGAGGATATTTCCTTTTTCACTATAGCCCTCTAATGGCTTCCAAATATCACTTTGCAAATTCCACAAGAAGTGTCTTAGCGAAAGGCTTCTTGAGGGGAAAGCTGTATCTCCGTGATGTGAATTAACAGAACTCAAAGCAGTTTCTCAGAAAGCTTCTTTCCAGTTTTTAACTGAGGATATTTTCTTTGTCACCATAGCCCTCTATGGTCGTCCAATTATCAGTTTGCAAATTCCACAAGAACAGTCTTCGCGAAAGGCGTCTTGAGGGAAAGCTGTAACACTGTGAGATGAATTAACAGATCACAAAGCAGTTTTTCAGAAATCTTCTTTCCAGTTTGTAACTGAAGATATTTCCTTTTACACCATAGCCCTCTATGGGCTTCCAAATATCACTTTGCAAATTACACAAGAAGAGCCTTACAGAAAGGCTTCTTGAGGGGAAAGTTTAACTCTATAAGATAAATTAACAGAACACAAAGCAGTTTCTCAGAAAGCTTCTTTCCAGTTTTTAACAGAAGATATTTCTTCTTTCACCATAGCCCTCTATCGCCTTCCAAATATCACTATGCAAATTCCACAAGAACAGTCTTAGAGAAAGGCTTCTTGAGGGGAAAGATGTAACTCTGTGAGGTGAATTAACAGAACACAAAGCAGTTTCTCAGAAAGCTTCTTTTCAGTTTTTATCTTAGGATATTTCCGTTTTCACCATAGCCTTCTATGGGCTTCCAAATATCACTTTGAAAATTCCACAAGAGCCGTCTTAGTGAAAGGCTTTTTGAGGGGAAATCTGTAACACTGTGAGATGAATTCACAGAACACAAACAGTTTCTTAGAAAGCTTATTTCCACATTTTAACTGAAGATATTTTCTATTTTACAATAGCCCTCTTCTGGCTTCCAAATATCACCTTGAAAATAGCACAAGAACAGTCTTAGCGAAAGGTTTCTTGAGGGGAAAGCTGTATCTCTTTGAGATAAATTAACAGAACACAAAGCAGTTTCTCAGAAAGCTTCCTTCGAGTTTTTAACTGAAGATATTTCCTTTTTCACCGTAGCCCTCTAAGGGCTGCCAAATATCACTCTGAAAATTCCACAAGAGCAGTCTTATCGAAAGGCTTTTGGAGGGGAAAGCTGTAACTCTGTGAAATGAATTAACAGAACACAAAGCAGTTTCTCAGAAAGCTTTTTTCCAGTTTTTAACGGAAGATATTTTCCTTTTCACGGTAGACCTCTTTGGGCTTCCAAATATCACTTTGCAAATTCCACAAGAACAGTCTTACCGAAAGCCTTCTTGAGGGGAAAGCTGTAACTCTGTGAGATGAATTAACAGAACACAAAGCAGTGTCTCAGAAAGTCTCTTTCCAGTTTTTAACGGAAGATATTTCCTTTCTCACCAAAGCCCTCTATGGGCTTCTAGATATCACCTTGCAAATTCCACAAGAACAATCTTAGTGATCGGCTTCTTGAGGGGAATGCTACAACTCCGTGCGATGAATTAATAGAACACAATGCAGTTTCTCAGAAAGCTTCTTTTCGGTTTTTATTGTAGGATATTTCCTTTTTCACCTTAGCCCTCTATGGGCTTCCAAATATCACTTTGCAAATTCCACAAGAACAGTCTTATTGAATGGCTTCTTTAGGTGAAAGCTGTAACTCTGTGAGATGAATTAACAGAACACAAAGCAGTTTCTCAGAAAGCTTCTTTTCAGGTTTTATGTAGGATATTTCCTTTTTCACCATAGCCCTCTAAGGGCTTTCAAATATCGCTTTGAAAATTCCACAAGAACAGTCTTAGGGAGAGGCTTCTTGAGGGGAAAGCTGTAACTCTGTGAGATGAATTAACAGAACACAAAGCAGTTTCTCAGAAAGCTTCCTTCCAGTTTTTAACTGAAGATATTTCATTTTTCACCATAGCCCTGCATGGACTTCCAAATAACACATTGCACATTCCAAAAGAACTGTCTTAGGGAAAGGCTTCTTGGTGGGAAAGCTGTAACTGTGTGAGACGAATTAGCAGAACACAGAGCAGTTTCTCAGAAAGCCTCTTTCCCGTTTTTAACGGAAGATATTTCCTTTTCACCATAGCCCTCTATGGGCTTCCAAATATCACTTTGCAAATTACAGAAGAACAGTCTTAGCGAAAGGCTTCTTGAGGGGAGAGCTGTAACACTGTCTGATGAATTAACGGAAAACAACGCTGTTTCTCTGAAAGCTACTTTCCAGTTTTTAACTGAAGATATTCCCTTTTTCACCATAGCCCTCTATGGGCTTCGAAATATCACTTTGCAAATTACACAAGAACAGTCTTATCAAAGGCTTCTCGAGGGGAAAGCTGTAACTCTGTGAGATGAATTAAAGAACACAAAGCAGTTTCTCAGAAAGCTTCTTCCCAGTTTTTAACGGAAGATAATTCCATTTTCACCATCGCCCTCTATGGGCTTCCAAATATCACTTTGCAAATTCCACAAGAACAGTCTTAGCGAAAGGCTTCATGAGGGGAAAGCAGTAACTCTGTGAGATGAATTAACAGAACACGAAACAGTTTCTCAGAAAGTTTCTTTCCAATTTTTAACGGAAGATATTTCCTTTTACACCATAGCCATCTAAGGGCTTCCAAATATCACTTTGCCAATTCCACAAAAACAGTCTTAGCAAAAGGCTTTTTGAGGGGAAAGCTGTAACTCGGCGACATGAATTAACAGAACACAAAGAAGTTTCTCAGAAAGCTTCTTTCCCGTTTTTAACGGAAGATATTTCCTTTTTCACCGTAGCCCTCTATGGGCTTACAAATATAACTTTGCAAATTCCACAAGAACAGTCTTAGCGAAAGGCTTCTTGAGGGGATAGCTGTAAATCTGTGAGATGAATTAAGAGAACACAAAGCAGTTTCTCAGAAAGCTTCTTTCCAGTTTTTAACGGAAGATATTTCCTTTTTCACCATAGCCCTCTATGGGCTTCCAATTATCACTTTGCAAATTCCACAAGAACAGCCTTAGCAAAAGGCTTCTTGAAGGGAAAGCTGTAACTCAGAAAAAAATCTTTCCTGTTTTTAACGGAAGATATTTTCTTTTTCACCATAGCACTCTATGGGCTTCTGAATATCACTTTGCAAATTACACAAGAACAGTCTTAGCGAAAGGCTCCTTGAGGGGAATGCTGTAATTCAGTGAGTTGAATTAAGAGAACACAAAGCAATTCCTAGAAAGCTTCTTTCCGGTTTTTAACGGAAGATATTTCCTTTTTCATCATCGCCCTCTAAGGACTTACAAGTATCACTTTGCAAATTCCATAATAACAGCCTTAGTGAAAGGCTTCTTGAAGGGAAAGCAGTAACTCTGTGAGGTGAATTAACAGAACAGAAAGCAGTTTCTCAGAAAGCTACCTTCGAGTTTTTAACTGAAGATATTTCCTTTTTCTCCGTAGCCGCCAATGGCTTCCAAATATCACTTGCAAATTCCACAAGAACAGACTTAGCAAAAGGATTGTTGAAGGGAAAGCTGTAACTCTGTGAGATGAATTAACAGAACACAAAGCAGTTTCTCAGATAGCTTCTTTCCAGTTTTTAACTGAAGATATTCCTTTTTCACCATAGCCCTCTATGGGCTTCCAAATATCACCTTGCCAATTCCAAAAGAACAGGCTTAGCAAAAGGCTTCTTCAGGGGAATGCTGTAACTCTGTGAGATGAATTAACACAGAACAAAGCAGTTTCTCAGACTGCTTCTTTCTAGTTGTTAACTGAAGATATTTCCTTTTTCACCATAGCCCTCTATGGGCTCCAAATATCACTTTGTAAATACCCCAAGAACAGCCTTAGTGAAAGGCTTCGTGAAGGGAAATCTGTAACTCTGTTAGATGAATTAACAGAGAACAAAGCAGTTTCTCAGAAAGCTTCTTTCGCGTTTTTAACGGAAGATATTTCCTTTTCCAACATAGCCCTCTAAGGGCTTACAAATATCATTTTGTAAATTCCACAAGAACAGCCTTAGCAAAAGGATTCTTGAAGGGAAAGCTGTAACTCTGTTAGATGAATTAACAGAAAACAAAGCAGTGTCTCAGAAAGCTTCTTTCCCGTTTTTAACGGAGGATATTTCCTTTTTCACCATAGCCCTCTAAGGGCTTACCAATATCACTTTGCAAATTCCAGAAGAACAGTCTTAGGGAAAGGCTTCTGGAGGGGAAAGCTGTTACTCAGTGAGTTAAATTAACAGAACACAAAGCAGTTTCTGAGAAAGTTCTTTCCAGTTTTTAACTGAAGAAATTTCCTTTTTCACCATAGTCCTATTTGGGCTTCCAAATATCACTTTGCAAATCCCACAAGACCAGTCTTATCGAAAGGCTTCTTGAAGGGAAAGCTGTAATTCTGTGAGATGAATTATCAGAACACAAAGCAGTTTCTCAGAAATCTTCTTTCCAGTTTTTAACTGAAGATATTTCCTTTTTCACCGAAGCCCTCTAGGGGCTTCCAAAGATCACTTTGCAAATTCCACAAAAACAATCTTAGGGAATGACTTCTGTAGGGGAATGCTGTAAGTCTGTTAGATAAATTAACAGAACACAAAGCAGTGTCTTAGAAATCTTCTTCCCAGTTTTTAACGGAAGATATTTCCTTTTTCTCCGTAGCCCACTATGGGCTTCCAAATATCACTTTGCAAATTCCACATAACAGACTTACCGAAAAGCTTCTTGAGAAGAAAACTGTAACCCTGTGAGATGAATTACCAGAACACAAAGCAGTTTCTCAGAAAGTTTCTTTCCAGTTTTTAACTGAAGATATTTCCTTTTTCATCATGGCCCTCTATGGGCTCCAAATATCACTTTGCAAATTGCACAAGAACAGTCTTAGCGAATGGCTTCTTGAGGGAAAATTTGTAAATCTGGGATACGAAATAAGAGAACACAAAGCAGTTCCTCAGAAAGCTTCTTTTCAGTTTTTATCTTAGGATATTTTCTTTTTCACCATAGCTCTCTTTGGGCTTCCAAACATCATTTTGCAAATTCCACAAGAACAGTCTTAGCGAAAGGCTTCTGGAGGGGAAAGTTTTAACTCTGTGAGATGAATTAACAGAACACAAAGCAGTTTCTCAGAAAGCTTCTTTCCAGTTTTTAACTGAAGATATTTCCTTTTTCACCGTAGCCCTCTATGGGCTTCCAAATATCACATTGCAAATCACACAAGAACAGTCTTAACGAAAGACTTCTTGAGGGGAATGCTGTAACTCAGTTAGACTTATTAACAGAACACACGGCAGTATCTCAGAATGCTTCTTTCCAGTTTTTAACGGAAGATATTTCCTTTTTCACCATAGCCCTCTAAGGGCTTCCAAATATCACTTTGCAAATTCCAAAAGAACAGTGTTATCGAAAGGCTTCTGGAGCGGAAGGCTGTAACTCTCTGAAATGAATTAACAGAACACAGAGCTGTTTCTTAGAAAGCTTCTTTGCAGTTTTCAACCGAAGATATTTCCTTTTTCCCCTTAAGCCTCTATGGGTTTCCAAATATCACTTAGAAAATCACACAAGAACAGTCTTTGCGAAAGGCTTCTTGAGGGGAAAGCTGTATCTCGGTGAGATGTATTAACAGAACACACGGCAGTTTCACAGAATGCTTCTTCAGAGTTTTAACGGAAGATATTTCCTTTTTCACCATAGCCTTCTATGGGCTTCCATATATCACATTGCAAATTCCACAAGAACAGTCTTAACGAAAGGCTTCTAGAGTGGAAAGCTGTTAGTCTGTGAGATGAATTTAAAGAACACAAAGCAGATTCTCAAAAATCTTCTTTCCAGTTTTAAACTGAAGATATTTCCTTTTCACCGTAGCCCCCTATGGGCTCCAAAATAACACTTTGCATATTCCAGAGGAACAGTCTTAGCGAAAGGCTTCTTGAGCGGAAAGCAGTAACTCTATGAGATGAATTAACAAAACACAGAGCAGTTTCTCAGAAATCTCCTTTCATCTTTTTAACTGAGGATATTTCCTTTTTCACTATAGCCCTCTAATGGCTTCCAAATATCACTTTGCAAATTCCACAAGAAGTGTCTTAGCGAAAGGCTTCTTGAGGGGAAAGCTGTATCTCCGTGATGTGAATTAACAGAACTCAAAGCAGTTTCTCAGAAAGCTTCTTTCCAGTTTTTAACTGAGGATATTTTCTTTGTCACCATAGCCCTCTATGGTCGTCCAATTATCAGTTTGCAAATTCCACAAGAACAGTCTTCGCGAAAGGCGTCTTGAGGGAAAGCTGTAACACTGTGAGATGAATTAACAGATCACAAAGCAGTTTTTCAGAAATCTTCTTTCCAGTTTGTAACTGAAGATATTTCCTTTTTCACCATAGCCCTCTATGGGCTTCCAAATATCACTTTGCAAATTACACAAGAAGAGCCTTACAGAAAGGCTTCTTGAGGGGAAAGTTTAACTCTATAAGATAAATTAACAGAACACAAAGCAGTTTCTCAGAAAGCTTCTTTCCAGTTTTTAACAGAAGATATTTCTTCTTTCACCATAGCCCTCTATCGCCTTCCAAATATCACTATGCAAATTCCACAAGAACAGTCTTAGAGAAAGGCTTCTTGAGGGGAAAGATGTAACTCTGTGAGGTGAATTAACAGAACACAAAGCAGTTTCTCAGAAAGCTTCTTTTCAGTTTTTATCTTAGGATATTTCCGTTTTCACCATAGCCTTCTATGGGCTTCCAAATATCACTTTGAAAATTCCACAAGAGCCGTCTTAGTGAAAGGCTTTTTGAGGGGAAATCTGTAACACTGTGAGATGAATTCACAGAACACAAACAGTTTCTTAGAAAGCTTATTTCCACATTTTAACTGAAGATATTTTCTATTTCACCATAGCCCTCTTCTGGCTTCCAAATATCACCTTGAAAATAGCACAAGAACAGTCTTAGCGAAAGGTTTCTTGAGGGGAAAGCTGTATCTCTTTGAGATAAATTAACAGAACACAAAGCAGTTTCTCAGAAAGCTTCCTTCGAGTTTTTAACTGAAGATATTTCCTTTTTCACCGTAGCCCTCTAAGGGCTGCCAAATATCACTCTGAAAATTCCACAGGAGCAGTCTTATCGAAAGGCTTTTGGAGGGGAAAGCTGTAACTCTGTGAAATGAATTAACAGAACACAAAGCAGTTTCTCAGAAAGCTTTTTTCCAGTTTTTAACGGAAGATATTTTCCTTTTCACGGTAGACCTCTTTGGGCTTCCAAATATCACTTTGCAAATTCCACAAGAACAGTCTTACCGAAAGCCTTCTTGAGGGGAAAGCTGTAACTCTGTGAGATGAATTAACAGAACACAAAGCAGTGTCTCAGAAAGTCTCTTTCCAGTTTTTAACGGAAGATATTTCCTTTCTCACCAAAGCCCTCTATGGGCTTCTAGATATCACCTTGCAAATTCCACAAGAACAATCTTAGTGATCGGCTTCTTGAGGGGAATGCTACAACTCCGTGCGATGAATTAATAGAACACAATGCAGTTTCTCAGAAAGCTTCTTTTCGGTTTTTATTGTAGGATATTTCCTTTTTCACCTTAGCCCTCTATGGGCTTCCAAATATCACTTTGCAAATTCCACAAGAACAGTCTTATTGAATGGCTTCTTTAGGTGAAAGCTGTAACTCTGTGAGATGAATTAACAGAACACAAAGCAGTTTCTCAGAAAGCTTCTTTTCAGGTTTTATGTAGGATATTTCCTTTTTCACCATAGCCCTCTAAGGGCTTTCAAATATCGCTTTGAAAATTCCACAAGAACAGTCTTAGGGAGAGGCTTCTTGAGGGGAAAGCTGTAACTCTGTGAGATGAATTAACAGAACACAAAGCAGTTTCTCAGAAAGCTTCCTTCCAGTTTTTAACTGAAGATATTTCATTTTTCACCATAGCCCTGCATGGACTTCCAAATAACACATTGCACATTCCAAAAGAACTGTCTTAGGGAAAGGCTTCTTGGTGGGAAAGCTGTAACTGTGTGAGACGAATTAGCAGAACACAGAGCAGTTTCTCAGAAAGCCTCTTTCCCGTTTTTAACGGAAGATATTTCCTTTTCACCATAGCCCTCTATGGGCTTCCAAATATCACTTTGCAAATTACAGAAGAACAGTCTTAGCGAAAGGCTTCTTGAGGGGAGAGCTGTAACACTGTCTGATGAATTAACGGAAAACAACGCTGTTTCTCTGAAAGCTACTTTCCAGTTTTTAACTGAAGATATTCCCTTTTTCACCATAGCCCTCTATGGGCTTCGAAATATCACTTTGCAAATTACACAAGAACAGTCTTATCAAAGGCTTCTGGAGGGGAAAGCTGTAACTCTGTGAGATGAATTAAAGAACACAAAGCAGTTTCTCAGAAAGCTTCTTCCCAGTTTTTAACGGAAGATAATTCCATTTTCACCATCGCCCTCTATGGGCTTCCAAATATCACTTTGCAAATTCCACAAGAACAGTCTTAGCGAAAGGCTTCATGAGGGGAAAGCAGTAACTCTGTGAGATGAATTAACAGAACACGAAACAGTTTCTCAGAAAGTTTCTTTCCAATTTTTAACGGAAGATATTTCCTTTTACACCATAGCCATCTAAGGGCTTCCAAATATCACTTTGCCAATTCCACAAAAACAGTCTTAGCAAAAGGCTTTTTGAGGGGAAAGCTGTAACTCGGCGACATGAATTAACAGAACACAAAGAAGTTTCTCAGAAAGCTTCTTTCCCGTTTTTAACGGAAGATATTTCCTTTTTCACCGTAGCCCTCTATGGGCTTACAAATATAACTTTGCAAATTCCACAAGAACAGTCTTAGCGAAAGGCTTCTTGAGGGGATAGCTGTAAATCTGTGAGATGAATTAAGAGAACACAAAGCAGTTTCTCAGAAAGCTTCTTTCCAGTTTTTAACGGAAGATATTTCCTTTTTCACCATAGCCCTCTATGGGCTTCCAATTATCACTTTGCAAATTCCACAAGAACAGCCTTAGCAAAAGGCTTCTTGAAGGGAAAGCTGTAACTCAGAAAAATATCTTTCCTGTTTTTAACGGAAGATATTTTCTTTTTCACCATAGCACTCTATGGGCTTCTGAATATCACTTTGCAAATTACACAAGAACAGTCTTAGCGAAAGGCTCCTTGAGGGGAATGCTGTAATTCAGTGAGTTGAATTAAGAGAACACAAAGCAATTCCTAGAAAGCTTCTTTCCGGTTTTTAACGGAAGATATTTCCTTTTTCATCATCGCCCTCTAAGGACTTACAAGTATCACTTTGCAAATTCCATAATAACAGCCTTAGTGAAAGGCTTCTTGAAGGGAAAGCAGTAACTCTGTGAGGTGAATTAACAGAACAGAAAGCAGTTTCTCAGAAAGCTACCTTCGAGTTTTTAACTGAAGATATTTCCTTTTTCTCCGTAGCCGCCAATGGCTTCCAAATATCACTTGCAAATTCCACAAGAACAGACTTAGCAAAAGGATTGTTGAAGGGAAAGCTGTAACTCTGTGAGATGAATTAACAGAACACAAAGCAGTTTCTCAGATAGCTTCTTTCCAGTTTTTAACTGAAGATATTCCTTTTTCACCATAGCCCTCTATGGGCTTCCAAATATCACCTTGCCAATTCCAAAAGAACAGGCTTAGCAAAAGGCTTCTTCAGGGGAATGCTGTAACTCTGTGAGATGAATTAACACAGAACAAAGCAGTTTCTCAGACTGCTTCTTTCTAGTTGTTAACTGAAGATATTTCCTTTTTCACCATAGCCCTCTATGGGCTCCAAATATCACTTTGTAAATACCCCAAGAACAGCCTTAGTGAAAGGCTTCGTGAAGGGAAATCTGTAACTCTGTTAGATGAATTAACAGAGAACAAAGCAGTTTCTCAGAAAGCTTCTTTCGCGTTTTTAACGGAAGATATTTCCTTTTCCAACATAGCCCTCTAAGGGCTTACAAATATCATTTTGTAAATTCCACAAGAACAGCCTTAGCAAAAGGATTCTTGAAGGGAAAGCTGTAACTCTGTTAGATGAATTAACAGAAAACAAAGCAGTGTCTCAGAAAGCTTCTTTCCCGTTTTTAACGGAGGATATTTCCTTTTTCACCATAGCCCTCTAAGGGCTTACCAATATCACTTTGCAAATTCCAGAAGAACAGTCTTAGGGAAAGGCTTCTGGAGGGGAAAGCTGTTACTCAGTGAGTTAAATTAACAGAACACAAAGCAGTTTCTGAGAAAGTTCTTTCCAGTTTTTAACTGAAGAAATTTCCTTTTTCACCATAGTCCTATTTGGGCTTCCAAATATCACTTTGCAAATCCCACAAGACCAGTCTTATCGAAAGGCTTCTTGAAGGGAAAGCTGTAATTCTGTGAGATGAATTATCAGAACACAAAGCAGTTTCTCAGAAATCTTCTTTCCAGTTTTTAACTGAAGATATTTCCTTTTTCACCGAAGCCCTCTAGGGGCTTCCAAAGATCACTTTGCAAATTCCACAAAAACAATCTTAGGGAATGACTTCTGTAGGGGAATGCTGTAAGTCTGTTAGATAAATTAACAGAACACAAAGCAGTGTCTTAGAAATCTTCTTCCCAGTTTTTAACGGAAGATATTTCCTTTTTCTCCGTAGCCCACTATGGGCTTCCAAATATCACTTTGCAAATTCCACATAACAGACTTACCGAAAAGCTTCTTGAGAAGAAAACTGTAACCCTGTGAGATGAATTACCAGAACACAAAGCAGTTTCTCAGAAAGTTTCTTTCCAGTTTTTAACTGAAGATATTTCCTTTTTCATCATGGCCCTCTATGGGCTCCAAATATCACTTTGCAAATTGCACAAGAACAGTCTTAGCGAATGGCTTCTTGAGGGAAAATTTGTAAATCTGGGATACGAAATAAGAGAACACAAAGCAGTTCCTCAGAAAGCTTCTTTTCAGTTTTTATCTTAGGATATTTTCTTTTTCACCATAGCTCTCTTTGGGCTTCCAAACATCATTTTGCAAATTCCACAAGAACAGTCTTAGCGAAAGGCTTCTGGAGGGGAAAGTTTTAACTCTGTGAGATGAATTAACAGAACACAAAGCAGTTTCTCAGAAAGCTTCTTTCCAGTTTTTAACTGAAGATATTTCCTTTTTCACCGTAGCCCTCTATGGGCTTCCAAATATCACATTGCAAATCACACAAGAACAGTCTTAACGAAAGACTTCTTGAGGGGAATGCTGTAACTCGGTTAGACTTATTAACAGAACACACGGCAGTATCTCAGAATGCTTCTTTCCAGTTTTTAACGGAAGATATTTCCTTTTTCACCATAGCCCTCTAAGGGCTTCCAAATATCACTTTGCAAATTCCAAAAGAACAGTGTTATCGAAAGGCTTCTGGAGCGGAAGGCTGTAACTCTCTGAAATGAATTAACAGAACACAGAGCTGTTTCTTAGAAAGCTTCTTTGCAGTTTTCAACCGAAGATATTTCCTTTTTCCCCTTAAGCCTCTATGGGTTTCCAAATATCACTTAGAAAATCACACAAGAACAGTCTTTGCGAAAGGCTTCTTGAGGGGAAAGCTGTATCTCGGTGAGATGTATTAACAGAACACACGGCAGTTTCACAGAATGCTTCTTCAGAGTTTTAACGGAAGATATTTCCTTTTTCACCATAGCCTTCTATGGGCTTCCATATATCACATTGCAAATTCCACAAGAACAGTCTTAACGAAAGGCTTCTAGAGTGGAAAGCTGTTAGTCTGTGAGATGAATTTAAAGAACACAAAGCAGATTCTCAAAAATCTTCTTTCCAGTTTTAAACTGAAGATATTTCCTTTTCACCGTAGCCCCCTATGGGCTCCAAAATAACACTTTGCATATTCCAGAGGAACAGTCTTAGCGAAAGGCTTCTTGAGCGGAAAGCAGTAACTCTATGAGATGAATTAACAAAACACAGAGCAGTTTCTCAGAAATCTCCTTTCATCTTTTTAACTGAGGATATTTCCTTTTTCACTATAGCCCTCTAATGGCTTCCAAATATCACTTTGCAAATTCCACAAGAAGTGTCTTAGCGAAAGGCTTCTTGAGGGGAAAGCTGTATCTCCGTGATGTGAATTAACAGAACTCAAAGCAGTTTCTCAGAAAGCTTCTTTCCAGTTTTTAACTGAGGATATTTTCTTTGTCACCATAGCCCTCTATGGTCGTCCAATTATCAGTTTGCAAATTCCACAAGAACAGTCTTCGCGAAAGGCGTCTTGAGGGAAAGCTGTAACACTGTGAGATGAATTAACAGATCACAAAGCAGTTTTTCAGAAATCTTCTTTCCAGTTTGTAACTGAAGATATTTCCTTTTACACCATAGCCCTCTATGGGCTTCCAAATATCACTTTGCAAATTACACAAGAAGAGCCTTACAGAAAGGCTTCTTGAGGGGAAAGTTTAACTCTATAAGATAAATTAACAGAACACAAAGCAGTTTCTCAGAAAGCTTCTTTCCAGTTTTTAACAGAAGATATTTCTTCTTTCACCATAGCCCTCTATCGCCTTCCAAATATCACTATGCAAATTCCACAAGAACAGTCTTAGAGAAAGGCTTCTTGAGGGGAAAGATGTAACTCTGTGAGGTGAATTAACAGAACACAAAGCAGTTTCTCAGAAAGCTTCTTTTCAGTTTTTATCTTAGGATATTTCCGTTTTCACCATAGCCTTCTATGGGCTTCCAAATATCACTTTGAAAATTCCACAAGAGCCGTCTTAGTGAAAGGCTTTTTGAGGGGAAATCTGTAACACTGTGAGATGAATTCACAGAACACAAACAGTTTCTTAGAAAGCTTATTTCCACATTTTAACTGAAGATATTTTCTATTTCACCATAGCCCTCTTCTGGCTTCCAAATATCACCTTGAAAATAGCACAAGAACAGTCTTAGCGAAAGGTTTCTTGAGGGGAAAGCTGTATCTCTTTGAGATAAATTAACAGAACACAAAGCAGTTTCTCAGAAAGCTTCCTTCGAGTTTTTAACTGAAGATATTTCCTTTTTCACCGTAGCCCTCTAAGGGCTGCCAAATATCACTCTGAAAATTCCACAAGAGCAGTCTTATCGAAAGGCTTTTGGAGGGGAAAGCTGTAACTCTGTGAAATGAATTAACAGAACACAAAGCAGTTTCTCAGAAAGCTTTTTTCCAGTTTTTAACGGAAGATATTTTCCTTTTCACGGTAGACCTCTTTGGGCTTCCAAATATCACTTTGCAAATTCCACAAGAACAGTCTTACCGAAAGCCTTCTTGAGGGGAAAGCTGTAACTCTGTGAGATGAATTAACAGAACACAAAGCAGTGTCTCAGAAAGTCTCTTTCCAGTTTTTAACGGAAGATATTTCCTTTCTCACCAAAGCCCTCTATGGGCTTCTAGATATCACCTTGCAAATTCCACAAGAACAATCTTAGTGATCGGCTTCTTGAGGGGAATGCTACAACTCCGTGCGATGAATTAATAGAACACAATGCAGTTTCTCAGAAAGCTTCTTTTCGGTTTTTATTGTAGGATATTTCCTTTTTCAACTTAGCCCTCTATGGGCTTCCAAATATCACTTTGCAAATTCCACAAGAACAGTCTTATTGAATGGCTTCTTTAGGTGAAAGCTGTAACTCTGTGAGATGAATTAACAGAACACAAAGCAGTTTCTCAGAAAGCTTCTTTTCAGGTTTTATGTAGGATATTTCCTTTTTCACCATAGCCCTCTAAGGGCTTTCAAATATCGCTTTGAAAATTCCACAAGAACAGTCTTAGGGAGAGGCTTCTTGAGGGGAAAGCTGTAACTCTGTGAGATGAATTAACAGAACACAAAGCAGTTTCTCAGAAAGCTTCCTTCCAGTTTTTAACTGAAGATATTTCATTTTTCACCATAGCCCTGCATGGACTTCCAAATAACACATTGCACATTCCAAAAGAACTGTCTTAGGGAAAGGCTTCTTGGTGGGAAAGCTGTAACTGTGTGAGACGAATTAGCAGAACACAGAGCAGTTTCTCAGAAAGCCTCTTTCCCGTTTTTAACGGAAGATATTTCCTTTTCACCATAGCCCTCTATGGGCTTCCAAATATCACTTTGCAAATTACAGAAGAACAGTCTTAGCGAAAGGCTTCTTGAGGGGAGAGCTGTAACACTGTCTGATGAATTAACGGAAAACAACGCTGTTTCTCTGAAAGCTACTTTCCAGTTTTTAACTGAAGATATTCCCTTTTTCACCATAGCCCTCTATGGGCTTCGAAATATCACTTTGCAAATTACACAAGAACAGTCTTATCAAAGGCTTCTCGAGGGGAAAGCTGTAACTCTGTGAGATGAATTAAAGAACACAAAGCAGTTTCTCAGAAAGCTTCTTCCCAGTTTTTAACGGAAGATAATTCCATTTTCACCATCGCCCTCTATGGGCTTCCAAATATCACTTTGCAAATTCCACAAGAACAGTCTTAGCGAAAGGCTTCATGAGGGGAAAGCAGTAACTCTGTGAGATGAATTAACAGAACACGAAACAGTTTCTCAGAAAGTTTCTTTCCAATTTTTAACGGAAGATATTTCCTTTTACACCATAGCCATCTAAGGGCTTCCAAATATCACTTTGCCAATTCCACAAAAACAGTCTTAGCAAAAGGCTTTTTGAGGGGAAAGCTGTAACTCGGCGACATGAATTAACAGAACACAAAGAAGTTTCTCAGAAAGCTTCTTTCCCGTTTTTAACGGAAGATATTTCCTTTTTCACCGTAGCCCTCTATGGGCTTACAAATATAACTTTGCAAATTCCACAAGAACAGTCTTAGCGAAAGGCTTCTTGAGGGGATAGCTGTAAATCTGTGAGATGAATTAAGAGAACACAAAGCAGTTTCTCAGAAAGCTTCTTTCCAGTTTTTAACGGAAGATATTTCCTTTTTCACCATAGCCCTCTATGGGCTTCCAATTATCACTTTGCAAATTCCACAAGAACAGCCTTAGCAAAAGGCTTCTTGAAGGGAAAGCTGTAACTCAGAAAAAAATCTTTCCTGTTTTTAACGGAAGATATTTTCTTTTTCACCATAGCACTCTATGGGCTTCTGAATATCACTTTGCAAATTACACAAGAACAGTCTTAGCGAAAGGCTCCTTGAGGGGAATGCTGTAATTCAGTGAGTTGAATTAAGAGAACACAAAGCAATTCCTAGAAAGCTTCTTTCCGGTTTTTAACGGAAGATATTTCCTTTTTCATCATCGCCCTCTAAGGACTTACAAGTATCACTTTGCAAATTCCATAATAACAGCCTTAGTGAAAGGCTTCTTGAAGGGAAAGCAGTAACTCTGTGAGGTGAATTAACAGAACAGAAAGCAGTTTCTCAGAAAGCTACCTTCGAGTTTTTAACTGAAGATATTTCCTTTTTCTCCGTAGCCGCCAATGGCTTCCAAATATCACTTGCAAATTCCACAAGAACAGACTTAGCAAAAGGATTGTTGAAGGGAAAGCTGTAACTCTGTGAGATGAATTAACAGAACACAAAGCAGTTTCTCAGATAGCTTCTTTCCAGTTTTTAACTGAAGATATTCCTTTTTCACCATAGCCCTCTATGGGCTTCCAAATATCACCTTGCCAATTCCAAAAGAACAGGCTTAGCAAAAGGCTTCTTCAGGGGAATGCTGTAACTCTGTGAGATGAATTAACACAGAACAAAGCAGTTTCTCAGACTGCTTCTTTCTAGTTGTTAACTGAAGATATTTCCTTTTTCACCATAGCCCTCTATGGGCTCCAAATATCACTTTGTAAATACCCCAAGAACAGCCTTAGTGAAAGGCTTCGTGAAGGGAAATCTGTAACTCTGTTAGATGAATTAACAGAGAACAAAGCAGTTTCTCAGAAAGCTTCTTTCGCGTTTTTAACGGAAGATATTTCCTTTTCCAACATAGCCCTCTAAGGGCTTACAAATATCATTTTGTAAATTCCACAAGAACAGCCTTAGCAAAAGGATTCTTGAAGGGAAAGCTGTAACTCTGTTAGATGAATTAACAGAAAACAAAGCAGTGTCTCAGAAAGCTTCTTTCCCGTTTTTAACGGAGGATATTTCCTTTTTCACCATAGCCCTCTAAGGGCTTACCAATATCACTTTGCAAATTCCAGAAGAACAGTCTTAGGGAAAGGCTTCTGGAGGGGAAAGCTGTTACTCAGTGAGTTAAATTAACAGAACACAAAGCAGTTTCTGAGAAAGTTCTTTCCAGTTTTTAACTGAAGAAATTTCCTTTTTCACCATAGTCCTATTTGGGCTTCCAAATATCACTTTGCAAATCCCACAAGACCAGTCTTATCGAAAGGCTTCTTGAAGGGAAAGCTGTAATTCTGTGAGATGAATTATCAGAACACAAAGCAGTTTCTCAGAAATCTTCTTTCCAGTTTTTAACTGAAGATATTTCCTTTTTCACCGAAGCCCTCTAGGGGCTTCCAAAGATCACTTTGCAAATTCCACAAAAACAATCTTAGGGAATGACTTCTGTAGGGGAATGCTGTAAGTCTGTTAGATAAATTAACAGAACACAAAGCAGTGTCTTAGAAATCTTCTTCCCAGTTTTTAACGGAAGATATTTCCTTTTTCTCCGTAGCCCACTATGGGCTTCCAAATATCACTTTGCAAATTCCACATAACAGACTTACCGAAAAGCTTCTTGAGAAGAAAACTGTAACCCTGTGAGATGAATTACCAGAACACAAAGCAGTTTCTCAGAAAGTTTCTTTCCAGTTTTTAACTGAAGATATTTCCTTTTTCATCATGGCCCTCTATGGGCTCCAAATATCACTTTGCAAATTGCACAAGAACAGTCTTAGCGAATGGCTTCTTGAGGGAAAATTTGTAAATCTGGGATACGAAATAAGAGAACACAAAGCAGTTCCTCAGAAAGCTTCTTTTCAGTTTTTATCTTAGGATATTTTCTTTTTCACCATAGCTCTCTTTGGGCTTCCAAACATCATTTTGCAAATTCCACAAGAACAGTCTTAGCGAAAGGCTTCTGGAGGGGAAAGTTTTAACTCTGTGAGATGAATTAACAGAACACAAAGCAGTTTCTCAGAAAGCTTCTTTCCAGTTTTTAACTGAAGATATTTCCTTTTTCACCGTAGCCCTCTATGGGCTTCCAAATATCACATTGCAAATCACACAAGAACAGTCTTAACGAAAGACTTCTTGAGGGGAATGCTGTAACTCGGTTAGACTTATTAACAGAACACACGGCAGTATCTCAGAATGCTTCTTTCCAGTTTTTAACGGAAGATATTTCCTTTTTCACCATAGCCCTCTAAGGGCTTCCAAATATCACTTTGCAAATTCCAAAAGAACAGTGTTATCGAAAGGCTTCTGGAGCGGAAGGCTGTAACTCTCTGAAATGAATTAACAGAACACAGAGCTGTTTCTTAGAAAGCTTCTTTGCAGTTTTCAACCGAAGATATTTCCTTTTTCCCCTTAAGCCTCTATGGGTTTCCAAATATCACTTAGAAAATCACACAAGAACAGTCTTTGCGAAAGGCTTCTTGAGGGGAAAGCTGTATCTCGGTGAGATGTATTAACAGAACACACGGCAGTTTCACAGAATGCTTCTTCAGAGTTTTAACGGAAGATATTTCCTTTTTCACCATAGCCTTCTATGGGCTTCCATATATCACATTGCAAATTCCACAAGAACAGTCTTAACGAAAGGCTTCTAGAGTGGAAAGCTGTTAGTCTGTGAGATGAATTTAAAGAACACAAAGCAGATTCTCAAAAATCTTCTTTCCAGTTTTAAACTGAAGATATTTCCTTTTCACCGTAGCCCCCTATGGGCTCCAAAATAACACTTTGCATATTCCAGAGGAACAGTCTTAGCGAAAGGCTTCTTGAGCGGAAAGCAGTAACTCTATGAGATGAATTAACAAAACACAGAGCAGTTTCTCAGAAATCTCCTTTCATCTTTTTAACTGAGGATATTTCCTTTTTCACTATAGCCCTCTAATGGCTTCCAAATATCACTTTGCAAATTCCACAAGAAGTGTCTTAGCGAAAGGCTTCTTGAGGGGAAAGCTGTATCTCCGTGATGTGAATTAACAGAACTCAAAGCAGTTTCTCAGAAAGCTTCTTTCCAGTTTTTAACTGAGGATATTTTCTTTGTCACCATAGCCCTCTATGGTCGTCCAATTATCAGTTTGCAAATTCCACAAGAACAGTCTTCGCGAAAGGCGTCTTGAGGGAAAGCTGTAACACTGTGAGATGAATTAACAGATCACAAAGCAGTTTTTCAGAAATCTTCTTTCCAGTTTGTAACTGAAGATATTTCCTTTTTCACCATAGCCCTCTATGGGCTTCCAAATATCACTTTGCAAATTACACAAGAAGAGCCTTACAGAAAGGCTTCTTGAGGGGAAAGTTTAACTCTATAAGATAAATTAACAGAACACAAAGCAGTTTCTCAGAAAGCTTCTTTCCAGTTTTTAACAGAAGATATTTCTTCTTTCACCATAGCCCTCTATCGCCTTCCAAATATCACTATGCAAATTCCACAAGAACAGTCTTAGAGAAAGGCTTCTTGAGGGGAAAGATGTAACTCTGTGAGGTGAATTAACAGAACACAAAGCAGTTTCTCAGAAAGCTTCTTTTCAGTTTTTATCTTAGGATATTTCCGTTTTCACCATAGCCTTCTATGGGCTTCCAAATATCACTTTGAAAATTCCACAAGAGCCGTCTTAGTGAAAGGCTTTTTGAGGGGAAATCTGTAACACTGTGAGATGAATTCACAGAACACAAACAGTTTCTTAGAAAGCTTATTTCCACATTTTAACTGAAGATATTTTCTATTTCACCATAGCCCTCTTCTGGCTTCCAAATATCACCTTGAAAATAGCACAAGAACAGTCTTAGCGAAAGGTTTCTTGAGGGGAAAGCTGTATCTCTTTGAGATAAATTAACAGAACACAAAGCAGTTTCTCAGAAAGCTTTTTTCCAGATTTTAACTTGAGATATTTCCTTTTTCACCGTAGCCCTCTTTCGGCTCCCAAATATCAATTTGCAAATTGCACAAGAACAGTCGTAGTGAAAGGCTTCTTGAGGGGAAAGCTGTAACTATGTGAGATGAATTAACAGAACACAAAGAAGTTTCTCAGAAAGCTTCCTTCGAGTTTTTAACTGAAGATATTTCCTTTTTCACCATAGCCCTCTAAGGGCTTCCAAATATCACTCTGAAAATTCCACAAGAGCAGTCTTATCGAAAGGCTTTTGGAGGGGAAAGCTGTAACTCTGTGAAATGAATTAACAGAACACAAAGCAGTTTCTCAGAAAGCTTTTTTCCAGTTTTTAACGGAAGATATTTTCCTTTTCACGGTAGACCTCTTTGGGCTTCCAAATATCACTGTGCAAATTCCACAAGAACAGTCTTACCGAAAGCCTTCTTGAGGGGAAAGCTGTAACTCTGTGAGATGAATTAACAGAACACAAAGCAGTGTCTCAGAAAGTCTCTTTCCAGTTTTTAACGGAAGATATTTCCTTTCTCACCAAAGCCCTCTATGGGCTTCTAGATATCACCTTGCAAATTCCACAAGAACAATCTTAGTGATCGGCTTCTTGAGGGGAATGCTACAACTCCGTGCGATGAATTAATAGAACACAATGCAGTTTCTCAGAAAGCTTCTTTTCGGTTTTTATTGTAGGATATTTCCTTTTTCACCTTAGCCCTCTATGGGCTTCCAAATATCACTTTGCAAATTCCACAAGAACAGTCTTATTGAATGGCTTCTTTAGGTGAAAGCTGTAACTCTGTGAGATGAATTAACAGAACACAAAGCAGTTTCTCAGAAAGCTTCTTTTCAGGTTTTATGTAGGATATTTCCTTTTTCACCATAGCCCTCTAAGGGCTTTCAAATATCGCTTTGAAAATTCCACAAGAACAGTCTTAGGGAGAGGCTTCTTGAGGGGAAAGCTGTAACTCTGTGAGATGAATTAACAGAACACAAAGCAGTTTCTCAGAAAGCTTCCTTCCAGTTTTTAACTGAAGATATTTCATTTTTCACCATAGCCCTGCATGGACTTCCAAATAACACATTGCACATTCCAAAAGAACTGTCTTAGGGAAAGGCTTCTTGGTGGGAAAGCTGTAACTGTGTGAGACGAATTAGCAGAACACAGAGCAGTTTCTCAGAAAGCCTCTTTCCCGTTTTTAACGGAAGATATTTCCTTTTCACCATAGCCCTCTATGGGCTTCCAAATATCACTTTGCAAATTACAGAAGAACAGTCTTAGCGAAAGGCTTCTTGAGGGGAGAGCTGTAACACTGTCTGATGAATTAACGGAAAACAACGCTGTTTCTCTGAAAGCTACTTTCCAGTTTTTAACTGAAGATATTCCCTTTTTCACCATAGCCCTCTATGGGCTTCGAAATATCACTTTGCAAATTACACAAGAACAGTCTTATCAAAGGCTTCTGGAGGGGAAAGCTGTAACTCTGTGAGATGAATTAAAGAACACAAAGCAGTTTCTCAGAAAGCTTCTTCCCAGTTTTTAACGGAAGATAATTCCATTTTCACCATCGCCCTCTATGGGCTTCCAAATATCACTTTGCAAATTCCACAAGAACAGTCTTAGCGAAAGGCTTCATGAGGGGAAAGCAGTAACTCTGTGAGATGAATTAACAGAACACGAAACAGTTTCTCAGAAAGTTTCTTTCCAATTTTTAACGGAAGATATTTCCTTTTACACCATAGCCATCTAAGGGCTTCCAAATATCACTTTGCCAATTCCACAAAAACAGTCTTAGCAAAAGGCTTTTTGAGGGGAAAGCTGTAACTCGGCGACATGAATTAACAGAACACAAAGAAGTTTCTCAGAAAGCTTCTTTCCCGTTTTTAACGGAAGATATTTCCTTTTTCACCGTAGCCCTCTATGGGCTTACAAATATAACTTTGCAAATTCCACAAGAACAGTCTTAGCGAAAGGCTTCTTGAGGGGATAGCTGTAAATCTGTGAGATGAATTAAGAGAACACAAAGCAGTTTCTCAGAAAGCTTCTTTCCAGTTTTTAACGGAAGATATTTCCTTTTTCACCATAGCCCTCTATGGGCTTCCAATTATCACTTTGCAAATTCCACAAGAACAGCCTTAGCAAAAGGCTTCTTGAAGGGAAAGCTGTAACTCAGAAAAAAATCTTTCCTGTTTTTAACGGAAGATATTTTCTTTTTCACCATAGCACTCTATGGGCTTCTGAATATCACTTTGCAAATTACACAAGAACAGTCTTAGCGAAAGGCTCCTTGAGGGGAATGCTGTAATTCAGTGAGTTGAATTAAGAGAACACAAAGCAATTCCTAGAAAGCTTCTTTCCGGTTTTTAACGGAAGATATTTCCTTTTTCATCATCGCCCTCTAAGGACTTACAAGTATCACTTTGCAAATTCCATAATAACAGCCTTAGTGAAAGGCTTCTTGAAGGGAAAGCAGTAACTCTGTGAGGTGAATTAACAGAACAGAAAGCAGTTTCTCAGAAAGCTACCTTCGAGTTTTTAACTGAAGATATTTCCTTTTTCTCCGTAGCCGCCAATGGCTTCCAAATATCACTTGCAAATTCCACAAGAACAGACTTAGCAAAAGGATTGTTGAAGGGAAAGCTGTAACTCTGTGAGATGAATTAACAGAACACAAAGCAGTTTCTCAGATAGCTTCTTTCCAGTTTTTAACTGAAGATATTCCTTTTTCACCATAGCCCTCTATGGGCTTCCAAATATCACCTTGCCAATTCCAAAAGAACAGGCTTAGCAAAAGGCTTCTTCAGGGGAATGCTGTAACTCTGTGAGATGAATTAACACAGAACAAAGCAGTTTCTCAGACTGCTTCTTTCTAGTTGTTAACTGAAGATATTTCCTTTTTCACCATAGCCCTCTATGGGCTCCAAATATCACTTTGTAAATACCCCAAGAACAGCCTTAGTGAAAGGCTTCGTGAAGGGAAATCTGTAACTCTGTTAGATGAATTAACAGAGAACAAAGCAGTTTCTCAGAAAGCTTCTTTCGCGTTTTTAACGGAAGATATTTCCTTTTCCAACATAGCCCTCTAAGGGCTTACAAATATCATTTTGTAAATTCCACAAGAACAGCCTTAGCAAAAGGATTCTTGAAGGGAAAGCTGTAACTCTGTTAGATGAATTAACAGAAAACAAAGCAGTGTCTCAGAAAGCTTCTTTCCCGTTTTTAACGGAGGATATTTCCTTTTTCACCATAGCCCTCTAAGGGCTTACCAATATCACTTTGCAAATTCCAGAAGAACAGTCTTAGGGAAAGGCTTCTGGAGGGGAAAGCTGTTACTCAGTGAGTTAAATTAACAGAACACAAAGCAGTTTCTGAGAAAGTTCTTTCCAGTTTTTAACTGAAGAAATTTCCTTTTTCACCATAGTCCTATTTGGGCTTCCAAATATCACTTTGCAAATCCCACAAGACCAGTCTTATCGAAAGGCTTCTTGAAGGGAAAGCTGTAATTCTGTGAGATGAATTATCAGAACACAAAGCAGTTTCTCAGAAATCTTCTTTCCAGTTTTTAACTGAAGATATTTCCTTTTTCACCGAAGCCCTCTAGGGGCCTCCAAAGATCACTTTGCAAATTCCACAAAAACAATCTTAGGGAATGACTTCTGTAGGGGAATGCTGTAAGTCTGTTAGATAAATTAACAGAACACAAAGCAGTGTCTTAGAAATCTTCTTCCCAGTTTTTAACGGAAGATATTTCCTTTTTCTCCGTAGCCCACTATGGGCTTCCAAATATCACTTTGCAAATTCCACATAACAGACTTACCGAAAAGCTTCTTGAGAAGAAAACTGTAACCCTGTGAGATGAATTACCAGAACACAAAGCAGTTTCTCAGAAAGTTTCTTTCCAGTTTTTAACTGAAGATATTTCCTTTTTCATCATGGCCCTCTATGGGCTCCAAATATCACTTTGCAAATTGCACAAGAACAGTCTTAGCGAATGGCTTCTTGAGGGAAAATTTGTAACTCTGGGATACGAAATAAGAGAACACAAAGCAGTTCCTCAGAAAGCTTCTTTTCAGTTTTTATCTTAGGATATTTTCTTTCTCACCATAGCTCTCTTTGGGCTTCCAAACATCATTTTGCAAATTCCACAAGAACAGTCTTAGCGAAAGGCTTCTGGAGGGGAAAGTTTTAACTCTGTGAGATGAATTAACAGAACACAAAGCAGTTTCTCAGAAAGCTTCTTTCCAGTTTTTAACTGAAGATATTTCCTTTTTCACCGTAGCCCTCTATGGGCTTCCAAATATCACATTGCAAATCACACAAGAACAGTCTTAACGAAAGACTTCTTGAGGGGAATGCTGTAACTCGGTTAGACTTATTAACAGAACACACGGCAGTATCTCAGAATGCTTCTTTCCAGTTTTTAACGGAAGATATTTCCTTTTTCACCATAGCCCTCTAAGGGCTTCCAAATATCACTTTGCAAATTCCAAAAGAGCAGTCTTATCGAAAGGCTTCTGGAGCGGAAGGCTGTAACTCTCTGAAATGAATTAACAGAACACAGAGCTGTTTCTCAGAAAGCTTCTTTGCAGTTTTCAACCGAAGAGATTTCCTTTTTCCCCTTAAGCCTCTATGGGTTTCCAAATATCACTTAGAAAATCACACAAGAACAGTCTTTGCGAAAGGCTTCTTGAGGGGAAAGCTGTATCTCGGTGAGATGTATTAACAGAACACACGGCAGTTTCACAGAATGCTTCTTCAGAGTTTTAACGTAAGATATTTCCTTTTTCACCATAGCCTTATATGGGCTTCCATATATCACATTGCAAATTCCACAAGAACTGTCTTAATGAAAGGCTTCTAGAGGGGAAAGCTGTTACTCTGTGAGATGAATTTAAAGAACACAAAGCATATTCTCAAAAATCTTCTTTCCAGTTTTAAACTGAAGATATTTCCTTTTCACCGTAGCCCCTATGGGCTCCAAAATAACACTTTGCATATTCCAGAGGAACAGTCTTAGCGAAAGGCTTCTTGAGCGGAAAGCAGTAACTCTATGAGATGAATTAACAAAACACAAAGCAGTTTCTCAGAAATCTCCTTTCAACTTTTTAACTGAGGATATTTCCTTTTTCACTATAGCCCTCTAATGGCTTCCAAATATCACTTTGCAAATTCCACAAGAAGTGTCTTAGCGAAAGGCTTCTTGAGGGGAAAGCTGTATCTCCGTGATGTGAATTAACAGAACTCAAAGCAGTTTCTCAGAAAGCTTCTTTCCAGTTTTTAACAGAAGATATTTCTTCTTTCACCATAGCCCTCTATCGCCTTCCAAATATCACTATGCAAATTCCACAAGAACAGTCTTAGAGAAAGGCTTCTTGAGGGGAAAGATGTAACTCTGTGAGGTGAATTAACAGAACACAAAGCAGTTTCTCAGAAAGCTTCTTTTCAGTTTTTATCTTAGGATATTTCCGTTTTCACCATAGCCTTCTATGGGCTTCCAAATATCACTTTGAAAATTCCACAAGAGCCGTCTTAGTGAAAGGCTTTTTGAGGGGAAATCTGTAACACTGTGAGATGAATTCACAGAACACAAACAGTTTCTTAGAAAGCTTATTTCCACATTTTAACTGAAGATATTTTCTATTTCACCATAGCCCTCTTCTGGCTTCCAAATATCACCTTGAAAATAGCACAAGAACAGTCTTAGCGAAAGGTTTCTTGAGGGGAAAGCTGTATCTCTTTGAGATAAATTAACAGAACACAAAGCAGTTTCTCAGAAAGCTTTTTTCCAGATTTTAACTTGAGATATTTCCTTTTTCACCGTAGCCCTCTTTCGGCTCCCAAATATCAATTTGCAAATTGCACAAGAACAGTCGTAGTGAAAGGCTTCTTGAGGGGAAAGCTGTAACTATGTGAGATGAATTAACAGAACACAAAGCAGTTTCTCAGAAAGCTTCCTTCGAGTTTTTAACTGAAGATATTTCCTTTTTCACCATAGCCCTCTAAGGGCTTCCAAATATCACTCTGAAAATTCCACAAGAGCAGTCTTATCGAAAGGCTTTTGGAGGGGAAAGCTGTAACTCTGTGAAATGAATTAACAGAACACAAAGCAGTTTCTCAGAAAGCTTTTTTCCAGTTTTTAACGGAAGATATTTTCCTTTTCACGGTAGACCTCTTTGGGCTTCCAAATATCACTGTGCAAATTCCACAAGAACAGTCTTACCGAAAGCCTTCTTGAGGGGAAAGCTGTAACTCTGTGAGATGAATTAACAGAACACAAAGCAGTGTCTCAGAAAGTCTCTTTCCAGTTTTTAACGGAAGATATTTCCTTTCTCACCAAAGCCCTCTATGGGCTTCTAGATATCACCTTGCAAATTCCACAAGAACAATCTTAGTGATCGGCTTCTTGAGGGGAATGCTACAACTCCGTGCGATGAATTAATAGAACACAATGCAGTTTCTCAGAAAGCTTCTTTTCGGTTTTTATTGTAGGATATTTCCTTTTTCACCTTAGCCCTCTATGGGCTTCCAAATATCACTTTGCAAATTCCACAAGAACAGTCTTATTGAATGGCTTCTTTAGGTGAAAGCTGTAACTCTGTGAGATGAATTAACAGAACACAAAGCCGTTTCTCAGAAAGCTTCTTTTCAGGTTTTATGTAGGATATTTCCTTTTTCACCATAGCCCTCTAAGGGCTTTCAAATATCGCTTTGAAAATTCCACAAGAACAGTCTTAGGGAGAGGCTTCTTGAGGGGAAAGCTGTAACTCTGTGAGATGAATTAACAGAACACAAAGCAGTTTCTCAGAAAGCTTCCTTCCAGTTTTTAACTGAAGATATTTCATTTTTCACCATAGCCCTGCATGGACTTCCAAATAACACATTGCACATTCCAAAAGAACTGTCTTAGGGAAAGGCTTCTTGGTGGGAAAGCTGTAACTGTGTGAGACGAATTAGCAGAACACAGAGCAGTTTCTCAGAAAGCCTCTTTCCCGTTTTTAACGGAAGATATTTCCTTTTCACCATAGCCCTCTATGGGCTTCCAAATATCACTTTGCAAATTACAGAAGAACAGTCTTAGCGAAAGGCTTCTTGAGGGGAGAGCTGTAACACTGTCTGATGAATTAACGGAAAACAACGCTGTTTCTCTGAAAGCTACTTTCCAGTTTTTAACTGAAGATATTCCCTTTTTCACCATAGCCCTCTATGGGCTTCGAAATATCACTTTGCAAATTACACAAGAACAGTCTTATCAAAGGCTTCTGGAGGGGAAAGCTGTAACTCTGTGAGATGAATTAAAGAACACAAAGCAGTTTCTCAGAAAGCTTCTTCCCAGTTTTTAACGGAAGATAATTCCATTTTCACCATCGCCCTCTATGGGCTTCCAAATATCACTTTGCAAATTCCACAAGAACAGTCTTAGCGAAAGGCTTCATGAGGGGAAAGCAGTAACTCTGTGAGATGAATTAACAGAACACGAAACAGTTTCTCAGAAAGTTTCTTTCCAATTTTTAACGGAAGATATTTCCTTTTACACCATAGCCATCTAAGGGCTTCCAAATATCACTTTGCCAATTCCACAAAAACAGTCTTAGCAAAAGGCTTTTTGAGGGGAAAGCTGTAACTCGGCGACATGAATTAACAGAACACAAAGAAGTTTCTCAGAAAGCTTCTTTCCCGTTTTTAACGGAAGATATTTCCTTTTTCACCGTAGCCCTCTATGGGCTTACAAATATAACTTTGCAAATTCCACAAGAACAGTCTTAGCGAAAGGCTTCTTGAGGGGATAGCTGTAAATCTGTGAGATGAATTAAGAGAACACAAAGCAGTTTCTCAGAAAGCTTCTTTCCAGTTTTTAACGGAAGATATTTCCTTTTTCACCATAGCCCTCTATGGGCTTCCAATTATCACTTTGCAAATTCCACAAGAACAGCCTTAGCAAAAGGCTTCTTGAAGGGAAAGCTGTAACTCAGAAAAAAATCTTTCCTGTTTTTAACGGAAGATATTTTCTTTTTCACCATAGCACTCTATGGGCTTCTGAATATCACTTTGCAAATTACACAAGAACAGTCTTAGCGAAAGGCTCCTTGAGGGGAATGCTGTAATTCAGTGAGTTGAATTAAGAGAACACAAAGCAATTCCTAGAAAGCTTCTTTCCGGTTTTTAACGGAAGATATTTCCTTTTTCATCATCGCCCTCTAAGGACTTACAAGTATCACTTTGCAAATTCCATAATAACAGCCTTAGTGAAAGGCTTCTTGAAGGGAAAGCAGTAACTCTGTGAGGTGAATTAACAGAACAGAAAGCAGTTTCTCAGAAAGCTACCTTCGAGTTTTTAACTGAAGATATTTCCTTTTTCTCCGTAGCCGCCAATGGCTTCCAAATATCACTTGCAAATTCCACAAGAACAGACTTAGCAAAAGGATTGTTGAAGGGAAAGCTGTAACTCTGTGAGATGAATTAACAGAACACAAAGCAGTTTCTCAGATAGCTTCTTTCCAGTTTTTAACTGAAGATATTCCTTTTTCACCATAGCCCTCTATGGGCTTCCAAATATCACCTTGCCAATTCCAAAAGAACAGGCTTAGCAAAAGGCTTCTTCAGGGGAATGCTGTAACTCTGTGAGATGAATTAACACAGAACAAAGCAGTTTCTCAGACTGCTTCTTTCTAGTTGTTAACTGAAGATATTTCCTTTTTCACCATAGCCCTCTATGGGCTCCAAATATCACTTTGTAAATACCCCAAGAACAGCCTTAGTGAAAGGCTTCGTGAAGGGAAATCTGTAACTCTGTTAGATGAATTAACAGAGAACAAAGCAGTTTCTCAGAAAGCTTCTTTCGCGTTTTTAACGGAAGATATTTCCTTTTCCAACATAGCCCTCTAAGGGCTTACAAATATCATTTTGTAAATTCCACAAGAACAGCCTTAGCAAAAGGATTCTTGAAGGGAAAGCTGTAACTCTGTTAGATGAATTAACAGAAAACAAAGCAGTGTCTCAGAAAGCTTCTTTCCCGTTTTTAACGGAGGATATTTCCTTTTTCACCATAGCCCTCTAAGGGCTTACCAATATCACTTTGCAAATTCCAGAAGAACAGTCTTAGGGAAAGGCTTCTGGAGGGGAAAGCTGTTACTCAGTGAGTTAAATTAACAGAACACAAAGCAGTTTCTGAGAAAGTTCTTTCCAGTTTTTAACTGAAGAAATTTCCTTTTTCACCATAGTCCTATTTGGGCTTCCAAATATCACTTTGCAAATCCCACAAGACCAGTCTTATCGAAAGGCTTCTTGAAGGGAAAGCTGTAATTCTGTGAGATGAATTATCAGAACACAAAGCAGTTTCTCAGAAATCTTCTTTCCAGTTTTTAACTGAAGATATTTCCTTTTTCACCGAAGCCCTCTAGGGGCCTCCAAAGATCACTTTGCAAATTCCACAAAAACAATCTTAGGGAATGACTTCTGTAGGGGAATGCTGTAAGTCTGTTAGATAAATTAACAGAACACAAAGCAGTGTCTTAGAAATCTTCTTCCCAGTTTTTAACGGAAGATATTTCCTTTTTCTCCGTAGCCCACTATGGGCTTCCAAATATCACTTTGCAAATTCCACATAACAGACTTACCGAAAAGCTTCTTGAGAAGAAAACTGTAACCCTGTGAGATGAATTACCAGAACACAAAGCAGTTTCTCAGAAAGTTTCTTTCCAGTTTTTAACTGAAGATATTTCCTTTTTCATCATGGCCCTCTATGGGCTCCAAATATCACTTTGCAAATTGCACAAGAACAGTCTTAGCGAATGGCTTCTTGAGGGAAAATTTGTAACTCTGGGATACGAAATAAGAGAACACAAAGCAGTTCCTCAGAAAGCTTCTTTTCAGTTTTTATCTTAGGATATTTTCTTTCTCACCATAGCTCTCTTTGGGCTTCCAAACATCATTTTGCAAATTCCACAAGAACAGTCTTAGCGAAAGGCTTCTGGAGGGGAAAGTTTTAACTCTGTGAGATGAATTAACAGAACACAAAGCAGTTTCTCAGAAAGCTTCTTTCCAGTTTTTAACTGAAGATATTTCCTTTTTCACTGTAGCCCTCTATGGGCTTCCAAATATCACATTGCAAATCACACAAGAACAGTCTTAACGAAAGACTTCTTGAGGGGAATGCTGTAACTCGGTTAGACTTATTAACAGAACACACGGCAGTATCTCAGAATGCTTCTTTCCAGTTTTTAACGGAAGATATTTCCTTTTTCACCATAGCCCTCTAAGGGCTTCCAAATATCACTTTGCAAATTCCAAAAGAGCAGTCTTATCAAAAGGCTTCTGGAGCGGAAGGCTGTAACTCTCTGAAATGAATTAACAGAACACAGAGCTGTTTCTCAGAAAGCTTCTTTGCAGTTTTCAACCGAAGAGATTTCCTTTTTCCCCTTAAGCCTCTATGGGTTTCCAAATATCACTTAGAAAATCACACAAGAACAGTCTTTGCGAAAGGCTTCTTGAGGGGAAAGCTGTATCTCGGTGAGATGTATTAACAGAACACACGGCAGTTTCACAGAATGCTTCTTCAGAGTTTTAACGTAAGATATTTCCTTTTTCACCATAGCCTTATATGGGCTTCCATATATCACATTGCAAATTCCACAAGAACTGTCTTAACGAAAGGCTTCTAGAGGGGAAAGCTGTTACTCTGTGAGATGAATTTAAAGAACACAAAGCATATTCTCAAAAATCTTCTTTCCAGTTTTAAACTGAAGATATTTCCTTTTCACCGTAGCCCCTATGGGCTCCAAAATAACACTTTGCATATTCCAGAGGAACAGTCTTAGCGAAAGGCTTCTTGAGCGGAAAGCAGTAACTCTATGAGATGAATTAACAAAACACAAAGCAGTTTCTCAGAAATCTCCTTTCAACTTTTTAACTGAGGATATTTCCTTTTTCACTATAGCCCTCTAATGGCTTCCAAATATCACTTTGCAAATTCCACAAGAAGTGTCTTAGCGAAAGGCTTCTTGAGGGGAAAGCTGTATCTCCGTGATGTGAATTAACAGAACTCAAAGCAGTTTCTCAGAAAGCTTCTTTCCAGTTTTTAACTGAGGATATTTTCTTTGTCACCATAGCCCTCTATGGTCGTCCAATTATCAGTTTGCAAATTCCACAAGAACAGTCTTCGCGAAAGGCGTCTTGAGGGAAAGCTGTAACACTGTGAGATGAATTAACAGATCACAAAGCAGTTTTTCAGAAATCTTCTTTCCAGTTTGTAACTGAAGATATTTCCTTTTTCACCATAGCCCTCTATGGGCTTCCAAATATCACTTTGCAAATTACACAAGAAGAGCCTTACAGAAAGGCTTCTTGAGGGGAAAGTTTAACTCTATAAGATAAATTAACAGAACACAAAGCAGTTTCTCAGAAAGCTTCTTTCCAGTTTTTAATAGAAGATATTTCTTCTTTCACCATAGCCCTCTATCGCCTTCCAAATATCACTATGCAAATTCCACAAGAACAGTCTTAGAGAAAGGCTTCTTGAGGGGAAAGATGTAACTCTGTGAGGTGAATTAACAGAACACAAAGCAGTTTCTCAGAAAGCTTCTTTTCAGTTTTTATCTTAGGATATATCCGTTTTCACCGTAGCCTCCTATGGGCTTCCAAATATCACTTTGAAAATTCCACAAGAGCCGTCTTAGTGAAAGGCTTTTTGAGGGGAAATCTGTAACTTTGTGACATGAATTCACAGAACACAAACAGTTTCTTAGAAAGCTTATTTCCACATTTTAACTGAAGATATTTTCTATTTCACCATAGCCCTCTTCTGGCTTCCACATATCACCTTGAAAATAGCACAAGAACAGTCTTAGCGAAAGGTTTCTTGAGGGGAAAGCTGTATCCCTTTGAGATAAATTAACAGAACGCAAAGCAGTTTCTCAGAAAGCTTTTTTCCAGATTTTAACTTAAGATATTTCCTTTTTCACCGTAGCCCTCTTTCGGCTCCCAAATATCAATTTGCAAATTGCACAAGAACAGTCGTAGTGAAAGGCTTCTTGAGGGGAAAGCTGTAACTATGTGAGATGAATTAACAGAACACAAAGAAGTTTCTCAGAAAGCTTCCTTCGAGTTTTTAACTGAAGATATTTCCTTTTTCACCATAGCCCTCTAAGGGCTGCCAAATATCACTCTGAAAATTCCACAAGAGCAGTCTTATCGAAAGGCTTTTGGAGGGGAAAGCTGTAACTCTGTGAAATGAATTAACAGAACACAAAGCAGTTTCTCAGAAGGCTTTTTTCCAGTTTTTAACAGAGGATATTTTCCTTTTCACGGTAGACCTCTTTGGGCTTCCAAATATCACTTTGCAAATTCCACAAGAACAGTCTTACCGAAAGCCTTCTTGAGGGGAAAGCTGTAACTCTGTGAGATGAATTAACAGAACACAAAGCAGTTTCTCAGAAAGTCTCTTTCCAGTTTTTAACGGAAGATATTTCCTTTCTCACCAAAGCCCTCTATGGGCTTCTAGATATCACCTTGCAAATTCCACAAGAACAATCTTAGTGATCGGCTTCTTGAGGGGAATGCTACAACTCCGTTCGATGAATTAATAGAACACAATGCAGTTTCTCAGAAAGCTTCTTTTGGTTTTTATTGTAGGATATTTCCTTTTTCACCATAGCCCTCTATATGCTTCCAAATATCACTTTGCAAATTCCACAAGAACAGTCTTATTGAATGTCTTCTTTAGGTGAAAGCTGTAACTCTGTGAGATGAATTAACAGAACACAAAGCAGTTTCTCAGAAAGTCTCTTTCCAGTTTTTAACGGAAGATATTTCCTTTCTCACCAAAGCCCTCTATGGGCTTCTAGATATCACCTTACAAATTCCACAAGAACAATCTTAGTGTTCGGCTTCTTGAGGGGAATGCTACAACTCCGTGCGATGAATTAATAGAACACAATGCAGTTTCTCAGAAAGCTTCTTTTCGGTTTTTATTGTAGGATATTTCCTTTTTCACCATAGCCCTCTAAGGGCTTTCAAATATCACTTTGAAAATTCCACAAGAACAGTCTTAGGGAGAGGCTTCTTGAGGGGAAAGCTGTAAATCTGTGAGATGAATTAACTGAACACAAAGCAGTTCCTCAGAAAGCTTCCTTCCAGTTTTTAACTGAAGATATTTCATTTTTCACCATAGCCCTGCATGGACTTCCAAATATCACTTTGCAAATTCCACATAACAGACTTACCGAAAAGTTTCTTGAGAAGAAAACTGTAACCCTGTGAGATGAATTACCAGAACACAAAGCAGTTTCTCAGAAAGTTTCTTTCCAGTTTTTAACTGAAGATATTTCCTTTTTCATCATGGCCCTCTATGGGCTCCAAATATCACTTTGCAAATTGCACAAGAACAGTCGTAACGAAAGAGTTCTTGAGGGGAATGCTGTAACTCGGTTAGACTTATTAACAGAACACACGGCAGTATCTCAGAATGCTTCTTTCCAGTTTTTAACGGAAGATATTTCCTTTTTCACCATAGCCCTCTAAGGGCTTCCAAATATCACTTTGCAAATTCCAAAAGAGCAGTCTTATCGAAAGGCTTCTGGAGCGGAAGGCTGTAACTCTCTGAAATGAATTAACAGAACACAGAGCTGTTTCTCAGAAAGCTTCTTTGCAGTTTTCAACCGAAGAGATTTCCTTTTTCCCCTTAAGCTTCTATGGGTTTCCAAATATCACTTAGAAAATCACACAAGAACAGTCTTTGCGAAAGGCTTCTTGAGGGGAAAGCTGTATCTCGGTGAGATGTATTAACAGAACACACGGCAGTTTCACAGAATGCTTCTTCAGAGTTTTAACGGAAGATAATTCCTTTTTCACCATAGCCTTCTATGGGCTTCCATATATCACCTTGCAAATTCCACAAGAACTGTCTTAACGAAAGGCTTCTAGAGGGGAAAGCTGTTACTCTGTGAGATGAATTTAAAGAACACAAAGCAGATTCTCAAAAATCTTCTTTCCAGTTTTAAACTGAAGATATTTCCTTTTCACCGTAGCCCCCTATGGGCTCCAAAATAACACTTTGCATATTCCAGAGGAACAGTCTTAGCGAAAGGCTTCTTGAGCGGAAAGCAGTAACTCTATGAGATGAATTAACAAAACACAAAGCAGTTTCTCAGAAATCTCCTTTCAACTTTTTAACTGAGGATATTTCCTTTTTCACTATAGCCCTTTAATGGCTTCCAAATATCACTATGCAAATTCCACAAGAAGTGTCTTAGCGAAAGGCTTCTTGAGGGGAAAGCTGTATCTCCGTGATGTGAATTAACAGAACTCAAAGCAGTTTCTCAGAAAGCTTCTTTCCAGTTTTTAACTGAGGATATTTTCTTTGTCACCATAGCCCTCTATGGTCGTCCAATTATCAGTTTGCAAATTCCACAAGAACAGTCTTCGCGAAAGGCGTCTTGAGGGAAAGCTGTAACACTGTGAGATGAATTAACAGATCACAAAGCAGTTTTTCAGAAATCTTCTTTCCAGTTTGTAACTGAAGATATTTCCTTTTTCACCATAGCCCTCTATGGGCTTCCAAATATCACTTTGCAAATTACACAAGAAGAGCCTTACAGAAAGGCTTCTTGAGGGGAAAGTTTAACTCTATAAGATAAATTAACAGAACACAAAGCAGTTTCTCAGAAAGCTTCTTTCCAGTTTTTAATAGAAGATATTTCTTCTTTCACCATAGCCCTCTATCGCCTTCCAAATATCACTATGCAAATTCCACAAGAACAGTCTTAGAGAAAGGCTTCTTGAGGGGAAAGATGTAACTCTGTGAGGTGAATTAACAGAACACAAAGCAGTTTCTCAGAAAGCTTCTTTTCAGTTTTTATCTTAGGATATATCCGTTTTCACCATAGCCTCCTATGGGCTTCCAAATATCACTTTGAAAATTCCACAAGAGCCGTCTTAGTGAAAGGCTTTTTGAGGGGAAATCTGTAACTTTGTGACATGAATTCACAGAACACAAACAGTTTCTTAGAAAGCTTATTTCCACATTTTAACTGAAGATATTTTCTATTTCACCATAGCCCTCTTCTGGCTTCCAAATATCACCTTGAAAATAGCACAAGAACAGTCTTAGCGAAAGGTTTCTTGAGGGGAAAGCTGTATCCCTTTGAGATAAATTAACAGAACGCAAAGCAGTTTCTCAGAAAGTTTTTTTCCAGATTTTAACTTAAGATATTTCCTTTTTCACCGTAGCCCTCTTTCGGCTCCCAAATATCAATTTGCAAATTGCACAAGAACAGTCGTAGTGAAAGGCTTCTTGAGGGGAAAGCTGTAACTATGTGAGATGAATTAAAAGAACACAAAGAAGTTTCTCAGAAAGCTTCCTTCGAGTTTTTAACTGAAGATATTTCCTTTTTCACCATAGCCTTCTAAGGGCTGCCAAATATCACTCTGAAAATTCCACAAGAGCAGTCTTATCGAAAGGCTTTTGGAGGGGAAAGCTGTAACTCTGTGAAATGAATTAACAGAACACAAAGCAGTTTCTCAGAAGGCTTTTTTCCAGTTTTTAACAGAGGATATTTTCCTTTTCACGGTAGACCTCTTTGGGCTTCCAAATATCACTTTGCAAATTCCACAAGAACAGTCTTACCGAAAGCCTTCTTGAGGGGAAAGCTGTAACTCTGTGAGATGAATTAACAGAACACAAAGCAGTTTCTCAGAAAGTCTCTTTCCAGTTTTTAACGGAAGATATTTCCTTTCTCACCAAAGCCCTCTATGGGCTTCTAGATATCACCTTGCAAATTCCACAAGAACAATCTTAGTGATCGGCTTCTTGAGGGGAATGCTACAACTCCGTGCGATGAATTAATAGAACACAATGCAGTTTCTCAGAAAGCTTCTTTTGGTTTTTATTGTAGGATATTTCCTTTTTCACCATAGCCCTCTATATGCTTCCAAATATCACTTTGCAAATTCCACAAGAACAGTCTTATTGAATGGCTTCTTTAGGTGAAAGCTGTAACTCTGTGAGATGAATTAACAGAACACAAAGCAGTTTCTCAGAAAGTCTCTTTCCAGTTTTTAACGGAAGATATTTCCTTTCTCACCAAAGCCCTGTATGGGCTTCTAGATATCACCTTACAAATTCCACAAGAACAATCTTAGTGATCGGCTTCTTGAGGGGAATGCTACAACTCCGTGCGATGAATTAATAGAACACAATGCAGTTTCTCAGAAAGCTTCTTTTCGGTTTTTATTGTAGGATATTTCCTTTTTCACCATAGCCCTCTATGGGCTTCCAAATATCACTTTGCAAATTCCACAAGAACAGTCTTATTGAATGGCTTCTTTAGGTGAAAGCTGTAACTCTGTGAGATGAATTAACAGAACACAAAGCAGTTTCTCAGAAAGCTTCTTTTCAGGTTTTATGTAGGATATTTCCTTTTTCACCATAGCCCTCTAAGGGCTTTCAAATATCACTTTGAAAATTCCACAAGAACAGTCTTAGGGAGAGGCTTCTTGAGGGGAAAGCTGTAAATCTGTGAGATGAATTAACTGAACACAAAGCAGTTTCTCAGAAAGCTTCCTTCCAGTTTTTAACTGAAGATATTTCATTTTTCACCATAGCCCTGCATGGACTTCCAAATATCACTTTGGAAATTCCACATAACAGACTTACCGAAAAGTTTCTTGAGAAGAAAACTGTAACCCTGTGAGATGAATTACCAGAACACAAAGCAGTTTCTCAGAAAGTTTCTTTCCAGTTTTTAACTGAAGATATTTCCTTTTTCATCATGGCCCTCTATGGGCTCCAAATATCACTTTGCCAGTTCCCCAAGAACAGCCTTAGCGAAAGGCTTCTTGAAGGGAAATCTGTAACTCTGTGACATGAAAAAACACAACACAAAGCAGTTTCTCAGACAGCTTCTTTCCAGTTTTTAACTTAGGATATTTCCTTTTTCACCGTAGCCCTCTATGGGCTTCCAAATATCACTTTGCAAATTTCACAAGAAGAGTCTTAGCGAAACGCTTCTTGAGGGGAAAGCAGTAACTCAGAGAGATGAATTAACAGAACACAAAGCAGTTTCTCAGAAAGTTTCTTTCCAGTTTTTAACGGAAGATATTTCCTTTTTCACCATAGCCCTCTATGGGCTTCCAAATATCTCTTTGCAAATTCCACAAGAACAGTCTTAGCGAAAGGCTTTTTGAGGGGAAATCTGTAACTCTGTGAGATGAGTTAACAGAACACAATGTAGTTTCAAAGAAAGCTTCTTTCCAGTTTTTAACGGAAGATATTTCCTTTTTCACCATAGCCCTCTATGGGCTTCCAAATATCACTTTGCAAATTCCACAAGAACAGTCTTACCGAAAGGCTTCTTGAGGGGAAAGCTGTAACTCTGTGAGATGAATTAACAGAACACAAAGCAGTTTCTCAGACAGCTTCTTTCCAGTTTTTAACTGAAGATATTCCTTTTTCACCATAGCCCTCTATGGGCTTCCAAATATCACCTTGCCAATTCCAAAAGAACAGGCTTAGCAAAAGGCTTCTTCAGGGGAATGCTGTAACTCTGTGAGATGAGCTAACACAGAACAAAGCAGTTTCTCAGACTGCTTCTTTCTAGTTTTTAACTGAAGATATTTCCTTTTTCACCATAGCCCTCTATATGCTCCAAATATCACTTTGTAAATACCCCAAGAACAGCCTTAGTGAAAGGCTTCGTGAAGGGAAATCTGTAACTCTGTTAGATGAATTAACAGAAAACAAAGCAGTTTCTCAGAAAGCTTCTTTCACGTTTTTAACGGAAGATATTTCCTTTTCCAACATAGCCCTCTAAGGGCTTACAAATATCATTTTGTAAATTCCACAAGAACAGCCTTAGCAAAAGGATTCTTGAAGGGAAAGCTGTAACTCTGTCAGATGAATTAACAGAAAACAAAGCAGTGTCTCAGAAAGCTTCTTTCCCGTTTTTAACGGAGGATATTTCCTTTTTCACCATAGCCCTCTAAGGGCTTACAAATATCACTTTGCAAATTCCAGGAGAACAGTCTTAGGGAAAGGCTTCTGGAGGGGAAAGCTGTAACTCAGTGAGTTAAATTAACAGAACACAAAGCAGTTTCTGAGAAAGTTCTTTCCAGTTTTTAACTGAAGAAATTTCCTTTTTCACCATAGTCCTATTTGGGCTTCCAAATATCACTTTGCAAATCCCACAAGACCAGTCTTATCGAAAGGCTTCTTGAAGGGAAAGCTGTAATTCTGTGAGATGAATTATCAGAACACAAAGCAGTTTCTCAGAAATCTTCTTTCCAGTTTTTAACTGAAGATATTTCCTTTTTCACCGAAGCCCTCTAGGGGCTTCCAAAGATCACTTTGCAAATTCCACAAAAACAATCTTAGCGAATGACTTCTGTAGGGGAATGCTGTAAGTCTGTTAGATAAATTAACAGAACACAAAGCAGTGTCTTAGAAATCTTCTTCCCAGTTTTTAACGGAAGATATTTCCTTTTTCTCCGTAGCCCACTATGGGCTTCCAAATATCACTTTGCAAATTCCACATAACAGACTTACCGAAAAGCTTCTTGAGAAGAAAACTGTAACCCTGTGAGATGAATTACCAGAACACAAAGCAGTTTCTCAGAAAGTTTCTTTCCAGTTTTTAACTGAAGATATTTCCTTTTTCATCATGGCCCTCTATGGGCTCCAAATATCACTTTGCAAATTGCACAAGAAGAGTCTTAGCGAATGGCTTCTTGAGGGAAAATTTGTAACTCTGGGATACGAAATAAGAGAACACAAAGCAGTTCCTCAGAAAGCTTCTTTTCAGTTTTTATCTTAGGATATTTTCTTTTTCACCATAGCTCTCTTTGGGCTTCCAAACATCATTTTGCAAATTCCACAAGAACAGTCTTAGCGAAAGGCTTCTGGATGGGAAAGTTTTAACTCTGTGAGATGAATTAACAGAACACAAAGCAGTTTCTCAGAAAGCTTCTTTCCAGTTTTTAACTGAAGATATTTCCTTTTTCACCGTAGCCCTCTATGGGCTTCCAAATATCACATTGCAAATCACACAAGAACAGTCTTAACGAAAGACTTCTTGAGGGGAATGCTGTAACTCGGTTAGACTTATTAACAGAACACACGGCAGTATCTCAGAATGCTTCTTTCCAGTTTTTAACGGAAGATATTTCCTTTTTCACCATAGCCCTCTAAGGGCTTCCAAATATCACTTTGCAAATTCCAAAAGAGCAGTCTTATCGAAAGGCTTCTGGAGCGGAAGGCTGTAACTCTCTGAAATGAATTAACAGAACACAGAGCTGTTTCTCAGAAAGCTTCTTTGCAGTTTTCAACCGAAGAGATTTCCTTTTTCCCCTTAAGCCTCTATGGGTTTCCAAATATCACTTAGAAAATCACACAAGAACAGTCTTTGCGAAAGGCTTCTTGAGGGGAAAGCTGTATCTCGGTGAGATGTATTAACAGAACACACGGCAGTTTCACAGAATGCTTCTTCAGAGTTTTAACGGAAGATATTTCCTTTTTCACCATAGCCTTCTATGGGCTTCCATATATCACATTGCAAATTCCACAAGAACTGTCTTAACGAAAGGCTTCTAGAGGGGAAAGCTGTTACTCTCTGAGATGAATTTAAAGAACACAAAGCAGATTCTCAAAAATCTTCTTTCCAGTTTTAAACTGAAGATATTTCCTTTTCACCGTAGACCCCTATGGGCTCCAAAATAACACTTTGCATATTCCAGAGGAACAGTCTTAGCGAAAGGCTTCTTGAGCGGAAAGCAGTAACTCTATGAGATGAATTAACAAAACACAAAGCAGTTTCTCAGAAATCTCCTTTCAACTTTTTAACTGAGGATATTTCCTTTTTCACTATAGCCCTCTAATGGCTTCCAAATATCACTTTGCAAATTCCACAAGAAGTGTCTTAGCGAAAGGCTTCTTGAGGGGAAAGCTGTATCTCCGTGATGTGAATTAACAGAACTCAAAGCAGTTTCTCAGAAAGCTTCTTTCCAGTTTTTAACTGAGGATATTTTCTTTGTCACCGTAGCCCTCTATGGTCGTCCAATTATCAGTTTGCAAATTCCACAAGAACAGTCTTCGCGAAAGGCGTCTTGAGGGAAAGCTGTAACACTGTGAGATGAATTAACAGATCACAAAGCAGTTTTTCAGAAATCTTCTTTCCAGTTTGTAACTGAAGATATTTCCTTTTTCACCATAGCCCTCTATGGGCTTCCAAATATCACTTTGCAAATTACACAAGAAGAGCCTTACAGAAAGGCTTCTTGAGGGGAAAGTTTATCTCTATAAGATAAATTAACAGAACACAAAGCAGTTTCTCAGAAAGCTTCTTTCTAGTTTCTAACAGAAGATATTTCTTCTTTCACCATAGCCCTCTATCGCCTTCCAAATATCACTATGCAAATTCCACAAGAACAGTCTTAGAGAAAGGCTTCTTGAGGGGAAAGATGTAACTCTGTGAGGTGAATTAACAGAACACAAAGCAGTTTCTCAGAAAGTTTCTTTCCAGTTTTTAACTGAAGATATTTCCTTTTTCATCATGGCCCTCTATGGGCTCCAAATATCACTTTGCAAATTGCACAAGAAGAGTCTTAGCGAATGGCTTCTTGAGGGAAAATTTGTAACTCTGGGATACGAAATAAGAGAACACAAAGCAGTTCCTCAGAAAGCTTCTTTTCAGTTTTTATCTTAGGATATTTTCTTTTTCACCATAGCTCTCTTTGGGCTTCCAAACATCATTTTGCAAATTCCACAAGAACAGTCTTAGCGAAAGGCTTCTGGAGGGGAAAGTTTTAACTCTGTGAGATGAATTAACAGAACACAAAGCAGTTTCTCAGAAAGCTTCTTTCCAGTTTTTAACTGAAGATATTTCCTTTTTCACCGTAGCCCTCTATGGGCTTCCAAATATCACATTGCAAATCACACAAGAACAGTCTTAACGAAAGACTTCTTGAGGGGAATGCTGTAACTCAGTTAGACTTATTAACAGAACACACGGCAGTATCTCAGAATGCTTCTTTCCAGTTTTTAACGGAAGATATTTCCTTTTTCACCATAGCCCTCTAAGGGCTTCCAAATATCACTTTGCAAATTCCAAAAGAGCAGTCTTATCGAAAGGCTTCTGGAGCGGAAGGCTGTAACTCTCTGAAATGAATTAACAGAACACAGAGCTGTTTCTCAGAAAGCTTCTTTGCAGTTTTCAACCGAAGAGATTTCCTTTTTCCCCTTAAGCCTCTATGGGTTTCCAAATATCACTTAGAAAATCACACAAGAACAGTCTTTGCGAAAGGCTTCTTGAGGGGAAAGCTGTATCTCGGTGAGATGTATTAACAGAACACACGGCAGTTTCACAGAATGCTTCTTCAGAGTTTTAACGGAAGATATTTCCTTTTTCACCATAGCCTTCTATGGGCTTCCATATATCACATTGCAAATTCCACAAGAACTGTCTTAACGAAAGGCTTCTAGAGGGGAAAGCTGTTACTCTGTGAGATGAATTTAAAGAACACAAAGCAGATTCTCAAAAATCTTCTTTCCAGTTTTAAACTGAAGATATTTCCTTTTCACCGTAGCCCCCTATGGGCTCCAAAATAACACTTTGCATATTCCAGAGGAACAGTCTTAGCGAAAGGCTTCTTGAGCGGAAAGCAGTAACTCTATGAGATGAATTAACAAAACACAAAGCAGTTTCTCAGAAATCTCCTTTCAACTTTTTAACTGAGGATATTTCCTTTTTCACTATAGCCCTCTAATGGCTTCCAAATATCACTTTGCAAATTCCACAAGAAGTGTCTTAGCGAAAGGCTTCTTGAGGGGAAAGCTGTATCTCCGTGATGTGAATTAACAGAACTCAAAGCAGTTTCTCAGAAAGCTTCTTTCCAGTTTTTAACTGAGGATATTTTCTTTGTCACCATAGCCCTCTATGGTCGTCCAATTATCAGTTTGCAAATTCCACAAGAACAGTCTTCGCGAAAGGCGTCTTGAGGGAAAGCTGTAACACTGTGAGATGAATTAACAGATCACAAAGCAGTTTTTCAGAAATCTTCTTTCCAGTTTGTAACTGAAGATATTTCCTTTTTCACCATAGCCCTCTATGGGCTTCCAAATATCACTTTGCAAATTACACAAGAAGAGCCTTACAGAAAGGCTTCTTGAGGGGAAAGTTTATCTCTATAAGATAAATTAACAGAACACAAAGCAGTTTCTCAGAAAGCTTCTTTCCAGTTTTTAACAGAAGATATTTCTTCTTTCACCATAGCCCTCTACCGCCTTCAAATATCACTATGCAAATTCCACAAGAACAGTCTTAGAGAAAGGCTTCTTGAGGGGAAAGATGTAACTCTGTGAGGTGAATTAACAGAACACAAAGCAGTTTCTCAGAAAGCTTCTTTTCAGTTTTTATCTTAGGATATTTCCGTTTTCACCATAGCCTTCTATGGGCTTCCAAATATCACTTTGAAAATTCCACAAGAGCCGTCTTAGTGAAAGGCTTTTTGAGGGGAAATCTGTAACTTTGTGAGATGAATTCACAGAACACAAACAGTTTCTTAGAAAGCTTATTTCCACATTTTAACTGAAGATATTTTCTATTTCACCATAGCCCTCTTCCGGCTTCCAAATATCACCTTGGAAATAGCACAAGAACAGTCTTAGCGAAAGGTTTCTTGAGGGGAAAGCTGTATCTCTTTGAGATAAATTAACAGAACACAAAGCAGTTTCTCAGAAAGCTTTTTTCCAGATTTTAACTTAAGATATTTCCTTTTTCACCGTAGCCCTCTTTCGGCTCCCAAATATCAATTTGCAAATTGCACAAGAACAGTCGTAGTGAAAGGCTTCTTGAGGGGAAAGCTGTAACTATGTGAGATGAATTAACAGAACACAAAGCAGTTTCTCAGAAAGCTTCCTTCGAGTTTTTAACTGAAGATATTTCCTTTTTCACCATAGCCCTCTAAGGGCTTCCAAATATCACTCTGAAAATTCCACAAGAGCAGTCTTATCGAAAGGCTTTTGGAGGGGAAAGCTGTAACTCGGTGAAATGAATTAACAGAACACAAAGCAGTTTCTCAAAAAGCTTTTTTCCAGTTTTTAACGGAAGATATTTTCCTTTTCACGGTAGACCTCTTTGGGCTTCCAAATATCACTTTGCAAATTCCACAAGAACAGTCTTACCGAAAGCCTTCTTGAGGGGAAAGCTGTAACTCTGTGAGATGAATTAACAGAACACAAAGCAGTTTCTCAGAAAGTCTCTTTCCAGTTTTTAACGGAAGATATTTCCTTTCTCACCAAAGCCCTCTATGGGCTTCTAGATATCACCTTGCAAATTCCACAAGAACAATCTTAGTGATCGGCTTCTTGAGGGGAATGCTACAACTCTGTGCGATGAATTAATAGAACACAATGCAGTTTCTCCGAAAGCTTCTTTTGGTTTTTATTGTAAGATATTTCCTTTTTCACCATAGCCCTCTATATGCTTCCAAATATCACTTTGCAAATTCCACAAGAACAGTCTTATTGAATGGCTTCTTTAGGTGAAAGCTGTAACTCTGTGAGATGAATTAACAGAACACAAAGCAGTTTCTCAGAAAGTCTCTTTCCAGTTTTTAACGGAAGATATTTCCTTTCTCACCAAAGCCCTCTATGGGCTTCTAGATATCACCTTGCAAATTCCACAAGAACAATCTTAGTGATCGGCTTCTTGAGGGGAATGCTACAACTCCATGCGATGAATTAATAGAACACAATGCAGTTTCTCAGAAAGATTCTTTTCGGTTTTTTTTGTAGGATATTTCCTTTTTCACCATAGCCCTCTATGGGCTTCCAAATAACACTTTGCAAATTCCACAAGAACAGTCTTATTGAATGGCTTCTTTAGGTGAAAGCTGTAACTCTGTGAGATGAATTAACAGAACACAAAGCAGTTTCTCAGAAAGCTTCTATTCAGGTTTTATGTAGGATATTTCCTTTTTCACCATAGCCCTCTAAGGGCTTTCAAATATCACTTTGAAAATTCCACAAGAACAGTCTTAGGGAGAGGCTTCTTGAGGGGAAAGCTGTAACTCTGTGAGATGAAATAACAGAACACAAAGCAGTTTCTCAGAAAGCTTCCTTCCAGTTTTTAACTGAAGATATTTCATTTTTCACCATAGCCCTGCATGGACTTCCAAATAACACATTGCACATTCCAAAAGAACTGTCTTAGGGAAAGGCTTCTTGGTGGGAAAGCTGTAACTGTGTGAGACGAATTAGCAGAACACAGAGCAGTTTCTCAGAAAGCCTCTTTCCCGTTTTTAACGGAAGATATTTCCTTTTCACCATAGACCTCTATGGGCTTCCAAATATCACTTTGCAAATTACAGAAGAACAGTCTTAGCGAAAGGCTTCTTGAGGGGAGAGCTGTAACACTGTCTGATGAATTAACGGAAAACAACGCTGTTTCTCTGAAAGCTACTTTCCAGTTTTTAACTGAAGATATTCCCTTTTTCACCATAGCCCTCTATGGGCTTCCAAATATCACTTTGCAAATTACACAAGAACAGTCTTATCGAAAGGCTTCTGGAGGGGAAAGCTGTAACTCTGTGAGATGAATTAAAGAACACAAAGCAGTTTCTCAGAAAGCTTCTTCCCAGTTTTTAACGGAAGATAATTCCATTTTCACCATCGTCCTCTATGGGCTTCCAAATATCACTTTGCAAATTCCACAAGAACAGTCTTAGCGAAAGGCTTCATGAGGGGAAAGCAGTAACTCTGTGAGATGAATTAACAGAACATGAAACAGTTTCTCAGAAAGTTTCTTTCCAATTTTTAACGGAAGATATTTCCTTTTACACCATAGCCATCTAAGGGCTTCCAAATATCACTTTGCCAATTCCACAAAAACAGTCTTAGCAAAAGGCTTGTTGAGGGGAAAGCTGTAACTCGGCGACATGAATTAACAGAACACAAAGTAGTTTCTCAGAAAGCTTCTTTCCAGTTTTTAACGGAAGATATTTCCTTTTTCACAGTAGCCCTCTATGGGCTTCCAAATAACTCTTTGCAAATTCCACAAGAACAGTCTTAGCGAAAGGCTTCTTGAGGCGATAGCTGTAAATCTGTGAGATGAATTAAGAGAACAAAAAGCAGTTTCTCAGAAAGCTTCTTTCCAGTTTTTAACGGAAGATATTTCCTTTTTCACCATAGCCCTCTATGGGCTTCCAATTATCACTTTGCAAATTCCACAAGAACAGCCTTAGCAAAAGGCTTCTTGAAGGGAAAGCTGTAACTCAGAAAAAATCTTTCCTGTTTTTAACGGAAGATATTTTCTTTTTCACCATAGCCCTCTATGGGCTTCTGAATATCACTTTGCAAATTCCACAAGAACAGTCTTAGCGAAAGGCTTCTTGAGGGGAATGCTGTAATTCAGTGAGATGAATTAAGAGAACACAAAGCAATTTCTAGAAAGCTTCTTTCCGGTTTTTAACGGAAGATATTTCCTTTTTCATCATCGCCCTCTAAGGACTTACAAATATCACTTTGCAAATTCCATAATAACAGCCTTAGTGAAAGGCTTCTTGAAGGGAAAGCAGTAACTCTGTGAGGTGAATTAACAGAACAGAAAGCAGTTTCTCAGAAAGCTTCCTTCGAGTTTTTAACTGAAGATATTTCCTTTTTCTCCGTAGCCGCCAATGGCTTCCAAATATCACTTTGCAAATTCCACAAGAACAGACTTAGCAAAAGGATTGTTGAAGGGAAAGCTGTAACTCTGTGAGATGAATTAACAGAACACAAAGCAGTTTCTCAGACAGCTTCTTTCCAGTTTTTAACTGAAGATAATTCCTTTTTCCATATAGCCCTCTATGGTCTTCCAAATATCACTTTGCAAATTCCACAAGAACAGCCTTAGCGAAAGGCCTCATGAAGGAAAAGCTGTAACTCTGTGAGTTGAATTAACCGAACACAAAGCAGTTTCTCAGAAAGCTTCTTTCCAGTTATTAAAGGAAGATATTGCCTTTTTCAAAATAGCCCTCTATGGGTTTCGAAATATCCCTTTGCAAATTCCACAAGAACAGTCTTAGCGAAAAGCTTCTTGAGGGGAATGCTGTAACTCTGTGAGATGAATTAACAGAACACAAAGCAGTCTCTCAGAAAGCTTCTTTCCAGTTTTTAACTGAAGATATTTCCATTCTCTCCATAGCCCTCTATGGGCTTCCAAATATCACTTTGCCAGTTCCCCAAGAACAGCCTTAGCGAAAGGCTTCTTGAAGGGAAATCTGTAACTCTGTGACATGAATTAACAGAACACAAAGCAGTTTCTCAGACAGCTTCTTTCCAGTTTTTAACTTAGGATATTTCCTTTTTCACCGTAGCCCTCTATGGGCTTCCAAATATCACTTTGCAAATTTCACAAGAAGAATCTTAGCGAAACGCTTCTTGAGGGGAAAGCAGTAACTCAGAGAGATGAATTAACAGAACACAAAGCAGTTTCTCAGAAAGTTTCTTTCCAGTTTTTAACGGAAGATATTTCTTTTTTCACCATAGCCCTCTATGGGCTTCCAAATATCTCTTTGCAAATTCCACAAGAACAGTCTTAGCGAAAGGCTTTTTGAGGGGAAATCTGTAACTCTGTGAGATGAGTTAACAGAACACAATGTAGTTTCAAAGAAAGCTTCTTTCCAGTTTTTAACGGAAGATATTTCCTTTTTCACCATAGCCCTCTATGGGCTTCCAAATATCACTTTGCAAATTCCACAAGAACAGTCTTACCGAAAGGCTTCTTGAGGGGAAAGCTGTAACTCTGTGAGATGAATTAACAGAACACAAAGCAGTTTCTCAGACAGCTTCTTTCCAGTTTTTAACTGAAGATATTCCTTTTTCACCATAGCCCTCTATGGGCTTCCAAATATCACCTTGCCAATTCCAAAAGAACAGGCTTAGCAAAAGGCTTCTTCAGGGGAATGCTGTAACTCTGTGAGATGAATTAACACAGAACAAAGCAGTTTCTCAGACTGCTTCTTTCTAGTTTTTAACTGAAGATATTTCCTTTTTCACCATAGCCCTCTATGGGCTCCAAATATCACTTTGTAAATACCCCAAGAACAGCCTTAGTGAAAGGCTTCGTGAAGGGAAATCTGTAACTCTGTTAGATGAATTAACAGAAAACAAAGCAGTTTCTCAGAAAGCTTCTTTCACGTTTTTAACGGAAGATATTTCCTTTTCCAACATAGCCCTCTAAGGGCTTACAAATATCATTTTGTAAATTCCACAAGAACAGCCTTAGCAAAAGGATTCTTGAAGGGAAAGCTGTAACTCTGTCAGATGAATTAACAGAAAACAAAGCAGTGTCTCAGAAAGCTTCTTTCCCGTTTTTAACGGAGGATATTTCCTTTTTCACCATATCCCTCTAAGGGCTTACAAATATCACTTTGCAAATTCCAGAAGAACAGTCTTAGGGAAAGGCTTCTGGAGGGGAAAGCTGTAACTCAGTGAGTTAAATTAACAGAACACAAAGCAGTTTCTGAGAAAGTTCTTTCCAGTTTTTAACTGAAGAAATTTCCTTTTTCACCATAGTCCTATTTGGGCTTCCAAATATCACTTTGCAAATCCCACAAGACCAGTCTTATCGAAAGGCTTCTTGAAGGGAAAGCTGTAATTCTGTGAGATGAATTATCAGAACACAAAGCAGTTTCTCAGAAATCTTCTTTCCAGTTTTTAACTGAAGACATTTCCTTTTTCACCGAAGCCCTCTAGGGGCTTCCAAATATCACTTTGCAAATTCCACAAAAACAATCTTAGCGAATGACTTCTGTAGGGGAATGCTGTAAGTCTGTTAGATAAATTAACAGAACACAAAGCAGTGTCTTAGAAATCTTCTTCCCAGTTTTTAACGGAAGATATTTCCTTTTTCTCCGAAGCCCACTATGGGCTTCCAAATATCACTTTGCAAATTCCACATAACAGACTTACCGAAAAGCTTCTTGAGAAGAAAACTGTAACCCTGTGAGATGAATTACCAGAACACAAAGCAGTTTCTCAGAAACTTTCCTTCCAGTTTTTAACTGAAGATATTTCCTTTTTCATCATGGCCCTCTATGGGCTCCAAATATCACTTTGCAAATTGCACAAGAACAGTCTTAGCGAATGGCTTCTTGAGGGAAAATTTGTAACTCTGGGATACGAAATAAGAGAACACAAAGCAGTTCCTCAGAAAGCTTCTTTTCAGTTTTTATCTTAGGATATTTTCTTTTTCACCATAGCTGTCTTTGGGCTTCCAAACATCATTTTGCAAATTCCAGAAGAACAGTCTTAGCGAAAGGCTTCTGGAGGGGAAAGTTTTAACTCTGTGAGATGAATTAACAGAACACAAAGCAGTTTCTCAGAAAGCTTCTTTCCAGTTTTTAACTGAAGATATTTCCTTTTTCACCATAGCCTTCTATGGGCTTCCATATATCACATTGCAAATTCCACAAGAACTGTCTTAACGAAAGGCTTCTAGAGGGGAAAGCTGTTACTCTGTGAGATGAATTTAAAGAACACAAAGCAGATTCTCAAAAATCTTCTTTCCAGTTTTAAACTGAAGATATTTCCTTTTCACCGTAGCCCCCTATGGGCTCCAAAATAACACTTTGCATATTCCAGAGGAACTGTCTTAGCGAAAGGCTTCTTGAGCGGAAAGCAGTAACTCTATGAGATGAATTAACAAAACACAAAGCAGTTTCTCAGAAATCTCCTTTCAACTTTTTAACTGAGGATATTTCCTTTTTCACTATAGCCCTCTAATGGCTTCCAAATATCACTTTGCAAATTCCACAAGAAGTGTCTTAGCGAAAGGCTTCTTGAGGGGAAAGCTGTATCTCCGTGATGTGAATTAACAGAACTCAAAGCAGTTTCTCAGAAAGCTTCTTTCCAGTTTTTAACTGAGGATATTTTCTTTGTCACCGTAGCCCTCTATGGTCGTCCAATTATCAGTTTGCAAATGCCACAAGAACAGTCTTCGCGAAAGGCGTCTTGAGGGAAAGCTGTAACACTGTGAGATGAATTAGCAGATCACAAAGCAGTTTTTCAGAAATCTTCTTTCCAGTTTGTAACTGAAGATATTTCCTTTTTCACCATAGCCCTCTATGGGCTTCCAAATATCACTTTGCAAATTACACAAGAAGAGCCTTACAGAAAGGCTTCTTGAGGGGAAAGTTTATCTCTATAAGATAAATTAACAGAACACAAAGCAGTTTCTCAGAAAGCTTCTTTCCAGTTTTTAACAGAAGATATTTCTTCTTTCACCATAGCCCTCTACCGCCTTCCAAATATCACTATGCAAATTCCACAAGAACAGTCTTAGAGAACGGCTTCTTGAGGGGAAAGATGTAACTCTGTGAGGTGAATTAACAGAACACAAAGCAGTTTCTCAGAAAGCTTCTTTTCAGTTTTTATCTTAGGATATTTCCGTTTTCACCATAGCCTTCTATGGGCTTCCAAATATCACTTTGAAAATTCCACAAGAGCCGTCTTAGTGAAAGGCTTTTTGAGGGGAAATCTGTAACTTTGTGAGATGAATTCACAGAACACAAACAGTTTCTTAGAAAGCTTATTTCCACATTTTAACTGAAGATATTTTCTATTTCACCATAGCCCTCTTCTGGCTTCCAAATATCACCTTGAAAATAGCACAAGAACAGTCTTAGCGAAAGGTTTCTTGAGGGGAAAGCTGTATCTCTTTGAGATAAATTAACAGAACACAAAGCAGTTTCTCAGAAAGCTTTTTTCCAGATTTTAACTTAAGATATTTCCTTTTTCACCGTAGCCCTCTTTCGGCTCCCAAATATCAATTTGCAAATTGCACAAGAACAGTCGTAGTGAAAGGCTTCTTGAGGGGAAAGCTGTAACTATGTGAGATGAATTAACAGAACACAAAGCAGTTTCTCAGAAAGCTTCCTTCGAGTTTTTAACTGAAGATATTTCCTTTTTCACCATAGCCCTCTAAGGGCTTCCAAATATCACTCTGAAAATTCCACAAGAGCAGTCTTATCGAAAGGCTTTTGGAGGGGAAAGCTGTAACTCGGTGAAATGAATTAACAGAACACAAAGCAGTTTCTCAAAAAGCTTTTTTCCAATTTTTAACGGAAGATATTTTCCTTTCCACGGTAGACCTCTTTGGGCTTCCAAATATCACTTTGCAAATTCCACAAGAACAGTCTTACCGAAAGCCTTCTTGAGGGGAAAGCTGTAACTCTGTGAGATGAATTAACAGAACACAAAGCAGTTTCTCAGAAAGTCTCTTTCCAGTTTTTAACGGAAGATATTTCCTTTCTCACCAAAGCCCTCTATGGGCTTCTAGATATCACCTTGCAAATTCCACAAGAACAATCTTAGTGATCGGCTTCTTGAGGGGAATGCTACAACTCCGTGCGATGAATTAATAGAACACAATGCAGTTTCTCAGAAAGCTTCTTTTCGGTTTTTATTGTAGGATATTTCCTTTTTCACCATAGCCCTCTATGGGCTTCCAAATATCACTTTGCAAATTCCACAAGAAAAGTCTTATTGAATGGCTTCTTTAGGTGAAAGCTGTAACTCTGTGAGATGAATTAACAGAACACAAAGCAGTTTCTCAGAAAGCTTCTTTTCAGGTTTTATGTAGGATATTTCCTTTTTCACCATAGCCCTCTAAGGGCTTTCAAATATCACTTTGAAAATTCCACAAGAACAGTATTAGGGAGAGGCTTCTTGAGGGGAAAGCTGTAACTCTGTGAGATGAATTAACAGAACACAAAGCAGTTTCTCAGAAAGCTTCCTTCCAGTTTTTAACTGAAGATATTTCATTTTTCACCATAGCCCTGCATGGACTTCCAAATAACACATTGCACATTCCAAAAGAACTGTCTTAGGGAAAGGCTTCTTGGTGGGAAAGCTGTAACTGTGTGAGACGAATTAACAGAACACAGAGCAGTTTCTCAGAAAGCCTTTTTCCCGTTTTTAACGGAAGATATTTCCTTTTCACCATAGCCCTCTATGGGCTTCCAAATATCACTTTGCAAATTACAGAAGAACAGTCTTAGCGAAAGGCTTCTTGAGGGGAGAGCTGTAACACTGTCTGATGAATTAACGGAAAACAACGCTGTTTCTCTGAAAGCTACTTTCCAGTTTTTAACTGAAGATATTCCCTTTTTCACCATAGCCCTCTATGGGCTTCCAAATATCACTTTGCAAATTACACAAGAACAGTCTTATCGAAAGGCTTCTGGAGGGGAAAGCTGTAACTCTGTGACATGAATTAAAGAACACAAAGCAGTTTCTCAGAAAGCTTCTTCCCAGTTTTTAACGGAAGATAATTCCATTTTCACCATCGCCCTCTATGGGCTTCCAAATATCACTTTGCAAATTCCACAAGAACAGTCTTAGCGAAAGGCTTCATGAGGGGAAAGCAGAAACTCTGTGAGATGAATTAACAGAACACGAAACAGTTTCTCAGAAAGTTTCTTTCCAATTTTTAACGGAAGATATTTCCTTTTACACCATAGCCATCTAAGGGCTTCCAAATATCACTTTGCCAATTCCACAAAAACAGTCTTAGCAAAAGGCTTGTTGAGGGGAAAGCTGTAACTCAGCGACATGAATTAACAGAACACAAAGTAGTTTCTCAGAAAGCTTCTTTCCCGTTTTTAACGGAAGATATTTCCTTTTTCACCATAGCCCTCTATGAGCTTACAAATATAACTTTGCAAATTCCACAAGAACAGTCTTAGCGAAAGGCTTCTTGAGGGGATAGCTGTAAATCTGTGAGATGAATTAAGAGAACACAAAGCAGTTTCTCAGAAAGCTTCTTTCCAGTTTTTAACGGAGGATATTTCCTTTTTCACCATAGCCCTCTATGGGCTTCCAATTATCACTTTGCAAATTCCACAAGAACAGCCTTAGCAAAAGGCTTCTTGAAGGGAAAGCTGTAACTCAGAAAAAATTTTTCCTGTTTTTAACCGAAGATATTTTCTTTTTCACCATAGCCCTCTATGGGCTTCTGAATATCACTTTGCAAATTCCACAAGAACAGTCTTAGCGAAAGGCTTCTTGAGGGGAATGCTGTAATTCAGTGAGATGAATTAAGAGAACACAAAGCAATTTCTAGAAAGCTTCTTTCCGGTTTTTAACGGAAGATATTTCCTTTTTCATCATCGCCCTCTAAGGACTTACAAATATCACTTTGCAAATTCCATAATAACAGCCTTAGTGAAAGGCTTCTTGAAGGGAAAGCAGTAACTCTGTGAGGTGAATTAACAGAACAGAAAGCAGTTTCTCAGAAAGCTTCCTTCGAGTTTTTAACTGAAGATATTTCCTTTTTCTCCATAGCCGCCAATGGCTTCCAAATATCACTTTGCAAATTCCACAAGAACAGACTTAGCAAAAGGATTGTTGAAGGGAAAGCTGTAACTCTGTGAGATGAATTAACAGAACACAAAGCAGTTTCTCAGACAGCTTCTTTCCAGTTTTTAACTGAAGATAATTCCTTTTTCCATATAGCCCTCTATGGTCTTCCAAATATCACTTTGCAAATTCCACAAGAACAGCCTTAGCGAAAGGCCTCATGAAGGAAAAGCTGTAACTCTGTGAGTTGAATTAACCGAACACAAAGCAGTTTCTCAGAAAGCTTCTTTCCAGTTATTAAAGGAAGATATTGCCTTTTTCAAAATAGCCCACTATGGGTTTCGAAATATCCCTTTGCAAATTCCACAAGAACAGTCTTAGCGAAAGGCTTCTTGAGGGGAATGCTGTAACTCTGTGAGATGAATTAACAGAACACAAAGCAGGCTCTCAGAAAGCTTCTTTCCAGTTTTTAACTGAAGATATTTCCATTCTCTCCATAGCCCTCTATGGGCTTCCAATTATCACTTTGCCAATTCCCCAAGAACAGCCTTAGCGAAAGGCTTCTTGAAGGGAAAGCTGTAACTCTGTGACATGAATTAACAGAACACAAAGCAGTTTCTCAGACTGCTTTTTTCCAGTTTTTAACTTAAGATATTTCCTTTTTCACCGTAGCCCTCTATGGGCTTCCAAATATCACTTTGCAAATATCACAAGAAGAGTCTTAGCGAAACGCTTCTTGAGGGGAAAGCAGTAACTCAGAGAGATGAATTAACAGAACACAAAGCAGTTTCTCAGAAAATTTCTTTCCAGTTTTTAACGGAAGATATTTCCTTTTTCACCATAGCCCTCTATGGGCTTCCAAATATCTCTTTGCAAATTCCACAAGAACAGTCTTAGCGAAAGGCTTCTTGAGGGGAAAGCTGTAACTCTGTGAGATGAATTAACAGAACACAAAGCAGTTTCTCAGACAGCTTCTTTCCAGTTTTTAACTGAAGATATTCCTTTTTCACCATAGCCCTCTATGGGCTTCCAAATATCACCTTGCCAATTCCAAAAGAACAGGCTTAGCAAAAGGCTTCTTCAGGGGAATGCTGTAACTCTGTGAGATGAATTAACACAGAACAAAGCAGTTTCTCAGACTGCTTCTTTCTAGTTTTTAACTGAAGATATTTCCTTTTTCACCATAGCCCTCTATGGGCTCCAAATATCACTTTGTAAATACCCCAAGAACAGCCTTAGTGAAAGGCTTCGTGAAGGGAAATCTGTAACTCTGTTAGATGAATTAACAGAAAACAATGCAGTTTCTCAGAAAGCTTCTTTCACATTTTTAACGGAAGATATTTCCTTTTCCAACATAGCCCTCTAAGGGCTTACAAATATCATTTTGTAAATTCCACAAGAACAGCCTTAGCAAAAGGATTCTTGAAGGGAAAGCTGTAACTCTGTCAGATGAATTAACAGAAAACAAAGCAGTGTCTCAGAAAGCTTCTTTCCCGTTTTTAACGGAGGATATTTCCTTTTTCACCATAGCCCTCTAAGGGCTTACAAATATCACTTTGCAAATTCCAGAAGAACAGTCTTAGGGAAAGGCTTCTGGAGGGGAAAGCTGTAACTCAGTGAGTTAAATTAACAGAACACAAAGCAGTTTCTGAGAAAGTTCTTTCCAGTTTTTAACTGAAGAAATTTCCTTTTTCACCATAGTCCTATTTGGGCTTCCAAATATCACTTTGCAAATCCCACAAGACCAGTCTTATCGAAAGGCTTCTTGAAGGGAAAGCTGTAATTCTGTGAGATGAATTATCAGAACACAAAGCAGTTTCTCAGAAATCTTCTTTCCAGTTTTTAACTGAAGATATTTCCTTTTTCACCGAAGCCCTCTAGGGGCTTCCAAATATCACTTTGCAAATTCCACAAAAACAATCTTAGCGAATGACTTCTGTAGGGGAATGCTATAAGTCTGTTAGATAAATTAACAGAACACAAAGCAGTGTCTTAGAAATCTTCTTCCCAGTTTTTAACGGAAGATATTTCCTTTTTCTCCGTAGCCCACTATGGGCTTCCAAATATCACTTTGCAAATTCCACATAACAGAATTACCGAAAAGCTTCTTGATAAGAAATCTGTAACTCTGTGAGATGAATTACCAGAACACAAAGCAGTTTCTCAGAAAGTTTCTTTCCAGTTTTTAACTGAAGATATTTCCTTTTTCATCATGGCCCTCTATGGGCTCCAAATATCACTTTGCAAATTGCACAAGAACAGTCTTAGCGAATGGCTTCTTGAGGGAAAATTTGTAAATCTGGGATACGAAATAAGAGAACACAAAGCAGTTCCTCAGAAAGCTTCTTTTCAGTTTTTATCTTAGGATATTTTCTTTTTCACCATAGCTCTCTTTGGGCTTCCAAACATCATTTTGCAAATTCCACAAGAACAGTCTTAGTGAAAGGCTTCTGGAGGGGAAAGTTTTAACTCTGTGAGATGAATTAACAGAACACAAAGCAGTTTCTCAGAAAGCTTCTTTCCAGTTTTTAACTGAAGATATTTCCTTTTTCACCGTAGCCCTCTATGGGCTTCCAAAATCACATTACAAATCACACAAGAACAGTCTTAACGAAAGACTTCTTGAGGGGAATGCTGTAACTCGGTTAGACTTATTAACAGAACACACGGCAGTATCTCAGAATGCTTCTTTCCAGTTTTTAACGGAAGATATTTCCTTTTTCACCATAGCCCTCTAAGGGCTTCCAAATATCACTTTGCAAATTCCAAAAGAGCAGTCTTATCGAAAGGCTTCTGGAGCGGAAGGCTGTAACTCTCTGAAATGAATTAACAGAACACAGAGCTGTTTCTCAGAAAGCTTCTTTGCAGTTTTCAACCGAAGATATTTCCTTTTTCCCCTTAAGCCTCTATGGGTTTCCAAATATCACTTAGAAAATCACACAAGAACAGTCTTTGCGAAAGGCTTCTTGAGGGGAAAGCTGTATCTCGGTGAGATGTATTAACAGAACACACGGCAGTTTCACAGAATGCTTCTTCAGAGTTTTAACGGAAGATATTTCATTTTTCACCATAGCCTTCTATGGGCTTCCATATATCACATTGCAAATTCCACAAGAACTGTCTTAACGAAAGGCTTCTAGAGGGGAAAGCTGTTACTCTGTGAGATGAATTTAAAGAACACAAAGCAGATTCTCAAAAATCTTCTTTCCAGTTTTAAACTGAAGATAATTCCTTTTCACCGTAGCCCCCTATGGGCTCCAAAATAACACTTTGCATATTCCAGAGGAACAGTCTTAGCGAAAGGCTTCTTGAGCGGAAAGCAGTAACTCTATGAGATGAATTAACAAAACACAAAGCAGTTTCTCAGAAATCTCCTTTCAACTTTTTAACTGAGGATATTTCCTTTTTCACTATAGCCCTCTAATGGCTTCCAAATATCACTTTGCAAATTCCACAAGAAGTGTCTTAGCGAAAGGCTTCTTGAGGGGAAAGCTGTATCTCCGTGATGTGAATTAACAGAACTCAAAGCAGTTTCTCAGAAAGCTTCTTTCCAGTATTTAACTGAGGATATTTTCTTTGTCACCATAGCCCTCTATGGTCGTCCAATTATCAGTTTGCAAATTCCACAAGAACAGTCTTCGCGAAAGGCGTCTTGAGGGAAAGCTGTAACACTGTGAGATGAATTAACAGATCACAAAGCAGTTTTTCAGAAATCTTCTTTCCAGTTTGTAACTGAAGATATTTCCTTTTTCACCATAGCCCTCTATGGGCTTCCAAATATCACTTTGCAAATTACACAAGAAGAGCCTTACAGAAAGGCTTCTTGAGGGGAAAGTTTATCTCTATAAGATAAATTAACAGAACACAAAGCAGTTTCTCAGAAAGCTTCTTTCCAGTTATTAAAGGAAGATATTGCCTTTTTCAAAATAGCCCTCTATGGGTTTCGAAATATCCCTTTGCAAATTCCACAAGAACAGTCTTAGCGAAAGGCTTCTTGAGGGGAATGCTGTAACTCTGTGAGATGAATTAACAGAACACAAAGCAGTCTCTCAGAACTGAAGATATTTCCATTCTCTCCATAGCCCTCTATGGGCTTCCAAATATCACTTTGCCCATTCCCCAAGAACAGCCTTAGCGAAAGGCTTCTTGAAGGGAAAGCTGTAACTCTGTGACATGAATTAACAGAACACAAAGCAGTTTCTCAGACAGCTTCTTTCCAGTTTTTAACTTAGGATATTTCCTTTTTCACCGTAGCCCTCTATGGGCTTCCAAATATCACTTTGCAAATATCACAAGAAGAGTCTTAGCGAAACGCTTCTTGAGGGGAAAGCAGTAACTCAGAGAGATGAATTAACAGAACACAAAGCAGTTTCTCAGAAACTTTCTTTCCAGTTTTTAACGGAAGATATTTCCTTTTTCACCATAGCCCTCTATGGGCTTCCAAATATCACTTTGCAAATTCCACAAGAACAGTCTTACCGAAAGGCTTCTTGAGGGGAAAGCTGTAACTCTGTGAGATGATATAACAGAACACAAAGCAGTTTCTCAGACAGCTTCTTTCCAGTTTTTAACTGAAGATATTCCTTTTTCACCATAGCCCTCTATGGGCTTCCAAATATCACCTTGCCAATTCCAAAAGAACAGGCTTAGCAAAAGGCTTCTTCAGGGGAATGCTGTAACTCTGTGAGATGAGTTAACACAGAACAAAGCAGTTTCTCAGACTGCTTCTTTCTAGTTTTTAACTGAAGATATTTCCTTTTTCACCATAGCCCTCTATGGGCTCCAAATATCACTTTGTAAATACCCCAAGAACAGCCTTAGTGAAAGGCTTCGTGAAGGGAAATCTGTAACTCTGTTAGATGAATTAACAGAAAACAAAGCAGTGTCTCAGAAAGCTTCTTTCCCGTTTTTAACGGAGGATATTTCCTTTTTCACCATAGCCCTCTAAGGGCTTACAAATATCACTTTGCAAATTCCAGAAGAACAGTCTTAGGGAAAGGCTTCTGGAGGGGAAAGCTGTAACTCAGTGAGTTAAATTAACAGAACACAAAGCAGTTTCTGAGAAAGTTCTTTCCAGTTTTTAACTGAAGAAATTTCCTTTTTCACCATAGTCCTATTTGGGCTTCCAAATATCACTTTGCAAATCCCACAAGACCAGTCTTATCGAAAGGCTTCTTGAAGGGAAAGCTGTAATTCTGTGAGATGAATTATCAGAACACAAAGCAGTTTCTCAGAAATCTTCTTTCCGGTTTTTAACTGAAGATATTTCCTTTTTCACCGAAGCCCTCTAGGGGCTTCCAAATATCACTTTGCAAATTCCACAAAAACAATCTTAGCGAATGACTTCTGTAGGGGAATGCTGTAAGTCTGTTAGATAAATTAACAGAACACAAAGCAGTGTCTTAGAAATCTTCTTCCCAGTTTTTAACGGAAGATATTCCCTTTTTCTCCGTAGCCCACTATGGGCTTCCAAATACCACTTTGCAAATTCCACATAACAGACTTACCGAAAAACTTCTTGAGAAGAAAACTGTAACCCTGTGAGATGAATTACCAGAACACAAAGCAGTTTCTCAGAAAGTTTCTTTCCAGTTTTTAACTGAAGATATTTCCTTTTTCACCATGGCCCTCTATGGGCTCCAAATATCACTTTGCAAATTGCACAAGAACAGCCTTAGCGAATGGCTTCTTGAGGGAAAATTTGTAACTCTGGGATACGAAATAAGAGAACACAAAGCAGTTCCTCAGAAAGCTTCTTTTCAGTTTTTATCTTAGGATATTTTCTTTTTCACCATAGCTCTCTTTGGGCTTCCAAACATCATTTTGCAAATTCCACAAGAACAGTCTTAGCGAAAGGCTTCTGGATGGGAAAGTTTTAACTCTGTGAGATGAATTAACAGAACACAAAGCAGTTTCTCAGAAAGCTTCTTTCCAGTTTTTAACTGAAGATATTTCCTTTTTCACCGTAGCCCTCTATGGGCTTCCAAATATCACATTGCAAATCACACAAGAACAGTCTTAACGAAAGACTTCTTGAGGGGAATGCTGTAACTCGGTTAGACTTATTAACAGAACACACGGCAGTATCTCAGAATGCTTCTTTCCAGTTTTTAACGGAAGATATTTCCTTTTTCACCATAGCCCTCTAAGGGCTTCCAAATATCACTTTGCAAATTCCAAAAGAGCAGTCTTATCGAAAGGCTTCTGGAGCGGAAGGCTGTAACTCTCTGAAATGAATTAACAGTACACAGAGCTGTTTCTCAGAAAGCTTCTTTGCAGTTTTCAACCGAAGATATTTCCTTTTTCCCCTTAAGCCTCTATGGGTTTCCAAATATCACTTAGAAAATCACACAAGAACAGTCTTTGCGAAAGGCTTCTTGAGGGGAAAGCTGTATCTCGGTGAGATGTATTAACAGAACACACGGCAGTTTCACAGAATGCTTCTTCAGAGTTTTAACGGAAGATATTTCCTTTTTCACCATAGACTTCTATGGGCTTCCATATATCACATTGCAAATTCCACAAGAACAGTCTTAACGAAAGGCTTCTAGAGGGGAAAGCTGTTACTCTGTGAGATGAATTTAAAGAACACAAAGCAGATTCTCAAAAATCTTCTTTCCAGTTTTAAACTGAAGATATTTCCTTTTCACCGTAGCCCCCTATGGGCTCCAAAATAACACTTTGCATATTCCAGAGGAACAGTCTTAGCGAAAGGCTTCTTGAGCGGAAAGCAGTAACTCTATGAGATGAATTAACAAAACACAAAGCAGTTTCTCAGAAATCTCCTTTCAACTTTTTAACTGAGGATATTTCCTTTTTCACTATAGCCCTCTAATGGCTTCCAAATATCACTTTGCAAATTCCACAAGAAGTGTCTTAGCGAAAGGCTTCTTGAGGGGAAAGCTGTATCACCGTGATGTGAATTAACAGAACTCAAAGCAGTTTCTCAGAAAGCTTCTTTCCAGTTTTTAACTGAGGATATTTTCTTTGTCACCATAGCCCTCTATGGTCGTCCAATTATCAGTTTGCAAATTCCACAAGAACAGTCTTCGCGAAAGGCGTCTTGAGGGAAAGCTGTAACACTGTGAGATGAATTAACAGATCACAAAGCAGTTTTTCAGAAATCTTCTTTCCAGTTTGTAACTGAAGATATTTCCTTTTTCACCATAGCCCTCTATGGGCATCCAAATATCACTTTGAAAATTACACAAGAAGAGCCTTACAGAAAGGCTTCTTGAGGGGAAAGTTTAACTCTATCAGATAAATTAACATAACACAAAGCAGTTTCTCAGAAAGCTTCTTTCCAGTTTCTAACAGAAGATATTTCTTCTTTCACCATAGCCCTCTATCGCCTTCCAAATATCACTATGCAAATTCCACAAGAACAGTCTTAGAGAAAGGCTTCTTGAGGGGAAAGATGTAACTCTGTGAGGTGAATTAACAGAACACAAAGCAGTTTCTCAGAAAGCTTCTTTTCAGTTTTTATCTTAGGATATTTCCGTTTTCACCATAGCCTTCTATGGGCTTCCAAATATCACTTTGAAAATTCCACAAGAGCCGTCTTAGTGAAAGGCTTTTTGAGGGGAAATCTGTAACTTTGTGAGATGAATTCACAGAACACAAACAGTTTCTTAGAAAGCTTATTTCCACATTTTAACTGAAGATATTTTCTATTTCACCATAGCCCTCTTCTGGCTTCCAAATATCACCTTGAAAATAGCACAAGAACAGTCTTAGCGAAAGGTTTCTTGAGGGGAAAGCTGTATCTCTTTGAGATAAATTAACAGAACACAAAGCAGTTTCTCAGAAAGCTTTTTTCCAGATTTTAACTTAAGATATTTCCTTTTTCACCGTAGCCCTCTTTCGGCTCCCAAATATCAATTTGCAAATTGCACAAGAACAGTCGTAGTGAAAGGCTTCTTGAGGGGAAAGCTGTAACTATGTGAGATGAATTAACAGAACACAAAGCAGTTTCTCAGAAAGCTTCCTTCGAGTTTTTAACTGAAGATATTTCCTTTTTCACAATAGCCCTCTAAGGGCTTCCAAATATCACTCTGAAAATTCCACAACAGCAGTCTTATCGAAAGGCTTTTGGAGGGGAAAGCTGTAACTCTGTGAAATGAATTAACAGAACACAAAGCAGTTTCTCAGAAAGCTTTTTTCCAGTTTTTAACGGAAGATATTTTCCTTTTCACGGTAGACCTCTTTGGGCTTCCAAATATCACTTTGCAAATTCCACAGAACAGTCTTACCGAAAGCCTTCTTGAGGGGAAAGCTGTAACTCTGTGAGATGAATTAACAGAACACAAAGCAGTTTCTCAGAAAGTCTCTTTCCAGTTTTTAACGGAAGATATTTCCTTTCTCACCAAAGCCCTCTATGGGGTTCTAGATATCACCTTGCAAATTCCACAAGAACAATCTTAGTGATCGGCTTCTTGAGGGGAATGCTACAAATCCGTGAGATGCATTAATAGAACACAATGCAGTTCCTCAGAAAGCTTCTTTTCGGTTTTTATTGTAGGATATTTCCTTTTTCCCCATAGCCCTCTATGGGCTTCCAAATATCACTTTGCAAATTCCACAAGAACAGTCTTATTGAATGGCTTCTTTAGGTGAAAGATGTAACTCTGTGAGATGAATTAACAGAACACAAAGCAGTTTCTCAGAAAGCTTCCTTCCAGTTTTTAACTGAAGATATTTCATTTTTCACCATAGCCCTGCATGGACTTCCAAATAACACATTGCACATTCCAAAAGAACTGTCTTAGGGAAAGGCTTCTTGGTGGGAAAGCTGTAACTGTGTGAGACGAATTAGCAGAACACAGAGCAGTTTCTCAGAAAGCCTCTTTCCCGTTTTTAACGGAAGATATTTCCTTTTCACCATAGCCCTCTATGGGCTTCCAAATATCACTTTGCAAATTACAGAAGAACAGTCTTAGCGAAAGGCTTCTTGAGGGAAGAGCTGTAACACTGTCTGATGAATTAAAGGAAAACAACGCTGTTTCTCTGAAAGCTACTTTCCAGTTTTTAACTGAAGATATTCCCTTTTTCACCATAGCCCTCTATGGGCTTCCAAATATCACTATGCAAATTACACAAGAACAGTCTTATTGAATGTCTTCTTTAAGTGAAAGCTGTAACTCTGTGAGATGAATTAACAGAACACAAAGCAGTTTCTCAGAATGTCTCTTTCCAGTTTTTAACGGAAGATATTTCCTTTCTCACCAAAGCCCTCTATGGGCTTCTAGATATCACCTTGCAAATTCCACAAGAACAATCTTAGTGATCGGCTTCTTGAGGGGAATGCTACAACTCCATGCGATGAATTAATAGAACACAATGCAGTTTCTCAGAAAGCTTCTTTTCGGTTTTTATTGTAGGATATTTCCTTTTTCACCATAGCCCTCTATGGGCTTCCAAATATCACTGCAAATTCCACAAGAACAGTCTTATTGAATGGCTATTGAATGGCTTCTTTAGGTGAAAGCTGTAACTCTGTGAGATGAATTAACAGAACACAAAGCAGTTTCTCAGAAAGCTTCTTTTCAGGTTTTATGTAGGATATTTCCTTTCTCACCATAGCCCTCTAAGGGCTTTCAAATATCACTTTGAAAATTCCACAAGAACAGTCTTAGTGAGAGGCTTCTTGAGGGGAAAGCTGTAACTCTGTGAGATGAATTAACAGAACACAAAGCAGTTTCTCAGAAAGCTTCCTTCCAGTTTTTAACTGAAGATATTTCATTTTTCACCATAGCCCTGCATGGACTTCCAAATAACACATTGCACATTCCAAAAGAACTGTCTTAGGGAAAGGCTTCTTGGGAAAGCTGTAACTGTGTGAGACGAATTCGCAGAACACAGAGCAGTTTCTCAGAAAGCCTCTTTCCCGTTTTTAACGGAAGATATTTCCTTTTCACCATAGCCCTCTATGGGCTTCCAAATATCACTTTGCAAATTACAGAAGAACAGTCTTAGCGAAAGGCTTCTTGAGGGGAGAGCTGTAACACTGTCTGATGAATTAACGGAAAACAACGCTGTTTCTCTGAAAGCTACTTTCCAGTTTTTAACTGAAGATATTCCCTTTTTCACCATAGCCCTCTATGGGCTTCCAAATATCACTTTGCAAATTACACAAGAACAGTCTTATCGAAAGGCTTCTGGAGGGGAAAGCTGTAACTCTGTGAGATGAATTAAAGAACACAAAGCAGTTTCTCAGAAAGCTTCTTCCCAGTTTTTAACGGAAGATAATTCCATTTTCACCATCGCCCTCTATGGGCTTCCAAATATCACTTTGCAAATTCCACAAGAACAGTCTTAGCGAAAGGCTTCATGAGGGGAAAGCAGTTACTCTGTGAGATGAATTAACAGAACATGAAACAGTTTCTCAGAAAGTTTCTTTCCAATTTTTAACGGAAGATATTTCCTTTTACACCATAGCCATCTAAGGGCTTCCAAATATCACTTTGCCAATTCCACAAAAACAGTCTTAGCAAAAGGCTTGTTGAGGGGAAAGCTGTAACTCGGCGACATGAATTAACAGAACACAAAGTAGTTTCTCAGAATGCTTCTTTCCCATTTTTAACGGAAGATATATCCTTTTTCACCGTAGCCCTCTATGGGCTTACAAATATAACTTTGCAAATTCCACAAGAACAGTCTTAGCGAAAGGCTTCTTGAGGGGATAGCTGTAAATCTGTGAGATGAATTAAGAGAACACAAAGCAGTTTCTCAGAAAGCTTCTTTCCAGTTTTTAACGGAAGATATTTCTTTTTTCACCATAGCCCTCTATGGGCTTCCAATTATCACTTTGCAAATTCCACAAGAACAGCCTTAGCAAAAGGCTTCTTGAAGGGAAAGCTGTAACTCAGAAAAAATCTTTCCTGTTTTTAACGGATGATATTTTCTTTTTCACCATAGCCCTCTATGGGCTTCTGAATATCACTTTGCAAATTCCACAAGAACAGTCTTAGCGAAAGGCTTCTTGAGGGGAATGCTGTAATTCAGTGAGATGAATTAAGAGAACACAAAGTAATTTCTAGAAAGCTTCTTTCCGGTTTTTAACGGAAGATATTTCCTTTTTCATCATCGCCCTCTAAGGAATTACAAATATCACTTTGCAAATTCCATAATAACAGCCTTAGTGAAAGGCTTCTTGAAGGGAAAGCAGTAACTCTGTGAGGTGAATTAACAGAACAGAAAGCAGTTTCTCAGAAAGCTTCCTTCGAGTTTTTAACTGAAGATATTTCCTTTTTCTCCATAGCCGCCAATGGCTTCCAAATATCACTTTGCAAATTCCACAAGAACAGACTTAGCAAAAGGATTGTTGAAGGGAAAGCTGTAACTCTGTGAGATGAATTAACAGAACACAAAGCAGTTTCTCAGACAGCTTCTTTCCAGTTTTTAACTGAAGATAATTCCTTTTTCCATATAGCCCTCTATGGTCTTCCAAATATCACTTTGCAAATTCCACAAGAACAGCCTTAGCGAAAGGCCTCATGAAGGAAAAGCTGTAACTCTGTGAGTTGAATTAACCGAACACAAAGCAGTTTCTCAGAAAGCTTCTTTCCAGTTATTAACTGAAGATATTTCCATTCTCTCCATAGCCCTCTATGGGCTTCCAAATATCACTTTGCCAATTCCCCAAGAACAGCCTTAGCGAAAGGCTTCTTGAAGGGAAAGCTGTAACTCTGTGACATGAATTAACAGAACACAAAGCAGTTTCTCAGACAGCTTCTTTCCAGTTTTTAACTTAGGATATTTCCTTTTTCACCGTAGCCCTCTATGGGCTTCCAAATATCACTTTGCAAATTTCACAAGAAGAGTCTTAGCGAAACGCTTCTTGAGGGGAGAGCAGTAACTCAGAGAGATGAATTAACAGAACACAAAGCAGTTTCTCAGAAACTTTCTTTCCAGTTTTTAACGGAAGATATTTCCTTTTTCATCATCGCCCTCTAAGGACTTACAAGTATCACTTTGCAAATTCCATAATAACAGCCTTAGTGAAAGGCTTCTTGAAGGGAAAGCAGTAACTCTGTGAGGTGAATTAACAGAACAGAAAGCAGTTTCTCAGAAAGCTACCTTCGAGTTTTTAACTGAAGATATTTCCTTTTTCACCATAGCCCTCTATGGGCTTCCAAATATCACTTTGCAAATTCCACAAGAACAGTCTTACCGAAAGGCTTCTTGAGGGGAAGGCTGTAACTCTGTGAGATGAATTAACAGAACACAAAGCAGTTTCTCAGACAGCTTCTTTCCAGTTTTTAACTGAAGATATTCCTTTTTCACCATAGCCCTCTATGGGCTTCCAAATATCACCTTGCCAATTCCAAAAGAACAGGCTTAGCAAAAGGCTTCTTCAGGGGAATGCTGTAACTCTGTGAGATGAATTAACACAGAACAAAGCAGTTTCTCAGACTGCTTCTTTCTAGTTGTTAACTGAAGATATTTCCTTTTTCACCATAGCCCTCTATGGGCTCCAAATATCACTTTGTAAATACCCCAAGAACAGCCTTAGTGAAAGGCTTCGTGAAGGGAAATCTGTAACTCTGTTAGATGAATTAACAGAAAACAAAGCAGTTTCTCAGAAAGCGTCTTTCACGTTTTTAACGGAAGATATTTCCTTTTCCAACATAGCCCTCTAAGGGCTTACAAATATCATTTTGTAAATTCCACAAGAACAGCCTTAGCAAAAGGATTCTTGAAGGGAAAGCTGTAACTCTGTTAGATGAATTAACAGAACACAAAGCAGTTTCTGAGAAAGTTCTTTCCAGTTTTTAACTGAAGAAATTTCCTTTTTCACCATAGTCCTATTTGGGCTTCCAAATATCACTTTGCAAATCCCACAAGACCAGTCTTATCGAAAGGCTTCTTGAAGGGAAAGCTGTAATTCTGTGAGATGAATTATCAGAACACAAAGCAGTTTCTCAGAAATCTTCTTTCCAGTTTTTAACTGAAGATATTTCCTTTTTCACCGAAGCCCTCTAGGGGCTTCCAAATATCACTTTGCAAATTCCACAAAAACAATCTTAGCGAATGACTTCTGTAGGGGAATGCTGTAAGTCTGTTAGATAAATTAACAGAACACAAAGCAGTGTCTTAGAAATCTTCTTCCCAGTTTTTAACGGAAGATATTCCCTTTTTCTCCGTAGCCCACTATGGGCTTCCAAATACCACTTTGCAAATTCCACATAACAGACTTACCGAAAAGCTTCTTGAGAAGAAAACTGTAACCCTGTGAGATGAATTACCAGAACACAAAGCAGTTTCTCAGAAAGTTTCTTTCCAGTTTTTAACTGAAGATATTTCCTTTTTCACAATGGCCCTCTATGGGCTCCAAATATCACTTTGCAAATTGCACAGGAACAGCCTTAGCGAATGGCTTCTTGAGGGAAAATTTGTAACTCTGGGATAAGAAATAAGAGAACACAAAGCAGTTCCTCAGAAAGCTTCTTTTCAGTTTTTATCTTAGGATATTTTCTTTTTCACCATAGCTCTCTTTGGGCTTCCAAACGTCATTTTGCAAATTCCACAAGAACAGTCTTAGCGAAAGGCTTCTGGAGGGGAAACTTTTAACTCTGTGAGATGAATTAACAGAACACAAAGCAGTTTCTCAGAAAGCTTCTTTCCAGTTTTTAACTGAAGATATTTCCTTTTTCACCGTAGCCCTCTATGGGCTTCCAAATATCACATTGCAAATCACACAAGAACAGTCTTAACGAAAGACTTCTTGAGGGGAATGCTGTAACTCGGTTAGACTTATTAACAGAACACACGGCAGTATCTCAGAATGCTTCTTTCCAGTTTTTAACGGAAGATATTTCCTTTTTCACCATAGCCCTCTAAGGGCTTCCAAATATCACTTTGCAAATTCCAAAAGAGCAGTCTTATCGAAAGGCTTCTGGAGCGGAAGGCTGTAACTCTCTGAAATGAATTAACAGAACACAGAGCTGTTTCTCAGAAAGCTTCTTTGCAGTTTTCAACCGAAGAGATTTCCTTTTTCCCCTTAAGCCTCTATGGGTTTCCAAATATCACTTAGAAAATCACACAAGAACAGTCTTTGCGAAAGGCTTCTTGAGGGGAAAGCTGTATCTCGGTGAGATGTATTAACAGAACACACGGCAGTTTCACAGAATGCTTCTTCAGAGTTTTAACGGAAGATATTTCCTTTTTCACCATAGCCTTCTATGGGCTTCCATATATCACATTGCAAATTCCACAAGAACAGTCTTAACGAAAGGCTTCTAGAGGGGAAAGCTGTTACTCTGTGAGATGAATTTAAAGAACACAAAGCAGATTCTCAAAAATCTTCTTTCCAGTTTTAAACTGAAGATATTTCCTTTTCACCGTAGCCCCCTATGGGCTCCAAAATAACACTTTGCATATTCCAGAGGAACAGTCTTAGCGAAAGGCTTCTTGAGCGGAAAGCAGTAACTCTATGAGATGAATTAGCAAAACACAAAGCAGTTTCTCAGAAATCCCCTTTCAACTTTTTAACTGAGGATATTTCCTTTTTCACTATAGCCCTCTAATGGCTTCCAAATATCACTTTGCAAATTCCACAAGAAGTGTCTTAGCGAAAGGCTTCTTGAGGGGAAAGCTGTATCTCCGTGATGTGAATTAACAGAACTCAAAGCAGTTTCTCAGAAAGCTTCTTTCCAGTTTTTAACTGAGGATATTTTCTTTGTCACCATAGCCCTCTATGGTCGTCCAATTATCAGTTTGCAAATTCCACAAGAACAGTCTTCGCAAAAGGCGTCTTGAGGGAAAGCTGTAACACTGTGAGATGAATTAACAGATCACAAAGCAGTTTTTCAGAAATCTTCTTTCCAGTTTGTAACTGAAGATATTTCCTTTTTCACCATAGCCCTCTATGGGCTTCCAAATATCACTTTGCAAATTACACAAGAAGAGCCTTACAGAAAGGCTTCTTGAGGGGAAAGTTTATCTCTATAAGATAAATTAACAGAACACAAAGCAGTTTCTCAGAAAGCTTCTTTCCAGTATTTAACAGAAGATATTTCTTCTTTCACCATAGCCCTCTATCGCCTTCCAAATATCACTATGCAAATTCCACAAGAACAGTCTTAGAGAAAGGCTTCTTGAGGGGAAAGATGTAACTCTGTGAGGTGAATTAACAGAACACAAAGCAGTTTCTCAGAAAGCTTCTTTTCAGTTTTTATCTTAGGATATTTCCGTTTTCACCATAGCCTTCTATGGGCTTCCAAATATCACTTTGAAAATTCCACAAGAGCCGTCTTAGTGAAAGGCTTTTTGAGGGGAAATCTGTAACTTTGTGAGATGAATTCACAGAACACAAACAGTTTCTTAGAAAGCTTATTTCCACATTTTAACTGAAGATATTTTCTATTTCACCATAGCCCTCTTCTGGCTTCCAAATATCACCTTGAAAATAGCACAAGAACAGTCTTAGCGAAAGGTTTCTTGAGGGGAAAGCTGTATCTCTTTGAGATAAATTAACAGAACACAAAGCAGTTTCTCAGAAAGCTTTTTTCCAGATTTTAACTTAAGATATTTCCTTTTTCACCGTAGCCCTCTTTCGGCTCCCAAATATCAATTTGCAAATTGCACAAGAACAGTCGTAGTGAAAGGCTTCTTGAGGGGAAAGCTGTAACTATGTGAGATGAATTAACAGAACACAAAGCAGTTTCTCAGAAAGCTTCCTTCGAGTTTTTATCTGAAGATATTTCCTTTTTCACCATAGCCCTCTAAGGGCTTCCAAATATCACTCTGAAAATTCCACAACAGCAGTCTTATCGAAAGGCTTTTGGAGGGGAAAGCTGTAACTCTGTGAAATGAATTAACAGAACACAAAGCAGTTTCTCAGAAAGCTTTTTTCCAGTTTTTAACGGAAGATATTTTCCTTTTCACGGTAGACCTCTTTGGGCTTCCAAATATCACTTTGCAAATTCCACAAGAACAGTCTTACCGAAAGCCTTCTTGAGGGGAAAGCTGTAACTCTGTGAGATGAATTAACAGAACACAAAGCAGTTTCTCAGAAAGTCTCTTTCAAGTTTTTAACGGAAGATATTTCCTTTCTCACCAAAGCCCTCTATGGGCTTCTAGATATCACCTTGCAAATTCCACAAGAACAATCTTAGTGATCGGCTTCTTGAGGGGAATGCTACAACTCCGTGCGATGAATTAATAGAACACAATGCAGTTCCTCAGAAAGCTTCTTTTCGGTTTTTATTGTAGGATATTTCCTTTTTCCCCATAGCCCTCTATGGGCTTCCAAATATCACTTTGCAAATTCCACAAGAACAGTCTTATTGAATGGCTTCTTTAGGTGAAAGCTGTAACTCTGTGAAATGAATTAACAGAACACAAAGCAGTTTCTCAGAAAGCTTCCTTCCAGTTTTTAACTGAAGATATTTCATTTTTCACCATAGCCCTGCATGGACTTCCAAATAACACATTGCACATTCCAAAAGAACTGTCTTAGGGAAAGGCTTCTTGGTGGGAAAGCTGTAACTGTGTGAGACGAATTAGCAGAACACAGAGCAGTTTCTCAGAAAGCCTCTTTCCCGTTTTTAACGTAAGATATTTCCTTTTCACCATAGCCCTCTATGGGCTTCTAGATATCACCTTGCAAATTCAACAAGAACAATCTTAGTGATCGGCTTCTTGAGGGGAATGCTACAACTCCGTGCGATGAATTAATAGAACACAATGCAGTTTCTCAGAAAGCTTCTTTTCGGTTTTTATTGTAGGATATTTCCTTTTTCACCATAGCCCTCTATGGGCTTCCAAATATCACTTTGCAAATTCCACAAGAACAGTCTTATTGAATGGCTTCTTTAGGTGAAAGCTGTAACTCTGTGAGATGAATTAACAGAACACAAAGCAGTTTCTCAGAAAGCTTCTTTTCAGGTTTTATGTAGGATATTTCCTTTCTCACCATAGCCCTCTAAGGGCTTTCAAATATCACTTTGAAAATTCCACAAGAACAGTCTTAGGGAGAGGCTTCTTGAGGGGAAAGCTGTAACTCTGTGAGATGAATTAACAGAACACAAAGCAGTTTCTCAGAAAGCTTCCTTCCAGTTTTTAACTGAAGATATTTCATTTTTCACCATAGCCCTGCATGGACTTCCAAATAACACATTGCACATTCCAAAAGAACTGTCTTAGGGAAAGGCTTCTTGGGAAAGCTGTAACTGTGTGAGACGAATTTGCAGAACACAGAGCAGTTTCTCAGAAAGCCTCTTTCCCGTTTTTAACGGAAGATATTTCCTTTTCACCATAGCCCTCTATGGGCTTCCAAATATCACTTTGCAAATTACAGAAGAACAGTCTTAGCGAAAGGCTTCTTGAGGGGAGAGCTGTAACACTGTCTGATGAATTAACGGAAAACAACGCTGTTTCTCTGAAAGCTACTTTCCAGTTTTTAACTGAAGATATTCCCTTTTTCACCATAGCCCTCTATGGGCTTCCAAATATCACTTTGCAAATTACACAAGAACAGTCTTATCGAAAGGCTTCTGGAGGGGAAAGCTGTAACTCTGTGAGATGAATTAAAGAACACAAAGCAGTTTCTCAGAAAGCTTCTTCCCAGTTTTTAACGGAAGATAATTCCATTTTCACCATCGCCCTCTATGGGCTTCCAAATATCACTTTGCAAATTCCACAAGAACAGTCTTAGCGAAAGGCTTCATGAGGGGAAAGCAGTTACTCTGTGAGATGAATTAACAGAACATGAAACAGTTTCTCAGAAAGTTTCTTTCCAATTTTTAACGGAAGATATTTCCTTTTACACCATAGCCATCTAAGGGCTTCCAAATATCACTTTGCCAATTCCACAAAAACAGTCTTAGCAAAAGGCTTGTTGAGGGGAAAGCTGTAACTCGGCGACATGAATTAACAGAACACAAAGTAGTTTCTCAGAAAGCTTCTTTCCCGTTTTTAACGGAAGATATTTCCTTTTTCACCGTAGCCCTCTATGGGCTTACAAATATAACTTTGCAAATTCCACAAGAACAGTCTTAGCGAAAGGCTTCTTGAGGGGATAGCTGTAAATCTGTGAGATGAATTAAGAGAACACAAAGCAGTTTCTCAGAAAGCTTCTTTCCAGTTTTTAACGGAAGATATTTCCTTTTTCACCATAGCCCTCTATGGGCTTCTGAATATCACTTTGCAAATTCCACAAGAACAGTCTTAGCGAAAGGCTTCTTGAGGGGAATGCTGTAATTCAGTGAGATGAATTAAGAGAACACAAAGCAATTTCTAGAAAGCTTCTTTCCGGTTTTTAACGGAAGATATTTCCTTTTTCATCATCGCCCTCTAAGGAATTACAAATATCAGTTTGCAAATTCCATAATAACAGCCTTAGTGAAAGGCTTCTTGAAGGGAAAGCAGTAACTCTGTGAGGTGAATTAACAGAACAGAAAGCAGTTTCTCAGAAAGCTTCCTTCGAGTTTTTAACTGAAGATATTTCCTTTTTCTCCGTAGCCGCCAATGGCTTCCAAATATCACTTTGCAAATTCCCCAAGAACAGACTTAGCAAAAGGATTGTTGAAGGGAAAGCTGTAACTCTGTGAGATGAATTAACAGAACACAAAGCAGTTTCTCAGACAGCTTCTTTCCAGTTTTTAACTGAAGATAATGCCTTTTTCCATATAGCCCTCTATGGTCTTCCAAATATCACTTTGCAAATTCCACAAGAACAGCCTTAGCGAAAGGCCTCATGAAGGAAAAGCTGTAACTCTGTGAGTTGAATTAACCGAACACAAAGCAGTTTCTCAGAAAGCTTCTTTCCAGTTATTAAAGGAAGATATTGCCTTTTTCAAAATAGCCCTCTATGGGTTTCGAAATATCCCTTTGCAAATTCCACAAGAACAGTCTTAGCGAAAGGCTTCTTGAGGGGAATGCTGTAACTCTGTGAGATGAATTAACAGAACACAAAGCAGTCTCTCAGAAAGCTTCTTTCCAGTTTTTAACTGAAGATATTTCCATTCTCTCCATAGCCCTCTATGTTCTTCCAAATATCACTTTGCCAATTCCCCAAGAACAGCCTTAGCGAAAGGCTTCTTGAAGGGAAAGCTGTAACTCTGTGACATGAATTAACAGAACACAAAGCAGTTTCTCAGACAGCTTCTTTCCAGTTTTTAACTTAGGATATTTCCTTTTTCACCGTAGCCCTCTATGGGCTTCCAAATATCACTTTGCAAATTTCACAAGAAGAGTCTTAGCGAAACGCTTCTTGAGGGGAAAGCAGTAACTCAGAGAGATGAATTAACAGAACACAAAGCAGTTTCTCAGAAACTTTCTTTCCAGTTTTTAACGGAAGATATTTCCTTTTTCACCATAGCCCTCTATGGGCTTCCAAATATCTCTTTGCAAATTCCACAAGAACAGTCTTAGAGAAAGGCTTTTTGAGGGGAAATCTGTAACTCTGTGAGATGAATTAACAGAACACAATGTAGTTTCAAAGAAAGCTTCTTTCCAGTTTTTAACGGAAGATATTTCCTTTTTCACCATAGCCCTCTATGGGCATCCAAATATCACTTTGCAAATTCCACAAGAACAGTCTTAGCAAAAGGCTTCTTGAGGGGAAAGCTGTAACTCTGTGAGATGAATTAACAGAACACAAAGCAGTTTCTCAGACAGCTTCTTTCCAGTTTTTAACTGAAGATATTCCTTTTTCACCATAGCCCTCTATGGGCTTCCAAATATCACCTTGCCAATTCCAAAAGAACAGGCTTAGCAAAAGGCTTCTTCAGGGGAATGCTGTAACTCTGTGAGATGAATTAACACAGAACAAAGCAGTTTCTCAGACTGCTTCTTTCTAGTTGTTAACTGAAGATATTTCCTTTTTCACCATAGCCCTCTATGGGATCCAAATATCACTTTGTAAATACCCCAAGAACAGCCTTAGTGAAAGGCTTCGTGAAGGGAAATCTGTAACTCTGTTAGATGAATTAACAGAAAACAAAGCAGTTTCTCAGAAAGCGTCTTTCACGTTTTTAACGGAAGATATTTCCTTTTCCAACACAGCCCTCTAAGGGCTTACAAATATCATTTTGTAAATTCCACAAGAACAGCCTTAGCAAAAGGATTCTTGAAGGGAAAGCTGTAACTCTGTTAGATGAACTAACAGAACACAAAGCAGTTTCTGAGAAAGTTCTTTCCAGTTTTTAACTGAAGAAATTTCCTTTTTCACCATAGTCCTATTTGGGCTTCCAAATATCACTTTGCAAATCCCACAAGACCAGTCTTATCGAAAGGCTTCTTGAAGGGAAAGCTGTAATTCTGTGAGATGAATTATCAGAACACAAAGCAGTTTCTCAGAAATCTTCTTTCCAGTTTTTAACTGAAGATATTTCCTTTTTCACCGAAGCCCTCTAGGGGCTTCCAAATATCACTTTGCAAATTCCACAAAAACAATCTTAGCGAATGACTTCTGTAGGGGAATGCTGTAAGTCTGTTAGATAAATTAACAGAACACAAAGCAGTGTCTTAGAAATCTTCTTCCCAGTTTTTAACGGAAGATATTTCCTTTTTCTCCGTAGCCCACTATGGGCTTCCAAATATCACTTTGCATATTCCACATAACAGACTTACCGAAAAAGCTTCTTGAGAAGAAAACTGTAACCCTGTGAGATGAATTACCAGAACACAAAGCAGTTTCTCAGAATTTTTCTTTCCAGTTTTTAACTGAAGATATTTCCTTTTTCACCATGGCCCTCTATGGGCTCCAAATATCACTTTGCAAATTGCACAAGAACAGTCTTAGCGAATGGCTTCTTGAGGGAAAATTTGTAACTCTGCGATACGAAATAAGAGAACACAAAGCAGTTCCTCAGAAAGCTTCTTTTCAGTTTTTATCTTAGGATAATTTCTTTTTCACCATAGCTCTCTTTGGGCTTCCAAACATCATTTTGCAAATTCCACAAGAACAGTCTTAGCGAAAGGCTTCTGGAGGGGAAACTTTTAACTCTGTGAGATGAATTAACAGAACACAAAGCAGTTTCTCAGAAAGCTTCTTTCCAGTTTTTAACTGAAGATATTTCCTTTTTCACCGTAGCCCTCTATGGGCTTCCAAATATCACATTGCAAATCACACAAGAACAGTCTTAACGAAAGACTTCTTGAGGGGAATGCTGTAACTCGGTTAGACTTATTAACAGAACACACGGCAGTATCTCAGAATGCTTCTTTCCAGTTTTTAACGGAAGATATTTCCTTTTTCACCATAGCCCTCTAAGGTCTTCCAAATATCACTTTGCAAATTCCAAAAGAGCAGTCTTATCGAAAGGCTTCTGGAGCGGAAGGCTGTAACTCTCTGAAATGAATTAACAGAACACAGAGCTGTTTCTCAGAAAGCTTCTTTGCAGTTTTCAACCGAAGAGATTTCCTTTTTCCCCTTAAGCCTCTATGGGTTTCCAAATATCACTTAGAAAATCACACAAGAACAGTCTTTGCGAAAGGCTTCTTGAGGGGAAAGCTGTATCTCGGTGAGATGTATTAACAGAACACACGGCAGTTTCACAGAATGCTTCTTCAGAGTTTTAACGTAAGATATTTCCTTTTTCACCATAGCCTTCTATGGGCTTCCATATATCACATTGCAAATTCCACAAGAACAGTCTTAACGAAAGGCTTCTAGAGGGGAAAGCTGTTACTCTGTGAGATGAATTTAAAGAACACAAAGCAGATTCTCAAAAATCTTCTTTCCAGTTTTAAACTGAAGATATTTCCTTTTCACCGTAGCCCCCTATGGGCTCCAAAATAACACTTTGCATATTCCAGAGGAACAGTCTTAGCGAAAGGCTTCTTGAGCGGAAAGCAGTAACTCTATGAGATGAATTAGCAAAACACAAAGCAGTTTCTCAGAAATCTCCTTTCAACTTTTTAACTGAGGATATTTCCTTTTTCACTATAGCCCTCTAATGGCTTCCAAATATCACTTTGCAAATTCCACAAGAAGTGTCTTAGCGAAAGGCTTCTTGAGGGGAAAGCTGTATCTCCGTGATGTGAATTAACAGAACTCAAAGCAGTTTCTCAGAAAGCTTCTTTCCAGTTTTTAACTGAGGATATTTTCTTTGTCACCATAGCCCTCTATGGTCGTCCAATTATCAGTTTGCAAATTCCACAAGAACAGTCTTCGCAAAAGGCGTCTTGAGGGAAAGCTGTAACACTGTGAGATGAATTAACAGATCACAAAGCAGTTTTTCAGAAATCTTCTTTCCAGTTTGTAACTGAAGATATTTCCTTTTTCACCATAGCCCTCTATGGGCTTCCAAATATCACTTTGAAAATTACACAAGAAGAGCCTTACAGAAAGGCTTCTTGAGGGGAAAGTTTAACTCTATAAGATAAATTAACAGAACACAAAGCAGTTTCTCAGAAAGCTTCTTTCCAGTTTTTAACAGAAGATATTTCTTCTTTCACCATAGCCCTCTATCGCCTTCCAAATATCACTATGCAAATTCCACAAGAACAGTCTTAGAGAAAGGCTTCTTGAGGGGAAAGATGTAACTCTGTGAGGTGAATTAACAGAACACAAAGCAGTTTCTCAGAAAGCTGCTTTTCAGTTTTTATCTTAGGATATTTCCGTTTTCACCATAGCCTTCTATGGGCTTCCAAATATCACTTTGAAAATTCCACAAGAGCCGTCTTAGTGAAAGGCTTTTTGAGGGGAAATCTGTAACTTTGTGAGATGAATTCACAGAACACAAACAGTTTCTTAGAAAGCTTATTTCCACATTTTAACTGAAGATATTTTCTATTTCACCATAGCCCTCTTCTGGCTTCCAAATATCACCTTGAAAATAGCACAAGAACAGTCTTAGCGAAAGGTTTCTTGAGGGGAAAGCTGTATCTCTTTGAGATAAATTAACAGAACACAAAGCAGTTTCTCAGAAAGCTTTTTTCCAGATTTTAACTTAAGATATTTCCTTTTTCACCGTAGCCCTCTTTCGGCTCCCAAATATCAATTTGCAAATTGCACAAGAACAGTCGTAGTGAAAGGCTTCTTGAGGGGAAAGCTGTAACTATGTGAGATGAATTAACAGAACACAAAGCAGTTTCTCAGAAAGCTTCCTTCGAGTTTTTAACTGAAGATATCTCCTTTTTCACCATAGCCCTCTAAGGGCTTCCAAATATCACTCTGAAAATTCCACAAGAGCAGTCTTATCGAAAGGCTTTTGGAGGGGAAAGCTGTAACTCTGTGAAATGAATTAACAGAACACAAAGCAGTTTCTCAGAAAGCTTTTTTCCAGTTTTTAACGGAAGATATTTTCCTTTTCACGGTAGACCTCTTTGGGCTTCCAAATATCACTTTGCAAATTCCACAAGAACAGTCTTACCGAAAGCCTTCTTGAGGGGAAAGCTGTAACTCTGTGAGATGAATTAACAGAACACAAAGCAGTTTCTCAGAAAGCTTCTTTCCAGATTTTCACTGAAGAAATTTCCTTTTTCAGCCTAGCCCTCTAATGGCTTCCAAATACCACTTTGCAAATCACACAAGAGCACTCTTAACGAAAGGCTTCTTGAGGGGAAAGCTGTAACTCTGTGAGATGAATTAACAGAACAGAAAGCAGTTTCTCAGAATGCTTCTATGCACAGTTTAACTGAAGATATTTCCTTTTTCACCGTAGCCCTCTATGGACTTTCAAATATCACTCTGCAAATCCCACAAGAACAGTCTTAGCGAAAGGCTTCTTGAGGGGAAAGCTGTAACTCGGTGAGGTGTATTAACGGAACACATGGCAGTTTCTCAGAAAGCATCTTTCCAGTTTTTAACGAAAGACATTTCCTTTTTCACCATAGCCTCCTATGGGTTTCCAAATATCACTTTGCAAATTTCACAAGATCAGTCTTAGTGAACGGCTTCTTGAGGGGAAAGCTCTAACCTTGTGAGATGAATTAAGAGAACCCAAAGCCGTATCTCAGAAAGCTTCTTTTCAATTTTTATCTTAGGATATTTCCTTCTTCGAGATAGGCCTCTATGGGCTTCCAAATATCAGATTGCAAATTGCAAAAGAACAGTCTTAGTGAAAGGCTTCTTGAGGGGAAAGCTGAAACTTGGTGAGATGTATTACACCAACTCACGGTAGTTTCTCAGAAACCTTCTTTTCAGTTTTTAACTTAAGATTTTTCCTTTCTCACCATAGCCCTCTATGGGCTTCCAAATATCACTTTGCAAGTTCCCCTAGAACAGCCTTAGTTAACGGCTACTTGAGGGGAAAGCTGTAACTCGGTGGATGTATTAACAGAACACACGGCAGTTCCTCTGAAAGCTTCTTTCCCATTTTTAACGGAAGATATTTCCCTTTTGACCGAAGCCCTCTATGGGTTTGGAAATATCAATTTGCAAATTTCACAAGAATAGTCTTAGTGGGGCACCTTGAGGGAAAAACTGAAACTCTGTAAGATGAACTAACAGAACACAAAGCAGTTTCGCAGAAACCTTCTTTTCGATTTTATCTTAGGATATTTCCATTTTCACCATAGCCCTCTATGGGCATCCATATATCACTTTGCAAATTCCACAAGAACAGTCTTAACAAAAGTCTTCATGAGGGAAAACCTGTAACTCTTTGAGATGAATAAACAGAACACAATGCAGTTTCTCAGAAAGCTTCTTTCCAGTTTTTAACGGAGGATATTTCCTTTTTCACCATTGCCCTCTATGGGCTTCTAAATATCACGTTCTAAATTCCACAAGAACAGTCTTAGTGAAAGGCTTCTTGAGCGAAAGCTATAGCTCTGTGAGATGAATTAAAGGAACACAAAGCAGTTTCTCAGAAAGATTATTTTCAGTTTTTACCTTAGGCTATTTCCTTTTTCACTGTAGACCACTGTTGGCTTCTAAATATCACCTTCCAAATTCCACAAGAACAGTCTTAGGGTAAGGCTTCTTGACGGGAAAGCTGTAACTCTGTGAGACGAATTAACAGAACGCAAGGCAGTTTCTCAGAAATCTTCGTTCCAGTTTTTAACGGCAGTTATTTCCTTTTTCACCATAGCCCTCTATGGGCTTCCAAATAACACTTTGCAAACTCCACAAGAACATTCTTAGCAAAAGGCTTCTAGGGGGAATGCTGTATCTCTGTGAGATGAATTAACAGAAAACAATGCAGTTTCCCAGAAAGCTTCTTTCCACGTTTTAATGGAAGATATTTCCTTTTTCACCATAGCCCTCTACGGGCTTCCAAATATCACTTAGCAATTTCCACAAGAACAGTCTTAGCGAAAAGCTTCTTGAGGCGAAAGCTGTACCTCCGTGAGATGAATTAACAAAACACAAAGCAGTTCCTCAGAAAGCTTCTATACAGTTTTTAACTGAAGATACTTCCTTTTTCACCATAGCCCTCTATTGGCTTCAAAATATCACATTGCAAATTCCACAAGAATTGTCTTAGCGAAAGGCTTCTTGAGGGGAAAGCTGTAATTCTGTGAGATGAATTAACAGAACACAAAGCAGTTTCTCAGAAAGCTTCTTTCCAGTTTTTACCTGAAGATATTTCCTTTTTCACCATAACCATCTATAGGCTTCCAAATATCACTTTGTAAATTACACATGAACAGCCTTAGTGAAAGGCTTCTTGAGAGGAAAGCTGTAACTCTGTGACATCAAATAACAGAACACAAAGCCGTTTCTCAGAAAGCTTCTTTACAGTTTTTAACTGAAGGTATTTCCTTTTTCACCATAGCCCTCTATGGGCTTCCAAATATCACTTTGCAAATAAAACAAGAACAGCCTTCGCGAAAGGCTTCTTGAGAGGGAAGCTGTAACTCTGTGAGATGAACTAACAGAACACAAAGCAGTTTCTCAGAAAGCTTGTTTTCTGTTTTTATCTTAGGATATTTCCATTTTCACCATAGCCCTCTATTGGTTTCGAAATATCAGTTTGCAAATCCCACAAGAACAGTCTTAGGGAAAGGCTTCTTGAGGGGAAAGCTGTAATACTGTGAGATGAAATAACAGAACACAAAGCAGTTTCTCAGAAAGCTTCTTTCCCGTTTTTTTACGGAAGATATTTCAATTTTCACCATAGCGCTCTATTTCCTTGCAAATATCACTTTCCAAATTTCACAAGAACAGTCTTAGTGAACGGCTTCTTGGGGGGAAACCTGTAACACTGTGAGATGAACTAACAAAACACAAAGCAGTTTTTCATAAAGCTTCCTTTCGGTTTTTATCGTAGTATAATTCCTTTTTTCACCATAGCCTTCTATGGGCTTCCAAATATCACTTTGCAAATTCACAAGAACTGTCTGAGTGAACGGCTTCTTGAGGGGATAGCTGTAATTCTGTGAGATGAACTAACAGAACACAAAGCAGTTTCTCAGAAAGCTTCTTTTCGGTTTTTATCTTAGGATATTTCCATTTTCACCACAGCCATCTATGGGCTTCCAAATATCACTTTGCAAATTCCACAAGAACAGTTTTAGCAAAAGGCTTCTTTAGGAGAAAGCTGGAACTCTGTGAGATGAATTAACAGAACACAACACAGTTTCCAGAAAGCTTCTTGTCAGTTTTCAACTGAAGATATTTCCTTTTACACCATTGCCCTCTAAGGGCTTCAAAATATGACTTTGCAAATTCCACAAGAACAGCGTTATTGAAAGGCTTATTGAGGGGAAAGCTGTAACTCTCTGAGATGAATTAACAGAACACAAAGCAGTTTCTCAGAAAGCTTCTTTTCAGTTTTTATCTTAGGATATTTCCTTTTTCACCATAGCCCTCTGTGGGCTTCCAAATATCACTTTGCCAATTCCACAGGAACAGCCTTAGCGAAAGGCTTCTTGAAGGGAAAGATGTAACTCTGTGAGATGAATTAACAGAACACAAAGCCGTTTCTCAGAAAGCTACTTTCCAGTTTTTAACGGAAGAGATTTCCTTTTTCACAATAGCCCTCTATGGGCTTCCAATTATCATATTGCAAATTTCACAAGAACAGTTTTCGCGAAAGGCTTCTTGAGGGGAATGCTATAGATCTGTGAGATGAATTAAGAGAACACAATGCAGTGTCTCAAAAAGTTTCTTTCCAGGTTTTAACTGAAGATATTTCCTTTTTAACCGTAGACTTCTGTGGGCTTCCAATTATCACTTTGCAAATTCCACAAGAACAGTCTTAGCGAAAGGCTTCTTGAGAGGAAAACTATAACTCTGTGAAATGAATTAACAGAACATAGAGCAGTTTCTGATAAAGCTTCCTTTCAGTTTTTATCTCAGGGTATTTCCTTTTAACCATAGTCCTGTATGGGCTTCGAAATATCACGTTTTAAATTCCACAAGAACAGTCTTAGCGAAAGGCTTCTTAAAGGGAAAGCTGTAACACTGTGAGATAAATCCACAGAACACAAAGCCGTTTTTCAGAAAGCTTCTTTCCAGTTTTAAACGGATGAGATTTGCTTTTTCACCATAGCCCTCTATGGGCTTCCAAATATCACTTTGCAAATTTCACAAGAACAGTCTTAGCGAAAGGCTTCTTGAGGGAATGCTGTAACTCTGTGAGATGAATTATGAGAACACAAGGTCGTTTCTCAGAAAGCTTCTTTCCAGTTCTTACATGAATATATTTCCTTTTTCTCCATAGCCCTCTATGGGCTTCGAAATGTCACTTTGCAAATTCCACAAGAACAGTCTTAGCGAAAGGCTTCTTGAGGGGAAAGCTGTAACTCTGTGGGATGAATTAACAGAACACAATGCATTTTCTCAGAAAGCTTCTTTCCCCTTTTAACAGAAGACATTTCCGTTTTCACCGTAGCACTCTATGGGCTTCAAATATCACTGTGCAAATTCCACAAGAACAGTCTTATCGAAAGGCTTCTTGAGGGGAAAGCTGTAACTCTGTGAAATGAATTAAGAGAACACAAAGCCGTTTCTCAACAAGCTTCTTTCCAGTTTTTAACTGAAGAGATTTCCTTTTTCACCATAGCCGTCCATGGGCTTCCAAATATCACTTTGCAAATTCCACAAGAACAGTCTTAGGGAAAGGCTTCTTGAGGGGAAAGCTGTAACCCTGTGAGATGAATTAACAGAGCACAAAGCTGTTTCTCAGAAAGCTTCTTTCCAGTTTTTAACGGAAGACATTTCCTTTTTCACCATAGACTTCTATGAGCTTTCAAATATCACTTTGCATATGCCACCAGAACAGTCTTAGCGAAAGGATTCTTGAGGGGAAATCTGTAACTCTGTGGGATGAATTAACAGAACACAAAGCCGTTTCTCAACAAGCTTCTTTCCAGTTTTTAACTGAAGAGATTTCCTTTTTCACCATAGCCCTCTATGGGCTTCCAAATATCTCTTTGCAAATTCCACAAGAACAGTCTTAGCGAAAGGCTTCTTGAATGGAAAGCTGTAACTCTGTGAGATGAATTAACAGAAGACAAAGCAGTTTCTAAGAAAATTTCCTTTCGGTTTTTATCTTAGGATATTTCCATTTGCACCATTGCTCTCTATGGGCTTCCAAATATCACTTTGCCAATTCCAAAAGAAGAGCCTTTGCGAAAGGCTTCTTGAAAGGAAAGCTGTAAATCTCTGAGATGAATTAACAGAACAGAAAGGAGTTCCTCAGAAAGCTTCTTTTCAGTTTTTATCTTAGGATATTTCCTTTTTCACCATAGCCCCCTAAGGTCTTCCAAATATCACTTTGCAAATTCCACGACAACAGTCTTAGGGAAAGGCTTCTTGAGGAGAAAGCTGTAACTCTGTGAGATGAATTAACAGAACACAAAGCAGTTTCTCAGAAAGCTTCTTTTCTGTTTTTATCTTAGCATACTTCCATTTTCACCATAGACTTCATTGGGCTTCGAAATATCACTTTGCAAATTCCACAAGTACAGTCTTAGCGAAAGGTTTGTTGAGGCGAAAGATGTAACTATGTGAGCTAAATTAACAGAACACAAATCAGTTTCTCAGAAAGCTTCATTCAGTTTTTACCTTAGGATATTTCCTTTTTCACCGTAGCCCTCTATGGGCTCCAAATGTCACTTCGCAAATTCCACAAGAACAGCCTTAGCGATAGGCTTCTTAAGGGGAAAGCTGTAACTCTGTGAGATGAATTAACAGAACACAAAGCAGTTTCTCAGAAAGCTTCTTTCCAGTTTTTAACTGAAGATATTTCCTTTTTCACCATAGCCCTCTAAGGGATTCCAATTATTACTTTGCACATTCCACAAGAACAGCCTTCGCGAAAGTCTTCTTGACGGGAAAGCTGTAAATCTGTGGTTGAATTAACAGAACACAAAGCCGTTTCTCAGAAAGCTTCTTTCCAGTTTTTAACGGAAGTGATTTCCTTTCTCACCATAGCCCTCTATAGGCTTCCAAATACCACTTCGTAAATCCCACGAGAACAGTCTTAGTGAAAGGTTTCTTGAGGGGAAAGTGGTAAATCTGTGGGATGAATTAACAGAACATAAAGCAGTTTCTCAGAAAGCTTCTTTCCAGTTTTTAACTGAAGATATTTCCTTTTTCACCATATACCACTATGGGCTTCCAAATATCTCTTTGTAAATTCCACAAGAACAGTCTTAGCGAAAGACTTCTTGAGAGGAAAGCTGTAAGTCTGTTAGATGAATTAACAGAACACTAAGCCGTTTCTCAGAAAGCTTCTTTCCAGTTTTTAACGGAAGAGATTTCCTTTTTCACAATAGCCCTCTATGGGCTTCCAATTATCATATTGCAAATTACACAAGAACAGTTTTAGCGAAAGGCTTCTTGAGGGGAACGCTGTAGATCTGTGAGATGAATTAAGAGAACACAATGCAGTGTCTCATAAAGTTTCTTTCCAGTTTTTACCTGAAGATATTTCCTTTTTAACCGTAGACTTCTGTGGGCTTCCAATTATCACTTTGCAAATTCCACAAGAACAGTCTTAACGAAAGGCTTCTTGAGAGGAAAGCTATAACTCTGTGAGATGAATTAACAGAACATAAAGCAGTTTCTGATAAAGCTTCCTTTCAGGTTTATCTCAGGGTATATCCTTTTTAACCCTAGCCCTGTATGGGCTTCGAAATATCACGTTTTAAATTCCACAAGAACAGTCTTAGCGAAAGGCTTCTTAAAGGGAAAGCTGTAACACTGTGAGATAAATTCACAGAACACAAAGCCGTTTCTCAGAAAACTTCTTTCCAGTTTAAAACGGATGAGATTTCCTTTTTCACCATAGCCCTCTATGGGCTTCCAAATATCACTTTGCAAATTTCACAAGAACAGTCTTAGCGAAAGGCTTCTTGAGGGGAATGCTCTAACTCTGTGAGATGAATTAAGAGAACACAAGGTCTTTTCTCAGAAAGCTTCTTTCCAGTTCTTACCTCAATATATTTCCTTTTTCTCCATAGCCCTCTATGGGCTTCGAAATATCACTTTGCAAATTCCACAAGAACAGTCTTAGCGAAAGGCTTCTTGAGGGGAAAGCTGTAACTCTGTGAAATGAATTAACAGAACACAATGCATTTTCTCAGAAAGCTTCTTTCCCTTTTTAACAGAAGAGATTTCCTTTTTCACCATAGCACTCTATGGGCTTCAAATATCACTGTGCCAATTCCACAAGAACAGTCTTATCGAAAGGCTTCTTGAGGGGAAAGCTGTAACTCTGTGAAATGAATTAAGAGAACACAAAGCCGTTTCTCAGAAAGCTTCTTTCCAGTTTTTAACTGAAGATATTTCCTTTTTCACCATAGCCCACCATGGGCTTCCAAATATCACTTTGCAAATTACACAAGAACAGTCTTAGCGAAAGGCTTCTTGAGGGGAAAGCTGTAACCCTGTGAGATGAATTAACAGAGCACAAAGCTGTTTCTCAGAAAGCTTCTTTCCAGTTTTTAATGGAAGACATTTCCTTTTTCACCATAGACCTCTATGGGCTTTCAAGTATCACTTTGCATATTCCACCAGAACAGTCTTAGCGAAAGGATTCTTGAGGGGAAATCTGTAACTCTGTGGGATGAATTAAAAGAACACAAAGCCGTTTCTCAGAAAGCTTCTTTCCAGTTTTCAACGGAATTGATTTCCTTTTTTACCATAGCCCTCCATGGGCTTCCAAATATCACTTTGCAAATTCCACAAGAACAGTCTTAGCGAAAGGCTTCTTGAGGGGAAAGCTGTAACTCTGTGAAATGAATTAAGAGAACACAAAGCCGTTTCTCAGAAAGTTTCTTCCCAGTTTTTAACTGTAGATATTTCCTTTTTCACCACAGCCCTCTATGGGCTTCCAAATATCACTTTGCAAATACCACAAGAACACTCTTAGCGAAAGGCTTCCTGAGCGGAAAGCTGTAACTCTGTGAGATGAATTAACAAAACACAATGCAGTTTCTCAGAAAGCTTCCTTTCGGTTTTTATCTTAGGATATTTCCTTTTTCACCATAACCCTCTAGTGGCTCCCAACAGCACTTTGCAAATTCCACAAGAGCCATCTCAGTGAACGGTTTCTTCAGGGGAAAGCTGTAACTCTGTGAGATGAATTAACAGAACACAAAAAGCAGTTTCTCAGAAAAGTTCTTTGCAGTTTTTAACAGAAGAGATTTCCTTTTTCACCATAGCCCTCCAAGGGCACCAAAATATCTCTTTGCAAATTCCACAAGAACAGACTTAGAGAATGGCTACTTAAGGGGAAAGCTGTAACTCTGTGAGATGAATTCACAGAACACAAACCAGTTTCTCAGAAAACTTCTTTTCAGTTTTTATCCTAGGATGCTTCCTTTTTCACCTTAGCCCTGTATGGGCTTCCAAATATCACTTTGCAAATTCCACAAGAACAGTCTTAGCAAAATTCTTCCTGAGGGGAAAGCTGTAACTCTGTGAGATGAATTAACAAAACACAAGGCAGTTTCCCAGAAAGCTTCTTTCCAGTTTTTAACGGAAGATATTCCCTTTTTCACCATAGCCTTCTATTGTCTTCCAAATATCACAATGCCTTTCCAACAAGAACAGTCTTAGGGAAAGGCTTCTTGAGGGGAAAGCTGTAACTCTGTAAGATGAATTAACAGAACAAAAAGCAGTTTCTCAGAAAGCTTCATTTCAGTTTTTATCTTAGGATATTTCCTTTTTCACCATAGCCTTCTATGGGCTTCCAAGTATCACTTTGCAAATTCCACAAGAACAGTCTTAGCAAAAGGTTTTTGAGGGTCAAGCTGTAACTGTGTGAGATAAATTAACAGAACACAAAGCAGTTTTTCAGAAAACTTCTTTTCGGTTTTCATCTAAGGATATATCCTTTTTCACTGTAGACCTCTAAGGGCTTCCAAATATCACTTTGGAAATTCCACAAGAACAGTCTTAGCGAAAGGCTTCTTGAGTGGAAAGCTGTACGACTGAGAGATGTATTAACAGAACACAAAGCAGTGTGTCTGAAAGCTTCTTTCTAGTTTTTCACTGAAGATATTTCCTTTTTCACCATAGCCCTCTATGGGCTTCCAAATATCACTTTGCAAATTCCACAAGAACAGTCTTAGCGAAAGGCTTCTTGAGGGAAACCTGTAACTCTTTCAGATGAATTAACAGAACACAAAGCAGTTTCTCAGAAAGCTCTTTTCCAGTTTTTAACAGAAGATTTCCTTTTTCACCGTAGCCTTTTATGGGCTTCCAAATATCTCTTTGCAAATTCCACAAGAACAGTCTTAGCGAAAGGCTTCTTGAGGGGAAAGCTGCAACTCTGTGAGATGAATTAACAGAACACAAAGCAGTTTGTCAGAAAGCTTGTTTTCTGTTGTTATCTCAGGACATTTTCTTTTCCACCATAGCCCTCTATGGGCTTCAAAATGTCAATTTGAAAATTCCACAGGAACAGTCTTAGTGAACGGCTTCTTGAGGGGAAAGCTGTAGCTCTGTGAGATGAATTAACAGAACATCAAGCAGTTTCTCAGAAAGATTCTTTCCCGTTTTTAACGGAAGATATTTCCTTTTTCAAAATAGCCCTCTAAGGGCTTCGAAATATCACCTTGCAAATTTCACAGAAACAGTCTTAGTGAATGACTTCTTGAGGGGAAAGCTAAAACTCTGTGAGATGAATTAAGAGAACACAATGCAGTTTCTCAGAAAGCTTCTTTTCGGTTTTTATCTTAGGATATTTCCCTTTTTGCCATAACCCTCTATCGGCTTGCAATATCACTTTGCAAATTCCACAAGAACAGTCCATTGAATGGCTTCTTGACGGGAAAGCTGTAACTGTGTGAGATGAATTAACAGAACACAAAGCAGTTTCTCAGAAAGTTTCTTTCCAGTTTTTATCTGAAGATAGTTCCTTTTCACACTCGCCCTCTATGGGCTTCAAATATCACTTTGCAAACTCCACAAGAACAGTCTAAGTGATCGATTTCTTGAGGGGAAAACTGTAACTCTGTGAGATGAATTAACAGAACACAAAGTAGTTTCTCAGAATGCTTCTTTGCGGTTTTTATCTGAGGACACTTCCTTTTTCACCATAGCCCTGTATGGGCATTCCAATGTCACTTTGCTGATTCCACAAGAACAGTCTTAGTGAACGACTTCCTGAGGGGAAAGCTGTAACTCTGTGAGAAGAATGAACAGAACACAAAGCCGTTTCTCAGAAAGCTTCCTTTCAATTTTTATCTTAGGATATTTCCGTTTTCACCATAGTTCTCTAAGCGCTTCCAAATATCACTTTGCAAATTCCACAAGAGCAGATTTAGCGAAAGGCTTCTAGAGGGGAAAGCTGTAACTCTGTGAGTTGAAATAACAGAACACAAAGCAGTTTCTCAGAAATCTTCTTTCCAGTTTTTAACTGAAGTTATTTCCTTTTCCACCATAGCCCACTATGGGCATCCAAATATCACATTTCAAATTCCACAAGAACAGTCTTAGTTGAAGGGCTCCTTGAGGGGAAAGCTGTATCACTGTGAGATGAATTAACAGAACACAAAGAGGTTTCTCAGAAAGCTTCTGTCCAGTTTTTAACCCAAGATATCTCCTTTTTCACTCTAGCCCTCTGTGTATTTCCAAATATCACTTTGCAAATTCCACAGGAACAGTCTTAGTGATCCACTTCTTGTGGGGAAAGGAGTAAATCTGTGAGATGAATTAACAGAACACAAAGCCTTTTTTCAGAAAGCTTGTTTCCATTTTTTAACTGAAGATATTTTCGTTTTCACCCTTAGCCCTCTTTGGGCTGCGGAATATCATTTTGCAAATTCCGCAAGAACAGTCTTAGTGAACGGCTTCTTGAGGGGCAACCTGTAACTCTGTGAGATGAATTAACAGAACACAAAGCAGTTTCTCAAAAAGCTTCTTTCCTGTTTTTATCTGAAGATATTTCCTTTTCACCGTAGCCCTCTATGGGTTTCCAAATATCACTTTGTAAAGTCCCCAAGAACAGTCTTACCAAAAGCCTTCTTGAGGGGAAAGCTGAAATTCGGAGAGATGAATTCACAGAACACAAATAAGTTTCGCAGAAAGCTTCTTTCTCACATTTAGCGATGGATATTTTCTTTAATCTTATAGTCTTCAAAGGGATACGAAATAACAGTCCTCATATTAAACAGAAATAAGGCTAGCAAACAGCTCTACGAAATACAACTGTAGCTCAGTGAGTGGAAGTCACATATCTCAAAGCAGTTCCTCTGAAACCCTTTTTTAGTTTTTAACAGAAGATATATCCTTTTTCACCATCGCCCATTATGGGCTTCCAAACATCACTTTGCAAATTCCACAAAACAGTCTTAGCGGAAGGCATTTGGACACAAAGCAGTTTCTCAGAAAGCTTCTTTCCAGTTTTTAACTGAAGATATTCCTTTTTCACCAAGCCCACTATGGGCTTCCAAATATCACTTAGCAAATTCCACAAGAAGAGTCTTAGCGAACGGCTTCTTTAGGGAAAAGCTGTAACACTGTGAGATGAATTTACAGAACACAAAGCAGTTTCTCAGAAAGCTTCTTTCCAGCTTTTAACTGAACATATTTCCTTTTTCACCGTAGCCCTCTATGGGCTTCCAAATATCACTTTGCAAATTCCACAAGAACAGTCTTAGCGAAATGTTTCTTGAGGGGAAAGCTGTAATTCTGTGAGATGAATTAACAGAACAGGTTTCTGAGAAAGCTTCTTTCCAGTTTTTAAGTGAAGATATTTCCACTTTCACCGTAGCCCTCTATGAGCTTCCAAATATCATTTTACAAATTTCACAACAACAGTCTTAATGAACGGCATCTTGAGGGGAAAGCTATAACTCTGTGAGATGAATTAACGGAACACAAAGCAGTTTCTCAAAAACCTTCTTTTCAGTTTTTATATTAGGATATTTCCTTTTTCACCATAGCCCTCTATTGTTTTCCAAATATCACTTTGCAAATTCCATGAGAACAATCTTAGCGAAAGGCTTCTTGAGGGAAAACTGTAGCTCTGTGAGATCAATTCACAGATCACAAAGAAGTTTCTCAGAAAGCTTCTTTCACACTTTTAGCGGCGGATATTTCCTTTGGACCTATAGTCTTCAAAGAGATCCGAAGTAACATTTCTCAGATTCCACAGAAATAAGGCTAGCCAACAGTTCTACGAAATACAGCTGTATCGCAGTGATAGGAAATCACATATCACAAAGCAGTTCCTCAGAAAGCTTCTTTTCACTTTTTAAGTGAAGGTATATCCTTTTTCACCATAGTGATCTATGGACTTCCAAAGACCACTTTGCAAATTCCACAAGAACAGCCTTGGTGAAAGGCTTCTTGAGGGGAAAGCTGTAACTCTGTGAGATGAACTAAGAGAACACAAAGCAGTTTCTCAGAAAGCTACTTTCCAGTTTTTAATGGAGATATTTCCTTTTACACCATAACCCTTTATGGGATTCCAAATATCACTCTGAAAACTCCACAAGAACAGTCTTAGGGAAAGGCTTCTTGAGGGGAACGCAGTAATTCTGTGAGATTAAAAGCAGAACACAAAGCAGTTTCTCAGAAAGCTTCTTTCCAGACTTTAAGGGAAGATATTTCCTTTTTCACTATTGCCCTCCACGGGATTCCAAATATCAATTTGCAAATTCCAAAAGAACAGTCTTAGCGAAAGGTATCTTGAGGGGAAAGATGTAACTATGTGAGATGAATTAACAGAACACAAAGCAGTTTCTCAGAAAGCTTCTTTTCAGTTTTTAACGGAAGGTATTTCCTTTTTCACCATAGCCATCTATGGGCTTCCAATATCACTTTGAAAAATCCACAAGAAGAATCTTAGAGAATGTCTTCTTGCTGGGAAAGCAGTAACTCTGTGAGATGAATTAACAGAACACAAAGCAGTTTCTCAGAAACCTTCTTTCCAGTTTTTAACGGAAGATATTTCCTTTTTCACCATAGCCCTCCATGGGCTTCCAAATATCACTTTGCAAATTCCACAAGAACAGTCTTAGCGAAAGGCTTCTTGAGGGGAAAGCTGTAACTCTGTGAAATGAATTAAGAGAACACAAAGCCGTTTCTCAGAAAGTTTCTTTCCAGTTTTTAACTGTAGATATTTCCTTTTTCACCACAGCCCTCTATGGGCTTCCAAATATCACTTTGCAAATACCACAAGAACACTCTTAGCGAAAGGCTTCCTGAGCGGAAAGCTGTAACTCTGTGAGATGAATTAACAAAACACAATGCAGTTTCTCAGAAAGCTTCCTTTCGGTTTTTATCTTAGGATATTTCCTTTTTCACCATAACCCTCTAGTGGCTCCCAACAGCACTTTGCAAATTCCACAAGAGCCATCTCAGTGAACGGTTTCTTCAGGGGAAAGCTGTAACTCTGTGAGATGAATTAACAGAACACAAAAAGCAGTTTCTCAGAAAAGTTCTTAGCAGTTTTTAACAGAAGAGATTTCCTTTTTCACCATAGCCCTCCAAGGGCACCAAAATATCTCTTTGCAAATTCCACAAGAACAGACTTAGAGAATGGCTACTTAAGGGGAAAGCTGTAACTCTGTGAGATGAATTAACAGAACACAAAGCAGTTTGTCAGAAAGCTTGTTTTCTGTTGTTATCTCAGGACATTTTCTTTTCCACCATAGCCCTCTATGGGCTTCAAAATGTCTATTTGAAAATTCCACAGGAACAGTCTTAGTGAACGGCTTCTTGAGGGGAAAGCTTTAGCTCTGTGAGATGAATTAACAGAACATCAAGCAGTTTCTCAGAAAGATTCTTTCCCGTTTTTAACGGAAGATATTTCCTTTTTCAAAATAGCCCTCTATGGGCTTCCAAATATCACTTTGCAAATTCCGCAAGAAGAGTCTTTGCAGAGGGCTTCTGGAGGGGAAATTTGTAACTCTGTGAGATGAATTAACAGAACACAAAGCAGTTTCTCAGAAAGCTTCTTTCCAGTTTTTAACGGAAGATATTTCCGTTTTCGCCATAGCCCTCTATGGGCTTCCAAATATCACTTTGCATATTACACAAGAACAGTCTTTGCGAAAGGCTTCTTGAGGGGAAAGCTGTAACTCTGTGAGATGAATTAACAGAACACAAAGGAGTTTCTCAGAAAGCTTCTTTCCAGTTTTTAAAGGAAGATATTTCCTTTTTCACCATAGCCCTCTACGGGCTTCCAAATATCACTTTGCAAATTCCAGAAGAACAGTCTTAGTGAAATGTTTCTGGAGGGGAAAGCTGTAATTCTGTGAGATGAATAAACAGAACACAAAGCAGTTTCTCAGAAAGCTTCTTTCCAGATTTTCACTGAAGAAATTTCCTTTTTCAGCCTAGCCCTCTAATGGCTTCCAAATACCACTTTGCAAATCACACAAGAACACTCTTAACGAAAGGCTTCTTGAGGGGAAAGCTGTAACTCTGTGAGATGAATTAACAGAACAGAAAGCAGTTTCTCAGAATGCTTCTATGCACAGTTTAACTGAAGATATTTCCTTTTTCACCGTAGCCCTCTATGGACTTTCAAATATCACTCTGCAAATCCCACAAGAACAGTCTTAGCGAAAGGCTTCTTGAGGGGAAAGCTGTAACTCGGTGAGGTGTATTAACGGAACACATGGCAGTTTCTCAGAAAGCATCTTTCCAGTTTTTAACGAAAGACATTTCCTTTTTCACCATAGCCTCCTATGGGTTTCCAAATATCACTTTGCAAATTTCACAAGATCAGTCTTAGTGAACGGCTTCTTGAGGGGAAAGCTCTAACCTTGTGAGATGAATTAAGAGAACCCAAAGCCGTATCTCAGAAAGCTTCTTTTCAATTTTTATCTTAGGATATTTCCTTCTTCGAGATAGGCCTCTATGGGCTTCCAAATATCAGATTGCAAATTGCAAAAGAACAGTCTTAGTGAAAGGCTTCTTGAGGGGAAAGCTGAAACTTGGTGAGATGTATTACACCAACTCTCGGTAGTTTCTCAGAAACCTTCTTTTCAGTTTTTAACTTAAGATTTTTCCTTTCTCACCATAGCCCTCTATGGGCTTCCAAATATCACTTTGCAAGTTCCCCTAGAACAGCCTTAGTTAACGGCTACTTGAGGGGAAAGCTGTAACTCGGTGGATGTATTAACAGAACACACGGTAGTTCCTCTGAAAGCTTCTTTCCCATTTTTAACGGAAGATATTTCCCTTTTGACCGAAGCCCTCTATGGGTTTGGAAATATCAATTTGCAAATTTCACAAGAATAGTCTTAGTGGGGCACCTTGAGGGAAAAACTGAAACTCTGTAAGATGAACTAACAGAACACAAAGCAGTTTCGCAGAAACCTTCTTTTCGATTTTATCTTAGGATATTTCCATTTTCACCATAGCCCTCTATGGGCATCCATATATCACTTTGCAAATTCCACAAGAACAGTCTTAACAAAAGTCTTCATGAGGGAAAACCTGTAACTCTTTGAGATGAATAAACAGAACACAATGCAGTTTCTCAGAAAGCTTCTTTCCAGTTTTTAACGGAGGATATTTCCTTTTTCACCATTGCCCTCTATGGGCTTCTAAATATCACGTTCTAAATTCCACAAGAACAGTCTTAGTGAAAGGCTTCTTGAGCGAAAGCTATAGCTCTGTGAGATGAATTAAAGGAACACAAAGCAGTTTCTCAGAAAGATTATTTTCAGTTTTTACCTTAGGCTATTTCCTTTTTCACTGTAGACCACTGTTGGCTTCTAAATATCACCTTCCAAATTCCACAAGAACAGTCTTAGGGTAAGGCTTCTTGACGGGAAAGCTGTAACTCTGTGAGACGAATTAACAGAACGCAAGGCAGTTTCTCAGAAATCTTCGTTCCAGTTTTTAACGGCAGTTATTTCCTTTTTCACCATAGCCCTCTATGGGCTTCCAAATAACACTTTGCAAACTCCACAAGAACATTCTTAGCAAAAGGCTTCTAGGGGGAATGCTGTATCTCTGTGAGATGAATTAACAGAAAACAATGCAGTTTCCCAGAAAGCTTCTTTCCACGTTTTAATGGAAGATATTTCCTTTTTCACCATAGCCCTCTACGGGCTTCCAAATATCACTTAGCAATTTCCACAAGAACAGTCTTAGCGAAAAGCTTCTTGAGGCGAAAGCTGTACCTCCGTGAGATGAATTAACAAAACACAAAGCAGTTCCTCAGAAAGCTTCTATACAGTTTTTAACTGAAGATACTTCCTTTTTCACCATAGCCCTCTATTGGCTTCAAAATATCACATTGCAAATTCCACAAGAATTGTCTTAGCGAAAGGCTTCTTGAGGGGAAAGCTGTAATTCTGTGAGATGAATTAACAGAACACAAAGCAGTTTCTCAGAAAGCTTCTTTCCAGTTTTTACCTGAAGATATTTCCTTTTTCACCATAACCATCTATAGGCTTCCAAATATCACTTTGTAAATTACACATGAACAGCCTTAGTGAAAGGCTTCTTGAGAGGAAAGCTGTAACTCTGTTACATCAAATAACAGAACACAAAGCCGTTTCTCAGAAAGCTTCTTTACAGTTTTTAACTGAAGGTATTTCCTTTTTCACCATAGCCCTCTATGGGCTTCCAAATATCACTTTGCAAATAAAACAAGAACAGCCTTCGCGAAAGGCTTCTTGAGAGGGAAGCTGTAACTCTGTGAGATGAACTAACAGAACACAAAGCAGTTTCTCAGAAAGCTTGTTTTCTGTTTTTATCTTAGGATATTTCCATTTTCACCATAGCCCTCTATTGGTTTCGAAATATCAGTTTGCAAATCCCACAAGAACAGTCTTAGGGAAAGGCTTCTTGAGGGGAAAGCTGTAATACTGTGAGATGAAATAACAGAACACAAAGCAGTTTCTCAGAAAGCTTCTTTCCCGTTTTTTTACGGAAGATATTTCAATTTTCACCATAGCGCTCTATTTCCTTGCAAATATCACTTTCCAAATTTCACAAGAACAGTCTTAGTGAACGGCTTCTTGGGGGGAAACCTGTAACACTGTGAGATGAACTAACAAAACACAAAGCAGTTTTTCATAAAGCTTCCTTTCGGTTTTTATCGTAGTATAATTCCTTTTTTCACCATAGCCTTCTATGGGCTTCCAAATATCACTTTGCAAATTCACAAGAACTGTCTGAGTGAACGGCTTCTTGAGGGGATAGCTGTAATTCTGTGAGATGAACTAACAGAACACAAAGCAGTTTCTCAGAAAGCTTCTTTTCGGTTTTTATCTTAGGATATTTCCATTTTCACCACAGCCATCTATGGGCTTCCAAATATCACTTTGCAAATTCCACAAGAACAGTTTTAGCAAAAGGCTTCTTTAGGAGAAAGCTGGAACTCTGTGAGATGAATTAACAGAACACAACACAGTTTCCAGAAAGCTTCTTGTCAGTTTTCAACTGAAGATATTTCCTTTTACACCATTGCCCTCTAAGGGCTTCAAAATATGACTTTGCAAATTCCACAAGAACAGCGTTATTGAAAGGCTTATTGAGGGGAAAGCTGTAACTCTCTGAGATGAATTAACAGAACACAAAGCAGTTTCTCAGAAAGCTTCTTTTCAGTTTTTATCTTAGGATATTTCCTTTTTCACCATAGCCCTCTGTGGGCTTCCAAATATCACTTTGCCAATTCCACAGGAACAGCCTTAGCGAAAGGCTTCTTGAAGGGAAAGATGTAACTCTGTGAGATGAATTAACAGAACACAAAGCCGTTTCTCAGAAAGCTACTTTCCAGTTTTTAACGGAAGAGATTTCCTTTTTCACAATAGCCCTCTATGGGCTTCCAATTATCATATTGCAAATTTCACAAGAACAGTTTTCGCGAAAGGCTTCTTGAGGGGAATGCTATAGATCTGTGAGATGAATTAAGAGAACACAATGCAGTGTCTCAAAAAGTTTCTTTCCAGGTTTTAACTGAAGATATTTCCTTTTTAACCGTAGACTTCTGTGGGCTTCCAATTATCACTTTGCAAATTCCACAAGAACAGTCTTAGCGAAAGGCTTCTTGAGAGGAAAACTATAACTCTGTGAAATGAATTAACAGAACATAGAGCAGTTTCTGATAAAGCTTCCTTTCAGTTTTTATCTCAGGGTATTTCCTTTTAACCATAGTCCTGTATGGGCTTCGAAATATCACGTTTTAAATTCCACAAGAACAGTCTTAGCGAAAGGCTTCTTAAAGGGAAAGCTGTAACACTGTGAGATAAATCCACAGAACACAAAGCCGTTTTTCAGAAAGCTTCTTTCCAGTTTTAAACGGATGAGATTTGCTTTTTCACCATAGCCCTCTATGGGCTTCCAAATATCACTTTGCAAATTTCACAAGAACAGTCTTAGCGAAAGGCTTCTTGAGGGAATGCTGTAACTCTGTGAGATGAATTATGAGAACACAAGGTCGTTTCTCAGAAAGCTTCTTTCCAGTTCTTACATGAATATATTTCCTTTTTCTCCATAGCCCTCTATGGGCTTCGAAATGTCACTTTGCAAATTCCACAAGAACAGTCTTAGCGAAAGGCTTCTTGAGGGGAAAGCTGTAACTCTGTGGGATGAATTAACAGAACACAATGCATTTTCTCAGAAAGCTTCTTTCCCCTTTTAACAGAAGACATTTCCGTTTTCACCGTAGCACTCTATGGGCTTCAAATATCACTGTGCAAATTCCACAAGAACAGTCTTATCGAAAGGCTTCTTGAGGGGAAAGCTGTAACTCTGTGAAATGAATTAAGAGAACACAAAGCCGTTTCTCAACAAGCTTCTTTCCAGTTTTTAACTGAAGAGATTTCCTTTTTCACCATAGCCGTCCATGGGCTTCCAAATATCACTTTGCAAATTCCACAAGAACAGTCTTAGGGAAAGGCTTCTTGAGGGGAAAGCTGTAACCCTGTGAGATGAATTAACAGAGCACAAAGCTGTTTCTCAGAAAGCTTCTTTCCAGTTTTTAACGGAAGACATTTCCTTTTTCACCATAGACTTCTATGAGCTTTCAAATATCACTTTGCATATGCCACCAGAACAGTCTTAGCGAAAGGATTCTTGAGGGGAAATCTGTAACTCTGTGGGATGAATTAACAGAACACAAAGCCGTTTCTCAACAAGCTTCTTTCCAGTTTTTAACTGAAGAGATTTCCTTTTTCACCATAGCCCTCTATGGGCTTCCAAATATCTCTTTGCAAATTCCACAAGAACAGTCTTAGCGAAAGGCTTCTTGAATGGAAAGCTGTAACTCTGTGAGATGAATTAACAGAAGACAAAGCAGTTTCTAAGAAAATTTCCTTTCGGTTTTTATCTTAGGATATTTCCATTTGCACCATTGCTCTCTATGGGCTTCCAAATATCACTTTGCCAATTCCAAAAGAAGAGCCTTTGCGAAAGGCTTCTTGAAAGGAAAGCTGTAAATCTCTGAGATGAATTAACAGAACAGAAAGGAGTTCCTCAGAAAGCTTCTTTTCAGTTTTTATCTTAGGATATTTCCTTTTTCACCATAGCCCCCTAAGGTCTTCCAAATATCACTTTGCAAATTCCACGACAACAGTCTTAGGGAAAGGCTTCTTGAGGAGAAAGCTGTAACTCTGTGAGATGAATTAACAGAACACAAAGCAGTTTCTCAGAAAGCTTCTTTTCTGTTTTTATCTTAGCATACTTCCATTTTCACCATAGACTTCATTGGGCTTCGAAATATCACTTTGCAAATTCCACAAGTACAGTCTTAGCGAAAGGTTTGTTGAGGCGAAAGATGTAACTATGTGAGCTAAATTAACAGAACACAAATCAGTTTCTCAGAAAGCTTCATTCAGTTTTTACCTTAGGATATTTCCTTTTTCACCGTAGCCCTCTATGGGCTCCAAATGTCACTTCGCAAATTCCACAAGAACAGCCTTAGCGATAGGCTTCTTAAGGGGAAAGCTGTAACTCTGTGAGATGAATTAACAGAACACAAAGCAGTTTCTCAGAAAGCTTCTTTCCAGTTTTTAACTGAAGATATTTCCTTTTTCACCATAGCCCTCTAAGGGATTCCAATTATTACTTTGCACATTCCACAAGAACAGCCTTCGCGAAAGTCTTCTTGACGGGAAAGCTGTAAATCTGTGGTTGAATTAACAGAACACAAAGCCGTTTCTCAGAAAGCTTCTTTCCAGTTTTTAACGGAAGTGATTTCCTTTCTCACCATAGCCCTCTATGGGCTTCCAAATACCACTTCGTAAATCCCACGAGAACAGTCTTAGTGAAAGGTTTCTTGAGGGGAAAGTGGTAAATCTGTGGGATGAATTAACAGAACATAAAGCAGTTTCTCAGAAAGCTTCTTTCCAGTTTTTAACTGAAGATATTTCCTTTTTCACCATATACCACTATGGGCTTCCAAATATCTCTTTGTAAATTCCACAAGAACAGTCTTAGCGAAAGACTTCTTGAGAGGAAAGCTGTAAGTCTGTTAGATGAATTAACAGAACACTAAGCCGTTTCTCAGAAAGCTTCTTTCCAGTTTTTAACGGAAGAGATTTCCTTTTTCACAATAGCCCTCTATGGGCTTCCAATTATCATATTGCAAATTACACAAGAACAGTTTTAGCGAAAGGCTTCTTGAGGGGAACGCTGTAGATCTGTGAGATGAATTAAGAGAACACAATGCAGTGTCTCATAAAGTTTCTTTCCAGTTTTTACCTGAAGATATTTCCTTTTTAACCGTAGACTTCTGTGGGCTTCCAATTATCACTTTGCAAATTCCACAAGAACAGTCTTAACGAAAGGCTTCTTGAGAGGAAAGCTATAACTCTGTGAGATGAATTAACAGAACATAAAGCAGTTTCTGATAAAGCTTCCTTTCAGGTTTATCTCAGGGTATATCCTTTTTAACCCTAGCCCTGTATGGGCTTCGAAATATCACGTTTTAAATTCCACAAGAACAGTCTTAGCGAAAGGCTTCTTAAAGGGAAAGCTGTAACACTGTGAGATAAATTCACAGAACACAAAGCCGTTTCTCAGAAAACTTCTTTCCAGTTTAAAACGGATGAGATTTCCTTTTTCACCATAGCCCTCTATGGGCTTCCAAATATCACTTTGCAAATTTCACAAGAACAGTCTTAGCGAAAGGCTTCTTGAGGGGAATGCTCTAACTCTGTGAGATGAATTAAGAGAACACAAGGTCTTTTCTCAGAAAGCTTCTTTCCAGTTCTTACCTCAATATATTTCCTTTTTCTCCATAGCCCTCTATGGGCTTCGAAATATCACTTTGCAAATTCCACAAGAACAGTCTTAGCGAAAGGCTTCTTGAGGGGAAAGCTGTAACTCTGTGAAATGAATTAACAGAACACAATGCATTTTCTCAGAAAGCTTCTTTCCCTTTTTAACAGAAGAGATTTCCTTTTTCACCATAGCACTCTATGGGCTTCAAATATCACTGTGCCAATTCCACAAGAACAGTCTTATCGAAAGGCTTCTTGAGGGGAAAGCTGTAACTCTGTGAAATGAATTAAGAGAACACAAAGCCGTTTCTCAGAAAGCTTCTTTCCAGTTTTTAACTGAAGATATTTCCTTTTTCACCATAGCCCACCATGGGCTTCCAAATATCACTTTGCAAATTACACAAGAACAGTCTTAGCGAAAGGCTTCTTGAGGGGAAAGCTGTAACCCTGTGAGATGAATTAACAGAGCACAAAGCTGTTTCTCAGAAAGCTTCTTTCCAGTTTTTAATGGAAGACATTTCCTTTTTCACCATAGACCTCTATGGGCTTTCAAGTATCACTTTGCATATTCCACCAGAACAGTCTTAGCGAAAGGATTCTTGAGGGGAAATCTGTAACTCTGTGGGATGAATTAAAAGAACACAAAGCCGTTTCTCAGAAAGCTTCTTTCCAGTTTTCAACGGAATTGATTTCCTTTTTTACCATAGCCCTCCATGGGCTTCCAAATATCACTTTGCAAATTCCACAAGAACAGTCTTAGCGAAAGGCTTCTTGAGGGGAAAGCTGTAACTCTGTGAAATGAATTAAGAGAACACAAAGCCGTTTCTCAGAAAGTTTCTTCCCAGTTTTTAACTGTAGATATTTCCTTTTTCACCACAGCCCTCTATGGGCTTCCAAATATCACTTTGCAAATACCACAAGAACACTCTTAGCGAAAGGCTTCCTGAGCGGAAAGCTGTAACTCTGTGAGATGAATTAACAAAACACAATGCAGTTTCTCAGAAAGCTTCCTTTCGGTTTTTATCTTAGGATATTTCCTTTTTCACCATAACCCTCTAGTGGCTCCCAACAGCACTTTGCAAATTCCACAAGAGCCATCTCAGTGAACGGTTTCTTCAGGGGAAAGCTGTAACTCTGTGAGATGAATTAACAGAACACAAAAAGCAGTTTCTCAGAAAAGTTCTTTGCAGTTTTTAACAGAAGAGATTTCCTTTTTCACCATAGCCCTCCAAGGGCACCAAAATATCTCTTTGCAAATTCCACAAGAACAGACTTAGAGAATGGCTACTTAAGGGGAAAGCTGTAACTCTGTGAGATGAATTCACAGAACACAAACCAGTTTCTCAGAAAACTTCTTTTCAGTTTTTATCCTAGGATGCTTCCTTTTTCACCTTAGCCCTGTATGGGCTTCCAAATATCACTTTGCAAATTCCACAAGAACAGTCTTAGCAAAATTCTTCCTGAGGGGAAAGCTGTAACTCTGTGAGATGAATTAACAAAACACAAGGCAGTTTCCCAGAAAGCTTCTTTCCAGTTTTTAACGGAAGATATTCCCTTTTTCACCATAGCCTTCTATTGTCTTCCAAATATCACAATGCCTTTCCAACAAGAACAGTCTTAGGGAAAGGCTTCTTGAGGGGAAAGCTGTAACTCTGTAAGATGAATTAACAGAACAAAAAGCAGTTTCTCAGAAAGCTTCATTTCAGTTTTTATCTTAGGATATTTCCTTTTTCACCATAGCCTTCTATGGGCTTCCAAGTATCACTTTGCAAATTCCACAAGAACAGTCTTAGCAAAAGGTTTTTGAGGGTCAAGCTGTAACTGTGTGAGATAAATTAACAGAACACAAAGCAGTTTTTCAGAAAACTTCTTTTCGGTTTTCATCTAAGGATATATCCTTTTTCACTGTAGACCTCTAAGGGCTTCCAAATATCACTTTGGAAATTCCACAAGAACAGTCTTAGCGAAAGGCTTCTTGAGTGGAAAGCTGTACGACTGAGAGATGTATTAACAGAACACAAAGCAGTGTGTCTGAAAGCTTCTTTCTAGTTTTTCACTGAAGATATTTCCTTTTTCACCATAGCCCTCTATGGGCTTCCAAATATCACTTTGCAAATTCCACAAGAACAGTCTTAGCGAAAGGCTTCTTGAGGGAAACCTGTAACTCTTTCAGATGAATTAACAGAACACAAAGCAGTTTCTCAGAAAGCTCTTTTCCAGTTTTTAACAGAAGATTTCCTTTTTCACCGTAGCCTTTTATGGGCTTCCAAATATCTCTTTGCAAATTCCACAAGAACAGTCTTAGCGAAAGGCTTCTTGAGGGGAAAGCTGCAACTCTGTGAGATGAATTAACAGAACACAAAGCAGTTTGTCAGAAAGCTTGTTTTCTGTTGTTATCTCAGGACATTTTCTTTTCCACCATAGCCCTCTATGGGCTTCAAAATGTCAATTTGAAAATTCCACAGGAACAGTCTTAGTGAACGGCTTCTTGAGGGGAAAGCTGTAGCTCTGTGAGATGAATTAACAGAACATCAAGCAGTTTCTCAGAAAGATTCTTTCCCGTTTTTAACGGAAGATATTTCCTTTTTCAAAATAGCCCTCTAAGGGCTTCGAAATATCACCTTGCAAATTTCACAGAAACAGTCTTAGTGAATGACTTCTTGAGGGGAAAGCTAAAACTCTGTGAGATGAATTAAGAGAACACAATGCAGTTTCTCAGAAAGCTTCTTTTCGGTTTTTATCTTAGGATATTTCCCTTTTTGCCATAACCCTCTATCGGCTTGCAATATCACTTTGCAAATTCCACAAGAACAGTCCATTGAATGGCTTCTTGACGGGAAAGCTGTAACTGTGTGAGATGAATTAACAGAACACAAAGCAGTTTCTCAGAAAGTTTCTTTCCAGTTTTTATCTGAAGATAGTTCCTTTTCACACTCGCCCTCTATGGGCTTCAAATATCACTTTGCAAACTCCACAAGAACAGTCTAAGTGATCGATTTCTTGAGGGGAAAACTGTAACTCTGTGAGATGAATTAACAGAACACAAAGTAGTTTCTCAGAATGCTTCTTTGCGGTTTTTATCTGAGGACACTTCCTTTTTCACCATAGCCCTGTATGGGCATTCCAATGTCACTTTGCTGATTCCACAAGAACAGTCTTAGTGAACGACTTCCTGAGGGGAAAGCTGTAACTCTGTGAGAAGAATGAACAGAACACAAAGCCGTTTCTCAGAAAGCTTCCTTTCAATTTTTATCTTAGGATATTTCCGTTTTCACCATAGTTCTCTAAGCGCTTCCAAATATCACTTTGCAAATTCCACAAGAGCAGATTTAGCGAAAGGCTTCTAGAGGGGAAAGCTGTAACTCTGTGAGTTGAAATAACAGAACACAAAGCAGTTTCTCAGAAATCTTCTTTCCAGTTTTTAACTGAAGTTATTTCCTTTTCCACCATAGCCCACTATGGGCATCCAAATATCACATTTCAAATTCCACAAGAACAGTCTTAGTTGAAGGGCTCCTTGAGGGGAAAGCTGTATCACTGTGAGATGAATTAACAGAACACAAAGAGGTTTCTCAGAAAGCTTCTGTCCAGTTTTTAACCCAAGATATCTCCTTTTTCACTCTAGCCCTCTGTGTATTTCCAAATATCACTTTGCAAATTCCACAGGAACAGTCTTAGTGATCCACTTCTTGTGGGGAAAGGAGTAAATCTGTGAGATGAATTAACAGAACACAAAGCCTTTTTTCAGAAAGCTTGTTTCCATTTTTTAACTGAAGATATTTTCGTTTTCACCCTTAGCCCTCTTTGGGCTGCGGAATATCATTTTGCAAATTCCGCAAGAACAGTCTTAGTGAACGGCTTCTTGAGGGGCAACCTGTAACTCTGTGAGATGAATTAACAGAACACAAAGCAGTTTCTCAAAAAGCTTCTTTCCTGTTTTTATCTGAAGATATTTCCTTTTCACCGTAGCCCTCTATGGGTTTCCAAATATCACTTTGTAAAGTCCCCAAGAACAGTCTTACCAAAAGCCTTCTTGAGGGGAAAGCTGAAATTCGGAGAGATGAATTCACAGAACACAAATAAGTTTCGCAGAAAGCTTCTTTCTCACATTTAGCGATGGATATTTTCTTTAATCTTATAGTCTTCAAAGGGATACGAAATAACAGTCCTCATATTAAACAGAAATAAGGCTAGCAAACAGCTCTACGAAATACAACTGTAGCTCAGTGAGTGGAAGTCACATATCTCAAAGCAGTTCCTCTGAAACCCTTTTTTAGTTTTTAACAGAAGATATATCCTTTTTCACCATCGCCCATTATGGGCTTCCAAACATCACTTTGCAAATTCCACAAAACAGTCTTAGCGGAAGGCATTTGGACACAAAGCAGTTTCTCAGAAAGCTTCTTTCCAGTTTTTAACTGAAGATATTCCTTTTTCACCAAGCCCACTATGGGCTTCCAAATATCACTTAGCAAATTCCACAAGAAGAGTCTTAGCGAACGGCTTCTTTAGGGAAAAGCTGTAACACTGTGAGATGAATTTACAGAACACAAAGCAGTTTCTCAGAAAGCTTCTTTCCAGCTTTTAACTGAACATATTTCCTTTTTCACCGTAGCCCTCTATGGGCTTCCAAATATCACTTTGCAAATTCCACAAGAACAGTCTTAGCGAAATGTTTCTTGAGGGGAAAGCTGTAATTCTGTGAGATGAATTAACAGAACAGGTTTCTGAGAAAGCTTCTTTCCAGTTTTTAAGTGAAGATATTTCCACTTTCACCGTAGCCCTCTATGAGCTTCCAAATATCATTTTACAAATTTCACAACAACAGTCTTAATGAACGGCATCTTGAGGGGAAAGCTATAACTCTGTGAGATGAATTAACGGAACACAAAGCAGTTTCTCAAAAACCTTCTTTTCAGTTTTTATATTAGGATATTTCCTTTTTCACCATAGCCCTCTATTGTTTTCCAAATATCACTTTGCAAATTCCATGAGAACAATCTTAGCGAAAGGCTTCTTGAGGGAAAACTGTAGCTCTGTGAGATCAATTCACAGATCACAAAGAAGTTTCTCAGAAAGCTTCTTTCACACTTTTAGCGGCGGATATTTCCTTTGGACCTATAGTCTTCAAAGAGATCCGAAGTAACATTTCTCAGATTCCACAGAAATAAGGCTAGCCAACAGTTCTACGAAATACAGCTGTATCGCAGTGATAGGAAATCACATATCACAAAGCAGTTCCTCAGAAAGCTTCTTTTCACTTTTTAAGTGAAGGTATATCCTTTTTCACCATAGTGATCTATGGACTTCCAAAGACCACTTTGCAAATTCCACAAGAACAGCCTTGGTGAAAGGCTTCTTGAGGGGAAAGCTGTAACTCTGTGAGATGAACTAAGAGAACACAAAGCAGTTTCTCAGAAAGCTACTTTCCAGTTTTTAATGGAGATATTTCCTTTTACACCATAACCCTTTATGGGATTCCAAATATCACTCTGAAAACTCCACAAGAACAGTCTTAGGGAAAGGCTTCTTGAGGGGAACGCAGTAATTCTGTGAGATTAAAAGCAGAACACAAAGCAGTTTCTCAGAAAGCTTCTTTCCAGACTTTAAGGGAAGATATTTCCTTTTTCACTATTGCCCTCCACGGGATTCCAAATATCAATTTGCAAATTCCAAAAGAACAGTCTTAGCGAAAGGTATCTTGAGGGGAAAGATGTAACTATGTGAGATGAATTAACAGAACACAAAGCAGTTTCTCAGAAAGCTTCTTTTCAGTTTTTAACGGAAGGTATTTCCTTTTTCACCATAGCCATCTATGGGCTTCCAATATCACTTTGAAAAATCCACAAGAAGAATCTTAGAGAATGTCTTCTTGCTGGGAAAGCAGTAACTCTGTGAGATGAATTAACAGAACACAAAGCAGTTTCTCAGAAACCTTCTTTCCAGTTTTTAACGGAAGATATTTCCTTTTTCACCATAGCCCTCCATGGGCTTCCAAATATCACTTTGCAAATTCCACAAGAACAGTCTTAGCGAAAGGCTTCTTGAGGGGAAAGCTGTAACTCTGTGAAATGAATTAAGAGAACACAAAGCCGTTTCTCAGAAAGTTTCTTTCCAGTTTTTAACTGTAGATATTTCCTTTTTCACCACAGCCCTCTATGGGCTTCCAAATATCACTTTGCAAATACCACAAGAACACTCTTAGCGAAAGGCTTCCTGAGCGGAAAGCTGTAACTCTGTGAGATGAATTAACAAAACACAATGCAGTTTCTCAGAAAGCTTCCTTTCGGTTTTTATCTTAGGATATTTCCTTTTTCACCATAACCCTCTAGTGGCTCCCAACAGCACTTTGCAAATTCCACAAGAGCCATCTCAGTGAACGGTTTCTTCAGGGGAAAGCTGTAACTCTGTGAGATGAATTAACAGAACACAAAAAGCAGTTTCTCAGAAAAGTTCTTAGCAGTTTTTAACAGAAGAGATTTCCTTTTTCACCATAGCCCTCCAAGGGCACCAAAATATCTCTTTGCAAATTCCACAAGAACAGACTTAGAGAATGGCTACTTAAGGGGAAAGCTGTAACTCTGTGAGATGAATTAACAGAACACAAAGCAGTTTGTCAGAAAGCTTGTTTTCTGTTGTTATCTCAGGACATTTTCTTTTCCACCATAGCCCTCTATGGGCTTCAAAATGTCTATTTGAAAATTCCACAGGAACAGTCTTAGTGAACGGCTTCTTGAGGGGAAAGCTTTAGCTCTGTGAGATGAATTAACAGAACATCAAGCAGTTTCTCAGAAAGATTCTTTCCCGTTTTTAACGGAAGATATTTCCTTTTTCAAAATAGCCCTCTATGGGCTTCCAAATATCACTTTGCAAATTCCGCAAGAAGAGTCTTTGCAGAGGGCTTCTGGAGGGGAAATTTGTAACTCTGTGAGATGAATTAACAGAACACAAAGCAGTTTCTCAGAAAGCTTCTTTCCAGTTTTTAACGGAAGATATTTCCGTTTTCGCCATAGCCCTCTATGGGCTTCCAAATATCACTTTGCATATTACACAAGAACAGTCTTTGCGAAAGGCTTCTTGAGGGGAAAGCTGTAACTCTGTGAGATGAATTAACAGAACACAAAGGAGTTTCTCAGAAAGCTTCTTTCCAGTTTTTAAAGGAAGATATTTCCTTTTTCACCATAGCCCTCTACGGGCTTCCAAATATCACTTTGCAAATTCCAGAAGAACAGTCTTAGTGAAATGTTTCTGGAGGGGAAAGCTGTAATTCTGTGAGATGAATAAACAGAACACAAAGCAGTTTCTCAGAAAGCTTCTTTCCAGATTTTCACTGAAGAAATTTCCTTTTTCAGCCTAGCCCTCTAATGGCTTCCAAATACCACTTTGCAAATCACACAAGAACACTCTTAACGAAAGGCTTCTTGAGGGGAAAGCTGTAACTCTGTGAGATGAATTAACAGAACAGAAAGCAGTTTCTCAGAATGCTTCTATGCACAGTTTAACTGAAGATATTTCCTTTTTCACCGTAGCCCTCTATGGACTTTCAAATATCACTCTGCAAATCCCACAAGAACAGTCTTAGCGAAAGGCTTCTTGAGGGGAAAGCTGTAACTCGGTGAGGTGTATTAACGGAACACATGGCAGTTTCTCAGAAAGCATCTTTCCAGTTTTTAACGAAAGACATTTCCTTTTTCACCATAGCCTCCTATGGGTTTCCAAATATCACTTTGCAAATTTCACAAGAATAGTCTCAGTGAACGAATTCTTGAGGAGAAAGCTGTAACTCTGTCAGATGAACTAACAGAACACAAAGCAGTTTCTCAGAAAGCTTCATTTCGGTTTTATCTTAGGATATTTCCATTTTCATCATAGCCCTCTACGGACTTCCAAATATCACTTTGCAAATTCCACAAGAACGGTCTTTGCCGAAGGTATCTTGAGGAAAAGCTGTAACTCTGTGTGATGAATTAACAGAACACAAAGCAGTTTCTCAGAAAGCTTCTTTTAAGTTTTTAACTGAAGTTATTTCCTTTTTCACAATTGCTCTCTATGGGCTTCCAAATATCACTTTGCAAATTACACAACAACAGCCTTAGCGAAAGGCTTCTTGAGGGTAAAGCTGTAACTCTGTGAGTTGAAATTTCAAAATACAAAGCAGTTTCTCAGAAAGCTTCCTTTTAGTTTTTATCTTAGGATATTTTCTTTTTCACCACAGCCCTGCATCGGCTTCCAAATATCCCTTTGCAAATTCCACAAGAACCGTCTTAGCGAAAGGTTTCTGGAGGGCAATGCTGTAACTCGGTGAGATGAATTAACAGAACACAAAGCAGTTTCTCAGAAAGCTTCTTTCTGGTTTTCAACGGAAGATATTTCCTTTTTCACCATAGCCCTCCATGGGATTCCAAATATCCCTTTGCAAATTCCTCAAGAACAGTCTTAGCGAAAGACTTCTTGAGAGGAAAGCTGTAACTCTGTGAGATGAGCCAACAGAACACAAAGCAGTTTCGCAGAAAGCTTGTTTTCGGTTTTCATCTTAGGATATTTCCATTTTCACCATAACCCTCTAAGGGCTTCCAAATATCACTTTGCAAATTCCAACAGAACAGTCTTAGCGAAAGACTTCTTAAGGGGAAAGCTGTAACTCTTTGAGATGAATTAACAGAACACAAAGCAGTTTCTCAGAAAACTTCCTTCCAGTTTTTAACGGAAGATATTTCCTTTTTCACCAAAGCCTTCTATTGACTTCCAAATATCACTTTTGATATTCCACAAGAACAGTCTTAGCGAAAGGCTTTTTGAGGGGATAGCTGTAACTCTGTGAGATGAGTTAACAAAACACAAAGCAGTTTCTCAGAAAGCTTCTTTCCAGTTTTTAACGGAAGATATTTCATTTTCCACCATGAACACCTATGGGCTTACAAATATCAATTTGTAAATTCCACAAGAACAGTCTTAGCGACAGGCTTCTTGAGGGAAAAGCTGCAACTCTGAGAGATGAATTAACAGAACACAAAGCAGTTACACAGAAAGCTTCTTTCCAGTTTTTATCTGAAGATATTTCCTTTCTCACCGTAGCGCTCTGTGCACTTCCAAATATCACTTTGCAAATCCCACAAGAACTGTCTTAGCGAAATGTTTCCTTTAGGAAAAGTTGTAATTCTGTCAGATGTACTAACAGAACACACGACAGTTTCTCAGAAAGCTTCTTTCCAGTTTTAAACGGAAGTTATTTCCATTTTCAAAATAGCCCTCTATGGGCTTCCAAATATCACTTTGCAAATTTCATAAGAACAGTGTTAGTGAACGACTTCCTGAGGGGACAGCTGTAACTCTATGAGATGAACTAACAGAACACAGAGCAGTTTCTCAGAAAGCTTCTTTTCTGTTTTTATCATAGGATATTTCCATTTTCACCACAGCCCTCTAAGGGCTTCCAAATATCACTTTGCAAATTTCACAAGAACTGTCTTAGCGAAATTCTTCTTCAGGGGAAAGCTGTAACTCTTTGAGATGAATTAACAGAACACAAAGCAGTTTCTCAGCAAGCTTCCTTTCAGATTTTAACTGAAGATATTTCCTTTTTCACCATAGCCCTCTAGGGGTTCCAAATATCACTTTGCGAATTTCACAACAACAGCTTTAGTGAAAGGCTTATTGAGCAGAAAGCTGTAACTCTGTGAGTTGAATTAACAGATCACAAGTCAGTTTCTCAGAAAGCTTCTTTTCAGTTTTTATCTTAGGCTATTTTCTTTTTCACCATAGCCCTCTAGGGGCTTCCAAATATCACTTTGGAAATTCCACAAGAACAGTCTTAGTGAACGCCTTCTTCAGGGGAAAGCTGTAACTCTGTGAGATGAATTAACAGAACACAAATCAGTTTCTCACAAAGCTTCTTTCCAGATTTTAACTGAAGAGATTTCCTTTTTCACCATAGCCCTCAATGGGCTTACAAATATCACTTTTCAAATCCCACAAGAACAGACTCAGTGAAAGGCTTCTTGAGGGAAAAGCTGTAACTCTGTGAGATGAATTAACAGATCACAAAGCAGATTCTCAGAAAGATTCTTTCCAGTTTTTAACGGAAGATATTTCCTTTTTCACCATAGCCCTATACGGGCTTCCAAATATCAGTTTGCAAATTCCACAAGAACAATCTTAGCGAAAGGCTTCTTGAGGGGAAAGCAGTAACTCTGTGAGATGAATTAACAGAACACAAAATAGTTTCCCAGAAACTTTCTTTCCAGTATTTAACGGAAGATATTTACTTTTACACCGTAGCCCTCTATGGGCTTCCAAATATCACTTTGCCAATTCCACAAGAACAGTCTTAGCGAAAGGCTTCTTGAGGGGAAATCTGTAACTCTGTGAGATGAATTAACAGAACACAAAGTAGTTTCTCAGAAAGCTTCTTTCCAGTTTTGAACGGAAAATATTTCCTTTTTCGCCATAGTCCTCTATGGACTTCCAAATATCTCTTTGCAAATTCCACAAGAACAGTCTTAGCTAAAGGCTTCTTGAGGGGAAAGCTGTAACTCTGTGAGATGAATTAACAGAACACAAAGCAGTTTCTCAGACAGTTTCTTTCCGGTTTTTAACTGAAAATATTCCTTTTTCACCATAGCCCTCTACGGGCTTCCAAATATCACTTTGCATATTCCACAGGAAAAGTCTTAGCGAAAGGCTTCTTGAGGGGAAAGCTGTAACTCTGTGAGATGAATTAACAGAACACAAAGCAGTTTCTCAGAAAGCTTCTTGTCAGTTTTTAACTGAAGATATTTAATTTTTCACCAAAGCCCCCTGTGGGCTTCCAAATATCACTTTCCAAATCCCACAAGAACAGTCTTAGCCAAAGACTTCTTTTGGGGAAAGCTGTAACTTGGTGAGATGTATTAACAGAACACACGGCAGTTTCTCAGAAAGCTTCTCTCCAGATTTTAACGGAAGATATTTCCTTTTACACCATAGCCCTCTATCGGCTTCCAAATATCACTTTTAAAATTTCACAAAAACAGTCTTAGTGAACGACTTCTTGAAGGGAAAGCTGTAACTCTGTAAGGTGAACTAACAGAACACAAAGAAGTTTTCAGAAAGCTTTTTTTTCGATTTTCATCTTAGCATATTTCTATTTTCACCATAGCCTTCTATGGTCTTCCAAATATCACTTTGCATATTCCACAACAACAGTCTTAGGGAAAGGCTTCTTCAGGGGAAAGCTGTAACTCTATGACAGAACGCAAAGTAGTTTCTCAGAAAGCTTCTTTCCAGTTTTTAACTGAAGATATTTCCTTTTTCACCATTCCCTGTACGGGCTTCCAATTATCAGTTTGCAAATTCCACAAGAACACTCTTAGGGAAAGGCTTCTTGAGGGTAAAGCTGTAACTCTGTAAGATGTATTAACAGAACACTAAGCAGTTTCTGAGAAAGCTTCTTTTCAGTTTTTATCTTAGGATATTTCCTTTCTCACCGTAGCCCTCTATGGGCTTCCAAATATCACTTTGCAAATTTCACAAGAACAGTCTTAGCGAACGGCTTCTTGAGGGGAAAGCTGTAACTCTGTGAGATGAATTAACAGAACACAAAGCAGTTTCTCAGAAAGCTTCTTTCCAGATTTTAACTGAAGAGATTTCATTTTTCACCATAGCCCTCTATGGGCTTACAAATGTCACTTTGCAAATCCCACAAGAACCGACTTAGTGAAATTCTTCTTGAGGGAAAAGCTGTAACTCTGTGAGATGAATTAACAGAACACAAAGCAGTTTCTCAGAAAGCTTCTTGTCAGTTTTTAACTGAAGATATTTAATTTTTCACCAAAGCCCCCTGTGGGCTTCAAAATATTACTTTCCAAATCCCACAAGAACAGTCTTAGCCAAAGACTTCTTTTGGGGAAAGCTGTAACTTGGTGAGATGTATTAACAGAACACACGGCAGTTTCTCAGAAAGCTTCTCTCCAGATTTTAACGGAAGATATTTCCTATTACACCATAGGCCTCTATTGGCTTCCAAATATCACTTTTCAAATTTCACAAAAACAGTCTTAGTGAACGACTTCTTGAAGGAAAAGCTGTAAATCTGTGAGGTGAACTTACAGAACACAAAGAAGTTTTCAGAAAGCTTTTTTTCGATTTTCATCTTAGGATATTTCTATTTTCACCATAGCCTTCTATGGTCTTCCAAATATCACTTTGCATATTCCACAAGAACAGTCTTAGGGAAAGGCTTCTTCAGGGGAAAGCTGTAACTCTGTGAGATGAATTAACAGAACACAAAGCAGTTTCTCAGAAAGGTTCTTTACAGTTTTTATCTTAGGTAATTTCCTTTTTCACCATAGCCCTCTATGGGCTTCCAAATATCAGTTACCAAATTCCGAAAGAACAGCCTTAGCGAAAGGCTTCTTGAAGGGAAACCTATAACTCTGTGAGATGAGTTAACAGAATACAAAGCAGTTTCTCAGAAAGCTTCTTTCCAGTTTTTCCGGAAGATATTTCCTTTTTCACCAGAGCCCTCTATGGGCTTCCATATATCACTTTGCAAATTCCACAAGAAGAGCCTTAGATAAAGGCTTCTTGAAGGGAAAGATGTAACTCTGTGAGATGAATAAACAGAACACAAAGCAGTTTCTCCGAATGTTTCTTTTCAGTTTTTAACTTAGGATATTTCCTTTTTCACCGTAGCCCTCTATGGACTACTAAATATCACTTTGCAAATTCCACAAAAACAGTCTTAGCGAAAGGCTTCTTGAGAGGAAAGCTGTAACTCAGTGAGATGAATTAACAGAACACAAAGTAGTTTCTCAGAAAGCTTCTTTCCAGTTTTTAACGGAAGATAATTCCTTTTTCACCATAGCAATCTATGGGCATCCAAATATCACATTACAAATTCCACAAGAACAGCCTTAGCGAAAGGCTTTTTGAAGGGAAAGCTGTAACTCTGTGAGATGAAATAACAGAACACAAAGCAGTTTCTCAGAAAGCTTCTTTCCAGTTTTTTATGGAAGATATTTCCTTTTTCACCATAGCCCTCTATTTGCTTCCAATTATCACTTTGCCAATTCCAGAAGAACAGCCTAGCGAAAGGCTTCTTGAAGGGAAAGCTGTAAGTCTGTGAGATGAATTAACAGAACACAAAGCAGTTTCTCAGAAAGCTTCTTTCCAGTTTTTAACGGACGATATTTCCTTTTTCACCATAGCCGTCTAGGGTCTTCAAAATATTTCTTTGAAAATTCCACAAGAACAGTCTTTGCAGAAGGCTTCTTGAAGGGAAAGCTGTAACTCTGTGAGATGAATTAACAGAACACAAAGCATTTTGTCAGAAAGCTTCTTTCCATTTTTTAACTGAAGATATTTATTTTTCACCATAGTCACTCTAGGGGCTTCCAAATATCACTTTGCCAATTCCACAAGAAGAGCCTTAGCGAAAGGCTTCTTGAGGGGAAACGTGTAACTCTGTGAGATGATATAATAGAACACAAAGCAGTCTCTCAGAAAGCTTCTTTCCAGTTTTTAACGGAAGCTATTTCCTTTTTCACCATAGCCCTCTAAGGGGTTCCAAATATCACTTTCCAAATTCCACAAGAACAGTCGTAGCGAAAGGCTTCTTGAGGAGAAAGTTGTAATTCTGTCAGATGTATTAACAGAACACACGGCAGTTTCTCAGAAAGCTTCTTTCCAGTTTTTAACGGAAGATATTTCCTTTTTCACCATAGCCCTCTATTTGCTTCCAAATATCACTTTACAAATTCCACAAGAACAGTCTTAGCGAAAGGCTTCTTGAGGGGAAAGCTGTAGCTCTGTGAGATTAAATAACAGAACACAAAGCAGTTTCTCAGAAAGCTTCTTTCCAGTTTTTAACGGACGATATTTCCTTTTTCACGATAGCCATCTATGGGTTTCCAAATATCACTTTGCAAATTCTAGAAGAACAGTCTAAGGGAAAGGTTTCTGTAGGGAAAAGCTGTAACTCTGTGAGATGAATTAACAGAAAACAAAGCAATTTCTAAGAAAACTTCTTTCTAGTTTCTAACGGAAGATATTTCCTTTTTCAACATAGCTCTCTATGGGCTTCCAAATAACACTTTGCAGATTCCAATAGAACACTCTTAGCCAACAGCTTCTTGACGGGAAAGCTGTAACTTGGTGAGACGTATTAACAGAACACAAAGCAGTTTCTCTGAAAACTTCTTTCCAGTATTTAATGGAAGATATTTCCTTTTTCACCATAGCCCTCTATTTGCTTCCAAATATCACTTTGCAAATTCCACAAGAACAGTGTTAGCGAAAGGCTTCTTGAGGGGAAAGCTGTAACTCTGTGAGAAGAATTAACCGAACACAAAGCAGTTTCTCAGGAAGCTTCTTTTCAGTTTTTTACGGATTATATTTCCTTTTTCAACCTAGCCTTGTATGGGCTTCCAAATATCACTTTGAAATTCCACAAGAACAGTCTTAGCGAAAGGCTTCTTCAGGGTAAAGCTATAAATCATTGAGATGAATTAACAGAACACAAAGCAGTTCTTCAGAAAGCTTCTTTTCAGTTTTAAACTGAAGATATTTCCTTTTTCACCGTAGCATTCTATGGGCTCCAAAATATCAATTTTCAATGAGGGGAAAGCTGTAACTCTCTGACATGAATTAACAGAACACAAAGCAGTTTCTCAGAAAGCTTCTTTTCAATTTTTATCTTAGGCTATTTCCTTTTTCACCATAGCCTTCTATGGGCTTCCAAAGATCACGCTGCAGATTCCACAAGAACAGTCTTAGCGAAAGGCTTCTTTTGGGGAAAGCTGTAACTTTTTGAGATGAATTAACAAAACACAAAGCAGTTTCTCAGAAAGCTTCTTTCCAGTTTTTAACTGAAGATATTACCTTTTTCACCATAACCCTCTATGGGATTCCAAATATCACTTTGCAAATTCCACAAGAATAGACTTAGCGAAAGACTTCCTGAGGGGTAAGCTGTAACTCTGTGAGATGAATTAACAGAACACAAAGCAGTTCCTCAGAAAGCTTCTTTCCACTTTTTAACTGAAGATATTCCTTTTTCACCTTAGACCTTTATGGGCTTCCAAATATTACTTTGCAAATCCCACAGAACTGTCGTAGCGAAAGGCCTCTTGAGGGGAAAGCTGTAACTCGGTGGGATATATTTACAGTACACACGGCAGTTTCTCAGAATGTTTCTTTCCAGTTTTTAACGGAAGATATTTCCTTTTTCACCATTGCCCTCTATGGGCTTCCAAATATCACTTTGCAAATTTCACAAGAATAGTCTCAGTGAACGAATTCTTGAGGAGAAAGCTGTAACTCTGTCAGATGAACTAACAGAACACAAAGCAGTTTCTCAGAAAGCTTCTTTTCGGTTTTTATCTTAGGATACTTCCATTTTCATCATAGCCCTCTATGGACTTCCAAATATCACTTTGCAAATTCCACAAGAACAGTCTTTGCCGAAGGGATCTTGAGGAAAATCTGTAACTCTGTGTGATGAATTAACAGAACACAAAGCAGTTTCTCAGAAAACTTCTTTTAAGTTTTTAACGGAAGATATTTACTCCTTCACCGTAGCCCTCTATGGGCTTCCAAATATCACTTTGCAAGTTCCACAAGTACAGCCTTAGCGAAAGGCTTCTTGAGGGTAAAGCTGTAACTCTGTGAGTTGAATTTTCAAAATACAAAGCAGTTTCTCAGAAAGCTTCTTTTTAGTTTTTATCTAAGGATATCTACTTTTTCACCACAGCCCTGCATCGGCTTCCAAATATCCCTTTGCAAATTCCACAAGAACAATCTTAGCGAAAGACTTCTTGAGGGGAAAGCTGTAACTCTGTGAGATGAGCCAACAGAACACAAAGCAGTTTCGCAGAAAGCTTGATTTCGATTTTCATCTTAGGATATTTCCATTTTCACCATAACCCTCTAAGGGCTTCCAAATATCACTTTGCAAATTGCAACAGAACAGTCTTAGCGAAAGGATTCTTGAGGGGAAAGCTGTAACTCTGTGGGATGAATTAACAGAACACAAAGCCGTTTCTCAGCAAGCTTCTTTCCAGTTTTTGACTGAAGAGATTTCCTTTTACACCAAAACCCTCTATGGGCTTCCAAATATCACTTTGCAAATTCCACAAGAACAGTCTTAACGATTGGCTTCTTGAGGGGAAAGCTGTCACTCTGTGAGATGAATTAAAAGAACACAAAGCCATTTCTCAGAAAGCTTCTTTCCAGTTTTCAACGGAATTGATTTCCTTTTTTACCCTAGCCCTGTATGGGCTTCCAACTATCACTTTGCAAATTCCACAAGAATAGTCTTAGCGAAAGGCTTCTTCAGGGGAAAGTTGTAACTCTCTGGGATGAGTTAACAGAACAAAAAGTAGTTTCTCAGAAAGCTTCTTTCCAGTTTTTAACGGAAGACATTTCCTTTTTAACCATAGCCCTCTATGGACTTTAATTATCACTTTGCAAATACCACAAGAACACTCTTAGCGAAAGGCCTCCTGAGCGGAAAGCTGTAACTCTGTGAGATGAATTAACAAAACACAATGCAGTTTCTCAGAAAGCTTCCTTTCGGTTTTTATCTTAGGATATTTCCTTTTTCGCCATAACCCTCTAGTGCCCCCCAAAAGCACTTTGCAAATTCCACAAGAGCCATCTCAGTGAACGGTTTCTTCAGGGGAAAGCTGTAACTCTGTGAGATGAATTAACAGAACACAAAAAGCAGTTTCTCAGAAAATTTCTTTGCAGTTTTTAACAGAAGAGATTTCCTTTTTCACCATAGCCCTCCAAGGGCCCCCAAATATCTCTTTGAAAATTCCACAAGAACAGTCGTAGAGAATGGCTACTTGAGGGGAAAGCTGTAACTCTATGAGATGAATTAACAGAACACAAAGCAGTTTCTCAGAAAAATTCTTTTCAGTTTTTATCCTAAGATGTTTCCTTTTTCACCTTAGCCCTGTATGGGCTTCCAAATATCACTTTGCAAATTCCACAAGAACAGTCTTAGCAAAATTCTTCCTGAAGGGAATGCTGTAACTCTGTGAGATGAATTAACAAAACACAAGGCAGTTTCCCAGAAAGCTTCTTTCCAGTTTTTAACGGAAGTTATTCCCTTTTTCACCATAGCCTTCTATTGGATTCCAAATATCACTATGCCTATCCAACAAGAACAGTCTTAGGGAAAGGCTTCTTGAGGGGAAAGCTGTAACTCTGTAAGATGAATTAACAGAACACAAAGCAGTTTCTCAGAAAGCTTCATTTCAGTTTTTATCTTAGGATATTTCCTTTTTCACCATAGCCTTCTATGGGCTTCCAAATATCACTTTGCAAATTCCACAAGAACAGTCTTTGCAAAAGGTTTCTTGAGGGTCAAGCTGTAACTCTGTGAGATGAATTAACAGAACACAAAGCGGTTTCTCAGAAAGTTTCTTTTCGGTGTTCATCTAAGGATATATCCTTTTTCACCGTAGACCTCTAAGGGCTTCCAAGTATCACTTTGGAAATTCCACAAGAACCGTCTTAGCGAAAGGCTTCTTGAGCGGAAAGCTGTACGACTGAGAGATGTATTAACAGAACACAAAGCAGTGTGTCTGAAAGCTTCTTTCTAGTTTTACACTGAAGATATTTCCTTTTTCACCATAGCCCTCTATGGGCTTCCAAATATCACTTTGGAAATTCCACAAGAACAGTCTTAGCGAAAGGCGTCTTGAGGGAAACTGTAACTCTTTCAGATGAATTAACAGGACACAAAGCAGTTTCTCAGAAAGCTTCTTTCCAGTTTTTGACAGAAGATTTCCTTTTTCACCATAGACTTTTAAGGACTTCCAAATATCTCTTTGCAAATTCCACAAGAACAATCTTAGCGAAAGGCTTCTTGAGGGGAAAGCTGTAACTCTGTGAGATGAATTAACAGAACACAAAGCAGTTTGTCAGAAAGCTTGTTTTCTGTTTTTATCTTAGGATATTTTATTTTCCACCATAGCCCTCTATGGGCTTCAAAATATCACTTTGAAAATTCCACAGGAACAGTCTTAGTGAACGGCTTCTTGAGGGGAAAGCTGTAGCTCTGTGAGATGAATTAACAGAACATCAAGCAGTTTCTCAGAAAGTTTCTTTCCCGTTTTTAACGGAAGATATTTCCTTTTTCAAAGTAGCCCTCTAAGGGCTTCAAAATATCACCTTTCAAATTCCACAGGAGCAGTCTTAGTGAATGACTTCTTGAGGGGAAAGCTGTAGCTCTGTGAGATGAATTAGGATAACACAATGCAGTTTCTCAGAAAGCTTCTTTTCGGTTTTTATCTTAGGATATTTCCCTTTTCGCCATAACCCTCTATCGGCTTGCAATATCACTTTCCAAATTCCACAAGAACAGTCCAGTGAATGGATTCTTGACGGGAAAGCTGTAACTGTGTGAGATGAATTAACAGAACACAAAGCAGTTTCTCAGAAAGGTTCTTTTCAGTTTTTATCTTAGGAGATTTCCTTTTTCACCATAGACCTCTATGGGCTTCCAAATATCACTTAGCAAATTCCACAAGAACAGCCTTAGCGAAAGGCTTCTAGCTGTAACTCTGTGAGATGAATTAACAGAACACAAAGCAGTTTCTCAGAAAGCTTCTTTCCAGTTTTAAACTGAGGTTATTTCCTTTTTCACCATTGCCCTCTATAGGCTTCCAAATATCATTCTCCAAATTCCACAAGAACAGCCTTAGCGGAAGGCTTCTTGAGGGGAAAGCTGTAACTCTGTGATATCAATTAACAGAACGCAAAGAAGTTTCTCAGAAAGCTTCTTTTCAGTTTTTATCTTAGCATATTTCCTTTTTCACCATTGCCCTCTATGGGCTTCCAAATATCACTTAGCAAATTCCACAAGAACAGCCTTAGCGAAAGGCTTCTAGCTGTAACTCTGTGAGATGAATTAACAGAACACAAAGAACTTTCTCAGACAGCTTCTTTCCAGTTTTTAACTGAAGATATTTCCTTTTTCACCATAGCCCTCTATGGGCTTCCAAATATCACTTTGCAAGTTCCGCAAGAACAACCTTAGCGAAAGGCTTCTTTAAGGAAAGCTGTAACTCTGTGAGATGAATTCACAGAAAACAAAGCACTTTCTCAGAAAATGTCTTTTCAGTTTTTAACGGAGGCTATTTCCTTTTTCACCACAGCCCTCTATGGGCTTCCAAATATCACTTTGCCAATTCCACAAGAACAGTCTTAGCAAAAGGTTTCTTGAGGGGAAATCTGTAACTCTGTGAGAAGAATTAACAGAACACAAAGCAGTTTCTCTGAAAGCTTCTTTCCCGTTTTTAACGGAAGATATTTCCTTTTTCACCATAGCCCTCTATGGGCTTACAAATATCACTTTGCAAATTCTACAAAAACAGTCGAAGCGAAAGGCTTCTTGAGGGGAAAGCTGTAACTCTGTGAGATGAATTAACAGAACACAAAGCAGTTTCTCAGAAAGCTTCTTTCCAGTTTTTAACGGAAGATATTTCCTTTTTCACCAAAGCCCTCTATGGGCTTCCAAATATCACTTTCCAAATTCCACAAGAACAGTCTTTGTGAAAGGCTTCTTGAGGGGAAACCTGTAACTCTGTGAGATGAATTAACAGAACACAAACAGTTTCTCAGAAGATTTCTTTTCTATTTTTATCTTAGGATATTTCCTTTGCCACACTAGACATCTATAGGCTTACAAGTATTACTTTGAAAATTCCACAAGAATAGTCTTACCAAAAGTCCTCTGGAGGGGAAGGCTGTAATTCTGGGAGATGAATTAACAGAACACAAAGCAGTTTCTCAGAAAGCTTCTTTCCAGTTTTTATCGGAAGATATTTCCTTTTTCACCATAGCCCTCTATGGGCTTCCAAATATCACTTTGAAATTCCACAAGAACAGTCTTAGCGAAAGGCTTCTTGAGGGTAAAGCTATAAATCATTGAGATGAATTAACAGAACACAAAGCAGTTCTTCAGAAAGCTTCTTTTCAGTTTTTAAGTGAAGATATTTCCTTTTTCACCATAGCCTTCTATGGGCTCCAAAATATCAATTTTCAATGAGGGGAAAGCTGTAACTCTCTGACATGAATTAACAGAACACAAAGCAGTTTCTCAGAAAGCTTCTTTTCAGTTTTTATCTTAGGCTATTTCCTTTTTCACCATAGCCTTCTATGGGCTTCCAAAGATCACGCTGCAGATTCCACAAGAACAGTCTTAGCGAAAGGCTTCTTTTGGGGAAAGCTGTAACTTTTTGAGATGAATTAACAAAACACAAAGCAGTTTCTCAGAAAGCTTCTTTCCAGTTTTTAACTGAAGATATTACCTGTTCCACCATATCCCTCTATGGGCTTCCAAATATCACTTTGCAAATTCCACAAGAATAGTCTTAGCGAAAGGCTTCTTGAGGGGTAAGCTGTAACTCTGTGAGATGAATTAACAGAACACAAAGCAGTTCCTCAGAAAGATTCTTTCCAGTTTTTAACTGAAGATATTTCTTTTTCACCATAGACCTTTATGGGCTTCCAAGTATTACTTTGCAAATCCCACAGAACTGTCGTAGCAAAAGGCCTCTTGAGGGGAAAGCTGTAACTCGGTGAGATATATTTACAGTACACACGGCAGTTTCTCAGAATGTTTCTTTCCAGTTTTCAACGGAAGATATTTCCTTTTTCACCATTGCCCTCTATGGGCTTCCAAATATCACTTTGCAAATTTCACAAGAATAGTCTCAGTGAACGAATTCTTGAGGAGAAAGCTGTAACTCTGTCAGATGAACTAACAGAACACAAAGCAGTTTCTCAGAAAGCTTCTTTTCGGTTTTTATCATAGGATACTTCCATTTTCATCATAGCCCTTTATGGACTTCCAAATATCACTTTGCAAATTCCACAAGAACGGTCTTTGCCGAAGGGATCTTGAGGAAAAGCTGTAACTCTGTGTGGTGAATTAACAGAACACAAAGCAGTTTCTCAGAAAGCTTCTTTTAAGTTTTTAACTGAAGTTATTTCCTTTTTCACCATTGTTCTCTATGGGCTTCCAAATATCACTTTGCAAATTACACAACAACAGCCTTAGCGAAAGGCTTCTTGAGGGTAAAGCTGTAACTCTGTGAGTTGAATTTTCAAAATACAAAGCAGTTTCTCAGAAAGCTTCTTTTTAGTTTTTACCTTAGGATATTTCCTTTTTCACCACAGCCCTGCATCGGCTTCCAAATATCCCTTTGCAAATTCCACAAGAACAGTCTTAGCGAAAGGCTTCTGAAGGGCAATGCTGTAACTCGGTGAGATGAATTAACAGAACACAAAGCAGTTTCTCAGAAACCTTCTTTCTAGTTTTCAACGGAAGATATTTCCTTTTCACCATACCCCTCCATATGATTCCAAATATCCCTTTGCAAATTCCACAAGAACAGTCTTAGCGAAAGACTTCTTGAGGGGAAAGCTGTAACTCTGTGAGATGAGCCAACAGAACACAAAGCAGTTTCGCAGAAAGCTTGATTTCGATTTTCATCTTAGGATATTTCCATTTTCACCATAACCCTCTAAGGGCTTCCAAATATCACTTTGCAAATTGCAACAGAACAGTCTTAGCGAAAGGATTCTTGAGGGGAAAGCTGTAACTCTGTGGGATGAATTAACAGAACACAAAGCCGTTTCTCAGCAAGCTTCTTTCCAGTTTTTGACTGAAGAGATTTCCTTTTACACCAAAACCCTCTATGGGCTTCCAAATATCACTTTGCAAATTCCACAAGAACAGTCTTAACGATTGGCTTCTTGAGGGGAAAGCTGTCACTCTGTGAGATGAATTAAAAGAACACAAAGCCATTTCTCAGAAAGCTTCTTTCCAGTTTTCAACGGAATTGATTTCCTTTTTTACCCTAGCCCTGTATGGGCTTCCAACTATCACTTTGCAAATTCCACAAGAATAGTCTTAGCGAAAGGCTTCTTCAGGGGAAAGTTGTAACTCTCTGGGATGAGTTAACAGAACAAAAAGTAGTTTCTCAGAAAGCTTCTTTCCAGTTTTTAACGGAAGACATTTCCTTTTTAACCATAGCCCTCTATGGACTTTAATTATCACTTTGCAAATACCACAAGAACACTCTTAGCGAAAGGCCTCCTGAGCGGAAAGCTGTAACTCTGTGAGATGAATTAACAAAACACAATGCAGTTTCTCAGAAAGCTTCCTTTCGGTTTTTATCTTAGGATATTTCCTTTTTCGCCATAACCCTCTAGTGCCCCCCAAAAGCACTTTGCAAATTCCACAAGAGCCATCTCAGTGAACGGTTTCTTCAGGGGAAAGCTGTAACTCTGTGAGATGAATTAACAGAACACAAAAAGCAGTTTCTCAGAAAATTTCTTTGCAGTTTTTAACAGAAGAGATTTCCTTTTTCACCATAGCCCTCCAAGGGCCCCCAAATATCTCTTTGAAAATTCCACAAGAACAGTCGTAGAGAATGGCTACTTGAGGGGAAAGCTGTAACTCTATGAGATGAATTAACAGAACACAAAGCAGTTTCTCAGAAAAATTCTTTTCAGTTTTTATCCTAAGATGTTTCCTTTTTCACCTTAGCCCTGTATGGGCTTCCAAATATCACTTTGCAAATTCCACAAGAACAGTCTTAGCAAAATTCTTCCTGAAGGGAATGCTGTAACTCTGTGAGATGAATTAACAAAACACAAGGCAGTTTCCCAGAAAGCTTCTTTCCAGTTTTTAACGGAAGTTATTCCCTTTTTCACCATAGCCTTCTATTGGATTCCAAATATCACTATGCCTATCCAACAAGAACAGTCTTAGGGAAAGGCTTCTTGAGGGGAAAGCTGTAACTCTGTAAGATGAATTAACAGAACACAAAGCAGTTTCTCAGAAAGCTTCATTTCAGTTTTTATCTTAGGATATTTCCTTTTTCACCATAGCCTTCTATGGGCTTCCAAATATCACTTTGCAAATTCCACAAGAACAGTCTTTGCAAAAGGTTTCTTGAGGGTCAAGCTGTAACTCTGTGAGATGAATTAACAGAACACAAAGCGGTTTCTCAGAAAGCTTCTTTTCGGTGTTCATCTAAGGATATATCCTTTTTCACCGTAGACCTCTAAGGGCTTCCAAGTATCACTTTGGAAATTCCACAAGAACCGTCTTAGCGAAAGGCTTCTTGAGCGGAAAGCTGTACGACTGAGAGATGTATTAACAGAACACAAAGCAGTGTGTCTGAAAGCTTCTTTCTAGTTTTACACTGAAGATATTTCCTTTTTCACCATAGCCCTCTATGGGCTTCCAAATATCACTTTGGAAATTCCACAAGAACAGTCTTAGCGAAAGGCGTCTTGAGGGAAACTGTAACTCTTTCAGATGAATTAACAGGACACAAAGCAGTTTCTCAGAAAGCTTCTTTCCAGTTTTTGACAGAAGATTTCCTTTTTCACCATAGACTTTTAAGGACTTCCAAATATCTCTTTGCAAATTCCACAAGAACAATCTTAGCGAAAGGCTTCTTGAGGGGAAAGCTGTAACTCTGTGAGATGAATTAACAGAACACAAAGCAGTTTGTCAGAAAGCTTGTTTTCTGTTTTTATCTTAGGATATTTTATTTTCCACCATAGTCCTCTATGGGCTTCAAAATATCACTTTGAAAATTCCACAGGAACAGTCTTAGTGAACGGCTTCTTGAGGGGAAAGCTGTAGCTCTGTGAGATGAATTAACAGAACATCAAGCAGTTTCTCAGAAAGTTTCTTTCCCGTTTTTAACGGAAGATATTTCCTTTTTCAAAGTAGCCCTCTAAGGGCTTCAAAATATCACCTTGCAAATTCCACAGGAGCAGTCTTAGTGAATGACTTCTTGAGGGGAAAGCTAAAACTCTGTGAGATGAATTAGGATAACACAATGCAGTTTCTCAGAAAGCTTCTTTTCGGTTTTTATCTTAGGATATTTCCCTTTTCGCCATAACCCTCTATCGGCTTGCAATATCACTTTCCAAATTCCACAAGAACAGTCCAGTGAATGGATTCTTGACGGGAAAGCTGTAACTGTGTGAGATGAATTAACAGAACACAAAGCAGTTTCTCAGAAAGGTTCTTTTCAGTTTTTATCTTAGGAGATTTCCTTTTTCACCATAGACCTCTATGGGCTTCCAAATATCACTTAGCAAATTCCACAAGAACAGCCTTAGCGAAAGGCTTCTAGCTGTAACTCTGTGAGATGAATTAACAGAACACAAAGCAGTTTCTCAGAAAGCTTCTTTCCAGTTTTAAACTGAGGTTATTTCCTTTTTCACCATTGCCCTCTATAGGCTTCCAAATATCATTCTCCAAATTCCACAAGAACAGCCTTAGCGGAAGGCTTCTTGAGGGGAAAGCTGTAACTCTGTGATATCAATTAACAGAACGCAAAGAAGTTTCTCAGAAAGCTTCTTTTCAGTTTTTATCTTAGCATATTTCCTTTTTCACCATTGCCCTCTATGGGCTTCCAAATATCACTTAGCAAATTCCACAAGAACAGCCTTAGCGAAAGGCTTCTAGCTGTAACTCTGTGAGATGAATTAACAGAACACAAAGAACTTTCTCAGACAGCTTCTTTCCAGTTTTTAACTGAAGATATTTCCTTTTTCACCATAGCCCTCTATGGGCTTCCAAATATCACTTTGCAAGTTCCGCAAGAACAACCTTAGCGAAAGGCTTCTTTAAGGAAAGCTGTAACTCTGTGAGATGAATTCACAGAAAACAAAGCACTTTCTCAGAAAATGTCTTTTCAGTTTTTAACGGAGGCTATTTCCTTTTTCACCACAGCCCTCTATGGGCTTCCAAATATCACTTTGCCAATTCCACAAGAACAGTCTTAGCAAAAGGTTTCTTGAGGGGAAATCTGTAACTCTGTGAGAAGAATTAACAGAACACAAAGTAGTTTCTCTGAAAGCTTCTTTCCCGTTTTTAACGGAAGATATTTCCTTTTTCACCATAGCCCTCTATGGGCTTACAAATATCACTTTGCAAATTCTACAAAAACAGTCGAAGCGAAAGGCTTCTTGAGGGGAAAGCTGTAACTCTGTGAGATGAATTAACAGAACACAAAGCAGTTTCTCAGAAAGCTTCTTTCCAGTTTTTAACGGAAGATATTTCCTTTTTCACCAAAGCCCTCTATGGGTTTCCAAATATCACTTTCCAAATTCCACAAGAACAGTCTTTGTGAAAGGCTTCTTGAGGGGAAACCTGTAACTCTGTGAGATGAATTAACAGAACACAAACAGTTTCTCAGAAGATTTCTTTTCTATTTTTATCTTAGGATATTTCCTTTGCCACACTAGACATCTATAGGCTTACAAGTATTACTTTGAAAATTCCACAAGAATAGTCTTACCAAAAGTCCTCTGGAGGGGAAGGCTGTAATTCTGGGAGATGAATTAACAGAACACAAAGCAGTTTCTCAGAAAGCTTCTTTCCAGTTTTTATCGGAAGATATTTCCTTTTTCACCATAGCCCTCTATGGGCTTCCAAATATCACTTTGAAATTCCACAAGAACAGTCTTAGCGAAAGGCTTCTTGAGGGTAAAGCTATAAATCATTGAGATGAATTAACAGAACACAAAGCAGTTCTTCAGAAAGCTTCTTTTCAGTTTTTAAGTGAAGATATTTCCTTTTTCACCATAGCCTTCTATGGGCTCCAAAATATCAATTTTCAATGAGGGGAAAGCTGTAACTCTCTGACATGAATTAACAGAACACAAAGCAGTTTCTCAGAAAGCTTCTTTTCAGTTTTTAAGTGAAGATATTTCCTTTTTCACCATAGCCTTCTATGGGCTTCCAAAGATCACGCTGCAGATTCCACAAGAACAGTCTTAGCGAAAGGCTTCTTTTGGGGAAAGCTGTAACTTTTTGAGATGAATTAACAAAACACAAAGCAGTTTCTCAGAAAGCTTCTTTCCAGTTTTTAACTGAAGATATTACCTGTTCCACCATATCCCTCTATGGGCTTCCAAATATCACTTTGCAAATTCCACAAGAATAGTCTTAGCGAAAGGCTTCTTGAGGGGTAAGCTGTAACTCTGTGAGATGAATTAACAGAACACAAAGCAGTTCCTCAGAAAGCTTCTTTCCAGTTTTTAACTGAAGATATTTCTTTTTCACCATAGACCTTTATGGGCTTCCAAGTATTACTTTGCAAATCCCACAGAACTGTCGTAGCGAAAGGCCTCTTGAGGGGAAAGCTGTAACTCGGTGAGATATATTTACAGTACACACGGCAGTTTCTCAGAATGTTTCTTTCCAGTTTTCAACGGAAGATATTTCCTTTTTCACCATTGCCCTCTATGGGCTTCCAAATATCACTTTGCAAATTTCACAAGAATAGTCTCAGTGAACGAATTCTTGAGGAGAAAGCTGTAACTCTGTCAGATGAACTAACAGAACACAAAGCAGTTTCTCAGAAAGCTTCTTTTCGGTTTTTATCATAGGATACTTCCATTTTCATCATAGCCCTTTATGGACTTCCAAATATCACTTTGCAAATTCCACAAGAACGGTCTTTGCCGAAGGGATCTTGAGGAAAAGCTGTAACTCTGTGTGGTGAATTAACAGAACACAAAGCAGTTTCTCAGAAAGCTTCTTTTAAGTTTTTAACTGAAGTTATTTCCTTTTTCACCATTGTTCTCTATGGGCTTCCAAATATCACTTTGCAAATTACACAACAACAGCCTTAGCGAAAGGCTTCTTGAGGGTAAAGCTGTAACTCTGTGAGTTGAATTTTCAAAATACAAAGCAGTTTCTCAGAAAGCTTCTTTTTAGTTTTTACCTTAGGATATTTCCTTTTTCACCACAGCCCTGCATCGGCTTCCAAATATCCCTTTGCAAATTCCACAAGAACAGTCTTAGCGAAAGGCTTCTGAAGGGCAATGCTGTAACTCGGTGAGATGAATTAACAGAACACAAAGCAGTTTCTCAGAAACCTTCTTTCTAGTTTTCAACGGAAGATATTTCCTTTTCACCATACCCCTCCATATGATTCCAAATATCCCTTTGCAAATTCCACAAGAACAGTCTTAGCGAAAGACTTCTTGAGGGGAAAGCTGTAACTCTGTGAGATGAGCCAACAGAACACAAAGCAGTTTCGCAGAAAGCTTGATTTCGATTTTCATCTTAGGATATTTCCATTTTCACCATAACCCTCTAAGGGCTTCCAAATATCACTTTGCAAATTGCAACAGAACAGTCTTAGCGAAAGGATTCTTGAGGGGAAAGCTGTAACTCTGTGGGATGAATTAACAGAACACAAAGCCGTTTCTCAGCAAGCTTCTTTCCAGTTTTTGACTGAAGAGATTTCCTTTTACACCAAAACCCTCTATGGGCTTCCAAATATCACTTTGCAAATTCCACAAGAACAGTCTTAACGATTGGCTTCTTGAGGGGAAAGCTGTCACTCTGTGAGATGAATTAAAAGAACACAAAGCCATTTCTCAGAAAGCTTCTTTCCAGTTTTCAACGGAATTGATTTCCTTTTTTACCCTAGCCCTGTATGGGCTTCCAACTATCACTTTGCAAATTCCACAAGAATAGTCTTAGCGAAAGGCTTCTTCAGGGGAAAGTTGTAACTCTCTGGGATGAGTTAACAGAACAAAAAGTAGTTTCTCAGAAAGCTTCTTTCCAGTTTTTAACGGAAGACATTTCCTTTTTAACCATAGCCCTCTATGGACTTTAATTATCACTTTGCAAATACCACAAGAACACTCTTAGCGAAAGGCCTCCTGAGCGGAAAGCTGTAACTCTGTGAGATGAATTAACAAAACACAATGCAGTTTCTCAGAAAGCTTCCTTTCGGTTTTTATCTTAGGATATTTCCTTTTTCGCCATAACCCTCTAGTGCCCCCCAAAAGCACTTTGCAAATTCCACAAGAGCCATCTCAGTGAACGGTTTCTTCAGGGGAAAGCTGTAACTCTGTGAGATGAATTAACAGAACACAAAAAGCAGTTTCTCAGAAAATTTCTTTGCAGTTTTTAACAGAAGAGATTTCCTTTTTCACCATAGCCCTCCAAGGGCCCCCAAATATCTCTTTGAAAATTCCACAAGTACAGTCGTAGAGAATGGCTACTTGAGGGGAAAGCTGTAACTCTATGAGATGAATTAACAGAACACAAAGCAGTTTCTCAGAAAAATTCTTTTCAGTTTTTATCCTAAGATGTTTCCTTTTTCACCTTAGCCCTGTATGGGCTTCCAAATATCACTTTGCAAATTCCACAAGAACAGTCTTAGCAAAATTCTTCCTGAAGGGAATGCTGTAACTCTGTGAGATGAATTAACAAAACACAAGGCAGTTTCCCAGAAAGCTTCTTTCCAGTTTTTAACGGAAGTTATTCCCTTTTTCACCATAGCCTTCTATTGGATTCCAAATATCACTATGCCTATCCAACAAGAACAGTCTTAGGGAAAGGCTTCTTGAGGGGAAAGCTGTAACTCTGTAAGATGAATTAACAGAACACAAAGCAGTTTCTCAGAAAGCTTCATTTCAGTTTTTATCTTAGGATATTTCCTTTTTCACCATAGCCTTCTATGGGCTTCCAAATATCACTTTGCAAATTCCACAAGAACAGTCTTTGCAAAAGGTTTCTTGAGGGTCAAGCTGTAACTCTGTGAGATGAATTAACAGAACACAAAGCGGTTTCTCAGAAAGCTTCTTTTCGGTGTTCATCTAAGGATATATCCTTTTTCACCGTAGACCTCTAAGGGCTTCCAAGTATCACTTTGGAAATTCCACAAGAACCGTCTTAGCGAAAGGCTTCTTGAGCGGAAAGCTGTACGACTGAGAGATGTATTAACAGAACACAAAGCAGTGTGTCTGAAAGCTTCTTTCTAGTTTTACACTGAAGATATTTCCTTTTTCACCATAGCCCTCTATGGGCTTCCAAATATCACTTTGGAAATTCCACAAGAACAGTCTTAGCGAAAGGCGTCTTGAGGGAAACTGTAACTCTTTCAGATGAATTAACAGGACACAAAGCAGTTTCTCAGAAAGCTTCTTTCCAGTTTTTGACAGAAGATTTCCTTTTTCACCATAGACTTTTAAGGACTTCCAAATATCTCTTTGCAAATTCCACAAGAACAATCTTAGCGAAAGGCTTCTTGAGGGGAAAGCTGTAACTCTGAGATGAATTAACAGAACACAAAGCAGTTTGTCAGAAAGCTTGTTTTCTGTTTTTATCTTAGGATATTTTATTTTCCACCATAGCCCTCTATGGGCTTCAAAATATCACTTTGAAAATTCCACAGGAACAGTCTTAGTGAACGGCTTCTTGAGGGGAAAGCTGTAGCTCTGTGAGATGAATTAACAGAACATCAAGCAGTTTCTCAGAAAGTTTCTTTCCCGTTTTTAACGGAAGATATTTCCTTTTTCAAAGTAGCCCTCTAAGGGCTTCAAAATATCACCTTGCAAATTCCACAGGAGCAGTCTTAGTGAATGACTTCTTGAGGGGAAAGCTAAAACTCTGTGAGATGAATTAGGATAACACAATGCAGTTTCTCAGAAAGCTTCTTTTCGGTTTTTATCTTAGGATATTTCCCTTTTCGCCATAACCCTCTATCGGCTTGCAATATCACTTTCCAAATTCCACAAGAACAGTCCAGTGAATGGATTCTTGACGGGAAAGCTGTAACTGTGTGAGATGAATTAACAGAACACAAAGCAGTTTCTCAGAAAGGTTCTTTTCAGTTTTTATCTTAGGAGATTTCCTTTTTCACCATAGACCTCTATGGGCTTCCAAATATCACTTAGCAAATTCCACAAGAACAACCTTAGCGAAAGGCTTCTAGCTGTAACTCTGTGAGATGAATTAACAGAACACAAAGCAGTTTCTCAGAAAGCTTCTTTCCAGTTTTAAACTGAGGTTATTTCCTTTTTCACCATTGCCCTCTATAGGCTTCCAAATATCATTCTGCAAATTCCACAAGAACAGCCTTAGCGGAAGGCTTCTTGAGGGGAAAGCTGTAACTCTGTGATATCAATTAACAGAACGCAAAGAAGTTTCTCAGAAAGCTTCTTTTCAGTTTTTATCTTAGCATATTTCCTTTTTCACCATTGCCCTCTAGGGGCTTCCAAATATCACTTAGCAAATTCGACAAGAACAGCCTTAGCGAAAGGCTTCTAGCTGTAACTCTGTGAGATGAATTAACAGAACACAAAGAACTTTCTCAGACAGCTTCTTTCCAGTTTTTAACTGAAGATATTTCCTTTTTCACCATAGCCCTCTATGGGCTTCCAAATATCACTTTGCAAGTTCCGCAAGAACAACCTTAGCGAAAGGCTTCTTTAAGGAAAGCTGTAACTCTGTGAGATGAATTCACAGAAAACAAAGCACTTTCTCAGAAAATGTCTTTTCAGATTTTAACGGAGGCTATTTCCTTTTTCACCACAGCCCTCTATGGGCTTCCAAATATCACTTTGCCAATTCCACAAGAACAGTCTTAGCAAAAGGTTTCTTGAGGGGAAATCTGTAACTCTGTGAGAAGAATTAACAGAACACAAAGCAGTTTCTCTGAAAGCTTCTTTCCAGTTTTTATCGGAAGATATTTCCTTTTTCACCATAGCCCTCTATGGGCTTCCAAATATCACTTTGAAATTCCACAAGAACAGTCTTAGCGAAAGGCTTCTTGAGGGTAAAGCTATAAATCATTGAGATGAATTAACAGAACACAAAGCAGTTCTTCAGAAAGCTTCTTTTCAGTTTTTAAGTGAAGATATTTCCTTTTTCACCATAGCCTTCTATGGGCTCCAAAATATCAATTTTCAATGAGGGGAAAGCTGTAACTCTCTGACATGAATTAACAGAACACAAAGCAGTTTCTCAGAAAGCTTCTTTTCAGTTTTTATCTTAGGCTATTTCCTTTTTCACCATAGCCTTCTATGGGCTTCCAAAGATCACGCTGCAGATTCCACAAGAACAGTCTTAGCGAAAGGCTTCTTTTGGGGAAAGCTGTAACTTTTTGAGATGAATTAACAAAACACAAAGCAGTTTCTCAGAAAGCTTCTTTCCAGTTTTTAACTGAAGATATTACCTGTTCCACCATATCCCTCTATGGGCTTCCAAATATCACTTTGCAAATTCCACAAGAATAGTCTTAGCGAAAGGCTTCTTGAGGGGTAAGCTGTAACTCTGTGAGATGAATTAACAGAACACAAAACAGTTCCTCAGAAAGCTTCTTTCCAGTTTTTAACTGAAGATATTTCTTTTTCACCATAGACCTTTATGGGCTTCCAAGTATTACTTTGCAAATCCCACAGAACTGTCGTAGCGAAAGGCCTCTTGAGGGGAAAGCTGTAACTCGGTGAGATATATTTACAGTACACACGGCAGTTTCTCAGAATGTTTCTTTCCAGTTTTCAACGGAAGATATTTCCTTTTTCACCATTGCCCTCTATGGGCTTCCAAATATCACTTTGCAAATTTCACAAGAATAGTCTCAGTGAACGAATTCTTGAGGAGAAAGCTGTAACTCTGTCAGATGAACTAACAGAACACAAAGCAGTTTCTCAGAAAGCTTCTTTTCGGTTTTTATCATAGGATACTTCCATTTTCATCATAGCCCTTTATGGACTTCCAAATATCACTTTGCAAATTCCACAAGAACGGTCTTTGCCGAAGGGATCTTGAGGAAAAGCTGTAACTCTGTGTGGTGAATTAACAGAACACAAAGCAGTTTCTCAGAAAGCTTCTTTTAAGTTTTTAACTGAAGTTATTTCCTTTTTCACCATTGTTCTCTATGGGCTTCCAAATATCACTTTGCAAATTACACAACAACAGCCTTAGCGAAAGGCTTCTTGAGGGTAAAGCTGTAACTCTGTGAGTTGAATTTTCAAAATACAAAGCAGTTTCTCAGAAAGCTTCTTTTTAGTTTTTACCTTAGGATATTTCCTTTTTCACCACAGCCCTGCATCGGCTTCCAAATATCCCTTTGCAAATTCCACAAGAACAGTCTTAGCGAAAGGCTTCTGAAGGGCAATGCTGTAACTCGGTGAGATGAATTAACAGAACACAAAGCAGTTTCTCAGAAACCTTCTTTCTAGTTTTCAACGGAAGATATTTCCTTTTCACCATACCCCTCCATATGATTCCAAATATCCCTTTGCAAATTCCACAAGAACAGTCTTAGCGAAAGACTTCTTGAGGGGAAAGCTGTAACTCTGTGAGATGAGCCAACAGAACACAAAGCAGTTTCGCAGAAAGCTTGATTTCGATTTTCATCTTAGGATATTTCCATTTTCACCATAACCCTCTAAGGGCTTCCAAATATCACTTTGCAAATTGCAACAGAACAGTCTTAGCGAAAGGATTCTTGAGGGGAAAGCTGTAACTCTGTGGGATGAATTAACAGAACACAAAGCCGTTTCTCAGCAAGCTTCTTTCCAGTTTTTGACTGAAGAGATTTCCTTTTACACCAAAACCCTCTATGGGCTTCCAAATATCACTTTGCAAATTCCACAAGAACAGTCTTAACGATTGGCTTCTTGAGGGGAAAGCTGTCACTCTGTGAGATGAATTAAAAGAACACAAAGCCATTTCTCAGAAAGCTTCTTTCCAGTTTTCAACGGAATTGATTTCCTTTTTTACCCTAGCCCTGTATGGGCTTCCAACTATCACTTTGCAAATTCCACAAGAATAGTCTTAGCGAAAGGCTTCTTCAGGGGAAAGTTGTAACTCTCTGGGATGAGTTAACAGAACAAAAAGTAGTTTCTCAGAAAGCTTCTTTCCAGTTTTTAACGGAAGACATTTCCTTTTTAACCATAGCCCTCTATGGACTTTAATTATCACTTTGCAAATACCACAAGAACACTCTTAGCGAAAGGCCTCCTGAGCGGAAAGCTGTAACTCTGTGAGATGAATTAACAAAACACAATGCAGTTTCTCAGAAAGCTTCCTTTCGGTTTTTATCTTAGGATATTTCCTTTTTCACCATAACCCTCTAGTGCCCCCCAAAAGCACTTTGCAAATTCCACAAGAGCCATCTCAGTGAACGGTTTCTTCAGGGGAAAGCTGTAACTCTGTGAGATGAATTAACAGAACACAAAAAGCAGTTTCTCAGAAAATTTCTTTGCAGTTTTTAACAGAAGAGATTTCCTTTTTCACCATAGCCCTCCAAGGGCCCCCAAATATCTCTTTGAAAATTCCACAAGAACAGTCGTAGAGAATGGCTACTTGAGGGGAAAGCTGTAACTCTATGAGATGAATTAACAGAACACAAAGCAGTTTCTCAGAAAAATTCTTTTCAGTTTTTATCCTAAGATGTTTCCTTTTTCACCTTAGCCCTGTATGGGCTTCCAAATATCACTTTGCAAATTCCACAAGAACAGTCTTAGCAAAATTCTTCCTGAAGGGAATGCTGTAACTCTGTGAGATGAATTAACAAAACACAAGGCAGTTTCCCAGAAAGCTTCTTTCCAGTTTTTAACGGAAGTTATTCCCTTTTTCACCATAGCCTTCTATTGGATTCCAAATATCACTATGCCTATCCAACAAGAACAGTCTTAGGGAAAGGCTTCTTGAGGGGAAAGCTGTAACTCTGTAAGATGAATTAACAGAACACAAAGCAGTTTCTCAGAAAGCTTCATTTCAGTTTTTATCTTAGGATATTTCCTTTTTCACCATAGCCTTCTATGGGCTTCCAAATATCACTTTGCAAATTCCACAAGAACAGTCTTTGCAAAAGGTTTCTTGAGGGTCAAGCTGTAACTCTGTGAGATGAATTAACAGAACACAAAGCGGTTTCTCAGAAAGCTTCTTTTCGGTGTTCATCTAAGGATATATCCTTTTTCACCGTAGACCTCTTAGGGCTTCCAAGTATCACTTTGGAAATTCCACAAGAACCGTCTTAGCGAAAGGCTTCTTGAGCGGAAAGCTGTACGACTGAGAGATGTATTAACAGAACACAAAGCAGTGTGTCTGAAAGCTTCTTTCTAGTTTTACACTGAAGATATTTCCTTTTTCACCATAGCCCTCTATGGGCTTCCAAATATCACTTTGGAAATTCCACAAGAACAGTCTTAGCGAAAGGCGTCTTGAGGGAAACTGTAACTCTTTCAGATGAATTAACAGGACACCAAGCAGTTTCTCAGAAAGCTTCTTTCCAGTTTTTGACAGAAGATTTCCTTTTTCACCATAGACTTTTAAGGACTTCCAAATATCTCTTTGCAAATTCCACAAGAACAATCTTAGCGAAAGGCTTCTTGAGGGGAAAGCTGTAACTCTGTGAGATGAATTAACAGAACACAAAGCAGTTTGTCAGAAAGCTTGTTTTCTGTTTTTATCTTAGGATATTTTATTTTCCACCATAGCCCTCTATGGGCTTCAAAATATCACTTTGAAAATTCCACAGGAACAGTCTTAGTGAACGGCTTCTTGAGGGGAAAGCTGTAGCTCTGTGAGATGAATTAACAGAACATCAAGCAGTTTCTCAGAAAGTTTCTTTCCCGTTTTTAACGGAAGATATTTCCTTTTTCAAAGTAGCCCTTAAGGGCTTCAAAATATCACCTTGCAAATTCCACAGGAGCAGTCTTAGTGAATGACTTCTTGAGGGGAAAGCTAAAACTCTGTGAGATGAATTAGGATAACACAATGCAGTTTCTCAGAAAGCTTCTTTTCGGTTTTTATCTTAGGATATTTCCCTTTTCGCCATAACCCTCTATCGGCTTGCAATATCACTTTCCAAATTCCACAAGAACAGTCCAGTGAATGGATTCTTGACGGGAAAGCTGTAACTGTGTGAGATGAATTAACAGAACACAAAGCAGTTTCTCAGAAAGGTTCTTTTCAGTTTTTATCTTAGGAGATTTCCTTTTTCACCATAGACCTCTATGGGCTTCCAAATATCACTTAGCAAATTCCACAAGAACAGCCTTAGCGAAAGGCTTCTAGCTGTAACTCTGTGAGATGAATTAACAGAACACAAAGCAGTTTCTCAGAAAGCTTCTTTCCAGTTTTAAACTGAGGTTATTTCCTTTTTCACCATTGCCCTCTATAGGCTTCCAAATATCATTCTGCAAATTCCACAAGAACAGCCTTAGCGGAAGGCTTCTTGAGGGGAAAGCTGTAACTCTGTGATATCAATTAACAGAACGCAAAGAAGTTTCTCAGAAAGCTTCTTTTCAGTTTTTATCTTAGCATATTTCCTTTTTCACCATTGCCCTCTATGGGCTTCCAAATATCACTTAGCAAATTCCACAAGAACAGCCTTAGCGAAAGGCTTCTAGCTGTAACTCTGTGAGATGAATTAACAGAACACAAAGAACTTTCTCAGACAGCTTCTTTCCAGTTTTTAACTGAAGATATTTCCTTTTTTACCATAGCCCTCTATGGTCTTCCAAATATCACTTTGCAAGTTCCGCAAGAACAACCTTAGCGAAAGGCTTCTTTAAGGAAAGCTGTAACTCTGTGAGATGAATTCACAGAAAACAAAGCACTTTCTCAGAAAATGTCTTTTCAGTTTTTAACGGAGGCTATTTCCTTTTTCACCACAGCCCTCTATGGGCTTCCAAATATCACTTTGCCAATTCCACAAGAACAGTCTTAGCAAAAGGTTTCTTGAGGGGAAATCTGTAACTCTGTGAGAAGAATTAACAGAACACAAAGCAGTTTCTCTGAAAGCTTCTTTCCCGTTTTTAACGGAAGATATTTCCTTTTTCACCATAGCCCTCTATGGGCTTACAAATATCACTTTGCAAATTCTACAAAAACAGTCGAAGCGAAAGGCTTCTTGAGGGGAAAGCTGTAACTCTGTGAGATGAATTAACAGAACACAAAGCAGTTTCTCAGAAAGCTTCTTTCCAGTTTTTAATGGAAGATATTTCCTTTTTCACCAAAGCCCTCTATGGGCTTCCAAATATCACTTTCCAAATTCCACAAGAACAGTCTTTGTGAAAGGCTTCTTGAGGGGAAACCTGTAACTCTGTGAGATGAATTAACAGAACACAAACAGTTTCTCAGAAGATTTCTTTTCTATTTTTATCTTAGGATATTTCCTTTGCCACACTAGACATCTATAGGCTTACAAGTATTACTTTGAAAATTCCACAAGAATAGTCTTACCAAAAGTCCTCTGGAGGGGAAGGCTGTAATTCTGGGAGATGAATTAACAGAACACAAAGCAGTTTCTCAGAAAGCTTCTTTCCAGTTTTTATCGGAAGATATTTCCTTTTTCACCATAGCCCTCTATGGGCTTCCAAATATCACTTTGAAATTCCACAAGAACAGTCTTAGCGAAAGGCTTCTTGAGGGTAAAGCTATAAATCATTGAGATGAATTAACAGAACACAAAGCAGTTCTTCAGAAAGCTTCTTTTCAGTTTTTAAGTGAAGATATTTCCTTTTTCACCATAGCCTTCTATGGGCTCCAAAATATCAATTTTCAATGAGGGGAAAGCTGTAACTCTCTGACATGAATTAACAGAACACAAAGCAGTTTCTCAGAAAGCTTCTTTTCAGTTTTTATCTTAGGCTATTTCCTTTTTCACCATAGCCTTCTATGGGCTTCCAAAGATCACGCTGCAGATTCCACAAGAACAGTCTTAGCGAAAGGCTTCTTTTGGGGAAAGCTGTAACTTTTTGAGATGAATTAACAAAACACAAAGCAGTTTCTCAGAAAGCTTCTTTCCAGTTTTTAACTGAAGATATTACCTGTTCCACCATATCCCTCTATGGGCTTCCAAATATCACTTTGCAAATTCCACAAGAATAGTCTTAGCGAAAGGCTTCTTGAGGGGTAAGCTGTAACTCTGTGAGATGAATTAACAGAACACAAAGCAGTTCCTCAGAAAGCTTCTTTCCAGTTTTTAACTGAAGATATTTCTTTTTCACCATAGACCTTTATGGGCTTCCAAGTATTACTTTGCAAATCCCACAGAACTGTCGTAGCGAAAGGCCTCTTGAGGGGAAAGCTGTAACTCGGTGAGATATATTTACAGTACACACGGCAGTTTCTCAGAATGTTTCTTTCCAGTTTTCAACGGAAGATATTTCCTTTTTCACCATTGCCCTCTATGGGCTTCCAAATATCACTTTGCAAATTTCACAAGAATAGTCTCAGTGAACGAATTCTTGAGGAGAAAGCTGTAACTCTGTCAGATGAACTAACAGAACACAAAGCAGTTTCTCAGAAAGCTTCTTTTCGGTTTTTATCATAGGATACTTCCATTTTCATCATAGCCCTTTATGGACTTCCAAATATCACTTTGCAAATTCCACAAGAACGGTCTTTGCCGAAGGGATCTTGAGGAAAAGCTGTAACTCTGTGTGGTGAATTAACAGAACACAAAGCAGTTTCTCAGAAAGCTTCTTTTAAGTTTTTAACTGAAGTTATTTCCTTTTTCACCATTGTTCTCTATGGGCTTCCAAATATCACTTTGCAAATTACACAACAACAGCCTTAGCGAAAGGCTTCTTGAGGGTAAAGCTGTAACTCTGTGAGTTGAATTTTCAAAATACAAAGCAGTTTCTCAGAAAGCTTCTTTTTAGTTTTTACCTTAGGATATTTCCTTTTTCACCACAGCCCTGCATCGGCTTCCAAATATCCCTTTGCAAATTCCACAAGAACAGTCTTAGCGAAAGGCTTCTGAAGGGCAATGCTGTAACTCGGTGAGATGAATTAACAGAACACAAAGCAGTTTCTCAGAAACCTTCTTTCTAGTTTTCAACGGAAGATATTTCCTTTTCACCATACCCCTCCATATGATTCCAAATATCCCTTTGCAAATTCCACAAGAACAGTCTTAGCGAAAGACTTCTTGAGGGGAAAGCTGTAACTCTGTGAGATGAGCCAACAGAACACAAAGCAGTTTCGCAGAAAGCTTGATTTCGATTTTCATCTTAGGATATTTCCATTTTCACCATAACCCTCTAAGGGCTTCCAAATATCACTTTGCAAATTGCAACAGAACAGTCTTAGCGAAAGGATTCTTGAGGGGAAAGCTGTAACTCTGTGGGATGAATTAACAGAACACAAAGCCGTTTCTCAGCAAGCTTCTTTCCAGTTTTTGACTGAAGAGATTTCCTTTTACACCAAAACCCTCTATGGGCTTCCAAATATCACTTTGCAAATTCCACAAGAACAGTCTTAACGATTGGCTTCTTGAGGGGAAAGCTGTCACTCTGTGAGATGAATTAAAAGAACACAAAGCCATTTCTCAGAAAGCTTCTTTCCAGTTTTCAACGGAATTGATTTCCTTTTTTACCCTAGCCCTGTATGGGCTTCCAACTATCACTTTGCAAATTCCACAAGAATAGTCTTAGCGAAAGGCTTCTTCAGGGGAAAGTTGTAACTCTCTGGGATGAGTTAACAGAACAAAAAGTAGTTTCTCAGAAAGCTTCTTTCCAGTTTTTAACGGAAGACATTTCCTTTTTAACCATAGCCCTCTATGGACTTTAATTATCACTTTGCAAATACCACAAGAACACTCTTAGCGAAAGGCCTCCTGAGCGGAAAGCTGTAACTCTGTGAGATGAATTAACAAAACACAATGCAGTTTCTCAGAAAGCTTCCTTTCGGTTTTTATCTTAGGATATTTCCTTTTTCGCCATAACCCTCTAGTGCCCCCCAAAAGCACTTTGCAAATTCCACAAGAGCCATCTCAGTGAACGGTTTCTTCAGGGGAAAGCTGTAACTCTGTGAGATGAATTAACAGAACACAAAAAGCAGTTTCTCAGAAAATTTCTTTGCAGTTTTTAACAGAAGAGATTTCCTTTTTCACCATAGCCCTCCAAGGGCCCCCAAATATCTCTTTGAAAATTCCACAAGAACAGTCGTAGAGAATGGCTACTTGAGGGGAAAGCTGTAACTCTATGAGATGAATTAACAGAACACAAAGCAGTTTCTCAGAAAAATTCTTTTCAGTTTTTATCCTAAGATGTTTCCTTTTTCACCTTAGCCCTGTATGGGCTTCCAAATATCACTTTGCAAATTCCACAAGAACAGTCTTAGCAAAATTCTTCCTGAAGGGAATGCTGTAACTCTGTGAGATGAATTAAGAAAACACAAGGCAGTTTCCCAGAAAGCTTCTTTCCAGTTTTTAACGGAAGTTATTCCCTTTTTCACCATAGCCTTCTATTGGATTCCAAATATCACTATGCCTATCCAACAAGAACAGTCTTAGGGAAAGGCTTCTTGAGGGGAAAGCTGTAACTCTGTAAGATGAATTAACAGAACACAAAGCAGTTTCTCAGAAAGCTTCATTTCAGTTTTTATCTTAGGATATTTCCTTTTTCACCATAGCCTTCTATGGGCTTCCAAATATCACTTTGCAAATTCCACAAGAACAGTCTTTGCAAAAGGTTTCTTGAGGGTCAAGCTGTAACTCTGTGAGATGAATTAACAGAACACAAAGCGGTTTCTCAGAAAGCTTCTTTTCGGTGTTCATCTAAGGATATATCCTTTTTCACCGTAGACCTCTAAGGGCTTCCAAGTATCACTTTGGAAATTCCACAAGAACCGTCTTAGCGAAAGGCTTCTTGAGCGGAAAGCTGTACGACTGAGAGATGTATTAACAGAACACAAAGCAGTGTGTCTGAAAGCTTCTTTCTAGTTTTACACTGAAGATATTTCCTTTTTCACCATAGCCCTCTATGGGCTTCCAAATATCACTTTGGAAATTCCACAAGAACAGTCTTAGCGAAAGGCGTCTTGAGGGAAACTGTAACTCTTTCAGATGAATTAACAGGACACAAAGCAGTTTCTCAGAAAGCTTCTTTCCAGTTTTTGACAGAAGATTTCCTTTTTCACCATAGACTTTTAAGGACTTCCAAATATCTCTTTGCAAATTCCACAAGAACAATCTTAGCGAAAGGCTTCTTGAGGGGAAAGCTGTAACTCTGTGAGATGAATTAACAGAACACAAAGCAGTTTGTCAGAAAGCTTGTTTTCTGTTTTTATCTTAGGATATTTTATTTTCCACCATAGTCCTCTATGGGCTTCAAAATATCACTTTGAAAATTCCACAGGAACAGTCTTAGTGAACGGCTTCTTGAGGGGAAAGCTGTAGCTCTGTGAGATGAATTAACAGAACATCAAGCAGTTTCTCAGAAAGTTTCTTTCCCGTTTTTAACGGAAGATATTTCCTTTTTCAAAGTAGCCCTCTAAGGGCTTCAAAATATCACCTTGCAAATTCCACAGGAGCAGTCTTAGTGAATGACTTCTTGAGGGGAAAGCTAAAACTCTGTGAGATGAATTAGGATAACACAATGCAGTTTCTCAGAAAGCTTCTTTTCGGTTTTTATCTTAGGATATTTCCCTTTTCGCCATAACCCTCTATCGGCTTGCAATATCACTTTCCAAATTCCACAAGAACAGTCCAGTGAATGGATTCTTGACGGGAAAGCTGTAACTGTGTGAGATGAATTAACAGAACACAAAGCAGTTTCTCAGAAAGGTTCTTTTCGGTTTTTATCTTAGGAGATTTCCTTTTTCACCATAGACCTCTAAGGGCTTCCAAATATCACTTAGCAAATTCCACAAGAACAGCCTTAGCGAAAGGCTTCTAGCTGTAACTCTGTGAGATGAATTAACAGAACACAAAGCAGTTTCTCAGAAAGCTTCTTTCCAGTTTTAAACTGAGGTTATTTCCTTTTTCACCATTGCCCTCTATAGGCTTCCAAATATCATTCTGCAAATTCCACAAGAACAGCCTTAGCGGAAGGCTTCTTGAGGGGAAAGCTGTAACTCTGTGATATCAATTAACAGAACGCAAAGAAGTTTCTCAGAAAGCTTCTTTTCAGTTTTTATCTTAACATATTTCCTTTTTCACCATTGCCCTCTAGGGGCTTCCAAATATCACTTAGCAAATTCGACAAGAACAGCCTTAGCGAAAGGCTTCTAGCTGTAACTCTGTGAGATGAATTAACAGAACACAAAGAACTTTCTCAGACAGCTTCTTTCCAGTTTTTAACTGAAGATATTTCCTTTTTCACCATAGCCCTCTATGGGCTTCCAAATATCACTTTGCAAGTTCCGCAAGAACAACCTTAGCGAAAGGCTTCTTTAAGGAAAGCTGTAACTCTGTGAGATGAATTCACAGAAAACAAAGCACTTTCTCAGAAAATGTCTTTTCAGATTTTAACGGAGGCTATTTCCTTTTTCACCACAGCCCTCTATGGGCTTCCAAATATCACTTTGCCAATTCCACAAGAACAGTCTTAGCAAAAGGTTTCTTGAGGGGAAATCTGTAACTCTGTGAGAAGAATTAACAGAACACAAAGCAGTTTCTCAGAAAGCTTCTTTCCAGTTTTTATCGGAAGATATTTCCTTTTTCACCATAGCCCTCTATGGGCTTCCAAATATCACTTTGAAATTCCACAAGAACAGTCTTAGCGAAAGGCTTCTTGAGGGTAAAGCTATAAATCATTGAGATGAATTAACAGAACACAAAGCAGTTCTTCAGAAAGCTTCTTTTCAGTTTTTAAGTGAAGATATTTCCTTTTTCACCATAGCCTTCTATGGGCTCCAAAATATCAATTTTCAATGAGGGGAAAGCTGTAACTCTCTGACATGAATTAACAGAACACAAAGCAGTTTCTCAGAAAGCTTCTTTTCAGTTTTTATCTTAGGCTATTTCCTTTTTCACCATAGCCTTCTATGGGCTTCCAAAGATCACGCTGCAGATTCCACAAGAACAGTCTTAGCGAAAGGCTTCTTTTGGGGAAAGCTGTAACTTTTTGAGATGAATTAACAAAACACAAAGCAGTTTCTCAGAAAGCTTCTTTCCAGTTTTTAACTGAAGATATTACCTGTTCCACCATATCCCTCTATGGGCTTCCAAATATCACTTTGCAAATTCCACAAGAATAGTCTTAGCGAAAGGCTTCTTGAGGGGTAAGCTGTAACTCTGTGAGATGAATTAACAGAACACAAAGCAGTTCCTCAGAAAGCTTCTTTCCAGTTTTTAACTGAAGATATTTCTTTTTCACCATAGACCTTTATGGGCTTCCAAGTATTACTTTGCAAATCCCACAGAACTGTCGTAGCGAAAGGCCTCTTGAGGGGAAAGCTGTAACTCGGTGAGATATATTTACAGTACACACGGCAGTTTCTCAGAATGTTTCTTTCCAGTTTTCAACGGAAGATATTTCCTTTTTCACCATTGCCCTCTATGGGCTTCCAAATATCACTTTGCAAATTTCACAAGAATAGTCTCAGTGAACGAATTCTTGAGGAGAAAGCTGTAACTCTGTCAGATGAACTAACAGAACACAAAGCAGTTTCTCAGAAAGCTTCTTTTCGGTTTTTATCATAGGATACTTCCATTTTCATCATAGCCCTTTATGGACTTCCAAATATCACTTTGCAAATTCCACAAGAACGGTCTTTGCCGAAGGGATCTTGAGGAAAAGCTGTAACTCTGTGTGGTGAATTAACAGAACACAAAGCAGTTTCTCAGAAAGCTTCTTTTAAGTTTTTAACTGAAGTTATTTCCTTTTTCACCATTGTTCTCTATGGGCTTCCAAATATCACTTTGCAAATTACACAACAACAGCCTTAGCGAAAGGCTTCTTGAGGGTAAAGCTGTAACTCTGTGAGTTGAATTTTCAAAATACAAAGCAGTTTCTCAGAAAGCTTCTTTTTAGTTTTTACCTTAGGATATTTCCTTTTTCACCACAGCCCTGCATCGGCTTCCAAATATCCCTTTGCAAATTCCACAAGAACAGTCTTAGCGAAAGGCTTCTGAAGGGCAATGCTGTAACTCGGTGAGATGAATTAACAGAACACAAAGCAGTTTCTCAGAAACCTTCTTTCTAGTTTTCAACGGAAGATATTTCCTTTTCACCATACCCCTCCATATGATTCCAAATATCCCTTTGCAAATTCCACAAGAACAGTCTTAGCGAAAGACTTCTTGAGGGGAAAGCTGTAACTCTGTGAGATGAGCCAACAGAACACAAAGCAGTTTCGCAGAAAGCTTGATTTCGATTTTCATCTTAGGATATTTCCATTTTCACCATAACCCTCTAAGGGCTCCCAAATATCACTTTGCAAATTGCAACAGAACAGTCTTAGCGAAAGGATTCTTGAGGGGAAAGCTGTAACTCTGTGGGATGAATTAACAGAACACAAAGCCGTTTCTCAGCAAGCTTCTTTCCAGTTTTTGACTGAAGAGATTTCCTTTTACACCAAAACCCTCTATGGGCTTCCAAATATCACTTTGCAAATTCCACAAGAACAGTCTTAACGATTGGCTTCTTGAGGGGAAAGCTGTCACTCTGTGAGATGAATTAAAAGAACACAAAGCCATTTCTCAGAAAGCTTCTTTCCAGTTTTCAACGGAATTGATTTCCTTTTTTACCCTAGCCCTGTATGGGCTTCCAACTATCACTTTGCAAATTCCACAAGAATAGTCTTAGCGAAAGGCTTCTTCAGGGGAAAGTTGTAACTCTCTGGGATGAGTTAACAGAACAAAAAGTAGTTTCTCAGAAAGCTTCTTTCCAGTTTTTAACGGAAGACATTTCCTTTTTAACCATAGCCCTCTATGGACTTTAATTATCACTTTGCAAATACCACAAGAACACTCTTAGCGAAAGGCCTCCTGAGCGGAAAGCTGTAACTCTGTGAGATGAATTAACAAAACACAATGCAGTTTCTCAGAAAGCTTCCTTTCGGTTTTTATCTTAGGATATTTCCTTTTTCGCCATAACCCTCTAGTGCCCCCCAAAAGCACTTTGCAAATTCCACAAGAGCCATCTCAGTGAACGGTTTCTTCAGGGGAAAGCTGTAACTCTGTGAGATGAATTAACAGAACACAAAAAGCAGTTTCTCAGAAAATTTCTTTGCAGTTTTTAACAGAAGAGATTTCCTTTTTCACCATAGCCCTCCAAGGGCCCCCAAATATCTCTTTGAAAATTCCACAAGAACAGTCGTAGAGAATGGCTACTTGAGGGGAAAGCTGTAACTCTATGAGATGAATTAACAGAACACAAAGCAGTTTCTCAGAAAAATTCTTTTCAGTTTTTATCCTAAGATGTTTCCTTTTTCACCTTAGCCCTGTATGGGCTTCCAAATATCACTTTGCAAATTCCACAAGAACAGTCTTAGCAAAATTCTTCCTGAAGGGAATGCTGTAACTCTGTGAGATGAATTAAGAAAACACAAGGCAGTTTCCCAGAAAGCTTCTTTCCAGTTTTTAACGGAAGTTATTCCCTTTTTCACCATAGCCTTCTATTGGATTCCAAATATCACTATGCCTATCCAACAAGAACAGTCTTAGGGAAAGGCTTCTTGAGGGGAAAGCTGTAACTCTGTAAGATGAATTAACAGAACACAAAGCAGTTTCTCAGAAAGCTTCATTTCAGTTTTTATCTTAGGATATTTCCTTTTTCACCATAGCCTTCTATGGGCTTCCAAATATCACTTTGCAAATTCCACAAGAACAGTCTTTGCAAAAGGTTTCTTGAGGGTCAAGCTGTAACTCTGTGAGATGAATTAACAGAACACAAAGCGGTTTCTCAGAAAGCTTCTTTTCGGTGTTCATCTAAGGATATATCCTTTTTCACCGTAGACCTCTAAGGGCTTCCAAGTATCACTTTGGAAATTCCACAAGAACCGTCTTAGCGAAAGGCTTCTTGAGCGGAAAGCTGTACGACTGAGAGATGTATTAACAGAACACAAAGCAGTGTGTCTGAAAGCTTCTTTCTAGTTTTACACTGAAGATATTTCCTTTTTCACCATAGCCCTCTATGGGCTTCCAAATATCACTTTGGAAATTCCACAAGAACAGTCTTAGCGAAAGGCGTCTTGAGGGAAACTGCAACTCTTTCAGATGAATTAACAGGACACAAAGCAGTTTCTCAGAAAGCTTCTTTCCAGTTTTTGACAGAAGATTTCCTTTTTCACCATAGACTTTTAAGGACTTCCAAATATCTCTTTGCAAATTCCACAAGAACAATCTTAGCGAAAGGCTTCTTGAGGGGAAAGCTGTAACTCTGTGAGATGAATTAACAGAACACAAAGCAGTTTGTCAGAAAGCTTGTTTTCTGTTTTTATCTTAGGATATTTTATTTTCCACCATAGCCCTCTATGGGCTTCAAAATATCACTTTGAAAATTCCACAGGAACAGTCTTAGTGAACGGCTTCTTGAGGGGAAAGCTGTAGCTCTGTGAGATGAATTAACAGAACATCAAGCAGTTTCTCAGAAAGTTTCTTTCCCGTTTTTAACGGAAGATATTTCCTTTTTCAAAGTAGCCCTCTAAGGGCTTCAAAATATCACCTTGCAAATTCCACAGGAGCAGTCTTAGTGAATGACTTCTTGAGGGGAAAGCTAAAACTCTGTGAGATGAATTAGGATAACACAATGCAGTTTCTCAGAAAGCTTCTTTTCGGTTTTTATCTTAGGATATTTCCCTTTTCGCCATAACCCTCTATCGGCTTGCAATATCACTTTCCAAATTCCACAAGAACAGTCCAGTGAATGGATTCTTGACGGGAAAGCTGTAACTGTGTGAGATGAATTAACAGAACACAAAGCAGTTTCTCAGAAAGGTTCTTTTCAGTTTTTATCTTAGGAGATTTCCTTTTTCACCATAGACCTCTATGGGCTTCCAAATATCACTTAGCAAATTCCACAAGAACAGCCTTAGCGAAAGGCTTCTAGCTGTAACTCTGTGAGATGAATTAACAGAACACAAAGCAGTTTCTCAGAAAGCTTCTTTCCAGTTTTAAACTGAGGTTATTTCCTTTTTCACCATTGCCCTCTATAGGCTTCCAAATATCATTCTGCAAATTCCACAAGAACAGCCTTAGCGGAAGGCTTCTTGAGGGGAAAGCTGTAACTCTGTGATATCAATTAACAGAACGCAAAGAAGTTTCTCAGAAAGCTTCTTTTCAGTTTTTATCTTAGCATATTTCCTTTTTCACCATTGCCCTCTATGGGCTTCCAAATATCACTTAGCAAATTCCACAAGAACAGCCTTAGCGAAAGGCTTCTAGCTGTAACTCTGTGAGATGAATTAACAGAACACACAGAACTTTCTCAGACAGCTTCTTTCCAGTTTTTAACTGAAGATATTTCCTTTTTCACCATAGCCCTCTATGGGCTTCCAAATATCACTTTGCAAGTTCCGCAAGAACAACCTTAGCGAAAGGCTTCTTTAAGGAAAGCTGTAACTCTGTGAGATGAATTCACAGAAAACAAAGCACTTTCTCAGAAAATGTCTTTTCAGTTTTTAACGGAGGCTATTTCCTTTTTCACCACAGCCCTCTATGGGCTTCCAAATATCACTTTGCCAATTCCACAAGAACAGTCTTAGCAAAAGGTTTCTTGAGGGGAAATCTGTAACTCTGTGAGAAGAATTAACAGAACACAAAGCAGTTTCTCTGAAAGCTTCTTTCCCGTTTTTAACGGAAGATATTTCCTTTTTCACCATAGCCCTCTATGGGCTTACAAATATCACTTTGCAAATTCTACAAAAACAGTCGAAGCGAAAGGCTTCTTGAGGGGAAAGCTGTAACTCTGTGAGATGAATTAACAGAACACAAAGCAGTTTCTCAGAAAGCTTCTTTCCAGTTTTTAACGGAAGATATTTCCTTTTTCACCAAAGCCCTCTATGGGCTTCCAAATATCACTTTCCAAATTCCACAAGAACAGTCTTTGTGAAAGGCTTCTTGAGGGGAAACCTGTAACTCTGTGAGATGAATTAACAGAACACAAACAGTTTCTCAGAAGATTTCTTTTCTATTTTTATCTTAGGATATTTCCTTTGCCACACTAGACATCTATAGGCTTACAAGTATTACTTTGAAAATTCCACAAGAATAGTCTTACCAAAAGTCCTCTGGAGGGGAAGGCTGTAATTCTGGGAGATGAATTAACAGAACACAAAGCAGTTTCTCAGAAAGCTTCTTTCCAGTTTTTATCGGAAGATATTTCCTTTTTCACCATAGCCCTCTATGGGCTTCCAAATATCACTTTGAAATTCCACAAGAACAGTCTTAGCGAAAGGCTTCTTGAGGGTAAAGCTATAAATCATTGAGATGAATTAACAGAACACAAAGCAGTTCTTCAGAAAGCTTCTTTTCAGTTTTTAAGTGAAGATATTTCCTTTTTCACCATAGCCTTCTATGGGCTCCAAAATATCAATTTTCAATGAGGGGAAAGCTGTAACTCTCTGACATGAATTAACAGAACACAAAGCAGTTTCTCAGAAAGCTTCTTTTCAGTTTTTATCTTAGGCTATTTCCTTTTTCACCATAGCCTTCTATGGGCTTCCAAAGATCACGCTGCAGATTCCACAAGAACAGTCTTAGCGAAAGGCTTCTTTTGGGGAAAGCTGTAACTTTTTGAGATGAATTAACAAAACACAAAGCAGTTTCTCAGAAAGCTTCTTTCCAGTTTTTAACTGAAGATATTACCTGTTCCACCATATCCCTCTATGGGCTTCCAAATATCACTTTGCAAATTCCACAAGAATAGTCTTAGCGAAAGGCTTCTTGAGGGGTAAGCTGTAACTCTGTGAGATGAATTAACAGAACACAAAGCAGTTCCTCAGAAAGCTTCTTTCCAGTTTTTAACTGAAGATATTTCTTTTTCACCATAGACCTTTATGGGCTTCCAAGTATTACTTTGCAAATCCCACAGAACTGTCGTAGCGAAAGGCCTCTTGAGGGGAAAGCTGTAACTCGGTGAGATATATTTACAGTACACACGGCAGTTTCTCAGAATGTTTCTTTCCAGTTTTCAACGGAAGATATTTCCTTTTTCACCATTGCCCTCTATGGGCTTCCAAATATCACTTTGCAAATTTCACAAGAATAGTCTCAGTGAACGAATTCTTGAGGAGAAAGCTGTAACTCTGTCAGATGAACTAACAGAACACAAAGCAGTTTCTCAGAAAGCTTCTTTTCGGTTTTTATCATAGGATACTTCCATTTTCATCATAGCCCTTTATGGACTTCCAAATATCACTTTGCAAATTCCACAAGAACGGTCTTTGCCGAAGGGATCTTGAGGAAAAGCTGTAACTCTGTGTGGTGAATTAACAGAACACAAAGCAGTTTCTCAGAAAGCTTCTTTTAAGTTTTTAACTGAAGTTATTTCCTTTTTCACCATTGTTCTCTATGGGCTTCCAAATATCACTTTGCAAATTACACAACAACAGCCTTAGCGAAAGGCTTCTTGAGGGTAAAGCTGTAACTCTGTGAGTTGAATTTTCAAAATACAAAGCAGTTTCTCAGAAAGCTTCTTTTTAGTTTTTACCTTAGGATATTTCCTTTTTCACCACAGCCCTGCATCGGCTTCCAAATATCCCTTTGCAAATTCCACAAGAACAGTCTTAGCGAAAGGCTTCTGAAGGGCAATGCTGTAACTCGGTGAGATGAATTAACAGAACACAAAGCAGTTTCTCAGAAACCTTCTTTCTAGTTTTCAACGGAAGATATTTCCTTTTCACCATACCCCTCCATATGATTCCAAATATCCCTTTGCAAATTCCACAAGAACAGTCTTAGCGAAAGACTTCTTGAGGGGAAAGCTGTAACTCTGTGAGATGAGCCAACAGAACACAAAGCAGTTTCGCAGAAAGCTTGATTTCGATTTTCATCTTAGGATATTTCCATTTTCACCATAACCCTCTAAGGGCTCCCAAATATCACTTTGCAAATTGCAACAGAACAGTCTTAGCGAAAGGATTCTTGAGGGGAAAGCTGTAACTCTGTGGGATGAATTAACAGAACACAAAGCCGTTTCTCAGCAAGCTTCTTTCCAGTTTTTGACTGAAGAGATTTCCTTTTACACCAAAACCCTCTATGGGCTTCCAAATATCACTTTGCAAATTCCACAAGAACAGTCTTAACGATTGGCTTCTTGAGGGGAAAGCTGTCACTCTGTGAGATGAATTAAAAGAACACAAAGCCATTTCTCAGAAAGCTTCTTTCCAGTTTTCAACGGAATTGATTTCCTTTTTTACCCTAGCCCTGTATGGGCTTCCAACTATCACTTTGCAAATTCCACAAGAATAGTCTTAGCGAAAGGCTTCTTCAGGGGAAAGTTGTAACTCTCTGGGATGAGTTAACAGAACAAAAAGTAGTTTCTCAGAAAGCTTCTTTCCAGTTTTTAACGGAAGACATTTCCTTTTTAACCATAGCCCTCTATGGACTTTAATTATCACTTTGCAAATACCACAAGAACACTCTTAGCGAAAGGCCTCCTGAGCGGAAAGCTGTAACTCTGTGAGATGAATTAACAAAACACAATGCAGTTTCTCAGAAAGCTTCCTTTCGGTTTTTATCTTAGGATATTTCCTTTTTCGCCATAACCCTCTAGTGCCCCCCAAAAGCACTTTGCAAATTCCACAAGAGCCATCTCAGTGAACGGTTTCTTCAGGGGAAAGCTGTAACTCTGTGAGATGAATTAACAGAACACAAAAAGCAGTTTCTCAGAAAATTTCTTTGCAGTTTTTAACAGAAGAGATTTCCTTTTTCACCATAGCCCTCCAAGGGCCCCCAAATATCTCTTTGAAAATTCCACAAGAACAGTCGTAGAGAATGGCTACTTGAGGGGAAAGCTGTAACTCTATGAGATGAATTAACAGAACACAAAGCAGTTTCTCAGAAAAATTCTTTTCAGTTTTTATCCTAAGATGTTTCCTTTTTCACCTTAGCCCTGTATGGGCTTCCAAATATCACTTTGCAAATTCCACAAGAACAGTCTTAGCAAAATTCTTCCTGAAGGGAATGCTGTAACTCTGTGAGATGAATTAACAAAACACAAGGCAGTTTCCCAGAAAGCTTCTTTCCAGTTTTTAACGGAAGTTATTCCCTTTTTCACCATAGCCTTCTATTGGATTCCAAATATCACTATGCCTATCCAACAAGAACAGTCTTAGGGAAAGGCTTCTTGAGGGGAAAGCTGTAACTCTGTAAGATGAATTAACAGAACACAAAGCAGTTTCTCAGAAAGCTTCATTTCAGTTTTTATCTTAGGATATTTCCTTTTTCACCATAGCCTTCTATGGGCTTCCAAATATCACTTTGCAAATTCCACAAGAACAGTCTTTGCAAAAGGTTTCTTGAGGGTCAAGCTGTAACTCTGTGAGATGAATTAACAGAACACAAAGCGGTTTCTCAGAAAGCTTCTTTTCGGTGTTCATCTAAGGATATATCCTTTTTCACCGTAGACCTCTAAGGGCTTCCAAGTATCACTTTGGAAATTCCACAAGAACCGTCTTAGCGAAAGGCTTCTTGAGCGGAAAGCTGTACGACTGAGAGATGTATTAACAGAACACAAAGCAGTGTGTCTGAAAGCTTCTTTCTAGTTTTACACTGAAGATATTTCCTTTTTCACCATAGCCCTCTATGGGCTTCCAAATATCACTTTGGAAATTCCACAAGAACAGTCTTAGCGAAAGGCGTCTTGAGGGAAACTGCAACTCTTTCAGATGAATTAACAGGACACAAAGCAGTTTCTCAGAAAGCTTCTTTCCAGTTTTTGACAGAAGATTTCCTTTTTCACCATAGACTTTTAAGGACTTCCAAATATCTCTTTGCAAATTCCACAAGAACAATCTTAGCGAAAGGCTTCTTGAGGGGAAAGCTGTAACTCTGTGAGATGAATTAACAGAACACAAAGCAGTTTGTCAGAAAGCTTGTTTTCTGTTTTTATCTTAGGATATTTTATTTTCCACCATAGCCCTCTATGGGCTTCAAAATATCACTTTGAAAATTCCACAGGAACAGTCTTAGTGAACGGCTTCTTGAGGGGAAAGCTGTAGCTCTGTGAGATGAATTAACAGAACATCAAGCAGTTTCTCAGAAAGTTTCTTTCCCGTTTTTAACGGAAGATATTTCCTTTTTCAAAGTAGCCCTCTAAGGGCTTCAAAATATAACCTTGCAAATTCCACAGGAGCAGTCTTAGTGAATGACTTCTTGAGGGGAAAGCTAAAACTCTGTGAGATGAATTAGGATAACACAATGCAGTTTCTCAGAAAGCTTCTTTTCGGTTTTTATCTTAGGATATTTCCCTTTTCGCCATAACCCTCTATCGGCTTGCAATATCACTTTCCAAATTCCACAAGAACAGTCCAGTGAATGGATTCTTGACGGGAAAGCTGTAACTGTGTGAGATGAATTAACAGAACACAAAGCAGTTTCTCAGAAAGGTTCTTTTCAGTTTTTATCTTAGGAGATTTCCTTTTTCACCATAGACCTCTATGGGCTTCCAAATATCACTTAGCAAATTCCACAAGAACAGCCTTAGCGAAAGGCTTCTAGCTGTAACTCTGTGAGATGAATTAACAGAACACAAAGCAGTTTCTCAGAAAGCTTCTTTCCAGTTTTAAACTGAGGTTATTTCCTTTTTCACCATTGCCCTCTATAGACTTCCAAATATCATTCTGCAAATTCCACAAGAACAGCCATAGCGGAAGGCTTCTTGAGGGGAAAGCTGTAACTCTGTGATATCAATTAACAGAACGCAAAGAAGTTTCTCAGAAAGCTTCTTTTCAGTTTTTATCTTAGCATATTTCCTTTTTCACCATTGCCCTCTATGGGCTTCCAAATATCACTTAGCAAATTCCACAAGAACAGCCTTAGCGAAAGGCTTCTAGCTGTAACTCTGTGAGATGAATTAACAGAACACACAGAACTTTCTCAGACAGCTTCTTTCCAGTTTTTAACTGAAGATATTTCCTTTTTCACCATAGCCCTCTATGGGCTTCCAAATATCACTTTGCAAGTTCCGCAAGAACAACCTTAGCGAAAGGCTTCTTTAAGGAAAGCTGTAACTCTGTGAGATGAATTCACAGAAAACAAAGCACTTTCTCAGAAAATGTCTTTTCAGTTTTTAACGGAGGCTATTTCCTTTTTCACCACAGCCCTCTATGGGCTTCCAAATATCACTTTGCCAATTCCACAAGAACAGTCTTAGCAAAAGGTTTCTTGAGGGGAAATCTGTAACTCTGTGAGAAGAATTAACAGAACACAAAGCAGTTTCTCTGAAAGCTTCTTTCCCGTTTTTAACGGAAGATATTTCCTTTTTCACCATAGCCCTCTATGGGCTTACAAATATCACTTTGCAAATTCTACAAAAACAGTCGAAGCGAAAGGCTTCTTGAGGGGAAAGCTGTAACTCTGTGAGATGAATTAACAGAACACAAAGCAGTTTCTCAGAAAGCTTCTTTCCAGTTTTTAACGGAAGATATTTCCTTTTTCACCAAAGCCCTCTATGGGCTTCCAAATATCACTTTCCAAATTCCACAAGAACAGTCTTTGTGAAAGGCTTCTTGAGGGGAAACCTGTAACTCTGTGAGATGAATTAACAGAACACAAACAGTTTCTCAGAAGATTTCTTTTCTATTTTTATCTTAGGATATTTCCTTTGCCACACTAGACATCTATAGGCTTACAAGTATTACTTTGAAAATTCCACAAGAATAGTCTTACCAAAAGTCCTCTGGAGGGGAAGGCTGTAATTCTGGGAGATGAATTAACAGAACACAAAGCAGTTTCTCAGAAAGCTTCTTTCCAGTTTTTATCGGAAGATATTTCCTTTTTCACCATAGCCCTCTATGGGCTTCCAAATATCACTTTGAAATTCCACAAGAACAGTCTTAGCGAAAGGCTTCTTGAGGGTAAAGCTATAAATCATTGAGATGAATTAACAGAACACAAAGCAGTTCTTCAGAAAGCTTCTTTTCAGTTTTTAAGTGAAGATATTTCCTTTTTCACCATAGCCTTCTATGGGCTCCAAAATATCAATTTTCAATGAGGGGAAAGCTGTAACTCTCTGACATGAATTAACAGAACACAAAGCAGTTTCTCAGAAAGCTTCTTTTCAGTTTTTATCTTAGGCTATTTCCTTTTTCACCATAGCCTTCTATGGGCTTCCAAAGATCACGCTGCAGATTCCACAAGAACAGTCTTAGCGAAAGGCTTCTTTTGGGGAAAGCTGTAACTTTTTGAGATGAATTAACAAAACACAAAGCAGTTTCTCAGAAAGCTTCTTTCCAGTTTTTAACTGAAGATATTACCTGTTCCACCATATCCCTCTATGGGCTTCCAAATATCACTTTGCAAATTCCACAAGAATAGTCTTAGCGAAAGGCTTCTTGAGGGGTAAGCTGTAACTCTGTGAGATGAATTAACAGAACACAAAGCAGTTCCTCAGAAAGCTTCTTTCCAGTTTTTAACTGAAGATATTTCTTTTTCACCATAGACCTTTATGGGCTTCCAAGTATTACTTTGCAAATCCCACAGAACTGTCGTAGCGAAAGGCCTCTTGAGGGGAAAGCTGTAACTCGGTGAGATATATTTACAGTACACACGGCAGTTTCTCAGAATGTTTCTTTCCAGTTTTCAACGGAAGATATTTCCTTTTTCACCATTGCCCTCTATGGGCTTCCAAATATCACTTTGCAAATTTCACAAGAATAGTCTCAGTGAACGAATTCTTGAGGAGAAAGCTGTAACTCTGTCAGATGAACTAACAGAACACAAAGCAGTTTCTCAGAAAGCTTCTTTTCGGTTTTTATCATAGGATACTTCCATTTTCATCATAGCCCTTTATGGACTTCCAAATATCACTTTGCAAATTCCACAAGAACGGTCTTTGCCGAAGGGATCTTGAGGAAAAGCTGTAACTCTGTGTGGTGAATTAACAGAACACAAAGCAGTTTCTCAGAAAGCTTCTTTTAAGTTTTTAACTGAAGTTATTTCCTTTTTCACCATTGTTCTCTATGGGCTTCCAAATATCACTTTGCAAATTACACAACAACAGCCTTAGCGAAAGGCTTCTTGAGGGTAAAGCTGTAACTCTGTGAGTTGAATTTTCAAAATACAAAGCAGTTTCTCAGAAAGCTTCTTTTTAGTTTTTACCTTAGGATATTTCCTTTTTCACCACAGCCCTGCATCGGCTTCCAAATATCCCTTTGCAAATTCCACAAGAACAGTCTTAGCGAAAGGCTTCTGAAGGGCAATGCTGTAACTCGGTGAGATGAATTAACAGAACACAAAGCAGTTTCTCAGAAACCTTCTTTCTAGTTTTCAACGGAAGATATTTCCTTTTCACCATACCCCTCCATATGATTCCAAATATCCCTTTGCAAATTCCACAAGAACAGTCTTAGCGAAAGACTTCTTGAGGGGAAAGCTGTAACTCTGTGAGATGAGCCAACAGAACACAAAGCAGTTTCGCAGAAAGCTTGATTTCGATTTTCATCTTAGGATATTTCCATTTTCACCATAACCCTCTAAGGGCTCCCAAATATCACTTTGCAAATTGCAACAGAACAGTCTTAGCGAAAGGATTCTTGAGGGGAAAGCTGTAACTCTGTGGGATGAATTAACAGAACACAAAGCCGTTTCTCAGCAAGCTTCTTTCCAGTTTTTGACTGAAGAGATTTCCTTTTACACCAAAACCCTCTATGGGCTTCCAAATATCACTTTGCAAATTCCACAAGAACAGTCTTAACGATTGGCTTCTTGAGGGGAAAGCTGTCACTCTGTGAGATGAATTAAAAGAACACAAAGCCATTTCTCAGAAAGCTTCTTTCCAGTTTTCAACGGAATTGATTTCCTTTTTTACCCTAGCCCTGTATGGGCTTCCAACTATCACTTTGCAAATTCCACAAGAATAGTCTTAGCGAAAGGCTTCTTCAGGGGAAAGTTGTAACTCTCTGGGATGAGTTAACAGAACAAAAAGTAGTTTCTCAGAAAGCTTCTTTCCAGTTTTTAACGGAAGACATTTCCTTTTTAACCATAGCCCTCTATGGACTTTAATTATCACTTTGCAAATACCACAAGAACACTCTTAGCGAAAGGCCTCCTGAGCGGAAAGCTGTAACTCTGTGAGATGAATTAACAAAACACAATGCAGTTTCTCAGAAAGCTTCCTTTCGGTTTTTATCTTAGGATATTTCCTTTTTCGCCATAACCCTCTAGTGCCCCCCAAAAGCACTTTGCAAATTCCACAAGAGCCATCTCAGTGAACGGTTTCTTCAGGGGAAAGCTGTAACTCTGTGAGATGAATTAACAGAACACAAAAAGCAGTTTCTCAGAAAATTTCTTTGCAGTTTTTAACAGAAGAGATTTCCTTTTTCACCATAGCCCTCCAAGGGCCCCCAAATATCTCTTTGAAAATTCCACAAGAACAGTCGTAGAGAATGGCTACTTGAGGGGAAAGCTGTAACTCTATGAGATGAATTAACAGAACACAAAGCAGTTTCTCAGAAAAATTCTTTTCAGTTTTTATCCTAAGATGTTTCCTTTTTCACCTTAGCCCTGTATGGGCTTCCAAATATCACTTTGCAAATTCCACAAGAACAGTCTTAGCAAAATTCTTCCTGAAGGGAATGCTGTAACTCTGTGAGATGAATTAACAAAACACAAGGCAGTTTCCCAGAAAGCTTCTTTCCAGTTTTTAACGGAAGTTATTCCCTTTTTCACCATAGCCTTCTATTGGATTCCAAATATCACTATGCCTATCCAACAAGAACAGTCTTAGGGAAAGGCTTCTTGAGGGGAAAGCTGTAACTCTGTAAGATGAATTAACAGAACACAAAGCAGTTTCTCAGAAAGCTTCATTTCAGTTTTTATCTTAGGATATTTCCTTTTTCACCATAGCCTTCTATGGGCTTCCAAATATCACTTTGCAAATTCCACAAGAACAGTCTTTGCAAAAGGTTTCTTGAGGGTCAAGCTGTAACTCTGTGAGATGAATTAACAGAACACAAAGCGGTTTCTCAGAAAGCTTCTTTTCGGTGTTCATCTAAGGATATATCCTTTTTCACCGTAGACCTCTAAGGGCTTCCAAGTATCACTTTGGAAATTCCACAAGAACCGTCTTAGCGAAAGGCTTCTTGAGCGGAAAGCTGTACGACTGAGAGATGTATTAACAGAACACAAAGCAGTGTGTCTGAAAGCTTCTTTCTAGTTTTACACTGAAGATATTTCCTTTTTCACCATAGCCCTCTATGGGCTTCCAAATATCACTTTGGAAATTCCACAAGAACAGTCTTAGCGAAAGGCGTCTTGAGGGAAACTGCAACTCTTTCAGATGAATTAACAGGACACAAAGCAGTTTCTCAGAAAGCTTCTTTCCAGTTTTTGACAGAAGATTTCCTTTTTCACCATAGACTTTTAAGGACTTCCAAATATCTCTTTGCAAATTCCACAAGAACAATCTTAGCGAAAGGCTTCTTGAGGGGAAAGCTGTAACTCTGTGAGATGAATTAACAGAACACAAAGCAGTTTGTCAGAAAGCTTGTTTTCTGTTTTTATCTTAGGATATTTTATTTTCCACCATAGCCCTCTATGGGCTTCAAAATATCACTTTGAAAATTCCACAGGAACAGTCTTAGTGAACGGCTTCTTGAGGGGAAAGCTGTAGCTCTGTGAGATGAATTAACAGAACATCAAGCAGTTTCTCAGAAAGTTTCTTTCCCGTTTTTAACGGAAGATATTTCCTTTTTCAAAGTAGCCCTCTAAGGGCTTCAAAATATCACCTTGCAAATTCCACAGGAGCAGTCTTAGTGAATGACTTCTTGAGGGGAAAGCTAAAACTCTGTGAGATGAATTAGGATAACACAATGCAGTTTCTCAGAAAGCTTCTTTTCGGTTTTTATCTTAGGATATTTCCCTTTTCGCCATAACCCTCTATCGGCTTGCAATATCACTTTCCAAATTCCACAAGAACAGTCCAGTGAATGGATTCTTGACGGGAAAGCTGTAACTGTGTGAGATGAATTAACAGAACACAAAGCAGTTTCTCAGAAAGGTTCTTTTCAGTTTTTATCTTAGGAGATTTCCTTTTTCACCATAGACCTCTATGGGCTTCCAAATATCACTTAGCAAATTCCACAAGAACAGCCTTAGCGAAAGGCTTCTAGCTGTAACTCTGTGAGATGAATTAACAGAACACAAAGCAGTTTCTCAGAAAGCTTCTTTCCAGTTTTAAACTGAGGTTATTTCCTTTTTCACCATTGCCCTCTATAGGCTTCCAAATATCATTCTGCAAATTCCACAAGAACAGCCATAGCGGAAGGCTTCTTGAGGGGAAAGCTGTAACTCTGTGATATCAATTAACAGAACGCAAAGAAGTTTCTCAGAAAGCTTCTTTTCAGTTTTTATCTTAGCATATTTCCTTTTTCACCATTGCCCTCTATGGGCTTCCAAATATCACTTAGCAAATTCCACAAGAACAGCCTTAGCGAAAGGCTTCTAGCTGTAACTCTGTGAGATGAATTAACAGAACACACAGAACTTTCTCAGACAGCTTCTTTCCAGTTTTTAACTGAAGATATTTCCTTTTTCACCATAGCCCTCTATGGGCTTCCAAATATCACTTTGCAAGTTCCGCAAGAACAACCTTAGCGAAAGGCTTCTTTAAGGAAAGCTGTAACTCTGTGAGATGAATTCACAGAAAACAAAGCACTTTCTCAGAAAATGTCTTTTCAGTTTTTAACGGAGGCTATTTCCTTTTTCACCACAGCCCTCTATGGGCTTCCAAATATCACTTTGCCAATTCCACAAGAACAGTCTTAGCAAAAGGTTTCTTGAGGGGAAATCTGTAACTCTGTGAGAAGAATTAACAGAACACAAAGCAGTTTCTCTGAAAGCTTCTTTCCCGTTTTTAACGGAAGATATTTCCTTTTTCACCATAGCCCTCTATGGGCTTACAAATATCACTTTGCAAATTCTACAAAAACAGTCGAAGCGAAAGGCTTCTTGAGGGGAAAGCTGTAACTCTGTGAGATGAATTAACAGAACACAAAGCAGTTTCTCAGAAAGCTTCTTTCCAGTTTTTAACGGAAGATATTTCCTTTTTCACCAAAGCCCTCTATGGGCTTCCAAATATCACTTTCCAAATTCCACAAGAACAGTCTTTGTGAAAGGCTTCTTGAGGGGAAACCTGTAACTCTGTGAGATGAATTAACAGAACACAAACAGTTTCTCAGAAGATTTCTTTTCTATTTTTATCTTAGGATATTTCCTTTGCCACACTAGACATCTATAGGCTTACAAGTATTACTTTGAAAATTCCACAAGAATAGTCTTACCAAAAGTCCTCTGGAGGGGAAGGCTGTAATTCTGGGAGATGAATTAACAGAACACAAAGCAGTTTCTCAGAAAGCTTCTTTCCAGTTTTTATCGGAAGATATTTCCTTTTTCACCATAGCCCTCTATGGGCTTCCAAATATCACTTTGAAATTCCACAAGAACAGTCTTAGCGAAAGGCTTCTTGAGGGTAAAGCTATAAATCATTGAGATGAATTAACAGAACACAAAGCAGTTCTTCAGAAAGCTTCTTTTCAGTTTTTAAGTGAAGATATTTCCTTTTTCACCATAGCCTTCTATGGGCTCCAAAATATCAATTTTCAATGAGGGGAAAGCTGTAACTCTCTGACATGAATTAACAGAACACAAAGCAGTTTCTCAGAAAGCTTCTTTTCAGTTTTTATCTTAGGCTATTTCCTTTTTCACCATAGCCTTCTATGGGCTTCCAAAGATCACGCTGCAGATTCCACAAGAACAGTCTTAGCGAAAGGCTTCTTTTGGGGAAAGCTGTAACTTTTTGAGATGAATTAACAAAACACAAAGCAGTTTCTCAGAAAGCTTCTTTCCAGTTTTTAACTGAAGATATTACCTGTTCCACCATATCCCTCTATGGGCTTCCAAATATCACTTTGCAAATTCCACAAGAATAGTCTTAGCGAAAGGCTTCTTGAGGGGTAAGCTGTAACTCTGTGAGATGAATTAACAGAACACAAAGCAGTTCCTCAGAAAGATTCTTTCCAGTTTTTAACTGAAGATATTTCTTTTTCACCATAGACCTTTATGGGCTTCCAAGTATTACTTTGCAAATCCCACAGAACTGTCGTAGCAAAAGGCCTCTTGAGGGGAAAGCTGTAACTCGGTGAGATATATTTACAGTACACACGGCAGTTTCTCAGAATGTTTCTTTCCAGTTTTCAACGGAAGATATTTCCTTTTTCACCATTGCCCTCTATGGGCTTCCAAATATCACTTTGCAAATTTCACAAGAATAGTCTCAGTGAACGAATTCTTGAGGAGAAAGCTGTAACTCTGTCAGATGAACTAACAGAACACAAAGCAGTTTCTCAGAAAGCTTCTTTTCGGTTTTTATCATAGGATACTTCCATTTTCATCATAGCCCTTTATGGACTTCCAAATATCACTTTGCAAATTCCACAAGAACGGTCTTTGCCGAAGGGATCTTGAGGAAAAGCTGTAACTCTGTGTGGTGAATTAACAGAACACAAAGCAGTTTCTCAGAAAGCTTCTTTTAAGTTTTTAACTGAAGTTATTTCCTTTTTCACCATTGTTCTCTATGGGCTTCCAAATATCACTTTGCAAATTACACAACAACAGCCTTAGCGAAAGGCTTCTTGAGGGTAAAGCTGTAACTCTGTGAGTTGAATTTTCAAAATACAAAGCAGTTTCTCAGAAAGCTTCTTTTTAGTTTTTACCTTAGGATATTTCCTTTTTCACCACAGCCCTGCATCGGCTTCCAAATATCCCTTTGCAAATTCCACAAGAACAGTCTTAGCGAAAGGCTTCTGAAGGGCAATGCTGTAACTCGGTGAGATGAATTAACAGAACACAAAGCAGTTTCTCAGAAACCTTCTTTCTAGTTTTCAACGGAAGATATTTCCTTTTCACCATACCCCTCCATATGATTCCAAATATCCCTTTGCAAATTCCACAAGAACAGTCTTAGCGAAAGACTTCTTGAGGGGAAAGCTGTAACTCTGTGAGATGAGCCAACAGAACACAAAGCAGTTTCGCAGAAAGCTTGATTTCGATTTTCATCTTAGGATATTTCCATTTTCACCATAACCCTCTAAGGGCTTCCAAATATCACTTTGCAAATTGCAACAGAACAGTCTTAGCGAAAGGATTCTTGAGGGGAAAGCTGTAACTCTGTGGGATGAATTAACAGAACACAAAGCCGTTTCTCAGCAAGCTTCTTTCCAGTTTTTGACTGAAGAGATTTCCTTTTACACCAAAACCCTCTATGGGCTTCCAAATATCACTTTGCAAATTCCACAAGAACAGTCTTAACGATTGGCTTCTTGAGGGGAAAGCTGTCACTCTGTGAGATGAATTAAAAGAACACAAAGCCATTTCTCAGAAAGCTTCTTTCCAGTTTTCAACGGAATTGATTTCCTTTTTTACCCTAGCCCTGTATGGGCTTCCAACTATCACTTTGCAAATTCCACAAGAATAGTCTTAGCGAAAGGCTTCTTCAGGGGAAAGTTGTAACTCTCTGGGATGAGTTAACAGAACAAAAAGTAGTTTCTCAGAAAGCTTCTTTCCAGTTTTTAACGGAAGACATTTCCTTTTTAACCATAGCCCTCTATGGACTTTAATTATCACTTTGCAAATACCACAAGAACACTCTTAGCGAAAGGCCTCCTGAGCGGAAAGCTGTAACTCTGTGAGATGAATTAACAAAACACAATGCAGTTTCTCAGAAAGCTTCCTTTCGGTTTTTATCTTAGGATATTTCCTTTTTCGCCATAACCCTCTAGTGCCCCCCAAAAGCACTTTGCAAATTCCACAAGAGCCATCTCAGTGAACGGTTTCTTCAGGGGAAAGCTGTAACTCTGTGAGATGAATTAACAGAACACAAAAAGCAGTTTCTCAGAAAATTTCTTTGCAGTTTTTAACAGAAGAGATTTCCTTTTTCACCATAGCCCTCCAAGGGCCCCCAAATATCTCTTTGAAAATTCCACAAGAACAGTCGTAGAGAATGGCTACTTGAGGGGAAAGCTGTAACTCTATGAGATGAATTAACAGAACACAAAGCAGTTTCTCAGAAAAATTCTTTTCAGTTTTTATCCTAAGATGTTTCCTTTTTCACCTTAGCCCTGTATGGGCTTCCAAATATCACTTTGCAAATTCCACAAGAACAGTCTTAGCAAAATTCTTCCTGAAGGGAATGCTGTAACTCTGTGAGATGAATTAACAAAACACAAGGCAGTTTCCCAGAAAGCTTCTTTCCAGTTTTTAACGGAAGTTATTCCCTTTTTCACCATAGCCTTCTATTGGATTCCAAATATCACTATGCCTATCCAACAAGAACAGTCTTAGGGAAAGGCTTCTTGAGGGGAAAGCTGTAACTCTGTAAGATGAATTAACAGAACACAAAGCAGTTTCTCAGAAAGCTTCATTTCAGTTTTTATCTTAGGATATTTCCTTTTTCACCATAGCCTTCTATGGGCTTCCAAATATCACTTTGCAAATTCCACAAGAACAGTCTTTGCAAAAGGTTTCTTGAGGGTCAAGCTGTAACTCTGTGAGATGAATTAACAGAACACAAAGCGGTTTCTCAGAAAGCTTCTTTTCGGTGTTCATCTAAGGATATATCCTTTTTCACCGTAGACCTCTAAGGGCTTCCAAGTATCACTTTGGAAATTCCACAAGAACCGTCTTAGCGAAAGGCTTCTTGAGCGGAAAGCTGTACGACTGAGAGATGTATTAACAGAACACAAAGCAGTGTGTCTGAAAGCTTCTTTCTAGTTTTACACTGAAGATATTTCCTTTTTCACCATAGCCCTCTATGGGCTTCCAAATATCACTTTGGAAATTCCACAAGAACAGTCTTAGCGAAAGGCGTCTTGAGGGAAACTGCAACTCTTTCAGATGAATTAACAGGACACAAAGCAGTTTCTCAGAAAGCTTCTTTCCAGTTTTTGACAGAAGATTTCCTTTTTCACCATAGACTTTTAAGGACTTCCAAATATCTCTTTGCAAATTCCACAAGAACAATCTTAGCGAAAGGCTTCTTGAGGGGAAAGCTGTAACTCTGTGAGATGAATTAACAGAACACAAAGCAGTTTGTCAGAAAGCTTGTTTTCTGTTTTTATCTTAGGATATTTTATTTTCCACCATAGCCCTCTATGGGCTTCAAAATATCACTTTGAAAATTCCACAGGAACAGTCTTAGTGAACGGCTTCTTGAGGGGAAAGCTGTAGCTCTGTGAGATGAATTAACAGAACATCAAGCAGTTTCTCAGAAAGTTTCTTTCCCGTTTTTAACGGAAGATATTTCCTTTTTCAAAGTAGCCCTCTAAGGGCTTCAAAATATAACCTTGCAAATTCCACAGGAGCAGTCTTAGTGAATGACTTCTTGAGGGGAAAGCTAAAACTCTGTGAGATGAATTAGGATAACACAATGCAGTTTCTCAGAAAGCTTCTTTTCGGTTTTTATCTTAGGATATTTCCCTTTTCGCCATAACCCTCTATCGGCTTGCAATATCACTTTCCAAATTCCACAAGAACAGTCCAGTGAATGGATTCTTGACGGGAAAGCTGTAACTGTGTGAGATGAATTAACAGAACACAAAGCAGTTTCTCAGAAAGGTTCTTTTCAGTTTTTATCTTAGGAGATTTCCTTTTTCACCATAGACCTCTATGGGCTTCCAAATATCACTTAGCAAATTCCACAAGAACAGCCTTAGCGAAAGGCTTCTAGCTGTAACTCTGTGAGATGAATTAACAGAACACAAAGCAGTTTCTCAGAAAGCTTCTTTCCAGTTTTAAACTGAGGTTATTTCCTTTTTCACCATTGCCCTCTATAGACTTCCAAATATCATTCTGCAAATTCCACAAGAACAGCCATAGCGGAAGGCTTCTTGAGGGGAAAGCTGTAACTCTGTGATATCAATTAACAGAACGCAAAGAAGTTTCTCAGAAAGCTTCTTTTCAGTTTTTATCTTAGCATATTTCCTTTTTCACCATTGCCCTCTATGGGCTTCCAAATATCACTTAGCAAATTCCACAAGAACAGCCTTAGCGAAAGGCTTCTAGCTGTAACTCTGTGAGATGAATTAACAGAACACACAGAACTTTCTCAGACAGCTTCTTTCCAGTTTTTAACTGAAGATATTTCCTTTTTCACCATAGCCCTCTATGGGCTTCCAAATATCACTTTGCAAGTTCCGCAAGAACAACCTTAGCGAAAGGCTTCTTTAAGGAAAGCTGTAACTCTGTGAGATGAATTCACAGAAAACAAAGCACTTTCTCAGAAAATGTCTTTTCAGTTTTTAACGGAGGCTATTTCCTTTTTCACCACAGCCCTCTATGGGCTTCCAAATATCACTTTGCCAATTCCACAAGAACAGTCTTAGCAAAAGGTTTCTTGAGGGGAAATCTGTAACTCTGTGAGAAGAATTAACAGAACACAAAGCAGTTTCTCTGAAAGCTTCTTTCCCGTTTTTAACGGAAGATATTTCCTTTTTCACCATAGCCCTCTATGGGCTTACAAATATCACTTTGCAAATTCTACAAAAACAGTCGAAGCGAAAGGCTTCTTGAGGGGAAAGCTGTAACTCTGTGAGATGAATTAACAGAACACAAAGCAGTTTCTCAGAAAGCTTCTTTCCAGTTTTTAACGGAAGATATTTCCTTTTTCACCAAAGCCCTCTATGGGCTTCCAAATATCACTTTCCAAATTCCACAAGAACAGTCTTTGTGAAAGGCTTCTTGAGGGGAAACCTGTAACTCTGTGAGATGAATTAACAGAACACAAACAGTTTCTCAGAAGATTTCTTTTCTATTTTTATCTTAGGATATTTCCTTTGCCACACTAGACATCTATAGGCTTACAAGTATTACTTTGAAAATTCCACAAGAATAGTCTTACCAAAAGTCCTCTGGAGGGGAAGGCTGTAATTCTGGGAGATGAATTAACAGAACACAAAGCAGTTTCTCAGAAAGCTTCTTTCCAGTTTTTATCGGAAGATATTTCCTTTTTCACCATAGCCCTCTATGGGCTTCCAAATATCACTTTGAAATTCCACAAGAACAGTCTTAGCGAAAGGCTTCTTGAGGGTAAAGCTATAAATCATTGAGATGAATTAACAGAACACAAAGCAGTTCTTCAGAAAGCTTCTTTTCAGTTTTTAAGTGAAGATATTTCCTTTTTCACCATAGCCTTCTATGGGCTCCAAAATATCAATTTTCAATGAGGGGAAAGCTGTAACTCTCTGACATGAATTAACAGAACACAAAGCAGTTTCTCAGAAAGCTTCTTTTCAGTTTTTATCTTAGGCTATTTCCTTTTTCACCATAGCCTTCTATGGGCTTCCAAAGATCACGCTGCAGATTCCACAAGAACAGTCTTAGCGAAAGGCTTCTTTTGGGGAAAGCTGTAACTTTTTGAGATGAATTAACAAAACACAAAGCAGTTTCTCAGAAAGCTTCTTTCCAGTTTTTAACTGAAGATATTACCTGTTCCACCATATCCCTCTATGGGCTTCCAAATATCACTTTGCAAATTCCACAAGAATAGTCTTAGCGAAAGGCTTCTTGAGGGGTAAGCTGTAACTCTGTGAGATGAATTAACAGAACACAAAGCAGTTCCTCAGAAAGCTTCTTTCCAGTTTTTAACTGAAGATATTTCTTTTTCACCATAGACCTTTATGGGCTTCCAAGTATTACTTTGCAAATCCCACAGAACTGTCGTAGCGAAAGGCCTCTTGAGGGGAAAGCTGTAACTCGGTGAGATATATTTACAGTACACACGGCAGTTTCTCAGAATGTTTCTTTCCAGTTTTCAACGGAAGATATTTCCTTTTTCACCATTGCCCTCTATGGGCTTCCAAATATCACTTTGCAAATTTCACAAGAATAGTCTCAGTGAACGAATTCTTGAGGAGAAAGCTGTAACTCTGTCAGATGAACTAACAGAACACAAAGCAGTTTCTCAGAAAGCTTCTTTTCGGTTTTTATCATAGGATACTTCCATTTTCATCATAGCCCTTTATGGACTTCCAAATATCACTTTGCAAATTCCACAAGAACGGTCTTTGCCGAAGGGATCTTGAGGAAAAGCTGTAACTCTGTGTGGTGAATTAACAGAACACAAAGCAGTTTCTCAGAAAGCTTCTTTTAAGTTTTTAACTGAAGTTATTTCCTTTTTCACCATTGTTCTCTATGGGCTTCCAAATATCACTTTGCAAATTACACAACAACAGCCTTAGCGAAAGGCTTCTTGAGGGTAAAGCTGTAACTCTGTGAGTTGAATTTTCAAAATACAAAGCAGTTTCTCAGAAAGCTTCTTTTTAGTTTTTACCTTAGGATATTTCCTTTTTCACCACAGCCCTGCATCGGCTTCCAAATATCCCTTTGCAAATTCCACAAGAACAGTCTTAGCGAAAGGCTTCTGAAGGGCAATGCTGTAACTCGGTGAGATGAATTAACAGAACACAAAGCAGTTTCTCAGAAACCTTCTTTCTAGTTTTCAACGGAAGATATTTCCTTTTCACCATACCCCTCCATATGATTCCAAATATCCCTTTGCAAATTCCACAAGAACAGTCTTAGCGAAAGACTTCTTGAGGGGAAAGCTGTAACTCTGTGAGATGAGCCAACAGAACACAAAGCAGTTTCGCAGAAAGCTTGATTTCGATTTTCATCTTAGGATATTTCCATTTTCACCATAACCCTCTAAGGGCTCCCAAATATCACTTTGCAAATTGCAACAGAACAGTCTTAGCGAAAGGATTCTTGAGGGGAAAGCTGTAACTCTGTGGGATGAATTAACAGAACACAAAGCCGTTTCTCAGCAAGCTTCTTTCCAGTTTTTGACTGAAGAGATTTCCTTTTACACCAAAACCCTCTATGGGCTTCCAAATATCACTTTGCAAATTCCACAAGAACAGTCTTAACGATTGGCTTCTTGAGGGGAAAGCTGTCACTCTGTGAGATGAATTAAAAGAACACAAAGCCATTTCTCAGAAAGCTTCTTTCCAGTTTTCAACGGAATTGATTTCCTTTTTTACCCTAGCCCTGTATGGGCTTCCAACTATCACTTTGCAAATTCCACAAGAATAGTCTTAGCGAAAGGCTTCTTCAGGGGAAAGTTGTAACTCTCTGGGATGAGTTAACAGAACAAAAAGTAGTTTCTCAGAAAGCTTCTTTCCAGTTTTTAACGGAAGACATTTCCTTTTTAACCATAGCCCTCTATGGACTTTAATTATCACTTTGCAAATACCACAAGAACACTCTTAGCGAAAGGCCTCCTGAGCGGAAAGCTGTAACTCTGTGAGATGAATTAACAAAACACAATGCAGTTTCTCAGAAAGCTTCCTTTCGGTTTTTATCTTAGGATATTTCCTTTTTCGCCATAACCCTCTAGTGCCCCCCAAAAGCACTTTGCAAATTCCACAAGAGCCATCTCAGTGAACGGTTTCTTCAGGGGAAAGCTGTAACTCTGTGAGATGAATTAACAGAACACAAAAAGCAGTTTCTCAGAAAATTTCTTTGCAGTTTTTAACAGAAGAGATTTCCTTTTTCACCATAGCCCTCCAAGGGCCCCCAAATATCTCTTTGAAAATTCCACAAGAACAGTCGTAGAGAATGGCTACTTGAGGGGAAAGCTGTAACTCTATGAGATGAATTAACAGAACACAAAGCAGTTTCTCAGAAAAATTCTTTTCAGTTTTTATCCTAAGATGTTTCCTTTTTCACCTTAGCCCTGTATGGGCTTCCAAATATCACTTTGCAAATTCCACAAGAACAGTCTTAGCAAAATTCTTCCTGAAGGGAATGCTGTAACTCTGTGAGATGAATTAACAAAACACAAGGCAGTTTCCCAGAAAGCTTCTTTCCAGTTTTTAACGGAAGTTATTCCCTTTTTCACCATAGCCTTCTATTGGATTCCAAATATCACTATGCCTATCCAACAAGAACAGTCTTAGGGAAAGGCTTCTTGAGGGGAAAGCTGTAACTCTGTAAGATGAATTAACAGAACACAAAGCAGTTTCTCAGAAAGCTTCATTTCAGTTTTTATCTTAGGATATTTCCTTTTTCACCATAGCCTTCTATGGGCTTCCAAATATCACTTTGCAAATTCCACAAGAACAGTCTTTGCAAAAGGTTTCTTGAGGGTCAAGCTGTAACTCTGTGAGATGAATTAACAGAACACAAAGCGGTTTCTCAGAAAGCTTCTTTTCGGTGTTCATCTAAGGATATATCCTTTTTCACCGTAGACCTCTAAGGGCTTCCAAGTATCACTTTGGAAATTCCACAAGAACCGTCTTAGCGAAAGGCTTCTTGAGCGGAAAGCTGTACGACTGAGAGATGTATTAACAGAACACAAAGCAGTGTGTCTGAAAGCTTCTTTCTAGTTTTACACTGAAGATATTTCCTTTTTCACCATAGCCCTCTATGGGCTTCCAAATATCACTTTGGAAATTCCACAAGAACAGTCTTAGCGAAAGGCGTCTTGAGGGAAACTGCAACTCTTTCAGATGAATTAACAGGACACAAAGCAGTTTCTCAGAAAGCTTCTTTCCAGTTTTTGACAGAAGATTTCCTTTTTCACCATAGACTTTTAAGGACTTCCAAATATCTCTTTGCAAATTCCACAAGAACAATCTTAGCGAAAGGCTTCTTGAGGGGAAAGCTGTAACTCTGTGAGATGAATTAACAGAACACAAAGCAGTTTGTCAGAAAGCTTGTTTTCTGTTTTTATCTTAGGATATTTTATTTTCCACCATAGCCCTCTATGGGCTTCAAAATATCACTTTGAAAATTCCACAGGAACAGTCTTAGTGAACGGCTTCTTGAGGGGAAAGCTGTAGCTCTGTGAGATGAATTAACAGAACATCAAGCAGTTTCTCAGAAAGTTTCTTTCCCGTTTTTAACGGAAGATATTTCCTTTTTCAAAGTAGCCCTCTAAGGGCTTCAAAATATCACCTTGCAAATTCCACAGGAGCAGTCTTAGTGAATGACTTCTTGAGGGGAAAGCTAAAACTCTGTGAGATGAATTAGGATAACACAATGCAGTTTCTCAGAAAGCTTCTTTTCGGTTTTTATCTTAGGATATTTCCCTTTTCGCCATAACCCTCTATCGGCTTGCAATATCACTTTCCAAATTCCACAAGAACAGTCCAGTGAATGGATTCTTGACGGGAAAGCTGTAACTGTGTGAGATGAATTAACAGAACACAAAGCAGTTTCTCAGAAAGGTTCTTTTCAGTTTTTATCTTAGGAGATTTCCTTTTTCACCATAGACCTCTATGGGCTTCCAAATATCACTTAGCAAATTCCACAAGAACAGCCTTAGCGAAAGGCTTCTAGCTGTAACTCTGTGAGATGAATTAACAGAACACAAAGCAGTTTCTCAGAAAGCTTCTTTCCAGTTTTAAACTGAGGTTATTTCCTTTTTCACCATTGCCCTCTATAGGCTTCCAAATATCATTCTGCAAATTCCACAAGAACAGCCATAGCGGAAGGCTTCTTGAGGGGAAAGCTGTAACTCTGTGATATCAATTAACAGAACGCAAAGAAGTTTCTCAGAAAGCTTCTTTTCAGTTTTTATCTTAGCATATTTCCTTTTTCACCATTGCCCTCTATGGGCTTCCAAATATCACTTAGCAAATTCCACAAGAACAGCCTTAGCGAAAGGCTTCTAGCTGTAACTCTGTGAGATGAATTAACAGAACACACAGAACTTTCTCAGACAGCTTCTTTCCAGTTTTTAACTGAAGATATTTCCTTTTTCACCATAGCCCTCTATGGGCTTCCAAATATCACTTTGCAAGTTCCGCAAGAACAACCTTAGCGAAAGGCTTCTTTAAGGAAAGCTGTAACTCTGTGAGATGAATTCACAGAAAACAAAGCACTTTCTCAGAAAATGTCTTTTCAGTTTTTAACGGAGGCTATTTCCTTTTTCACCACAGCCCTCTATGGGCTTCCAAATATCACTTTGCCAATTCCACAAGAACAGTCTTAGCAAAAGGTTTCTTGAGGGGAAATCTGTAACTCTGTGAGAAGAATTAACAGAACACAAAGCAGTTTCTCTGAAAGCTTCTTTCCCGTTTTTAACGGAAGATATTTCCTTTTTCACCATAGCCCTCTATGGGCTTACAAATATCACTTTGCAAATTCTACAAAAACAGTCGAAGCGAAAGGCTTCTTGAGGGGAAAGCTGTAACTCTGTGAGATGAATTAACAGAACACAAAGCAGTTTCTCAGAAAGCTTCTTTCCAGTTTTTAACGGAAGATATTTCCTTTTTCACCAAAGCCCTCTATGGGCTTCCAAATATCACTTTCCAAATTCCACAAGAACAGTCTTTGTGAAAGGCTTCTTGAGGGGAAACCTGTAACTCTGTGAGATGAATTAACAGAACACAAACAGTTTCTCAGAAGATTTCTTTTCTATTTTTATCTTAGGATATTTCCTTTGCCACACTAGACATCTATAGGCTTACAAGTATTACTTTGAAAATTCCACAAGAATAGTCTTACCAAAAGTCCTCTGGAGGGGAAGGCTGTAATTCTGGGAGATGAATTAACAGAACACAAAGCAGTTTCTCAGAAAGCTTCTTTCCAGTTTTTATCGGAAGATATTTCCTTTTTCACCATAGCCCTCTATGGGCTTCCAAATATCACTTTGAAATTCCACAAGAACAGTCTTAGCGAAAGGCTTCTTGAGGGTAAAGCTATAAATCATTGAGATGAATTAACAGAACACAAAGCAGTTCTTCAGAAAGCTTCTTTTCAGTTTTTAAGTGAAGATATTTCCTTTTTCACCATAGCCTTCTATGGGCTCCAAAATATCAATTTTCAATGAGGGGAAAGCTGTAACTCTCTGACATGAATTAACAGAACACAAAGCAGTTTCTCAGAAAGCTTCTTTTCAGTTTTTATCTTAGGCTATTTCCTTTTTCACCATAGCCTTCTATGGGCTTCCAAAGATCACGCTGCAGATTCCACAAGAACAGTCTTAGCGAAAGGCTTCTTTTGGGGAAAGCTGTAACTTTTTGAGATGAATTAACAAAACACAAAGCAGTTTCTCAGAAAGCTTCTTTCCAGTTTTTAACTGAAGATATTACCTGTTCCACCATATCCCTCTATGGGCTTCCAAATATCACTTTGCAAATTCCACAAGAATAGTCTTAGCGAAAGGCTTCTTGAGGGGTAAGCTGTAACTCTGTGAGATGAATTAACAGAACACAAAGCAGTTCCTCAGAAAGCTTCTTTCCAGTTTTTAACTGAAGATATTTCTTTTTCACCATAGACCTTTATGGGCTTCCAAGTATTACTTTGCAAATCCCACAGAACTGTCGTAGCGAAAGGCCTCTTGAGGGGAAAGCTGTAACTCGGTGAGATATATTTACAGTACACACGGCAGTTTCTCAGAATGTTTCTTTCCAGTTTTCAACGGAAGATATTTCCTTTTTCACCATTGCCCTCTATGGGCTTCCAAATATCACTTTGCAAATTTCACAAGAATAGTCTCAGTGAACGAATTCTTGAGGAGAAAGCTGTAACTCTGTCAGATGAACTAACAGAACACAAAGCAGTTTCTCAGAAAGCTTCTTTTCGGTTTTTATCATAGGATACTTCCATTTTCATCATAGCCCTTTATGGACTTCCAAATATCACTTTGCAAATTCCACAAGAACGGTCTTTGCCGAAGGGATCTTGAGGAAAAGCTGTAACTCTGTGTGGTGAATTAACAGAACACAAAGCAGTTTCTCAGAAAGCTTCTTTTAAGTTTTTAACTGAAGTTATTTCCTTTTTCACCATTGTTCTCTATGGGCTTCCAAATATCACTTTGCAAATTACACAACAACAGCCTTAGCGAAAGGCTTCTTGAGGGTAAAGCTGTAACTCTGTGAGTTGAATTTTCAAAATACAAAGCAGTTTCTCAGAAAGCTTCTTTTTAGTTTTTACCTTAGGATATTTCCTTTTTCACCACAGCCCTGCATCGGCTTCCAAATATCCCTTTGCAAATTCCACAAGAACAGTCTTAGCGAAAGGCTTCTGAAGGGCAATGCTGTAACTCGGTGAGATGAATTAACAGAACACAAAGCAGTTTCTCAGAAACCTTCTTTCTAGTTTTCAACGGAAGATATTTCCTTTTCACCATACCCCTCCATATGATTCCAAATATCCCTTTGCAAATTCCACAAGAACAGTCTTAGCGAAAGACTTCTTGAGGGGAAAGCTGTAACTCTGTGAGATGAGCCAACAGAACACAAAGCAGTTTCGCAGAAAGCTTGATTTCGATTTTCATCTTAGGATATTTCCATTTTCACCATAACCCTCTAAGGGCTCCCAAATATCACTTTGCAAATTGCAACAGAACAGTCTTAGCGAAAGGATTCTTGAGGGGAAAGCTGTAACTCTGTGGGATGAATTAACAGAACACAAAGCCGTTTCTCAGCAAGCTTCTTTCCAGTTTTTGACTGAAGAGATTTCCTTTTACACCAAAACCCTCTATGGGCTTCCAAATATCACTTTGCAAATTCCACAAGAACAGTCTTAACGATTGGCTTCTTGAGGGGAAAGCTGTCACTCTGTGAGATGAATTAAAAGAACACAAAGCCATTTCTCAGAAAGCTTCTTTCCAGTTTTCAACGGAATTGATTTCCTTTTTTACCCTAGCCCTGTATGGGCTTCCAACTATCACTTTGCAAATTCCACAAGAATAGTCTTAGCGAAAGGCTTCTTCAGGGGAAAGTTGTAACTCTCTGGGATGAGTTAACAGAACAAAAAGTAGTTTCTCAGAAAGCTTCTTTCCAGTTTTTAACGGAAGACATTTCCTTTTTAACCATAGCCCTCTATGGACTTTAATTATCACTTTGCAAATACCACAAGAACACTCTTAGCGAAAGGCCTCCTGAGCGGAAAGCTGTAACTCTGTGAGATGAATTAACAAAACACAATGCAGTTTCTCAGAAAGCTTCCTTTCGGTTTTTATCTTAGGATATTTCCTTTTTCGCCATAACCCTCTAGTGCCCCCCAAAAGCACTTTGCAAATTCCACAAGAGCCATCTCAGTGAACGGTTTCTTCAGGGGAAAGCTGTAACTCTGTGAGATGAATTAACAGAACACAAAAAGCAGTTTCTCAGAAAATTTCTTTGCAGTTTTTAACAGAAGAGATTTCCTTTTTCACCATAGCCCTCCAAGGGCCCCCAAATATCTCTTTGAAAATTCCACAAGAACAGTCGTAGAGAATGGCTACTTGAGGGGAAAGCTGTAACTCTATGAGATGAATTAACAGAACACAAAGCAGTTTCTCAGAAAAATTCTTTTCAGTTTTTATCCTAAGATGTTTCCTTTTTCACCTTAGCCCTGTATGGGCTTCCAAATATCACTTTGCAAATTCCACAAGAACAGTCTTAGCAAAATTCTTCCTGAAGGGAATGCTGTAACTCTGTGAGATGAATTAACAAAACACAAGGCAGTTTCCCAGAAAGCTTCTTTCCAGTTTTTAACGGAAGTTATTCCCTTTTTCACCATAGCCTTCTATTGGATTCCAAATATCACTATGCCTATCCAACAAGAACAGTCTTAGGGAAAGGCTTCTTGAGGGGAAAGCTGTAACTCTGTAAGATGAATTAACAGAACACAAAGCAGTTTCTCAGAAAGCTTCATTTCAGTTTTTATCTTAGGATATTTCCTTTTTCACCATAGCCTTCTATGGGCTTCCAAATATCACTTTGCAAATTCCACAAGAACAGTCTTTGCAAAAGGTTTCTTGAGGGTCAAGCTGTAACTCTGTGAGATGAATTAACAGAACACAAAGCGGTTTCTCAGAAAGCTTCTTTTCGGTGTTCATCTAAGGATATATCCTTTTTCACCGTAGACCTCTAAGGGCTTCCAAGTATCACTTTGGAAATTCCACAAGAACCGTCTTAGCGAAAGGCTTCTTGAGCGGAAAGCTGTACGACTGAGAGATGTATTAACAGAACACAAAGCAGTGTGTCTGAAAGCTTCTTTCTAGTTTTACACTGAAGATATTTCCTTTTTCACCATAGCCCTCTATGGGCTTCCAAATATCACTTTGGAAATTCCACAAGAACAGTCTTAGCGAAAGGCGTCTTGAGGGAAACTGCAACTCTTTCAGATGAATTAACAGGACACAAAGCAGTTTCTCAGAAAGCTTCTTTCCAGTTTTTGACAGAAGATTTCCTTTTTCACCATAGACTTTTAAGGACTTCCAAATATCTCTTTGCAAATTCCACAAGAACAATCTTAGCGAAAGGCTTCTTGAGGGGAAAGCTGTAACTCTGTGAGATGAATTAACAGAACACAAAGCAGTTTGTCAGAAAGCTTGTTTTCTGTTTTTATCTTAGGATATTTTATTTTCCACCATAGCCCTCTATGGGCTTCAAAATATCACTTTGAAAATTCCACAGGAACAGTCTTAGTGAACGGCTTCTTGAGGGGAAAGCTGTAGCTCTGTGAGATGAATTAACAGAACATCAAGCAGTTTCTCAGAAAGTTTCTTTCCCGTTTTTAACGGAAGATATTTCCTTTTTCAAAGTAGCCCTCTAAGGGCTTCAAAATATCACCTTGCAAATTCCACAGGAGCAGTCTTAGTGAATGACTTCTTGAGGGGAAAGCTAAAACTCTGTGAGATGAATTAGGATAACACAATGCAGTTTCTCAGAAAGCTTCTTTTCGGTTTTTATCTTAGGATATTTCCCTTTTCGCCATAACCCTCTATCGGCTTGCAATATCACTTTCCAAATTCCACAAGAACAGTCCAGTGAATGGATTCTTGACGGGAAAGCTGTAACTGTGTGAGATGAATTAACAGAACACAAAGCAGTTTCTCAGAAAGGTTCTTTTCAGTTTTTATCTTAGGAGATTTCCTTTTTCACCATAGACCTCTATGGGCTTCCAAATATCACTTAGCAAATTCCACAAGAACAGCCTTAGCGAAAGGCTTCTAGCTGTAACTCTGTGAGATGAATTAACAGAACACAAAGCAGTTTCTCAGAAAGCTTCTTTCCAGTTTTAAACTGAGGTTATTTCCTTTTTCACCATTGCCCTCTATAGGCTTCCAAATATCATTCTGCAAATTCCACAAGAACAGCCTTAGCGGAAGGCTTCTTGAGGGGAAAGCTGTAACTCTGTGATATCAATTAACAGAACGCAAAGAAGTTTCTCAGAAAGCTTCTTTTCAGTTTTTATCTTAGCATATTTCCTTTTTCACCATTGCCCTCTATGGGCTTCCAAATATCACTTAGCAAATTCCACAAGAACAGCCTTAGCGAAAGGCTTCTAGCTGTAACTCTGTGAGATGAATTAACAGAACACACAGAACTTTCTCAGACAGCTTCTTTCCAGTTTTTAACTGAAGATATTTCCTTTTTCACCATAGCCCTCTATGGGCTTCCAAATATCACTTTGCAAGTTCCGCAAGAACAACCTTAGCGAAAGGCTTCTTTAAGGAAAGCTGTAACTCTGTGAGATGAATTCACAGAAAACAAAGCACTTTCTCAGAAAATGTCTTTTCAGTTTTTAACGGAGGCTATTTCCTTTTTCACCACAGCCCTCTATGGGCTTCCAAATATCACTTTGCCAATTCCACAAGAACAGTCTTAGCAAAAGGTTTCTTGAGGGGAAATCTGTAACTCTGTGAGAAGAATTAACAGAACACAAAGCAGTTTCTCTGAAAGCTTCTTTCCCGTTTTTAACGGAAGATATTTCCTTTTTCACCATAGCCCTCTATGGGCTTACAAATATCACTTTGCAAATTCTACAAAAACAGTCGAAGCGAAAGGCTTCTTGAGGGGAAATCTGTAACTCTGTGAGATGAATTAACAGAACACAAAGCAGTTTCTCAGAAAGCTTCTTTCCAGTTTTTAACGGAAGATATTTCCTTTTTCACCAAAGCCCTCTATGGGCTTCCAAATATCACTTTCCAAATTCCACAAGAACAGTCTTTGTGAAAGGCTTCTTGAGGGGAAACCTGTAACTCTGTGAGATGAATTAACAGAACACAAACAGTTTCTCAGAAGATTTCTTTTCTATTTTTATCTTAGGATATTTCCTTTGCCACACTAGACATCTATAGGCTTACAAGTATTACTTTGAAAATTCCACAAGAATAGTCTTACCAAAAGTCCTCTGGAGGGGAAGGCTGTAATTCTGGGAGATGAATTAACAGAACACAAAGCAGTTTCTCAGAAAGCTTCTTTCCAGTTTTTATCGGAAGATATTTCCTTTTTCACCATAGCCCTCTATGGGCTTCCAAATATCACTTTGAAATTCCACAAGAACAGTCTTAGCGAAAGGCTTCTTGAGGGTAAAGCTATAAATCATTGAGATGAATTAACAGAACACAAAGCAGTTCTTCAGAAAGCTTCTTTTCAGTTTTTAAGTGAAGATATTTCCTTTTTCACCATAGCCTTCTATGGGCTCCAAAATATCAATTTTCAATGAGGGGAAAGCTGTAACTCTCTGACATGAATTAACAGAACACAAAGCAGTTTCTCAGAAAGCTTCTTTTCAGTTTTTATCTTAGGCTATTTCCTTTTTCACCATAGCCTTCTATGGGCTTCCAAAGATCACGCTGCAGATTCCACAAGAACAGTCTTAGCGAAAGGCTTCTTTTGGGGAAAGCTGTAACTTTTTGAGATGAATTAACAAAACACAAAGCAGTTTCTCAGAAAGCTTCTTTCCAGTTTTTAACTGAAGATATTACCTGTTCCACCATATCCCTCTATGGGCTTCCAAATATCACTTTGCAAATTCCACAAGAATAGTCTTAGCGAAAGGCTTCTTGAGGGGTAAGCTGTAACTCTGTGAGATGAATTAACAGAACACAAAGCAGTTCCTCAGAAAGCTTCTTTCCAGTTTTTAACTGAAGATATTTCTTTTTCACCATAGACCTTTATGGGCTTCCAAGTATTACTTTGCAAATCCCACAGAACTGTCGTAGCGAAAGGCCTCTTGAGGGGAAAGCTGTAACTCGGTGAGATATATTTACAGTACACACGGCAGTTTCTCAGAATGTTTCTTTCCAGTTTTCAACGGAAGATATTTCCTTTTTCACCATTGCCCTCTATGGGCTTCCAAATATCACTTTGCAAATTTCACAAGAATAGTCTCAGTGAACGAATTCTTGAGGAGAAAGCTGTAACTCTGTCAGATGAACTAACAGAACACAAAGCAGTTTCTCAGAAAGCTTCTTTTCGGTTTTTATCATAGGATACTTCCATTTTCATCATAGCCCTTTATGGACTTCCAAATATCACTTTGCAAATTCCACAAGAACGGTCTTTGCCGAAGGGATCTTGAGGAAAAGCTGTAACTCTGTGTGGTGAATTAACAGAACACAAAGCAGTTTCTCAGAAAGCTTCTTTTAAGTTTTTAACTGAAGTTATTTCCTTTTTCACCATTGTTCTCTATGGGCTTCCAAATATCACTTTGCAAATTACACAACAACAGCCTTAGCGAAAGGCTTCTTGAGGGTAAAGCTGTAACTCTGTGAGTTGAATTTTCAAAATACAAAGCAGTTTCTCAGAAAGCTTCTTTTTAGTTTTTACCTTAGGATATTTCCTTTTTCACCACAGCCCTGCATCGGCTTCCAAATATCCCTTTGCAAATTCCACAAGAACAGTCTTAGCGAAAGGCTTCTGAAGGGCAATGCTGTAACTCGGTGAGATGAATTAACAGAACACAAAGCAGTTTCTCAGAAACCTTCTTTCTAGTTTTCAACGGAAGATATTTCCTTTTCACCATACCCCTCCATATGATTCCAAATATCCCTTTGCAAATTCCACAAGAACAGTCTTAGCGAAAGACTTCTTGAGGGGAAAGCTGTAACTCTGTGAGATGAGCCAACAGAACACAAAGCAGTTTCGCAGAAAGCTTGATTTCGATTTTCATCTTAGGATATTTCCATTTTCACCATAACCCTCTAAGGGCTCCCAAATATCACTTTGCAAATTGCAACAGAACAGTCTTAGCGAAAGGATTCTTGAGGGGAAAGCTGTAACTCTGTGGGATGAATTAACAGAACACAAAGCCGTTTCTCAGCAAGCTTCTTTCCAGTTTTTGACTGAAGAGATTTCCTTTTACACCAAAACCCTCTATGGGCTTCCAAATATCACTTTGCAAATTCCACAAGAACAGTCTTAACGATTGGCTTCTTGAGGGGAAAGCTGTCACTCTGTGAGATGAATTAAAAGAACACAAAGCCATTTCTCAGAAAGCTTCTTTCCAGTTTTCAACGGAATTGATTTCCTTTTTTACCCTAGCCCTGTATGGGCTTCCAACTATCACTTTGCAAATTCCACAAGAATAGTCTTAGCGAAAGGCTTCTTCAGGGGAAAGTTGTAACTCTCTGGGATGAGTTAACAGAACAAAAAGTAGTTTCTCAGAAAGCTTCTTTCCAGTTTTTAACGGAAGACATTTCCTTTTTAACCATAGCCCTCTATGGACTTTAATTATCACTTTGCAAATACCACAAGAACACTCTTAGCGAAAGGCCTCCTGAGCGGAAAGCTGTAACTCTGTGAGATGAATTAACAAAACACAATGCAGTTTCTCAGAAAGCTTCCTTTCGGTTTTTATCTTAGGATATTTCCTTTTTCGCCATAACCCTCTAGTGCCCCCCAAAAGCACTTTGCAAATTCCACAAGAGCCATCTCAGTGAACGGTTTCTTCAGGGGAAAGCTGTAACTCTGTGAGATGAATTAACAGAACACAAAAAGCAGTTTCTCAGAAAATTTCTTTGCAGTTTTTAACAGAAGAGATTTCCTTTTTCACCATAGCCCTCCAAGGGCCCCCAAATATCTCTTTGAAAATTCCACAAGAACAGTCGTAGAGAATGGCTACTTGAGGGGAAAGCTGTAACTCTATGAGATGAATTAACAGAACACAAAGCAGTTTCTCAGAAAAATTCTTTTCAGTTTTTATCCTAAGATGTTTCCTTTTTCACCTTAGCCCTGTATGGGCTTCCAAATATCACTTTGCAAATTCCACAAGAACAGTCTTAGCAAAATTCTTCCTGAAGGGAATGCTGTAACTCTGTGAGATGAATTAAGAAAACACAAGGCAGTTTCCCAGAAAGCTTCTTTCCAGTTTTTAACGGAAGTTATTCCCTTTTTCACCATAGCCTTCTATTGGATTCCAAATATCACTATGCCTATCCAACAAGAACAGTCTTAGGGAAAGGCTTCTTGAGGGGAAAGCTGTAACTCTGTAAGATGAATTAACAGAACACAAAGCAGTTTCTCAGAAAGCTTCATTTCAGTTTTTATCTTAGGATATTTCCTTTTTCACCATAGCCTTCTATGGGCTTCCAAATATCACTTTGCAAATTCCACAAGAACAGTCTTTGCAAAAGGTTTCTTGAGGGTCAAGCTGTAACTCTGTGAGATGAATTAACAGAACACAAAGCGGTTTCTCAGAAAGCTTCTTTTCGGTGTTCATCTAAGGATATATCCTTTTTCACCGTAGACCTCTAAGGGCTTCCAAGTATCACTTTGGAAATTCCACAAGAACCGTCTTAGCGAAAGGCTTCTTGAGCGGAAAGCTGTACGACTGAGAGATGTATTAACAGAACACAAAGCAGTGTGTCTGAAAGCTTCTTTCTAGTTTTACACTGAAGATATTTCCTTTTTCACCATAGCCCTCTATGGGCTTCCAAATATCACTTTGGAAATTCCACAAGAACAGTCTTAGCGAAAGGCGTCTTGAGGGAAACTGTAACTCTTTCAGATGAATTAACAGGACACCAAGCAGTTTCTCAGAAAGCTTCTTTCCAGTTTTTGACAGAAGATTTCCTTTTTCACCATAGACTTTTAAGGACTTCCAAATATCTCTTTGCAAATTCCACAAGAACAATCTTAGCGAAAGGCTTCTTGAGGGGAAAGCTGTAACTCTGTGAGATGAATTAACAGAACACAAAGCAGTTTGTCAGAAAGCTTGTTTTCTGTTTTTATCTTAGGATATTTTATTTTCCACCATAGCCCTCTATGGGCTTCAAAATATCACTTTGAAAATTCCACAGGAACAGTCTTAGTGAACGGCTTCTTGAGGGGAAAGCTGTAGCTCTGTGAGATGAATTAACAGAACATCAAGCAGTTTCTCAGAAAGTTTCTTTCCCGTTTTTAACGGAAGATATTTCCTTTTTCAAAGTAGCCCTCTAAGGGCTTCAAAATATCACCTTGCAAATTCCACAGGAGCAGTCTTAGTGAATGACTTCTTGAGGGGAAAGCTAAAACTCTGTGAGATGAATTAGGATAACACAATGCAGTTTCTCAGAAAGCTTCTTTTCGGTTTTTATCTTAGGATATTTCCCTTTTCGCCATAACCCTCTATCGGCTTGCAATATCACTTTCCAAATTCCACAAGAACAGTCCAGTGAATGGATTCTTGACGGGAAAGCTGTAACTGTGTGAGATGAATTAACAGAACACAAAGCAGTTTCTCAGAAAGGTTCTTTTCAGTTTTTATCTTAGGAGATTTCCTTTTTCACCATAGACCTCTATGGGCTTCCAAATATCACTTAGCAAATTCCACAAGAACAGCCTTAGCGAAAGGCTTCTAGCTGTAACTCTGTGAGATGAATTAACAGAACACAAAGCAGTTTCTCAGAAAGCTTCTTTCCAGTTTTAAACTGAGGTTATTTCCTTTTTCACCATTGCCCTCTATAGGCTTCCAAATATCATTCTGCAAATTCCACAAGAACAGCCATAGCGGAAGGCTTCTTGAGGGGAAAGCTGTAACTCTGTGATATCAATTAACAGAACGCAAAGAAGTTTCTCAGAAAGCTTCTTTTCAGTTTTTATCTTAGCATATTTCCTTTTTCACCATTGCCCTCTATGGGCTTCCAAATATCACTTAGCAAATTCCACAAGAACAGCCTTAGCGAAAGGCTTCTAGCTGTAACTCTGTGAGATGAATTAACAGAACACACAGAACTTTCTCAGACAGCTTCTTTCCAGTTTTTAACTGAAGATATTTCCTTTTTCACCATAGCCCTCTATGGGCTTCCAAATATCACTTTGCAAGTTCCGCAAGAACAACCTTAGCGAAAGGCTTCTTTAAGGAAAGCTGTAACTCTGTGAGATGAATTCACAGAAAACAAAGCACTTTCTCAGAAAATGTCTTTTCAGTTTTTAACGGAGGCTATTTCCTTTTTCACCACAGCCCTCTATGGGCTTCCAAATATCACTTTGCCAATTCCACAAGAACAGTCTTAGCAAAAGGTTTCTTGAGGGGAAATCTGTAACTCTGTGAGAAGAATTAACAGAACACAAAGCAGTTTCTCTGAAAGCTTCTTTCCCGTTTTTAACGGAAGATATTTCCTTTTTCACCATAGCCCTCTATGGGCTTACAAATATCACTTTGCAAATTCTACAAAAACAGTCGAAGCGAAAGGCTTCTTGAGGGGAAAGCTGTAACTCTGTGAGATGAATTAACAGAACACAAAGCAGTTTCTCAGAAAGCTTCTTTCCAGTTTTTAACGGAAGATATTTCCTTTTTCACCAAAGCCCTCTATGGGCTTCCAAATATCACTTTCCAAATTCCACAAGAACAGTCTTTGTGAAAGGCTTCTTGAGGGGAAACCTGTAACTCTGTGAGATGAATTAACAGAACACAAACAGTTTCTCAGAAGATTTCTTTTCTATTTTTATCTTAGGATATTTCCTTTGCCACACTAGACATCTATAGGCTTACAAGTATTACTTTGAAAATTCCACAAGAATAGTCTTACCAAAAGTCCTCTGGAGGGGAAGGCTGTAATTCTGGGAGATGAATTAACAGAACACAAAGCAGTTTCTCAGAAAGCTTCTTTCCAGTTTTTATCGGAAGATATTTCCTTTTTCACCATAGCCCTCTATGGGCTTCCAAATATCACTTTGAAATTCCACAAGAACAGTCTTAGCGAAAGGCTTCTTGAGGGTAAAGCTATAAATCATTGAGATGAATTAACAGAACACAAAGCAGTTCTTCAGAAAGCTTCTTTTCAGTTTTTAAGTGAAGATATTTCCTTTTTCACCATAGCCTTCTATGGGCTCCAAAATATCAATTTTCAATGAGGGGAAAGCTGTAACTCTCTGACATGAATTAACAGAACACAAAGCAGTTTCTCAGAAAGCTTCTTTTCAGTTTTTATCTTAGGCTATTTCCTTTTTCACCATAGCCTTCTATGGGCTTCCAAAGATCACGCTGCAGATTCCACAAGAACAGTCTTAGCGAAAGGCTTCTTTTGGGGAAAGCTGTAACTTTTTGAGATGAATTAACAAAACACAAAGCAGTTTCTCAGAAAGCTTCTTTCCAGTTTTTAACTGAAGATATTACCTGTTCCACCATATCCCTCTATGGGCTTCCAAATATCACTTTGCAAATTCCACAAGAATAGTCTTAGCGAAAGGCTTCTTGAGGGGTAAGCTGTAACTCTGTGAGATGAATTAACAGAACACAAAGCAGTTCCTCAGAAAGCTTCTTTCCAGTTTTTAACTGAAGATATTTCTTTTTCACCATAGACCTTTATGGGCTTCCAAGTATTACTTTGCAAATCCCACAGAACTGTCGTAGCGAAAGGCCTCTTGAGGGGAAAGCTGTAACTCGGTGAGATATATTTACAGTACACACGGCAGTTTCTCAGAATGTTTCTTTCCAGTTTTCAACGGAAGATATTTCCTTTTTCACCATTGCCCTCTATGGGCTTCCAAATATCACTTTGCAAATTTCACAAGAATAGTCTCAGTGAACGAATTCTTGAGGAGAAAGCTGTAACTCTGTCAGATGAACTAACAGAACACAAAGCAGTTTCTCAGAAAGCTTCTTTTCGGTTTTTATCATAGGATACTTCCATTTTCATCATAGCCCTTTATGGACTTCCAAATATCACTTTGCAAATTCCACAAGAACGGTCTTTGCCGAAGGGATCTTGAGGAAAAGCTGTAACTCTGTGTGGTGAATTAACAGAACACAAAGCAGTTTCTCAGAAAGCTTCTTTTAAGTTTTTAACTGAAGTTATTTCCTTTTTCACCATTGTTCTCTATGGGCTTCCAAATATCACTTTGCAAATTACACAACAACAGCCTTAGCGAAAGGCTTCTTGAGGGTAAAGCTGTAACTCTGTGAGTTGAATTTTCAAAATACAAAGCAGTTTCTCAGAAAGCTTCTTTTTAGTTTTTACCTTAGGATATTTCCTTTTTCACCACAGCCCTGCATCGGCTTCCAAATATCCCTTTGCAAATTCCACAAGAACAGTCTTAGCGAAAGGCTTCTGAAGGGCAATGCTGTAACTCGGTGAGATGAATTAACAGAACACAAAGCAGTTTCTCAGAAACCTTCTTTCTAGTTTTCAACGGAAGATATTTCCTTTTCACCATACCCCTCCATATGATTCCAAATATCCCTTTGCAAATTCCACAAGAACAGTCTTAGCGAAAGACTTCTTGAGGGGAAAGCTGTAACTCTGTGAGATGAGCCAACAGAACACAAAGCAGTTTCGCAGAAAGCTTGATTTCGATTTTCATCTTAGGATATTTCCATTTTCACCATAACCCTCTAAGGGCTCCCAAATATCACTTTGCAAATTGCAACAGAACAGTCTTAGCGAAAGGATTCTTGAGGGGAAAGCTGTAACTCTGTGGGATGAATTAACAGAACACAAAGCCGTTTCTCAGCAAGCTTCTTTCCAGTTTTTGACTGAAGAGATTTCCTTTTACACCAAAACCCTCTATGGGCTTCCAAATATCACTTTGCAAATTCCACAAGAACAGTCTTAACGATTGGCTTCTTGAGGGGAAAGCTGTCACTCTGTGAGATGAATTAAAAGAACACAAAGCCATTTCTCAGAAAGCTTCTTTCCAGTTTTCAACGGAATTGATTTCCTTTTTTACCCTAGCCCTGTATGGGCTTCCAACTATCACTTTGCAAATTCCACAAGAATAGTCTTAGCGAAAGGCTTCTTCAGGGGAAAGTTGTAACTCTCTGGGATGAGTTAACAGAACAAAAAGTAGTTTCTCAGAAAGCTTCTTTCCAGTTTTTAACGGAAGACATTTCCTTTTTAACCATAGCCCTCTATGGACTTTAATTATCACTTTGCAAATACCACAAGAACACTCTTAGCGAAAGGCCTCCTGAGCGGAAAGCTGTAACTCTGTGAGATGAATTAACAAAACACAATGCAGTTTCTCAGAAAGCTTCCTTTCGGTTTTTATCTTAGGATATTTCCTTTTTCGCCATAACCCTCTAGTGCCCCCCAAAAGCACTTTGCAAATTCCACAAGAGCCATCTCAGTGAACGGTTTCTTCAGGGGAAAGCTGTAACTCTGTGAGATGAATTAACAGAACACAAAAAGCAGTTTCTCAGAAAATTTCTTTGCAGTTTTTAACAGAAGAGATTTCCTTTTTCACCATAGCCCTCCAAGGGCCCCCAAATATCTCTTTGAAAATTCCACAAGAACAGTCGTAGAGAATGGCTACTTGAGGGGAAAGCTGTAACTCTATGAGATGAATTAACAGAACACAAAGCAGTTTCTCAGAAAAATTCTTTTCAGTTTTTATCCTAAGATGTTTCCTTTTTCACCTTAGCCCTGTATGGGCTTCCAAATATCACTTTGCAAATTCCACAAGAACAGTCTTAGCAAAATTCTTCCTGAAGGGAATGCTGTAACTCTGTGAGATGAATTAACAAAACACAAGGCAGTTTCCCAGAAAGCTTCTTTCCAGTTTTTAACGGAAGTTATTCCCTTTTTCACCATAGCCTTCTATTGGATTCCAAATATCACTATGCCTATCCAACAAGAACAGTCTTAGGGAAAGGCTTCTTGAGGGGAAAGCTGTAACTCTGTAAGATGAATTAACAGAACACAAAGCAGTTTCTCAGAAAGCTTCATTTCAGTTTTTATCTTAGGATATTTCCTTTTTCACCATAGCCTTCTATGGGCTTCCAAATATCACTTTGCAAATTCCACAAGAACAGTCTTTGCAAAAGGTTTCTTGAGGGTCAAGCTGTAACTCTGTGAGATGAATTAACAGAACACAAAGCGGTTTCTCAGAAAGCTTCTTTTCGGTGTTCATCTAAGGATATATCCTTTTTCACCGTAGACCTCTAAGGGCTTCCAAGTATCACTTTGGAAATTCCACAAGAACCGTCTTAGCGAAAGGCTTCTTGAGCGGAAAGCTGTACGACTGAGAGATGTATTAACAGAACACAAAGCAGTGTGTCTGAAAGCTTCTTTCTAGTTTTACACTGAAGATATTTCCTTTTTCACCATAGCCCTCTATGGGCTTCCAAATATCACTTTGGAAATTCCACAAGAACAGTCTTAGCGAAAGGCGTCTTGAGGGAAACTGTAACTCTTTCAGATGAATTAACAGGACACAAAGCAGTTTCTCAGAAAGCTTCTTTCCAGTTTTTGACAGAAGATTTCCTTTTTCACCATAGACTTTTAAGGACTTCCAAATATCTCTTTGCAAATTCCACAAGAACAATCTTAGCGAAAGGCTTCTTGAGGGGAAAGCTGTAACTCTGTGAGATGAATTAACAGAACACAAAGCAGTTTGTCAGAAAGCTTGTTTTCTGTTTTTATCTTAGGATATTTTATTTTCCACCATAGCCCTCTATGGGCTTCAAAATATCACTTTGAAAATTCCACAGGAACAGTCTTAGTGAACGGCTTCTTGAGGGGAAAGCTGTAGCTCTGTGAGATGAATTAACAGAACATCAAGCAGTTTCTCAGAAAGTTTCTTTCCCGTTTTTAACGGAAGATATTTCCTTTTTCAAAGTAGCCCTCTAAGGGCTTCAAAATATCACCTTGCAAATTCCACAGGAGCAGTCTTAGTGAATGACTTCTTGAGGGGAAAGCTAAAACTCTGTGAGATGAATTAGGATAACACAATGCAGTTTCTCAGAAAGCTTCTTTTCGGTTTTTATCTTAGGATATTTCCCTTTTCGCCATAACCCTCTATCGGCTTGCAATATCACTTTCCAAATTCCACAAGAACAGTCCAGTGAATGGATTCTTGACGGGAAAGCTGTAACTGTGTGAGATGAATTAACAGAACACAAAGCAGTTTCTCAGAAAGGTTCTTTTCAGTTTTTATCTTAGGAGATTTCCTTTTTCACCATAGACCTCTATGGGCTTCCAAATATCACTTAGCAAATTCCACAAGAACAGCCTTAGCGAAAGGCTTCTAGCTGTAACTCTGTGAGATGAATTAACAGAACACAAAGCAGTTTCTCAGAAAGCTTCTTTCCAGTTTTAAACTGAGGTTATTTCCTTTTTCACCATTGCCCTCTATAGGCTTCCAAATATCATTCTGCAAATTCCACAAGAACAGCCTTAGCGGAAGGCTTCTTGAGGGGAAAGCTGTAACTCTGTGATATCAATTAACAGAACGCAAAGAAGTTTCTCAGAAAGCTTCTTTTCAGTTTTTATCTTAGCATATTTCCTTTTTCACCATTGCCCTCTATGGGCTTCCAAATATCACTTAGCAAATTCCACAAGAACAGCCTTAGCGAAAGGCTTCTAGCTGTAACTCTGTGAGATGAATTAACAGAACACACAGAACTTTCTCAGACAGCTTCTTTCCAGTTTTTAACTGAAGATATTTCCTTTTTCACCATAGCCCTCTATGGGCTTCCAAATATCACTTTGCAAGTTCCGCAAGAACAACCTTAGCGAAAGGCTTCTTTAAGGAAAGCTGTAACTCTGTGAGATGAATTCACAGAAAACAAAGCACTTTCTCAGAAAATGTCTTTTCAGTTTTTAACGGAGGCTATTTCCTTTTTCACCACAGCCCTCTATGGGCTTCCAAATATCACTTTGCCAATTCCACAAGAACAGTCTTAGCAAAAGGTTTCTTGAGGGGAAATCTGTAACTCTGTGAGAAGAATTAACAGAACACAAAGCAGTTTCTCTGAAAGCTTCTTTCCAGTTTTTATCGGAAGATATTTCCTTTTTCACCATAGCCCTCTATGGGCTTCCAAATATCACTTTGAAATTCCACAAGAACAGTCTTAGCGAAAGGCTTCTTGAGGGTAAAGCTATAAATCATTGAGATGAATTAACAGAACACAAAGCAGTTCTTCAGAAAGCTTCTTTTCAGTTTTTAAGTGAAGATATTTCCTTTTTCACCATAGCCTTCTATGGGCTCCAAAATATCAATTTTCAATGAGGGGAAAGCTGTAACTCTCTGACATGAATTAACAGAACACAAAGCAGTTTCTCAGAAAGCTTCTTTTCAGTTTTTATCTTAGGCTATTTCCTTTTTCACCATAGCCTTCTATGGGCTTCCAAAGATCACGCTGCAGATTCCACAAGAACAGTCTTAGCGAAAGGCTTCTTTTGGGGAAAGCTGTAACTTTTTGAGATGAATTAACAAAACACAAAGCAGTTTCTCAGAAAGCTTCTTTCCAGTTTTTAACTGAAGATATTACCTGTTCCACCATATCCCTCAATGGGCTTCCAAATATCACTTTGCAAATTCCACAAGAATAGTCTTAGCGAAAGGCTTCTTGAGGGGTATGCTGTAACTCTGTGAGATGAATTAACAGAACACAAAGCAGTTCCTCAGAAAGCTTCTTTCCAGTTTTTAACTGAAGATATTTCTTTTTCACCATAGACCTTTATGGGCTTCCAAGTATTACTTTGCAAATCCCACAGAACTGTCGTAGCGAAAGGCCTCTTGAGGGGAAAGCTGTAACTCGGTGAGATATATTTACAGTACACACGGCAGTTTCTCAGAATGTTTCTTTCCAGTTTTCAACGGAAGATATTTCCTTTTTCACCATTGCCCTCTATGGGCTTCCAAATATCACTTTGCAAATTTCACAAGAATAGTCTCAGTGAACGAATTCTTGAGGAGAAAGCTGTAACTCTGTCAGATGAACTAACAGAACACAAAGCAGTTTCTCAGAAAGCTTCTTTTCGGTTTTTATCATAGGATACTTCCATTTTCATCATAGCCCTTTATGGACTTCCAAATATCACTTTGCAAATTCCACAAGAACGGTCTTTGCCGAAGGGATCTTGAGGAAAAGCTGTAACTCTGTGTGGTGAATTAACAGAACACAAAGCAGTTTCTCAGAAAGCTTCTTTTAAGTTTTTAACTGAAGTTATTTCCTTTTTCACCATTGTTCTCTATGGGCTTCCAAATATCACTTTGCAAATTACACAACAACAGCCTTAGCGAAAGGCTTCTTGAGGGTAAAGCTGTAACTCTGTGAGTTGAATTTTCAAAATACAAAGCAGTTTCTCAGAAAGCTTCTTTTTAGTTTTTACCTTAGGATATTTCCTTTTTCACCACAGCCCTGCATCGGCTTCCAAATATCCCTTTGCAAATTCCACAAGAACAGTCTTAGCGAAAGGCTTCTGAAGGGCAATGCTGTAACTCGGTGAGATGAATTAACAGAACACAAAGCAGTTTCTCAGAAACCTTCTTTCTAGTTTTCAACGGAAGATATTTCCTTTTCACCATACCCCTCCATATGATTCCAAATATCCCTTTGCAAATTCCACAAGAACAGTCTTAGCGAAAGACTTCTTGAGGGGAAAGCTGTAACTCTGTGAGATGAGCCAACAGAACACAAAGCAGTTTCGCAGAAAGCTTGATTTCGATTTTCATCTTAGGATATTTCCATTTTCACCATAACCCTCTAAGGGCTTCCAAATATCACTTTGCAAATTGCAACAGAACAGTCTTAGCGAAAGGATTCTTGAGGGGAAAGCTGTAACTCTGTGGGATGAATTAACAGAACACAAAGCCGTTTCTCAGCAAGCTTCTTTCCAGTTTTTGACTGAAGAGATTTCCTTTTACACCAAAACCCTCTATGGGCTTCCAAATATCACTTTGCAAATTCCACAAGAACAGTCTTAACGATTGGCTTCTTGAGGGGAAAGCTGTCACTCTGTGAGATGAATTAAAAGAACACAAAGCCATTTCTCAGAAAGCTTCTTTCCAGTTTTCAACGGAATTGATTTCCTTTTTTACCCTAGCCCTGTATGGGCTTCCAACTATCACTTTGCAAATTCCACAAGAATAGTCTTAGCGAAAGGCTTCTTCAGGGGAAAGTTGTAACTCTCTGGGATGAGTTAACAGAACAAAAAGTAGTTTCTCAGAAAGCTTCTTTCCAGTTTTTAACGGAAGACATTTCCTTTTTAACCATAGCCCTCTATGGACTTTAATTATCACTTTGCAAATACCACAAGAACACTCTTAGCGAAAGGCCTCCTGAGCGGAAAGCTGTAACTCTGTGAGATGAATTAACAAAACACAATGCAGTTTCTCAGAAAGCTTCCTTTCGGTTTTTATCTTAGGATATTTCCTTTTTCGCCATAACCCTCTAGTGCCCCCCAAAAGCACTTTGCAAATTCCACAAGAGCCATCTCAGTGAACGGTTTCTTCAGGGGAAAGCTGTAACTCTGTGAGATGAATTAACAGAACACAAAAAGCAGTTTCTCAGAAAATTTCTTTGCAGTTTTTAACAGAAGAGATTTCCTTTTTCACCATAGCCCTCCAAGGGCCCCCAAATATCTCTTTGAAAATTCCACAAGAACAGTCGTAGAGAATGGCTACTTGAGGGGAAAGCTGTAACTCTATGAGATGAATTAACAGAACACAAAGCAGTTTCTCAGAAAAATTCTTTTCAGTTTTTATCCTAAGATGTTTCCTTTTTCACCTTAGCCCTGTATGGGCTTCCAAATATCACTTTGCAAATTCCACAAGAACAGTCTTAGCAAAATTCTTCCTGAAGGGAATGCTGTAACTCTGTGAGATGAATTAACAAAACACAAGGCAGTTTCCCAGAAAGCTTCTTTCCAGTTTTTAACGGAAGTTATTCCCTTTTTCACCATAGCCTTCTATTGGATTCCAAATATCACTATGCCTATCCAACAAGAACAGTCTTAGGGAAAGGCTTCTTGAGGGGAAAGCTGTAACTCTGTAAGATGAATTAACAGAACACAAAGCAGTTTCTCAGAAAGCTTCATTTCAGTTTTTATCTTAGGATATTTCCTTTTTCACCATAGCCTTCTATGGGCTTCCAAATATCACTTTGCAAATTCCACAAGAACAGTCTTTGCAAAAGGTTTCTTGAGGGTCAAGCTGTAACTCTGTGAGATGAATTAACAGAACACAAAGCGGTTTCTCAGAAAGCTTCTTTTCGGTGTTCATCTAAGGATATATCCTTTTTCACCGTAGACCTCTAAGGGCTTCCAAGTATCACTTTGGAAATTCCACAAGAACCGTCTTAGCGAAAGGCTTCTTGAGCGGAAAGCTGTACGACTGAGAGATGTATTAACAGAACACAAAGCAGTGTGTCTGAAAGCTTCTTTCTAGTTTTACACTGAAGATATTTCCTTTTTCACCATAGCCCTCTATGGGCTTCCAAATATCACTTTGGAAATTCCACAAGAACAGTCTTAGCGAAAGGCGTCTTGAGGGAAACTGTAACTCTTTCAGATGAATTAACAGGACACAAAGCAGTTTCTCAGAAAGCTTCTTTCCAGTTTTTGACAGAAGATTTCCTTTTTCACCATAGACTTTTAAGGACTTCCAAATATCTCTTTGCAAATTCCACAAGAACAATCTTAGCGAAAGGCTTCTTGAGGGGAAAGCTGTAACTCTGTGAGATGAATTAACAGAACACAAAGCAGTTTGTCAGAAAGCTTGTTTTCTGTTTTTATCTTAGGATATTTTATTTTCCACCATAGTCCTCTATGGGCTTCAAAATATCACTTTGAAAATTCCACAGGAACAGTCTTAGTGAACGGCTTCTTGAGGGGAAAGCTGTAGCTCTGTGAGATGAATTAACAGAACATCAAGCAGTTTCTCAGAAAGTTTCTTTCCCGTTTTTAACGGAAGATATTTCCTTTTTCAAAGTAGCCCTCTAAGGGCTTCAAAATATCACCTTGCAAATTCCACAGGAGCAGTCTTAGTGAATGACTTCTTGAGGGGAAAGCTAAAACTCTGTGAGATGAATTAGGATAACACAATGCAGTTTCTCAGAAAGCTTCTTTTCGGTTTTTATCTTAGGATATTTCCCTTTTCGCCATAACCCTCTATCGGCTTGCAATATCACTTTCCAAATTCCACAAGAACAGTCCAGTGAATGGATTCTTGACGGGAAAGCTGTAACTGTGTGAGATGAATTAACAGAACACAAAGCAGTTTCTCAGAAAGGTTCTTTTCAGTTTTTATCTTAGGAGATTTCCTTTTTCACCATAGACCTCTATGGGCTTCCAAATATCACTTAGCAAATTCCACAAGAACAGCCTTAGCGAAAGGCTTCTAGCTGTAACTCTGTGAGATGAATTAACAGAACACAAAGCAGTTTCTCAGAAAGCTTCTTTCCAGTTTTAAACTGAGGTTATTTCCTTTTTCACCATTGCCCTCTATAGACTTCCAAATATCATTCTGCAAATTCCACAAGAACAGCCTTAGCGGAAGGCTTCTTGAGGGGAAAGCTGTAACTCTGTGATATCAATTAACAGAACGCAAAGAGAAAGCTTCTTTTCGGTTTTTATCTTAACATATTTCCTTTTTCACCATTGCCCTCTAGGGGCTTCCAAATATCACTTAGCAAATTCGACAAGAACAGCCTTAGCGAAAGGCTTCTAGCTGTAACTCTGTGAGATGAATTAACAGAACACAAAGAACTTTCTCAGACAGCTTCTTTCCAGTTTTTAACTGAAGATATTTCCTTTTTCACCATAGCCCTCTATGGGCTTCCAAATATCACTTTGCAAGTTCCGCAAGAACAACCTTAGCGAAAGGCTTCTTTAAGGAAAGCTGTAACTCTGTGAGATGAATTCACAGAAAACAAAGCACTTTCTCAGAAAATGTCTTTTCAGATTTTAACGGAGGCTATTTCCTTTTTCACCACAGCCCTCTATGGGCTTCCAAATATCACTTTGCCAATTCCACAAGAACAGTCTTAGCAAAAGGTTTCTTGAGGGGAAATCTGTAACTCTGTGAGAAGAATTAACAGAACACAAAGCAGTTTCTCTGAAAGCTTCTTTCCAGTTTTTATCGGAAGATATTTCCTTTTTCACCATAGCCCTCTATGGGCTTCCAAATATCACTTTGAAATTCCACAAGAACAGTCTTAGCGAAAGGCTTCTTGAGGGTAAAGCTATAAATCATTGAGATGAATTAACAGAACACAAAGCAGTTCTTCAGAAAGCTTCTTTTCAGTTTTTAAGTGAAGATATTTCCTTTTTCACCATAGCCTTCTATGGGCTCCAAAATATCAATTTTCAATGAGGGGAAAGCTGTAACTCTCTGACATGAATTAACAGAACACAAAGCAGTTTCTCAGAAAGCTTCTTTTCAGTTTTTATCTTAGGCTATTTCCTTTTTCACCATAGCCTTCTATGGGCTTCCAAAGATCACGCTGCAGATTCCACAAGAACAGTCTTAGCGAAAGGCTTCTTTTGGGGAAAGCTGTAACTTTTTGAGATGAATTAACAAAACACAAAGCAGTTTCTCAGAAAGCTTCTTTCCAGTTTTTAACTGAAGATATTACCTGTTCCACCATATCCCTCTATGGGCTTCCAAATATCACTTTGCAAATTCCACAAGAATAGTCTTAGCGAAAGGCTTCTTGAGGGGTAAGCTGTAACTCTGTGAGATGAATTAACAGAACACAAAGCAGTTCCTCAGAAAGCTTCTTTCCAGTTTTTAACTGAAGATATTTCTTTTTCACCATAGACCTTTATGGGCTTCCAAGTATTACTTTGCAAATCCCACAGAACTGTCGTAGCGAAAGGCCTCTTGAGGGGAAAGCTGTAACTCGGTGAGATATATTTACAGTACACACGGCAGTTTCTCAGAATGTTTCTTTCCAGTTTTCAACGGAAGATATTTCCTTTTTCACCATTGCCCTCTATGGGCTTCCAAATATCACTTTGCAAATTTCACAAGAATAGTCTCAGTGAACGAATTCTTGAGGAGAAAGCTGTAACTCTGTCAGATGAACTAACAGAACACAAAGCAGTTTCTCAGAAAGCTTCTTTTCGGTTTTTATCATAGGATACTTCCATTTTCATCATAGCCCTTTATGGACTTCCAAATATCACTTTGCAAATTCCACAAGAACGGTCTTTGCCGAAGGGATCTTGAGGAAAAGCTGTAACTCTGTGTGGTGAATTAACAGAACACAAAGCAGTTTCTCAGAAAGCTTCTTTTAAGTTTTTAACTGAAGTTATTTCCTTTTTCACCATTGTTCTCTATGGGCTTCCAAATATCACTTTGCAAATTACACAACAACAGCCTTAGCGAAAGGCTTCTTGAGGGTAAAGCTGTAACTCTGTGAGTTGAATTTTCAAAATACAAAGCAGTTTCTCAGAAAGCTTCTTTTTAGTTTTTACCTTAGGATATTTCCTTTTTCACCACAGCCCTGCATCGGCTTCCAAATATCCCTTTGCAAATTCCACAAGAACAGTCTTAGCGAAAGGCTTCTGAAGGGCAATGCTGTAACTCGGTGAGATGAATTAACAGAACACAAAGCAGTTTCTCAGAAACCTTCTTTCTAGTTTTCAACGGAAGATATTTCCTTTTCACCATACCCCTCCATATGATTCCAAATATCCCTTTGCAAATTCCACAAGAACAGTCTTAGCGAAAGACTTCTTGAGGGGAAAGCTGTAACTCTGTGAGATGAGCCAACAGAACACAAAGCAGTTTCGCAGAAAGCTTGATTTCGATTTTCATCTTAGGATATTTCCATTTTCACCATAACCCTCTAAGGGCTTCCAAATATCACTTTGCAAATTGCAACAGAACAGTCTTAGCGAAAGGATTCTTGAGGGGAAAGCTGTAACTCTGTGGGATGAATTAACAGAACACAAAGCCGTTTCTCAGCAAGCTTCTTTCCAGTTTTTGACTGAAGAGATTTCCTTTTACACCAAAACCCTCTATGGGCTTCCAAATATCACTTTGCAAATTCCACAAGAACAGTCTTAACGATTGGCTTCTTGAGGGGAAAGCTGTCACTCTGTGAGATGAATTAAAAGAACACAAAGCCATTTCTCAGAAAGCTTCTTTCCAGTTTTCAACGGAATTGATTTCCTTTTTTACCCTAGCCCTGTATGGGCTTCCAACTATCACTTTGCAAATTCCACAAGAATAGTCTTAGCGAAAGGCTTCTTCAGGGGAAAGTTGTAACTCTCTGGGATGAGTTAACAGAACAAAAAGTAGTTTCTCAGAAAGCTTCTTTCCAGTTTTTAACGGAAGACATTTCCTTTTTAACCATAGCCCTCTATGGACTTTAATTATCACTTTGCAAATACCACAAGAACACTCTTAGCGAAAGGCCTCCTGAGCGGAAAGCTGTAACTCTGTGAGATGAATTAACAAAACACAATGCAGTTTCTCAGAAAGCTTCCTTTCGGTTTTTATCTTAGGATATTTCCTTTTTCGCCATAACCCTCTAGTGCCCCCCAAAAGCACTTTGCAAATTCCACAAGAGCCATCTCAGTGAACGGTTTCTTCAGGGGAAAGCTGTAACTCTGTGAGATGAATTAACAGAACACAAAAAGCAGTTTCTCAGAAAATTTCTTTGCAGTTTTTAACAGAAGAGATTTCCTTTTTCACCATAGCCCTCCAAGGGCCCCCAAATATCTCTTTGAAAATTCCACAAGAACAGTCGTAGAGAATGGCTACTTGAGGGGAAAGCTGTAACTCTATGAGATGAATTAACAGAACACAAAGCAGTTTCTCAGAAAAATTCTTTTCAGTTTTTATCCTAAGATGTTTCCTTTTTCACCTTAGCCCTGTATGGGCTTCCAAATATCACTTTGCAAATTCCACAAGAACAGTCTTAGCAAAATTCTTCCTGAAGGGAATGCTGTAACTCTGTGAGATGAATTAACAAAACACAAGGCAGTTTCCCAGAAAGCTTCTTTCCAGTTTTTAACGGAAGTTATTCCCTTTTTCACCATAGCCTTCTATTGGATTCCAAATATCACTATGCCTATCCAACAAGAACAGTCTTAGGGAAAGGCTTCTTGAGGGGAAAGCTGTAACTCTGTAAGATGAATTAACAGAACACAAAGCAGTTTCTCAGAAAGCTTCATTTCAGTTTTTATCTTAGGATATTTCCTTTTTCACCATAGCCTTCTATGGGCTTCCAAATATCACTTTGCAAATTCCACAAGAACAGTCTTTGCAAAAGGTTTCTTGAGAGTCAAGCTGTAACTCTGTGAGATGAATTAACAGAACACAAAGCGGTTTCTCAGAAAGCTTCTTTTCGGTGTTCATCTAAGGATATATCCTTTTTCACCGTAGACCTCTAAGGGCTTCCAAGTATCACTTTGGAAATTCCACAAGAACCGTCTTAGCGAAAGGCTTCTTGAGCGGAAAGCTGTACGACTGAGAGATGTATTAACAGAACACAAAGCAGTGTGTCTGAAAGCTTCTTTCTAGTTTTACACTGAAGATATTTCCTTTTTCACCATAGCCCTCTATGGGCTTCCAAATATCACTTTGGAAATTCCACAAGAACAGTCTTAGCGAAAGGCGTCTTGAGGGAAACTGTAACTCTTTCAGATGAATTAACAGGACACAAAGCAGTTTCTCAGAAAGCTTCTTTCCAGTTTTTGACAGAAGATTTCCTTTTTCACCATAGACTTTTAAGGACTTCCAAATATCTCTTTGCAAATTCCACAAGAACAATCTTAGCGAAAGGCTTCTTGAGGGGAAAGCTGTAACTCTGTGAGATGAATTAACAGAACACAAAGCAGTTTGTCAGAAAGCTTGTTTTCTGTTTTTATCTTAGGATATTTTATTTTCCACCATAGTCCTCTATGGGCTTCAAAATATCACTTTGAAAATTCCACAGGAACAGTCTTAGTGAACGGCTTCTTGAGGGGAAAGCTGTAGCTCTGTGAGATGAATTAACAGAACATCAAGCAGTTTCTCAGAAAGTTTCTTTCCCGTTTTTAACGGAAGATATTTCCTTTTTCAAAGTAGCCCTCTAAGGGCTTCAAAATATCACCTTGCAAATTCCACAGGAGCAGTCTTAGTGAATGACTTCTTGAGGGGAAAGCTAAAACTCTGTGAGATGAATTAGGATAACACAATGCAGTTTCTCAGAAAGCTTCTTTTCGGTTTTTATCTTAGGATATTTCCCTTTTCGCCATAACCCTCTATCGGCTTGCAATATCACTTTCCAAATTCCACAAGAACAGTCCAGTGAATGGATTCTTGACGGGAAAGCTGTAACTGTGTGAGATGAATTAACAGAACACAAAGCAGTTTCTCAGAAAGGTTCTTTTCAGTTTTTATCTTAGGAGATTTCCTTTTTCACCATAGACCTCTATGGGCTTCCAAATATCACTTAGCAAATTCCACAAGAACAGCCTTAGCGAAAGGCTTCTAGCTGTAACTCTGTGAGATGAATTAACAGAACACAAAGCAGTTTCTCAGAAAGCTTCTTTCCAGTTTTAAACTGAGGTTATTTCCTTTTTCACCATTGCCCTCTATAGGCTTCCAAATATCATTCTGCAAATTCCACAAGAACAGCCTTAGCGGAAGGCTTCTTGAGGGGAAAGCTGTAACTCTGTGATATCAATTAACAGAACGCAAAGAGAAAGCTTCTTTTCGGTTTTTATCTTAACATATTTCCTTTTTCACCATTGCCCTCTAGGGGCTTCCAAATATCACTTAGCAAATTCGACAAGAACAGCCTTAGCGAAAGGCTTCTAGCTGTAACTCTGTGAGATGAATTAACAGAACACAAAGAACTTTCTCAGACAGCTTCTTTCCAGTTTTTAACTGAAGATATTTCCTTTTTCACCATAGCCCTCTATGGGCTTCCAAATATCACTTTGCAAGTTCCGCAAGAACAACCTTAGCGAAAGGCTTCTTTAAGGAAAGCTGTAACTCTGTGAGATGAATTCACAGAAAACAAAGCACTTTCTCAGAAAATGTCTTTTCAGATTTTAACGGAGGCTATTTCCTTTTTCACCACAGCCCTCTATGGGCTTCCAAATATCACTTTGCCAATTCCACAAGAACAGTCTTAGCAAAAGGTTTCTTGAGGGGAAATCTGTAACTCTGTGAGAAGAATTAACAGAACACAAAGCAGTTTCTCTGAAAGCTTCTTTCCAGTTTTTATCGGAAGATATTTCCTTTTTCACCATAGCCCTCTATGGGCTTCCAAATATCACTTTGAAATTCCACAAGAACAGTCTTAGCGAAAGGCTTCTTGAGGGTAAAGCTATAAATCATTGAGATGAATTAACAGAACACAAAGCAGTTCTTCAGAAAGCTTCTTTTCAGTTTTTAAGTGAAGATATTTCCTTTTTCACCATAGCCTTCTATGGGCTCCAAAATATCAATTTTCAATGAGGGGAAAGCTGTAACTCTCTGACATGAATTAACAGAACACAAAGCAGTTTCTCAGAAAGCTTCTTTTCAGTTTTTATCTTAGGCTATTTCCTTTTTCACCATAGCCTTCTATGGGCTTCCAAAGATCACGCTGCAGATTCCACAAGAACAGTCTTAGCGAAAGGCTTCTTTTGGGGAAAGCTGTAACTTTTTGAGATGAATTAACAAAACACAAAGCAGTTTCTCAGAAAGCTTCTTTCCAGTTTTTAACTGAAGATATTACCTGTTCCACCATATCCCTCTATGGGCTTCCAAATATCACTTTGCAAATTCCACAAGAATAGTCTTAGCGAAAGGCTTCTTGAGGGGTAAGCTGTAACTCTGTGAGATGAATTAACAGAACACAAAGCAGTTCCTCAGAAAGCTTCTTTCCAGTTTTTAACTGAAGATATTTCTTTTTCACCATAGACCTTTATGGGCTTCCAAGTATTACTTTGCAAATCCCACAGAACTGTCGTAGCGAAAGGCCTCTTGAGGGGAAAGCTGTAACTCGGTGAGATATATTTACAGTACACACGGCAGTTTCTCAGAATGTTTCTTTCCAGTTTTCAACGGAAGATATTTCCTTTTTCACCATTGCCCTCTATGGGCTTCCAAATATCACTTTGCAAATTTCACAAGAATAGTCTCAGTGAACGAATTCTTGAGGAGAAAGCTGTAACTCTGTCAGATGAACTAACAGAACACAAAGCAGTTTCTCAGAAAGCTTCTTTTCGGTTTTTATCATAGGATACTTCCATTTTCATCATAGCCCTTTATGGACTTCCAAATATCACTTTGCAAATTCCACAAGAACGGTCTTTGCCGAAGGGATCTTGAGGAAAAGCTGTAACTCTGTGTGGTGAATTAACAGAACACAAAGCAGTTTCTCAGAAAGCTTCTTTTAAGTTTTTAACTGAAGTTATTTCCTTTTTCACCATTGTTCTCTATGGGCTTCCAAATATCACTTTGCAAATTACACAACAACAGCCTTAGCGAAAGGCTTCTTGAGGGTAAAGCTGTAACTCTGTGAGTTGAATTTTCAAAATACAAAGCAGTTTCTCAGAAAGCTTCTTTTTAGTTTTTACCTTAGGATATTTCCTTTTTCACCACAGCCCTGCATCGGCTTCCAAATATCCCTTTGCAAATTCCACAAGAACAGTCTTAGCGAAAGGCTTCTGAAGGGCAATGCTGTAACTCGGTGAGATGAATTAACAGAACACAAAGCAGTTTCTCAGAAACCTTCTTTCTAGTTTTCAACGGAAGATATTTCCTTTTCACCATACCCCTCCATATGATTCCAAATATCCCTTTGCAAATTCCACAAGAACAGTCTTAGCGAAAGACTTCTTGAGGGGAAAGCTGTAACTCTGTGAGATGAGCCAACAGAACACAAAGCAGTTTCGCAGAAAGCTTGATTTCGATTTTCATCTTAGGATATTTCCATTTTCACCATAACCCTCTAAGGGCTCCCAAATATCACTTTGCAAATTGCAACAGAACAGTCTTAGCGAAAGGATTCTTGAGGGGAAAGCTGTAACTCTGTGGGATGAATTAACAGAACACAAAGCCGTTTCTCAGCAAGCTTCTTTCCAGTTTTTGACTGAAGAGATTTCCTTTTACACCAAAACCCTCTATGGGCTTCCAAATATCACTTTGCAAATTCCACAAGAACAGTCTTAACGATTGGCTTCTTGAGGGGAAAGCTGTCACTCTGTGAGATGAATTAAAAGAACACAAAGCCATTTCTCAGAAAGCTTCTTTCCAGTTTTCAACGGAATTGATTTCCTTTTTTACCCTAGCCCTGTATGGGCTTCCAACTATCACTTTGCAAATTCCACAAGAATAGTCTTAGCGAAAGGCTTCTTCAGGGGAATGTTGTAACTCTCTGGGATGAGTTAACAGAACAAAAAGTAGTTTCTCAGAAAGCTTCTTTCCAGTTTTTAACGGAAGACATTTCCTTTTTAACCATAGCCCTCTATGGACTTTAATTATCACTTTGCAAATACCACAAGAACACTCTTAGCGAAAGGCCTCCTGAGCGGAAAGCTGTAACTCTGTGAGATGAATTAACAAAACACAATGCAGTTTCTCAGAAAGCTTCCTTTCGGTTTTTATCTTAGGATATTTCCTTTTTCGCCATAACCCTCTAGTGCCCCCCAAAAGCACTTTGCAAATTCCACAAGAGCCATCTCAGTGAACGGTTTCTTCAGGGGAAAGCTGTAACTCTGTGAGATGAATTAACAGAACACAAAAAGCAGTTTCTCAGAAAATTTCTTTGCAGTTTTTAACAGAAGAGATTTCCTTTTTCACCATAGCCCTCCAAGGGCCCCCAAATATCTCTTTGAAAATTCCACAAGAACAGTCGTAGAGAATGGCTACTTGAGGGGAAAGCTGTAACTCTATGAGATGAATTAACAGAACACAAAGCAGTTTCTCAGAAAAATTCTTTTCAGTTTTTATCCTAAGATGTTTCCTTTTTCACCTTAGCCCTGTATGGGCTTCCAAATATCACTTTGCAAATTCCACAAGAACAGTCTTAGCAAAATTCTTCCTGAAGGGAATGCTGTAACTCTGTGAGATGAATTAACAAAACACAAGGCAGTTTCCCAGAAAGCTTCTTTCCAGTTTTTAACGGAAGTTATTCCCTTTTTCACCATAGCCTTCTATTGGATTCCAAATATCACTATGCCTATCCAACAAGAACAGTCTTAGGGAAAGGCTTCTTGAGGGGAAAGCTGTAACTCTGTAAGATGAATTAACAGAACACAAAGCAGTTTCTCAGAAAGCTTCATTTCAGTTTTTATCTTAGGATATTTCCTTTTTCACCATAGCCTTCTATGGGCTTCCAAATATCACTTTGCAAATTCCACAAGAACAGTCTTTGCAAAAGGTTTCTTGAGGGTCAAGCTGTAACTCTGTGAGATGAATTAACAGAACACAAAGCGGTTTCTCAGAAAGCTTCTTTTCGGTGTTCATCTAAGGATATATCCTTTTTCACCGTAGACCTCTAAGGGCTTCCAAGTATCACTTTGGAAATTCCACAAGAACCGTCTTAGCGAAAGGCTTCTTGAGCGGAAAGCTGTACGACTGAGAGATGTATTAACAGAACACAAAGCAGTGTGTCTGAAAGCTTCTTTCTAGTTTTACACTGAAGATATTTCCTTTTTCACCATAGCCCTCTATGGGCTTCCAAATATCACTTTGGAAATTCCACAAGAACAGTCTTAGCGAAAGGCGTCTTGAGGGAAACTGCAACTCTTTCAGATGAATTAACAGGACACAAAGCAGTTTCTCAGAAAGCTTCTTTCCAGTTTTTGACAGAAGATTTCCTTTTTCACCATAGACTTTTAAGGACTTCCAAATATCTCTTTGCAAATTCCACAAGAACAATCTTAGCGAAAGGCTTCTTGAGGGGAAAGCTGTAACTCTGTGAGATGAATTAACAGAACACAAAGCAGTTTGTCAGAAAGCTTGTTTTCTGTTTTTATCTTAGGATATTTTATTTTCCACCATAGCCCTCTATGGGCTTCAAAATATCACTTTGAAAATTCCACAGGAACAGTCTTAGTGAACGGCTTCTTGAGGGGAAAGCTGTAGCTCTGTGAGATGAATTAACAGAACATCAAGCAGTTTCTCAGAAAGTTTCTTTCCCGTTTTTAACGGAAGATATTTCCTTTTTCAAAGTAGCCCTCTAAGGGCTTCAAAATATCACCTTGCAAATTCCACAGGAGCAGTCTTAGTGAATGACTTCTTGAGGGGAAAGCTAAAACTCTGTGAGATGAATTAGGATAACACAATGCAGTTTCTCAGAAAGCTTCTTTTCGGTTTTTATCTTAGGATATTTCCCTTTTCGCCATAACCCTCTATCGGCTTGCAATATCACTTTCCAAATTCCACAAGAACAGTCCAGTGAATGGATTCTTGACGGGAAAGCTGTAACTGTGTGAGATGAATTAACAGAACACAAAGCAGTTTCTCAGAAAGGTTCTTTTCAGTTTTTATCTTAGGAGATTTCCTTTTTCACCATAGACCTCTATGGGCTTCCAAATATCACTTAGCAAATTCCACAAGAACAGCCTTAGCGAAAGGCTTCTAGCTGTAACTCTGTGAGATGAATTAACAGAACACAAAGCAGTTTCTCAGAAAGCTTCTTTCCAGTTTTAAACTGAGGTTATTTCCTTTTTCACCATTGCCCTCTATAGACTTCCAAATATCATTCTGCAAATTCCACAAGAACAGCCTTAGCGGAAGGCTTCTTGAGGGGAAAGCTGTAACTCTGTGATATCAATTAACAGAACGCAAAGAAGTTTCTCAGAAAGCTTCTTTTCAGTTTTTATCTTAGCATATTTCCTTTTTCACCATTGCCCTCTATGGGCTTCCAAATATCACTTAGCAAATTCCACAAGAACAGCCTTAGCGAAAGGCTTCTAGCTGTAACTCTGTGAGATGAATTAACAGAACACAAAGAACTTTCTCAGACAGCTTCTTTCCAGTTTTTAACTGAAGATATTTCCTTTTTCACCATAGCCCTCTATGGGCTTCCAAATATCACTTTGCAAGTTCCGCAAGAACAACCTTAGCGAAAGGCTTCTTTAAGGAAAGCTGTAACTCTGTGAGATGAATTCACAGAAAACAAAGCACTTTCTCAGAAAATGTCTTTTCAGTTTTTAACGGAGGCTATTTCCTTTTTCACCACAGCCCTCTATGGGCTTCCAAATATCACTTTGCCAATTCCACAAGAACAGTCTTAGCAAAAGGTTTCTTGAGGGGAAATCTGTAACTCTGTGAGAAGAATTAACAGAACACAAAGCAGTTTCTCTGAAAGCTTCTTTCCCGTTTTTAACGGAAGATATTTCCTTTTTCACCATAGCCCTCTATGGGCTTACAAATATCACTTTGCAAATTCTACAAAAACAGTCGAAGCGAAAGGCTTCTTGAGGGGAAAGCTGTAACTCTGTGAGATGAATTAACAGAACACAAAGCAGTTTCTCAGAAAGCTTCTTTCCAGTTTTTAACGGAAGATATTTCCTTTTTCACCAAAGCCCTCTATGGGCTTCCAAATATCACTTTCCAAATTCCACAAGAACAGTCTTTGTGAAAGGCTTCTTGAGGGGAAACCTGTAACTCTGTGAGATGAATTAACAGAACACAAACAGTTTCTCAGAAGATTTCTTTTCTATTTTTATCTTAGGATATTTCCTTTGCCACACTAGACATCTATAGGATTACAAGTATTACTTTGAAAATTCCACAAGAATAGTCTTACCAAAAGTCCTCTGGAGGGGAAGGCTGTAATTCTGGGAGATGAATTAACAGAACACAAAGCAGTTTCTCAGAAAGCTTCTTTCCAGTTTTTATCGGAAGATATTTCCTTTTTCACCATAGCCCTCTATGGGCTTCCAAATATCACTTTGAAATTCCACAAGAACAGTCTTAGCGAAAGGCTTCTTGAGGGTAAAGCTATAAATCATTGAGATGAATTAACAGAACACAAAGCAGTTCTTCAGAAAGCTTCTTTTCAGTTTTTAAGTGAAGATATTTCCTTTTTCACCATAGCCTTCTATGGGCTCCAAAATATCAATTTTCAATGAGGGGAAAGCTGTAACTCTCTGACATGAATTAACAGAACACAAAGCAGTTTCTCAGAAAGCTTCTTTTCAGTTTTTATCTTAGGCTATTTCCTTTTTCACCATAGCCTTCTATGGGCTTCCAAAGATCACGCTGCAGATTCCACAAGAACAGTCTTAGCGAAAGGCTTCTTTTGGGGAAAGCTGTAACTTTTTGAGATGAATTAACAAAACACAAAGCAGTTTCTCAGAAAGCTTCTTTCCAGTTTTTAACTGAAGATATTACCTGTTCCACCATATCCCTCTATGGGCTTCCAAATATCACTTTGCAAATTCCACAAGAATAGTCTTAGCGAAAGGCTTCTTGAGGGGTAAGCTGTAACTCTGTGAGATGAATTAACAGAACACAAAGCAGTTCCTCAGAAAGCTTCTTTCCAGTTTTTAACTGAAGATATTTCTTTTTCACCATAGACCTTTATGGGCTTCCAAGTATTACTTTGCAAATCCCACAGAACTGTCGTAGCGAAAGGCCTCTTGAGGGGAAAGCTGTAACTCGGTGAGATATATTTACAGTACACACGGCAGTTTCTCAGAATGTTTCTTTCCAGTTTTCAACGGAAGATATTTCCTTTTTCACCATTGCCCTCTATGGGCTTCCAAATATCACTTTGCAAATTTCACAAGAATAGTCTCAGTGAACGAATTCTTGAGGAGAAAGCTGTAACTCTGTCAGATGAACTAACAGAACACAAAGCAGTTTCTCAGAAAGCTTCTTTTCGGTTTTTATCATAGGATACTTCCATTTTCATCATAGCCCTTTATGGACTTCCAAATATCACTTTGCAAATTCCACAAGAACGGTCTTTGCCGAAGGGATCTTGAGGAAAAGCTGTAACTCTGTGTGGTGAATTAACAGAACACAAAGCAGTTTCTCAGAAAGCTTCTTTTAAGTTTTTAACTGAAGTTATTTCCTTTTTCACCATTGTTCTCTATGGGCTTCCAAATATCACTTTGCAAATTACACAACAACAGCCTTAGCGAAAGGCTTCTTGAGGGTAAAGCTGTAACTCTGTGAGTTGAATTTTCAAAATACAAAGCAGTTTCTCAGAAAGCTTCTTTTTAGTTTTTACCTTAGGATATTTCCTTTTTCACCACAGCCCTGCATCGGCTTCCAAATATCCCTTTGCAAATTCCACAAGAACAGTCTTAGCGAAAGGCTTCTGAAGGGCAATGCTGTAACTCGGTGAGATGAATTAACAGAACACAAAGCAGTTTCTCAGAAACCTTCTTTCTAGTTTTCAACGGAAGATATTTCCTTTTCACCATACCCCTCCATATGATTCCAAATATCCCTTTGCAAATTCCACAAGAACAGTCTTAGCGAAAGACTTCTTGAGGGGAAAGCTGTAACTCTGTGAGATGAGCCAACAGAACACAAAGCAGTTTCGCAGAAAGCTTGATTTCGATTTTCATCTTAGGATATTTCCATTTTCACCATAACCCTCTAAGGGCTCCCAAATATCACTTTGCAAATTGCAACAGAACAGTCTTAGCGAAAGGATTCTTGAGGGGAAAGCTGTAACTCTGTGGGATGAATTAACAGAACACAAAGCCGTTTCTCAGCAAGCTTCTTTCCAGTTTTTGACTGAAGAGATTTCCTTTTACACCAAAACCCTCTATGGGCTTCCAAATATCACTTTGCAAATTCCACAAGAACAGTCTTAACGATTGGCTTCTTGAGGGGAAAGCTGTCACTCTGTGAGATGAATTAAAAGAACACAAAGCCATTTCTCAGAAAGCTTCTTTCCAGTTTTCAACGGAATTGATTTCCTTTTTTACCCTAGCCCTGTATGGGCTTCCAACTATCACTTTGCAAATTCCACAAGAATAGTCTTAGCGAAAGGCTTCTTCAGGGGAATGTTGTAACTCTCTGGGATGAGTTAACAGAACAAAAAGTAGTTTCTCAGAAAGCTTCTTTCCAGTTTTTAACGGAAGACATTTCCTTTTTAACCATAGCCCTCTATGGACTTTAATTATCACTTTGCAAATACCACAAGAACACTCTTAGCGAAAGGCCTCCTGAGCGGAAAGCTGTAACTCTGTGAGATGAATTAACAAAACACAATGCAGTTTCTCAGAAAGCTTCCTTTCGGTTTTTATCTTAGGATATTTCCTTTTTCGCCATAACCCTCTAGTGCCCCCCAAAAGCACTTTGCAAATTCCACAAGAGCCATCTCAGTGAACGGTTTCTTCAGGGGAAAGCTGTAACTCTGTGAGATGAATTAACAGAACACAAAAAGCAGTTTCTCAGAAAATTTCTTTGCAGTTTTTAACAGAAGAGATTTCCTTTTTCACCATAGCCCTCCAAGGGCCCCCAAATATCTCTTTGAAAATTCCACAAGAACAGTCGTAGAGAATGGCTACTTGAGGGGAAAGCTGTAACTCTATGAGATGAATTAACAGAACACAAAGCAGTTTCTCAGAAAAATTCTTTTCAGTTTTTATCCTAAGATGTTTCCTTTTTCACCTTAGCCCTGTATGGGCTTCCAAATATCACTTTGCAAATTCCACAAGAACAGTCTTAGCAAAATTCTTCCTGAAGGGAATGCTGTAACTCTGTGAGATGAATTAACAAAACACAAGGCAGTTTCCCAGAAAGCTTCTTTCCAGTTTTTAACGGAAGTTATTCCCTTTTTCACCATAGCCTTCTATTGGATTCCAAATATCACTATGCCTATCCAACAAGAACAGTCTTAGGGAAAGGCTTCTTGAGGGGAAAGCTGTAACTCTGTAAGATGAATTAACAGAACACAAAGCAGTTTCTCAGAAAGCTTCATTTCAGTTTTTATCTTAGGATATTTCCTTTTTCACCATAGCCTTCTATGGGCTTCCAAATATCACTTTGCAAATTCCACAAGAACAGTCTTTGCAAAAGGTTTCTTGAGGGTCAAGCTGTAACTCTGTGAGATGAATTAACAGAACACAAAGCGGTTTCTCAGAAAGCTTCTTTTCGGTGTTCATCTAAGGATATATCCTTTTTCACCGTAGACCTCTAAGGGCTTCCAAGTATCACTTTGGAAATTCCACAAGAACCGTCTTAGCGAAAGGCTTCTTGAGCGGAAAGCTGTACGACTGAGAGATGTATTAACAGAACACAAAGCAGTGTGTCTGAAAGCTTCTTTCTAGTTTTACACTGAAGATATTTCCTTTTTCACCATAGCCCTCTATGGGCTTCCAAATATCACTTTGGAAATTCCACAAGAACAGTCTTAGCGAAAGGCGTCTTGAGGGAAACTGCAACTCTTTCAGATGAATTAACAGGACACAAAGCAGTTTCTCAGAAAGCTTCTTTCCAGTTTTTGACAGAAGATTTCCTTTTTCACCATAGACTTTTAAGGACTTCCAAATATCTCTTTGCAAATTCCACAAGAACAATCTTAGCGAAAGGCTTCTTGAGGGGAAAGCTGTAACTCTGTGAGATGAATTAACAGAACACAAAGCAGTTTGTCAGAAAGCTTGTTTTCTGTTTTTATCTTAGGATATTTTATTTTCCACCATAGCCCTCTATGGGCTTCAAAATATCACTTTGAAAATTCCACAGGAACAGTCTTAGTGAACGGCTTCTTGAGGGGAAAGCTGTAGCTCTGTGAGATGAATTAACAGAACATCAAGCAGTTTCTCAGAAAGTTTCTTTCCCGTTTTTAACGGAAGATATTTCCTTTTTCAAAGTAGCCCTCTAAGGGCTTCAAAATATCACCTTGCAAATTCCACAGGAGCAGTCTTAGTGAATGACTTCTTGAGGGGAAAGCTAAAACTCTGTGAGATGAATTAGGATAACACAATGCAGTTTCTCAGAAAGCTTCTTTTCGGTTTTTATCTTAGGATATTTCCCTTTTCGCCATAACCCTCTATCGGCTTGCAATATCACTTTCCAAATTCCACAAGAACAGTCCAGTGAATGGATTCTTGACGGGAAAGCTGTAACTGTGTGAGATGAATTAACAGAACACAAAGCAGTTTCTCAGAAAGGTTCTTTTCAGTTTTTATCTTAGGAGATTTCCTTTTTCACCATAGACCTCTATGGGCTTCCAAATATCACTTAGCAAATTCCACAAGAACAGCCTTAGCGAAAGGCTTCTAGCTGTAACTCTGTGAGATGAATTAACAGAACACAAAGCAGTTTCTCAGAAAGCTTCTTTCCAGTTTTAAACTGAGGTTATTTCCTTTTTCACCATTGCCCTCTATAGACTTCCAAATATCATTCTGCAAATTCCACAAGAACAGCCTTAGCGGAAGGCTTCTTGAGGGGAAAGCTGTAACTCTGTGATATCAATTAACAGAACGCAAAGAAGTTTCTCAGAAAGCTTCTTTTCAGTTTTTATCTTAGCATATTTCCTTTTTCACCATTGCCCTCTATGGGCTTCCAAATATCACTTAGCAAATTCCACAAGAACAGCCTTAGCGAAAGGCTTCTAGCTGTAACTCTGTGAGATGAATTAACAGAACACAAAGAACTTTCTCAGACAGCTTCTTTCCAGTTTTTAACTGAAGATATTTCCTTTTTCACCATAGCCCTCTATGGGCTTCCAAATATCACTTTGCAAGTTCCGCAAGAACAACCTTAGCGAAAGGCTTCTTTAAGGAAAGCTGTAACTCTGTGAGATGAATTCACAGAAAACAAAGCACTTTCTCAGAAAATGTCTTTTCAGTTTTTAACGGAGGCTATTTCCTTTTTCACCACAGCCCTCTATGGGCTTCCAAATATCACTTTGCCAATTCCACAAGAACAGTCTTAGCAAAAGGTTTCTTGAGGGGAAATCTGTAACTCTGTGAGAAGAATTAACAGAACACAAAGCAGTTTCTCTGAAAGCTTCTTTCCCGTTTTTAACGGAAGATATTTCCTTTTTCACCATAGCCCTCTATGGGCTTACAAATATCACTTTGCAAATTCTACAAAAACAGTCGAAGCGAAAGGCTTCTTGAGGGGAAAGCTGTAACTCTGTGAGATGAATTAACAGAACACAAAGCAGTTTCTCAGAAAGCTTCTTTCCAGTTTTTAACGGAAGATATTTCCTTTTTCACCAAAGCCCTCTATGGGCTTCCAAATATCACTTTCCAAATTCCACAAGAACAGTCTTTGTGAAAGGCTTCTTGAGGGGAAACCTGTAACTCTGTGAGATGAATTAACAGAACACAAACAGTTTCTCAGAAGATTTCTTTTCTATTTTTATCTTAGGATATTTCCTTTGCCACACTAGACATCTATAGGATTACAAGTATTACTTTGAAAATTCCACAAGAATAGTCTTACCAAAAGTCCTCTGGAGGGGAAGGCTGTAATTCTGGGAGATGAATTAACAGAACACAAAGCAGTTTCTCAGAAAGCTTCTTTCCAGTTTTTATCGGAAGATATTTCCTTTTTCACCATAGCCCTCTATGGGCTTCCAAATATCACTTTGAAATTCCACAAGAACAGTCTTAGCGAAAGGCTTCTTGAGGGTAAAGCTATAAATCATTGAGATGAATTAACAGAACACAAAGCAGTTCTTCAGAAAGCTTCTTTTCAGTTTTTAAGTGAAGATATTTCCTTTTTCACCATAGCCTTCTATGGGCTCCAAAATATCAATTTTCAATGAGGGGAAAGCTGTAACTCTCTGACATGAATTAACAGAACACAAAGCAGTTTCTCAGAAAGCTTCTTTTCAGTTTTTATCTTAGGCTATTTCCTTTTTCACCATAGCCTTCTATGGGCTTCCAAAGATCACGCTGCAGATTCCACAAGAACAGTCTTAGCGAAAGGCTTCTTTTGGGGAAAGCTGTAACTTTTTGAGATGAATTAACAAAACACAAAGCAGTTTCTCAGAAAGCTTCTTTCCAGTTTTTAACTGAAGATATTACCTGTTCCACCATATCCCTCTATGGGCTTCCAAATATCACTTTGCAAATTCCACAAGAATAGTCTTAGCGAAAGGCTTCTTGAGGGGTAAGCTGTAACTCTGTGAGATGAATTAACAGAACACAAAGCAGTTCCTCAGAAAGCTTCTTTCCAGTTTTTAACTGAAGATATTTCTTTTTCACCATAGACCTTTATGGGCTTCCAAGTATTACTTTGCAAATCCCACAGAACTGTCGTAGCGAAAGGCCTCTTGAGGGGAAAGCTGTAACTCGGTGAGATATATTTACAGTACACACGGCAGTTTCTCAGAATGTTTCTTTCCAGTTTTCAACGGAAGATATTTCCTTTTTCACCATTGCCCTCTATGGGCTTCCAAATATCACTTTGCAAATTTCACAAGAATAGTCTCAGTGAACGAATTCTTGAGGAGAAAGCTGTAACTCTGTCAGATGAACTAACAGAACACAAAGCAGTTTCTCAGAAAGCTTCTTTTCGGTTTTTATCATAAGATACTTCCATTTTCATCATAGCCCTTTATGGACTTCCAAATATCACTTTGCAAATTCCACAAGAACGGTCTTTGCCGAAGGGATCTTGAGGAAAAGCTGTAACTCTGTGTGGTGAATTAACAGAACACAAAGCAGTTTCTCAGAAAGCTTCTTTTAAGTTTTTAACTGAAGTTATTTCCTTTTTCACCATTGTTCTCTATGGGCTTCCAAATATCACTTTGCAAATTACACAACAACAGCCTTAGCGAAAGGCTTCTTGAGGGTAAAGCTGTAACTCTGTGAGTTGAATTTTCAAAATACAAAGCAGTTTCTCAGAAAGCTTCTTTTTAGTTTTTACCTTAGGATATTTCCTTTTTCACCACAGCCCTGCATCGGCTTCCAAATATCCCTTTGCAAATTCCACAAGAACAGTCTTAGCGAAAGGCTTCTGAAGGGCAATGCTGTAACTCGGTGAGATGAATTAACAGAACACAAAGCAGTTTCTCAGAAACCTTCTTTCTAGTTTTCAACGGAAGATATTTCCTTTTCACCATACCCCTCCATATGATTCCAAATATCCCTTTGCAAATTCCACAAGAACAGTCTTAGCGAAAGACTTCTTGAGGGGAAAGCTGTAACTCTGTGAGATGAGCCAACAGAACACAAAGCAGTTTCGCAGAAAGCTTGATTTCGATTTTCATCTTAGGATATTTCCATTTTCACCATAACCCTCTAAGGGCTTCCAAATATCACTTTGCAAATTGCAACAGAACAGTCTTAGCGAAAGGATTCTTGAGGGGAAAGCTGTAACTCTGTGGGATGAATTAACAGAACACAAAGCCGTTTCTCAGCAAGCTTCTTTCCAGTTTTTGACTGAAGAGATTTCCTTTTACACCAAAACCCTCTATGGGCTTCCAAATATCACTTTGCAAATTCCACAAGAACAGTCTTAACGATTGGCTTCTTGAGGGGAAAGCTGTCACTCTGTGAGATGAATTAAAAGAACACAAAGCCATTTCTCAGAAAGCTTCTTTCCAGTTTTCAACGGAATTGATTTCCTTTTTTACCCTAGCCCTGTATGGGCTTCCAACTATCACTTTGCAAATTCCACAAGAATAGTCTTAGCGAAAGGCTTCTTCAGGGGAAAGTTGTAACTCTCTGGGATGAGTTAACAGAACAAAAAGTAGTTTCTCAGAAAGCTTCTTTCCAGTTTTTAACGGAAGACATTTCCTTTTTAACCATAGCCCTCTATGGACTTTAATTATCACTTTGCAAATACCACAAGAACACTCTTAGCGAAAGGCCTCCTGAGCGGAAAGCTGTAACTCTGTGAGATGAATTAACAAAACACAATGCAGTTTCTCAGAAAGCTTCCTTTCGGTTTTTATCTTAGGATATTTCCTTTTTCGCCATAACCCTCTAGTGCCCCCCAAAAGCACTTTGCAAATTCCACAAGAGCCATCTCAGTGAACGGTTTCTTCAGGGGAAAGCTGTAACTCTGTGAGATGAATTAACAGAACACAAAAAGCAGTTTCTCAGAAAATTTCTTTGCAGTTTTTAACAGAAGAGATTTCCTTTTTCACCATAGCCCTCCAAGGGCCCCCAAATATCTCTTTGAAAATTCCACAAGAACAGTCGTAGAGAATGGCTACTTGAGGGGAAAGCTGTAACTCTATGAGATGAATTAACAGAACACAAAGCAGTTTCTCAGAAAAATTCTTTTCAGTTTTTATCCTAAGATGTTTCCTTTTTCACCTTAGCCCTGTATGGGCTTCCAAATATCACTTTGCAAATTCCACAAGAACAGTCTTAGCAAAATTCTTCCTGAAGGGAATGCTGTAACTCTGTGAGATGAATTAACAAAACACAAGGCAGTTTCCCAGAAAGCTTCTTTCCAGTTTTTAACGGAAGTTATTCCCTTTTTCACCATAGCCTTCTATTGGATTCCAAATATCACTATGCCTATCCAACAAGAACAGTCTTAGGGAAAGGCTTCTTGAGGGGAAAGCTGTAACTCTGTAAGATGAATTAACAGAACACAAAGCAGTTTCTCAGAAAGCTTCATTTCAGTTTTTATCTTAGGATATTTCCTTTTTCACCATAGCCTTCTATGGGCTTCCAAATATCACTTTGCAAATTCCACAAGAACAGTCTTTGCAAAAGGTTTCTTGAGGGTCAAGCTGTAACTCTGTGAGATGAATTAACAGAACACAAAGCGGTTTCTCAGAAAGCTTCTTTTCGGTGTTCATCTAAGGATATATCCTTTTTCACCGTAGACCTCTAAGGGCTTCCAAGTATCACTTTGGAAATTCCACAAGAACCGTCTTAGCGAAAGGCTTCTTGAGCGGAAAGCTGTACGACTGAGAGATGTATTAACAGAACACAAAGCAGTGTGTCTGAAAGCTTCTTTCTAGTTTTACACTGAAGATATTTCCTTTTTCACCATAGCCCTCTATGGGCTTCCAAATATCACTTTGGAAATTCCACAAGAACAGTCTTAGCGAAAGGCGTCTTGAGGGAAACTGTAACTCTTTCAGATGAATTAACAGGACACAAAGCAGTTTCTCAGAAAGCTTCTTTCCAGTTTTTGACAGAAGATTTCCTTTTTCACCATAGACTTTTAAGGACTTCCAAATATCTCTTTGCAAATTCCACAAGAACAATCTTAGCGAAAGGCTTCTTGAGGGGAAAGCTGTAACTCTGTGAGATGAATTAACAGAACACAAAGCAGTTTGTCAGAAAGCTTGTTTTCTGTTTTTATCTTAGGATATTTTATTTTCCACCATAGCCCTCTATGGGCTTCAAAATATCACTTTGAAAATTCCACAGGAACAGTCTTAGTGAACGGCTTCTTGAGGGGAAAGCTGTAGCTCTGTGAGATGAATTAACAGAACATCAAGCAGTTTCTCAGAAAGTTTCTTTCCCGTTTTTAACGGAAGATATTTCCTTTTTCAAAGTAGCCCTCTAAGGGCTTCAAAATATCACCTTGCAAATTCCACAGGAGCAGTCTTAGTGAATGACTTCTTGAGGGGAAAGCTAAAACTCTGTGAGATGAATTAGGATAACACAATGCAGTTTCTCAGAAAGCTTCTTTTCGGTTTTTATCTTAGGATATTTCCCTTTTCGCCATAACCCTCTATCGGCTTGCAATATCACTTTCCAAATTCCACAAGAACAGTCCAGTGAATGGATTCTTGACGGGAAAGCTGTAACTGTGTGAGATGAATTAACAGAACACAAAGCAGTTTCTCAGAAAGGTTCTTTTCAGTTTTTATCTTAGGAGATTTCCTTTTTCACCATAGACCTCTATGGGCTTCCAAATATCACTTAGCAAATTCCACAAGAACAGCCTTAGCGAAAGGCTTCTAGCTGTAACTCTGTGAGATGAATTAACAGAACACAAAGCAGTTTCTCAGAAAGCTTCTTTCCAGTTTTAAACTGAGGTTATTTCCTTTTTCACCATTGCCCTCTATAGGCTTCCAAATATCATTCTGCAAATTCCACAAGAACAGCCTTAGCGGAAGGCTTCTTGAGGGGAAAGCTGTAACTCTGTGATATCAATTAACAGAACGCAAAGAAGTTTCTCAGAAAGCTTCTTTTCAGTTTTTATCTTAACATATTTCCTTTTTCACCATTGCCCTCTAGGGGCTTCCAAATATCACTTAGCAAATTCCACAAGAACAGCCTTAGCGAAAGGCTTCTAGCTGTAACTCTGTGAGATGAATTAACAGAACACAAAGAACTTTCTCAGACAGCTTCTTTCCAGTTTTTAACTGAAGATATTTCCTTTTTCACCATAGCCCTCTATGGGCTTCCAAATATCACTTTGCAAGTTCCGCAAGAACAACCTTAGCGAAAGGCTTCTTTAAGGAAAGCTGTAACTCTGTGAGATGAATTCACAGAAAACAAAGCACTTTCTCAGAAAATGTCTTTTCAGATTTTAACGGAGGCTATTTCCTTTTTCACCACAGCCCTCTATGGGCTTCCAAATATCACTTTGCCAATTCCACAAGAACAGTCTTAGCAAAAGGTTTCTTGAGGGGAAATCTGTAACTCTGTGAGAAGAATTAACAGAACACAAAGCAGTTTCTCAGAAAGCTTCTTTCCAGTTTTTATCGGAAGATATTTCCTTTTTCACCATAGCCCTCTATGGGCTTCCAAATATCACTTTGAAATTCCACAAGAACAGTCTTAGCGAAAGGCTTCTTGAGGGTAAAGCTATAAATCATTGAGATGAATTAACAGAACACAAAGCAGTTCTTCAGAAAGCTTCTTTTCAGTTTTTAAGTGAAGATATTTCCTTTTTCACCATAGCCTTCTATGGGCTCCAAAATATCAATTTTCAATGAGGGGAAAGCTGTAACTCTCTGACATGAATTAACAGAACACAAAGCAGTTTCTCAGAAAGCTTCTTTTCAGTTTTTATCTTAGGCTATTTCCTTTTTCACCATAGCCTTCTATGGGCTTCCAAAGATCACGCTGCAGATTCCACAAGAACAGTCTTAGCGAAAGGCTTCTTTTGGGGAAAGCTGTAACTTTTTGAGATGAATTAACAAAACACAAAGCAGTTTCTCAGAAAGCTTCTTTCCAGTTTTTAACTGAAGATATTACCTGTTCCACCATATCCCTCTATGGGCTTCCAAATATCACTTTGCAAATTCCACAAGAATAGTCTTAGCGAAAGGCTTCTTGAGGGGTAAGCTGTAACTCTGTGAGATGAATTAACAGAACACAAAGCAGTTCCTCAGAAAGCTTCTTTCCAGTTTTTAACTGAAGATATTTCTTTTTCACCATAGACCTTTATGGGCTTCCAAGTATTACTTTGCAAATCCCACAGAACTGTCGTAGCGAAAGGCCTCTTGAGGGGAAAGCTGTAACTCGGTGAGATATATTTACAGTACACACGGCAGTTTCTCAGAATGTTTCTTTCCAGTTTTCAACGGAAGATATTTCCTTTTTCACCATTGCCCTCTATGGGCTTCCAAATATCACTTTGCAAATTTCACAAGAATAGTCTCAGTGAACGAATTCTTGAGGAGAAAGCTGTAACTCTGTCAGATGAACTAACAGAACACAAAGCAGTTTCTCAGAAAGCTTCTTTTCAGTTTTTATCTTAGGCTATTTCCTTTTTCACCATAGCCTTCTATGGGCTTCCAAAGATCACGCTGCAGATTCCACAAGAACAGTCTTAGCGAAAGGCTTCTTTTGGGGAAAGCTGTAACTTTTTGAGATGAATTAACAAAACACAAAGCAGTTTCTCAGAAAGCTTCTTTCCAGTTTTTAACTGAAGATATTACCTGTTCCACCATATCCCTCTATGGGCTTCCAAATATCACTTTGCAAATTCCACAAGAATAGTCTTAGCGAAAGGCTTCTTGAGGGGTAAGCTGTAACTCTGTGAGATGAATTAACAGAACACAAAGCAGTTCCTCAGAAAGCTTCTTTCCAGTTTTTAACTGAAGATATTTCTTTTTCACCATAGACCTTTATGGGCTTCCAAGTATTACTTTGCAAATCCCACAGAACTGTCGTAGCAAAAGGCCTCTTGAGGGGAAAGCTGTAACTCGGTGAGATATATTTACAGTACACACGGCAGTTTCTCAGAATGTTTCTTTCCAGTTTTCAACGGAAGATATTTCCTTTTTCACCATTGCCCTCTATGGGCTTCCAAATATCACTTTGCAAATTTCACAAGAATAGTCTCAGTGAACGAATTCTTGAGGAGAAAGCTGTAACTCTGTCAGATGAACTAACAGAACACAAAGCAGTTTCTCAGAAAGCTTCTTTTCGGTTTTTATCATAGGATACTTCCATTTTCATCATAGCCCTTTATGGACTTCCAAATATCACTTTGCAAATTCCACAAGAACGGTCTTTGCCGAAGGGATCTTGAGGAAAAGCTGTAACTCTGTGTGGTGAATTAACAGAACACAAAGCAGTTTCTCAGAAAGCTTCTTTTAAGTTTTTAACTGAAGTTATTTCCTTTTTCACCATTGTTCTCTATGGGCTTCCAAATATCACTTTGCAAATTACACAACAACAGCCTTAGCGAAAGGCTTCTTGAGGGTAAAGCTGTAACTCTGTGAGTTGAATTTTCAAAATACAAAGCAGTTTCTCAGAAAGCTTCTTTTTAGTTTTTACCTTAGGATATTTCCTTTTTCACCACAGCCCTGCATCGGCTTCCAAATATCCCTTTGCAAATTCCACAAGAACAGTCTTAGCGAAAGGCTTCTGAAGGGCAATGCTGTAACTCGGTGAGATGAATTAACAGAACACAAAGCAGTTTCTCAGAAACCTTCTTTCTAGTTTTCAACGGAAGATATTTCCTTTTCACCATACCCCTCCATATGATTCCAAATATCCCTTTGCAAATTCCACAAGAACAGTCTTAGCGAAAGACTTCTTGAGGGGAAAGCTGTAACTCTGTGAGATGAGCCAACAGAACACAAAGCAGTTTCGCAGAAAGCTTGATTTCGATTTTCATCTTAGGATATTTCCATTTTCACCATAACCCTCTAAGGGCTCCCAAATATCACTTTGCAAATTGCAACAGAACAGTCTTAGCGAAAGGATTCTTGAGGGGAAAGCTGTAACTCTGTGGGATGAATTAACAGAACACAAAGCCGTTTCTCAGCAAGCTTCTTTCCAGTTTTTGACTGAAGAGATTTCCTTTTACACCAAAACCCTCTATGGGCTTCCAAATATCACTTTGCAAATTCCACAAGAACAGTCTTAACGATTGGCTTCTTGAGGGGAAAGCTGTCACTCTGTGAGATGAATTAAAAGAACACAAAGCCATTTCTCAGAAAGCTTCTTTCCAGTTTTCAACGGAATTGATTTCCTTTTTTACCCTAGCCCTGTATGGGCTTCCAACTATCACTTTGCAAATTCCACAAGAATAGTCTTAGCGAAAGGCTTCTTCAGGGGAAAGTTGTAACTCTCTGGGATGAGTTAACAGAACAAAAAGTAGTTTCTCAGAAAGCTTCTTTCCAGTTTTTAACGGAAGACATTTCCTTTTTAACCATAGCCCTCTATGGACTTTAATTATCACTTTGCAAATACCACAAGAACACTCTTAGCGAAAGGCCTCCTGAGCGGAAAGCTGTAACTCTGTGAGATGAATTAACAAAACACAATGCAGTTTCTCAGAAAGCTTCCTTTCGGTTTTTATCTTAGGATATTTCCTTTTTCGCCATAACCCTCTAGTGCCCCCCAAAAGCACTTTGCAAATTCCACAAGAGCCATCTCAGTGAACGGTTTCTTCAGGGGAAAGCTGTAACTCTGTGAGATGAATTAACAGAACACAAAAAGCAGTTTCTCAGAAAATTTCTTTGCAGTTTTTAACAGAAGAGATTTCCTTTTTCACCATAGCCCTCCAAGGGCCCCCAAATATCTCTTTGAAAATTCCACAAGAACAGTCGTAGAGAATGGCTACTTGAGGGGAAAGCTGTAACTCTATGAGATGAATTAACAGAACACAAAGCAGTTTCTCAGAAAAATTCTTTTCAGTTTTTATCCTAAGATGTTTCCTTTTTCACCTTAGCCCTGTATGGGCTTCCAAATATCACTTTGCAAATTCCACAAGAACAGTCTTAGCAAAATTCTTCCTGAAGGGAATGCTGTAACTCTGTGAGATGAATTAACAAAACACAAGGCAGTTTCCCAGAAAGCTTCTTTCCAGTTTTTAACGGAAGTTATTCCCTTTTTCACCATAGCCTTCTATTGGATTCCAAATATCACTATGCCTATCCAACAAGAACAGTCTTAGGGAAAGGCTTCTTGAGGGGAAAGCTGTAACTCTGTAAGATGAATTAACAGAACACAAAGCAGTTTCTCAGAAAGCTTCATTTCAGTTTTTATCTTAGGATATTTCCTTTTTCACCATAGCCTTCTATGGGCTTCCAAATATCACTTTGCAAATTCCACAAGAACAGTCTTTGCAAAAGGTTTCTTGAGGGTCAAGCTGTAACTCTGTGAGATGAATTAACAGAACACAAAGCGGTTTCTCAGAAAGCTTCTTTTCGGTGTTCATCTAAGGATATATCCTTTTTCACCGTAGACCTCTAAGGGCTTCCAAGTATCACTTTGGAAATTCCACAAGAACCGTCTTAGCGAAAGGCTTCTTGAGCGGAAAGCTGTACGACTGAGAGATGTATTAACAGAACACAAAGCAGTGTGTCTGAAAGCTTCTTTCTAGTTTTACACTGAAGATATTTCCTTTTTCACCATAGCCCTCTATGGGCTTCCAAATATCACTTTGGAAATTCCACAAGAACAGTCTTAGCGAAAGGCGTCTTGAGGGAAACTGCAACTCTTTCAGATGAATTAACAGGACACAAAGCAGTTTCTCAGAAAGCTTCTTTCCAGTTTTTGACAGAAGATTTCCTTTTTCACCATAGACTTTTAAGGACTTCCAAATATCTCTTTGCAAATTCCACAAGAACAATCTTAGCGAAAGGCTTCTTGAGGGGAAAGCTGTAACTCTGTGAGATGAATTAACAGAACACAAAGCAGTTTGTCAGAAAGCTTGTTTTCTGTTTTTATCTTAGGATATTTTATTTTCCACCATAGCCCTCTATGGGCTTCAAAATATCACTTTGAAAATTCCACAGGAACAGTCTTAGTGAACGGCTTCTTGAGGGGAAAGCTGTAGCTCTGTGAGATGAATTAACAGAACATCAAGCAGTTTCTCAGAAAGTTTCTTTCCCGTTTTTAACGGAAGATATTTCCTTTTTCAAAGTAGCCCTCTAAGGGCTTCAAAATATCACCTTGCAAATTCCACAGGAGCAGTCTTAGTGAATGACTTCTTGAGGGGAAAGCTAAAACTCTGTGAGATGAATTAGGATAACACAATGCAGTTTCTCAGAAAGCTTCTTTTCGGTTTTTATCTTAGGATATTTCCCTTTTCGCCATAACCCTCTATCGGCTTGCAATATCACTTTCCAAATTCCACAAGAACAGTCCAGTGAATGGATTCTTGACGGGAAAGCTGTAACTGTGTGAGATGAATTAACAGAACACAAAGCAGTTTCTCAGAAAGGTTCTTTTCAGTTTTTATCTTAGGAGATTTCCTTTTTCACCATAGACCTCTATGGGCTTCCAAATATCACTTAGCAAATTCCACAAGAACAGCCTTAGCGAAAGGCTTCTAGCTGTAACTCTGTGAGATGAATTAACAGAACACAAAGCAGTTTCTCAGAAAGCTTCTTTCCAGTTTTAAACTGAGGTTATTTCCTTTTTCACCATTGCCCTCTATAGGCTTCCAAATATCATTCTGCAAATTCCACAAGAACAGCCTTAGCGGAAGGCTTCTTGAGGGGAAAGCTGTAACTCTGTGATATCAATTAACAGAACGCAAAGAAGTTTCTCAGAAAGCTTCTTTTCAGTTTTTATCTTAGCATATTTCCTTTTTCACCATTGCCCTCTATGGGCTTCCAAATATCACTTAGCAAATTCCACAAGAACAGCCTTAGCGAAAGGCTTCTAGCTGTAACTCTGTGAGATGAATTAACAGAACACACAGAACTTTCTCAGACAGCTTCTTTCCAGTTTTTAACTGAAGATATTTCCTTTTTCACCATAGCCCTCTATGGGCTTCCAAATATCACTTTGCAAGTTCCGCAAGAACAACCTTAGCGAAAGGCTTCTTTAAGGAAAGCTGTAACTCTGTGAGATGAATTCACAGAAAACAAAGCACTTTCTCAGAAAATGTCTTTTCAGTTTTTAACGGAGGCTATTTCCTTTTTCACCACAGCCCTCTATGGGCTTCCAAATATCACTTTGCCAATTCCACAAGAACAGTCTTAGCAAAAGGTTTCTTGAGGGGAAATCTGTAACTCTGTGAGAAGAATTAACAGAACACAAAGCAGTTTCTCTGAAAGCTTCTTTCCCGTTTTTAACGGAAGATATTTCCTTTTTCACCATAGCCCTCTATGGGCTTACAAATATCACTTTGCAAATTCTACAAAAACAGTCGAAGCGAAAGGCTTCTTGAGGGGAAAGCTGTAACTCTGTGAGATGAATTAACAGAACACAAAGCAGTTTCTCAGAAAGCTTCTTTCCAGTTTTTAACGGAAGATATTTCCTTTTTCACCAAAGCCCTCTATGGGCTTCCAAATATCACTTTCCAAATTCCACAAGAACAGTCTTTGTGAAAGGCTTCTTGAGGGGAAACCTGTAACTCTGTGAGATGAATTAACAGAACACAAACAGTTTCTCAGAAGATTTCTTTTCTATTTTTATCTTAGGATATCTCCTTTGCCACACTAGACATCTATAGGCTTACAAGTATTACTTTGAAAATTCCACAAGAATAGTCTTACCAAAAGTCCTCTGGAGGGGAAGGCTGTAATTCTGGGAGATGAATTAACAGAACACAAAGCAGTTTCTCAGAAAGCTTCTTTCCAGTTTTTATCGGAAGATATTTCCTTTTTCACCATAGCCCTCTATGGGCTTCCAAATATCACTTTGAAATTCCACAAGAACAGTCTTAGCGAAAGGCTTCTTGAGGGTAAAGCTATAAATCATTGAGATGAATTAACAGAACACAAAGCAGTTCTTCAGAAAGCTTCTTTTCAGTTTTTAAGTGAAGATATTTCCTTTTTCACCATAGCCTTCTATGGGCTCCAAAATATCAATTTTCAATGAGGGGAAAGCTGTAACTCTCTGACATGAATTAACAGAACACAAAGCAGTTTCTCAGAAAGCTTCTTTTCAGTTTTTATCTTAGGCTATTTCCTTTTTCACCATAGCCTTCTATGGGCTTCCAAAGATCACGCTGCAGATTCCACAAGAACAGTCTTAGCGAAAGGCTTCTTTTGGGGAAAGCTGTAACTTTTTGAGATGAATTAACAAAACACAAAGCAGTTTCTCAGAAAGCTTCTTTCCAGTTTTTAACTGAAGATATTACCTGTTCCACCATATCCCTCTATGGGCTTCCAAATATCACTTTGCAAATTCCACAAGAATAGTCTTAGCGAAAGGCTTCTTGAGGGGTAAGCTGTAACTCTGTGAGATGAATTAACAGAACACAAAGCAGTTCCTCAGAAAGCTTCTTTCCAGTTTTTAACTGAAGATATTTCTTTTTCACCATAGACCTTTATGGGCTTCCAAGTATTACTTTGCAAATCCCACAGAACTGTCGTAGCGAAAGGCCTCTTGAGGGGAAAGCTGTAACTCGGTGAGATATATTTACAGTACACACGGCAGTTTCTCAGAATGTTTCTTTCCAGTTTTCAACGGAAGATATTTCCTTTTTCACCATTGCCCTCTATGGGCTTCCAAATATCACTTTGCAAATTTCACAAGAATAGTCTCAGTGAACGAATTCTTGAGGAGAAAGCTGTAACTCTGTCAGATGAACTAACAGAACACAAAGCAGTTTCTCAGAAAGCTTCTTTTCGGTTTTTATCATAGGATACTTCCATTTTCATCATAGCCCTTTATGGACTTCCAAATATCACTTTGCAAATTCCACAAGAACGGTCTTTGCCGAAGGGATCTTGAGGAAAAGCTGTAACTCTGTGTGGTGAATTAACAGAACACAAAGCAGTTTCTCAGAAAGCTTCTTTTAAGTTTTTAACTGAAGTTATTTCCTTTTTCACCATTGTTCTCTATGGGCTTCCAAATATCACTTTGCAAATTACACAACAACAGCCTTAGCGAAAGGCTTCTTGAGGGTAAAGCTGTAACTCTGTGAGTTGAATTTTCAAAATACAAAGCAGTTTCTCAGAAAGCTTCTTTTTAGTTTTTACCTTAGGATATTTCCTTTTTCACCACAGCCCTGCATCGGCTTCCAAATATCCCTTTGCAAATTCCACAAGAACAGTCTTAGCGAAAGGCTTCTGAAGGGCAATGCTGTAACTCGGTGAGATGAATTAACAGAACACAAAGCAGTTTCTCAGAAACCTTCTTTCTAGTTTTCAACGGAAGATATTTCCTTTTCACCATACCCCTCCATATGATTCCAAATATCCCTTTGCAAATTCCACAAGAACAGTCTTAGCGAAAGACTTCTTGAGGGGAAAGCTGTAACTCTGTGAGATGAGCCAACAGAACACAAAGCAGTTTCGCAGAAAGCTTGATTTCGATTTTCATCTTAGGATATTTCCATTTTCACCATAACCCTCTAAGGGCTTCCAAATATCACTTTGCAAATTGCAACAGAACAGTCTTAGCGAAAGGATTCTTGAGGGGAAAGCTGTAACTCTGTGGGATGAATTAACAGAACACAAAGCCGTTTCTCAGCAAGCTTCTTTCCAGTTTTTGACTGAAGAGATTTCCTTTTACACCAAAACCCTCTATGGGCTTCCAAATATCACTTTGCAAATTCCACAAGAACAGTCTTAACGATTGGCTTCTTGAGGGGAAAGCTGTCACTCTGTGAGATGAATTAAAAGAACACAAAGCCATTTCTCAGAAAGCTTCTTTCCAGTTTTCAACGGAATTGATTTCCTTTTTTACCCTAGCCCTGTATGGGCTTCCAACTATCACTTTGCAAATTCCACAAGAATAGTCTTAGCGAAAGGCTTCTTCAGGGGAAAGTTGTAACTCTCTGGGATGAGTTAACAGAACAAAAAGTAGTTTCTCAGAAAGCTTCTTTCCAGTTTTTAACGGAAGACATTTCCTTTTTAACCATAGCCCTCTATGGACTTTAATTATCACTTTGCAAATACCACAAGAACACTCTTAGCGAAAGGCCTCCTGAGCGGAAAGCTGTAACTCTGTGAGATGAATTAACAAAACACAATGCAGTTTCTCAGAAAGCTTCCTTTCGGTTTTTATCTTAGGATATTTCCTTTTTCGCCATAACCCTCTAGTGCCCCCCAAAAGCACTTTGCAAATTCCACAAGAGCCATCTCAGTGAACGGTTTCTTCAGGGGAAAGCTGTAACTCTGTGAGATGAATTAACAGAACACAAAAAGCAGTTTCTCAGAAAATTTCTTTGCAGTTTTTAACAGAAGAGATTTCCTTTTTCACCATAGCCCTCCAAGGGCCCCCAAATATCTCTTTGAAAATTCCACAAGAACAGTCGTAGAGAATGGCTACTTGAGGGGAAAGCTGTAACTCTATGAGATGAATTAACAGAACACAAAGCAGTTTCTCAGAAAAATTCTTTTCAGTTTTTATCCTAAGATGTTTCCTTTTTCACCTTAGCCCTGTATGGGCTTCCAAATATCACTTTGCAAATTCCACAAGAACAGTCTTAGCAAAATTCTTCCTGAAGGGAATGCTGTAACTCTGTGAGATGAATTAACAAAACACAAGGCAGTTTCCCAGAAAGCTTCTTTCCAGTTTTTAACGGAAGTTATTCCCTTTTTCACCATAGCCTTCTATTGGATTCCAAATATCACTATGCCTATCCAACAAGAACAGTCTTAGGGAAAGGCTTCTTGAGGGGAAAGCTGTAACTCTGTAAGATGAATTAACAGAACACAAAGCAGTTTCTCAGAAAGCTTCATTTCAGTTTTTATCTTAGGATATTTCCTTTTTCACCATAGCCTTCTATGGGCTTCCAAATATCACTTTGCAAATTCCACAAGAACAGTCTTTGCAAAAGGTTTCTTGAGGGTCAAGCTGTAACTCTGTGAGATGAATTAACAGAACACAAAGCGGTTTCTCAGAAAGCTTCTTTTCGGTGTTCATCTAAGGATATATCCTTTTTCACCGTAGACCTCTAAGGGCTTCCAAGTATCACTTTGGAAATTCCACAAGAACCGTCTTAGCGAAAGGCTTCTTGAGCGGAAAGCTGTACGACTGAGAGATGTATTAACAGAACACAAAGCAGTGTGTCTGAAAGCTTCTTTCTAGTTTTACACTGAAGATATTTCCTTTTTCACCATAGCCCTCTATGGGCTTCCAAATATCACTTTGGAAATTCCACAAGAACAGTCTTAGCGAAAGGCGTCTTGAGGGAAACTGTAACTCTTTCAGATGAATTAACAGGACACAAAGCAGTTTCTCAGAAAGCTTCTTTCCAGTTTTTGACAGAAGATTTCCTTTTTCACCATAGACTTTTAAGGACTTCCAAATATCTCTTTGCAAATTCCACAAGAACAATCTTAGCGAAAGGCTTCTTGAGGGGAAAGCTGTAACTCTGTGAGATGAATTAACAGAACACAAAGCAGTTTGTCAGAAAGCTTGTTTTCTGTTTTTATCTTAGGATATTTTATTTTCCACCATAGCCCTCTATGGGCTTCAAAATATCACTTTGAAAATTCCACAGGAACAGTCTTAGTGAACGGCTTCTTGAGGGGAAAGCTGTAGCTCTGTGAGATGAATTAACAGAACATCAAGCAGTTTCTCAGAAAGTTTCTTTCCCGTTTTTAACGGAAGATATTTCCTTTTTCAAAGTAGCCCTCTAAGGGCTTCAAAATATCACCTTGCAAATTCCACAGGAGCAGTCTTAGTGAATGACTTCTTGAGGGGAAAGCTAAAACTCTGTGAGATGAATTAGGATAACACAATGCAGTTTCTCAGAAAGCTTCTTTTCGGTTTTTATCTTAGGATATTTCCCTTTTCGCCATAACCCTCTATCGGCTTGCAATATCACTTTCCAAATTCCACAAGAACAGTCCAGTGAATGGATTCTTGACGGGAAAGCTGTAACTGTGTGAGATGAATTAACAGAACACAAAGCAGTTTCTCAGAAAGGTTCTTTTCAGTTTTTATCTTAGGAGATTTCCTTTTTCACCATAGACCTCTATGGGCTTCCAAATATCACTTAGCAAATTCCACAAGAACAGCCTTAGCGAAAGGCTTCTAGCTGTAACTCTGTGAGATGAATTAACAGAACACAAAGCAGTTTCTCAGAAAGCTTCTTTCCAGTTTTAAACTGAGGTTATTTCCTTTTTCACCATTGCCCTCTATAGGCTTCCAAATATCATTCTGCTTATTCCACAAGAACAGCCTTAGCGGAAGGCTTCTTGAGGGGAAAGCTGTAACTCTGTGATATCAATTAACAGAACGCAAAGAAGTTTCTCAGAAAGCTTCTTTTCAGTTTTTATCTTAGCATATTTCCTTTTTCACCATTGCCCTCTATGGGCTTCCAAATATCACTTAGCAAATTCCACAAGAACAGCCTTAGCGAAAGGCTTCTAGCTGTAACTCTGTGAGATGAATTAACAGAACACAAAGAACTTTCTCAGACAGCTTCTTTCCAGTTTTTAACTGAAGATATTTCCTTTTTCACCATAGCCCTCTATGGGCTTCCAAATATCACTTTGCAAGTTCTGCAAGAACAACCTTAGCGAAAGGCTTCTTTAAGGAAAGCTGTAACTCTGTGAGATGAATTCACAGAAAACAAAGCACTTTCTCAGAAAATGTCTTTTCAGATTTTAACGGAGGCTATTTCCTTTTTCACCACAGCCCTCTATGGGCTTCCAAATATCACTTTGCCAATTCCACAAGAACAGTCTTAGCAAAAGATTTCTTGAGGGGAAATCTGTAACTCTGTGAGAAGAATTAACAGAACACAAAGCAGTTTCTCTGAAAGCTTCTTTCCCGTTTTTAACGGAAGATATTTCCTTTTTCACCATAGCCCTCTATGGGCTTACAAATATCACTTTGCAAATTCTACAAAAACAGTCGAAGCGAAAGGCTTCTTGAGGGGAAAGCTGTAACTCTGTGAGATGAATTAACAGAACACAAAGCAGTTTCTCAGAAAGCTTCTTTCCAGTTTTTAACGGAAGATATTTCCTTTTTCACCAAAGCCCTCTATGGGCTTCCAAATATCACTTTCCAAATTCCACAAGAACAGTCTTTGTGAAAGGCTTCTTGAGGGGAAACCTGTAACTCTGTGAGGTGAATTAACAGAACACAAACAGTTTCTCAGAAGATTTCTTTTCTATTTTTATCTTAGGATATTTCCTTTGCCACACTAGACATCTATAGGCTTACAAGTATTACTTTGAAAATTCCACAAGAATAGTCTTACCAAAAGTCCTCTGGAGGGGAAGGCTGTAATTCTGGGAGATGAATTAACAGAACACAAAGCAGTTTCTCAGAAAGCTTCTTTCCAGTTTTTATCGGAAGATATTTCCTTTTTCACCATAGCCCTCTATGGGCTTCCAAATATCACTTTGAAATTCCACAAGAACAGTCTTAGCGAAAGGCTTCTTGAGGGTAAAGCTATAAATCATTGAGATGAATTAACAGAACACAAAGCAGTTCTTCAGAAAGCTTCTTTTCAGTTTTTAAGTGAAGATATTTCCTTTTTCACCATAGCCTTCTATGGGCTCCAAAATATCAATTTTCAATGAGGGGAAAGCTGTAACTCTCTGACATGAATTAACAGAACACAAAGCAGTTTCTCAGAAAGCTTCTTTTCAGTTTTTATCTTAGGCTATTTCCTTTTTCACCATAGCCTTCTATGGGCTTCCAAAGATCACGCTGCAGATTCCACAAGAACAGTCTTAGCGAAAGGCTTCTTTTGGGGAAAGCTGTAACTTTTTGAGATGAATTAACAAAACACAAAGCAGTTTCTCAGAAAGCTTCTTTCCAGTTTTTAACTGAAGATATTACCTGTTCCACCATATCCCTCTATGGGCTTCCAAATATCACTTTGCAAATTCCACAAGAATAGTCTTAGCGAAAGGCTTCTTGAGGGGTAAGCTGTAACTCTGTGAGATGAATTAACAGAACACAAAGCAGTTCCTCAGAAAGCTTCTTTCCAGTTTTTAACTGAAGATATTTCTTTTTCACCATAGACCTTTATGGGCTTCCAAGTATTACTTTGCAAATCCCACAGAACTGTCGTAGCGAAAGGCCTCTTGAGGGGAAAGCTGTAACTCGGTGAGATATATTTACAGTACACACGGCAGTTTCTCAGAATGTTTCTTTCCAGTTTTCAACGGAAGATATTTCCTTTTTCACCATTGCCCTCTATGGGCTTCCAAATATCACTTTGCAAATTTCACAAGAATAGTCTCAGTGAACGAATTCTTGAGGAGAAAGCTGTAACTCTGTCAGATGAACTAACAGAACACAAAGCAGTTTCTCAGAAAGCTTCTTTTCGGTTTTTATCATAGGATACTTCCATTTTCATCATAGCCCTTTATGGACTTCCAAATATCACTTTGCAAATTCCACAAGAACGGTCTTTGCCGAAGGGATCTTGAGGAAAAGCTGTAACTCTGTGTGGTGAATTAACAGAACACAAAGCAGTTTCTCAGAAAGCTTCTTTTAAGTTTTTAACTGAAGTTATTTCCTTTTTCACCATTGTTCTCTATGGGCTTCCAAATATCACTTTGCAAATTACACAACAACAGCCTTAGCGAAAGGCTTCTTGAGGGTAAAGCTGTAACTCTGTGAGTTGAATTTTCAAAATACAAAGCAGTTTCTCAGAAAGCTTCTTTTTAGTTTTTACCTTAGGATATTTCCTTTTTCACCACAGCCCTGCATCGGCTTCCAAATATCCCTTTGCAAATTCCACAAGAACAGTCTTAGCGAAAGGCTTCTGAAGGGCAATGCTGTAACTCGGTGAGATGAATTAACAGAACACAAAGCAGTTTCTCAGAAACCTTCTTTCTAGTTTTCAACGGAAGATATTTCCTTTTCACCATACCCCTCCATATGATTCCAAATATCCCTTTGCAAATTCCACAAGAACAGTCTTAGCGAAAGACTTCTTGAGGGGAAAGCTGTAACTCTGTGAGATGAGCCAACAGAACACAAAGCAGTTTCGCAGAAAGCTTGATTTCGATTTTCATCTTAGGATATTTCCATTTTCACCATAACCCTCTAAGGGCTTCCAAATATCACTTTGCAAATTGCAACAGAACAGTCTTAGCGAAAGGATTCTTGAGGGGAAAGCTGTAACTCTGTGGGATGAATTAACAGAACACAAAGCCGTTTCTCAGCAAGCTTCTTTCCAGTTTTTGACTGAAGAGATTTCCTTTTACACCAAAACCCTCTATGGGCTTCCAAATATCACTTTGCAAATTCCACAAGAACAGTCTTAACGATTGGCTTCTTGAGGGGAAAGCTGTCACTCTGTGAGATGAATTAAAAGAACACAAAGCCATTTCTCAGAAAGCTTCTTTCCAGTTTTCAACGGAATTGATTTCCTTTTTTACCCTAGCCCTGTATGGGCTTCCAACTATCACTTTGCAAATTCCACAAGAATAGTCTTAGCGAAAGGCTTCTTCAGGGGAAAGTTGTAACTCTCTGGGATGAGTTAACAGAACAAAAAGTAGTTTCTCAGAAAGCTTCTTTCCAGTTTTTAACGGAAGACATTTCCTTTTTAACCATAGCCCTCTATGGACTTTAATTATCACTTTGCAAATACCACAAGAACACTCTTAGCGAAAGGCCTCCTGAGCGGAAAGCTGTAACTCTGTGAGATGAATTAACAAAACACAATGCAGTTTCTCAGAAAGCTTCCTTTCGGTTTTTATCTTAGGATATTTCCTTTTTCGCCATAACCCTCTAGTGCCCCCCAAAAGCACTTTGCAAATTCCACAAGAGCCATCTCAGTGAACGGTTTCTTCAGGGGAAAGCTGTAACTCTGTGAGATGAATTAACAGAACACAAAAAGCAGTTTCTCAGAAAATTTCTTTGCAGTTTTTAACAGAAGAGATTTCCTTTTTCACCATAGCCCTCCAAGGGCCCCCAAATATCTCTTTGAAAATTCCACAAGAACAGTCGTAGAGAATGGCTACTTGAGGGGAAAGCTGTAACTCTATGAGATGAATTAACAGAACACAAAGCAGTTTCTCAGAAAAATTCTTTTCAGTTTTTATCCTAAGATGTTTCCTTTTTCACCTTAGCCCTGTATGGGCTTCCAAATATCACTTTGCAAATTCCACAAGAACAGTCTTAGCAAAATTCTTCCTGAAGGGAATGCTGTAACTCTGTGAGATGAATTAACAAAACACAAGGCAGTTTCCCAGAAAGCTTCTTTCCAGTTTTTAACGGAAGTTATTCCCTTTTTCACCATAGCCTTCTATTGGATTCCAAATATCACTATGCCTATCCAACAAGAACAGTCTTAGGGAAAGGCTTCTTGAGGGGAAAGCTGTAACTCTGTAAGATGAATTAACAGAACACAAAGCAGTTTCTCAGAAAGCTTCATTTCAGTTTTTATCTTAGGATATTTCCTTTTTCACCATAGCCTTCTATGGGCTTCCAAATATCACTTTGCAAATTCCACAAGAATAGTCTTAGCGAAAGGCTTCTTGAGGGGTAAGCTGTAACTCTGTGAGATGAATTAACAGAACACAAAGCAGTTCCTCAGAAAGCTTCTTTCCAGTTTTTAACTGAAGATATTTCTTTTTCACCATAGACCTTTATGGGCTTCCAAGTATTACTTTGCAAATCCCACAGAACTGTCGTAGCGAAAGGCCTCTTGAGGGGAAAGCTGTAACTCGGTGAGATATATTTACAGTACACACGGCAGTTTCTCAGAATGTTTCTTTCCAGTTTTCAACGGAAGATATTTCCTTTTTCACCATTGCCCTCTATGGGCTTCCAAATATCACTTTGCAAATTTCACAAGAATAGTCTCAGTGAACGAATTCTTGAGGAGAAAGCTGTAACTCTGTCAGATGAACTAACAGAACACAAAGCAGTTTCTCAGAAAGCTTCTTTTCGGTTTTTATCATAGGATACTTCCATTTTCATCATAGCCCTTTATGGACTTCCAAATATCACTTTGCAAATTCCACAAGAACGGTCTTTGCCGAAGGGATCTTGAGGAAAAGCTGTAACTCTGTGTGGTGAATTAACAGAACACAAAGCAGTTTCTCAGAAAGCTTCTTTTAAGTTTTTAACTGAAGTTATTTCCTTTTTCACCATTGTTCTCTATGGGCTTCCAAATATCACTTTGCAAATTACACAACAACAGCCTTAGCGAAAGGCTTCTTGAGGGTAAAGCTGTAACTCTGTGAGTTGAATTTTCAAAATACAAAGCAGTTTCTCAGAAAGCTTCTTTTTAGTTTTTACCTTAGGATATTTCCTTTTTCACCACAGCCCTGCATCGGCTTCCAAATATCCCTTTGCAAATTCCACAAGAACAGTCTTAGCGAAAGGCTTCTGAAGGGCAATGCTGTAACTCGGTGAGATGAATTAACAGAACACAAAGCAGTTTCTCAGAAACCTTCTTTCTAGTTTTCAACGGAAGATATTTCCTTTTCACCATACCCCTCCATATGATTCCAAATATCCCTTTGCAAATTCCACAAGAACAGTCTTAGCGAAAGACTTCTTGAGGGGAAAGCTGTAACTCTGTGAGATGAGCCAACAGAACACAAAGCAGTTTCGCAGAAAGCTTGATTTCGATTTTCATCTTAGGATATTTCCATTTTCACCATAACCCTCTAAGGGCTTCCAAATATCACTTTGCAAATTGCAACAGAACAGTCTTAGCGAAAGGATTCTTGAGGGGAAAGCTGTAACTCTGTGGGATGAATTAACAGAACACAAAGCCGTTTCTCAGCAAGCTTCTTTCCAGTTTTTGACTGAAGAGATTTCCTTTTACACCAAAACCCTCTATGGGCTTCCAAATATCACTTTGCAAATTCCACAAGAACAGTCTTAACGATTGGCTTCTTGAGGGGAAAGCTGTCACTCTGTGAGATGAATTAAAAGAACACAAAGCCATTTCTCAGAAAGCTTCTTTCCAGTTTTCAACGGAATTGATTTCCTTTTTTACCCTAGCCCTGTATGGGCTTCCAACTATCACTTTGCAAATTCCACAAGAATAGTCTTAGCGAAAGGCTTCTTCAGGGGAAAGTTGTAACTCTCTGGGATGAGTTAACAGAACAAAAAGTAGTTTCTCAGAAAGCTTCTTTCCAGTTTTTAACGGAAGACATTTCCTTTTTAACCATAGCCCTCTATGGACTTTAATTATCACTTTGCAAATACCACAAGAACACTCTTAGCGAAAGGCCTCCTGAGCGGAAAGCTGTAACTCTGTGAGATGAATTAACAAAACACAATGCAGTTTCTCAGAAAGCTTCCTTTCGGTTTTTATCTTAGGATATTTCCTTTTTCGCCATAACCCTCTAGTGCCCCCCAAAAGCACTTTGCAAATTCCACAAGAGCCATCTCAGTGAACGGTTTCTTCAGGGGAAAGCTGTAACTCTGTGAGATGAATTAACAGAACACAAAAAGCAGTTTCTCAGAAAATTTCTTTGCAGTTTTTAACAGAAGAGATTTCCTTTTTCACCATAGCCCTCCAAGGGCCCCCAAATATCTCTTTGAAAATTCCACAAGAACAGTCGTAGAGAATGGCTACTTGAGGGGAAAGCTGTAACTCTATGAGATGAATTAACAGAACACAAAGCAGTTTCTCAGAAAAATTCTTTTCAGTTTTTATCCTAAGATGTTTCCTTTTTCACCTTAGCCCTGTATGGGCTTCCAAATATCACTTTGCAAATTCCACAAGAACAGTCTTAGCAAAATTCTTCCTGAAGGGAATGCTGTAACTCTGTGAGATGAATTAACAAAACACAAGGCAGTTTCCCAGAAAGCTTCTTTCCAGTTTTTAACGGAAGTTATTCCCTTTTTCACCATAGCCTTCTATTGGATTCCAAATATCACTATGCCTATCCAACAAGAACAGTCTTAGGGAAAGGCTTCTTGAGGGGAAAGCTGTAACTCTGTAAGATGAATTAACAGAACACAAAGCAGTTTCTCAGAAAGCTTCATTTCAGTTTTTATCTTAGGATATTTCCTTTTTCACCATAGCCTTCTATGGGCTTCCAAATATCACTTTGCAAATTCCACAAGAACAGTCTTTGCAAAAGGTTTCTTGAGGGTCAAGCTGTAACTCTGTGAGATGAATTAACAGAACACAAAGCGGTTTCTCAGAAAGCTTCTTTTCGGTGTTCATCTAAGGATATATCCTTTTTCACCGTAGACCTCTAAGGGCTTCCAAGTATCACTTTGGAAATTCCACAAGAACCGTCTTAGAGAAAGGCTTCTTGAGCGGAAAGCTGTACGACTGAGAGATGTATTAACAGAACACAAAGCAGTGTGTCTGAAAGCTTCTTTCTAGTTTTACACTGAAGATATTTCCTTTTTCACCATAGCCCTCTATGGGCTTCCAAATATCACTTTGGAAATTCCACAAGAACAGTCTTAGCGAAAGGCGTCTTGAGGGAAACTGTAACTCTTTCAGATGAATTAACAGGACACAAAGCAGTTTCTCAGAAAGCTTCTTTCCAGTTTTTGACAGAAGATTTCCTTTTTCACCATAGACTTTTAAGGACTTCCAAATATCTCTTTGCAAATTCCACAAGAACAATCTTAGCGAAAGGCTTCTTGAGGGGAAAGCTGTAACTCTGTGAGATGAATTAACAGAACACAAAGCAGTTTGTCAGAAAGCTTGTTTTCTGTTTTTATCTTAGGATATTTTATTTTCCACCATAGCCCTCTATGGGCTTCAAAATATCACTTTGAAAATTCCACAGGAACAGTCTTAGTGAACGGCTTCTTGAGGGGAAAGCTGTAGCTCTGTGAGATGAATTAACAGAACATCAAGCAGTTTCTCAGAAAGTTTCTTTCCCGTTTTTAACGGAAGATATTTCCTTTTTCAAAGTAGCCCTCTAAGGGCTTCAAAATATCACCTTGCAAATTCCACAGGAGCAGTCTTAGTGAATGACTTCTTGAGGGGAAAGCTAAAACTCTGTGAGATGAATTAGGATAACACAATGCAGTTTCTCAGAAAGCTTCTTTTCGGTTTTTATCTTAGGATATTTCCCTTTTCGCCATAACCCTCTATCGGCTTGCAATATCACTTTCCAAATTCCACAAGAACAGTCCAGTGAATGGATTCTTGACGGGAAAGCTGTAACTGTGTGAGATGAATTAACAGAACACAAAGCAGTTTCTCAGAAAGGTTCTTTTCAGTTTTTATCTTAGGAGATTTCCTTTTTCACCATAGACCTCTATGGGCTTCCAAATATCACTTAGCAAATTCCACAAGAACAGCCTTAGCGAAAGGCTTCTAGCTGTAACTCTGTGAGATGAATTAACAGAACACAAAGCAGTTTCTCAGAAAGCTTCTTTCCAGTTTTAAACTGAGGTTATTTCCTTTTTCACCATTGCCCTCTATAGGCTTCCAAATATCATTCTGCAAATTCCACAAGAACAGCCTTAGCGGAAGGCTTCTTGAGGGGAAAGCTGTAACTCTGTGATATCAATTAACAGAACGCAAAGAGAAAGCTTCTTTTCGGTTTTTATCTTAACATATTTCCTTTTTCACCATTGCCCTCTAGGGGCTTCCAAATATCACTTAGCAAATTCGACAAGAACAGCCTTAGCGAAAGGCTTCTAACTGTAATTCTGTGAGATGAATTAACAGAACACAAAGAACTTTCTCAGACAGCTTCTTTCCAGTTTTTAACTGAAGATATTTCCTTTTTCACCATAGCCCTCTATGGGCTTCCAAATATCACTTTGCAAGTTCCGCAAGAACAACCTTAGCGAAAGGCTTCTTTAAGGAAAGCTGTAACTCTGTGAGATGAATTCACAGAAAACAAAGCACTTTCTCAGAAAATGTCTTTTCAGATTTTAACGGAGGCTATTTCCCTTTTCACCACAGCCCTCTATGGGCTTCCAAATATCACTTTGCCAATTCCACAAGAACAGTCTTAGCAAAAGGTTTCTTGAGGGGAAATCTGTAACTCTGTGAGAAGAATTAACAGAACACAAAGCAGTTTCTCTGAAAGCTTCTTTCCAGTTTTTATCGGAAGATATTTCCTTTTTCACCATAGCCCTCTATGGGCTTCCAAATATCACTTTGAAATTCCACAAGAACAGTCTTAGCGAAAGGCTTCTTGAGGGTAAAGCTATAAATCATTGAGATGAATTAACAGAACACAAAGCAGTTCTTCAGAAAGCTTCTTTTCAGTTTTTAAGTGAAGATATTTCCTTTTTCACCATAGCCTTCTATGGGCTCCAAAATATCAATTTTCAATGAGGGGAAAGCTGTAACTCTCTGACATGAATTAACAGAACACAAAGCAGTTTCTCAGAAAGCTTCTTTTCAGTTTTTATCTTAGGCTATTTCCTTTTTCACCATAGCCTTCTATGGGCTTCCAAAGATCACGCTGCAGATTCCACAAGAACAGTCTTAGCGAAAGGCTTCTTTTGGGGAAAGCTGTAACTTTTTGAGATGAATTAACAAAACACAAAGCAGTTTCTCAGAAAGCTTCTTTCCAGTTTTTAACTGAAGATATTACCTGTTCCACCATATCCCTCTATGGGCTTCCAAATATCACTTTGCAAATTCCACAAGAATAGTCTTAGCGAAAGGCTTCTTGAGGGGTAAGCTGTAACTCTGTGAGATGAATTAACAGAACACAAAGCAGTTCCTCAGAAAGCTTCTTTCCAGTTTTTAACTGAAGATATTTCTTTTTCACCATAGACCTTTATGGGCTTCCAAGTATTACTTTGCAAATCCCACAGAACTGTCGTAGCGAAAGGCCTCTTGAGGGGAAAGCTGTAACTCGGTGAGATATATTTACAGTACACACGGCAGTTTCTCAGAATGTTTCTTTCCAGTTTTCAACGGAAGATATTTCCTTTTTCACCATTGCCCTCTATGGGCTTCCAAATATCACTTTGCAAATTTCACAAGAATAGTCTCAGTGAACGAATTCTTGAGGAGAAAGCTGTAACTCTGTCAGATGAACTAACAGAACACAAAGCAGTTTCTCAGAAAGCTTCTTTTCGGTTTTTATCATAGGATACTTCCATTTTCATCATAGCCCTTTATGGACTTCCAAATATCACTTTGCAAATTCCACAAGAACGGTCTTTGCCGAAGGGATCTTGAGGAAAAGCTGTAACTCTGTGTGGTGAATTAACAGAACACAAAGCAGTTTCTCAGAAAGCTTCTTTTAAGTTTTTAACTGAAGTTATTTCCTTTTTCACCATTGTTCTCTATGGGCTTCCAAATATCACTTTGCAAATTACACAACAACAGCCTTAGCGAAAGGCTTCTTGAGGGTAAAGCTGTAACTCTGTGAGTTGAATTTTCAAAATACAAAGCAGTTTCTCAGAAAGCTTCTTTTTAGTTTTTACCTTAGGATATTTCCTTTTTCACCACAGCCCTGCATCGGCTTCCAAATATCCCTTTGCAAATTCCACAAGAACAGTCTTAGCGAAAGGCTTCTGAAGGGCAATGCTGTAACTCGGTGAGATGAATTAACAGAACACAAAGCAGTTTCTCAGAAACCTTCTTTCTAGTTTTCAACGGAAGATATTTCCTTTTCACCATACCCCTCCATATGATTCCAAATATCCCTTTGCAAATTCCACAAGAACAGTCTTAGCGAAAGACTTCTTGAGGGGAAAGCTGTAACTCTGTGAGATGAGCCAACAGAACACAAAGCAGTTTCGCAGAAAGCTTGATTTCGATTTTCATCTTAGGATATTTCCATTTTCACCATAACCCTCTAAGGGCTCCCAAATATCACTTTGCAAATTGCAACAGAACAGTCTTAGCGAAAGGATTCTTGAGGGGAAAGCTGTAACTCTGTGGGATGAATTAACAGAACACAAAGCCGTTTCTCAGCAAGCTTCTTTCCAGTTTTTGACTGAAGAGATTTCCTTTTACACCAAAACCCTCTATGGGCTTCCAAATATCACTTTGCAAATTCCACAAGAACAGTCTTAACGATTGGCTTCTTGAGGGGAAAGCTGTCACTCTGTGAGATGAATTAAAAGAACACAAAGCCATTTCTCAGAAAGCTTCTTTCCAGTTTTCAACGGAATTGATTTCCTTTTTTACCCTAGCCCTGTATGGGCTTCCAACTATCACTTTGCAAATTCCACAAGAATAGTCTTAGCGAAAGGCTTCTTCAGGGGAAAGTTGTAACTCTCTGGGATGAGTTAACAGAACAAAAAGTAGTTTCTCAGAAAGCTTCTTTCCAGTTTTTAACGGAAGACATTTCCTTTTTAACCATAGCCCTCTATGGACTTTAATTATCACTTTGCAAATACCACAAGAACACTCTTAGCGAAAGGCCTCCTGAGCGGAAAGCTGTAACTCTGTGAGATGAATTAACAAAACACAATGCAGTTTCTCAGAAAGCTTCCTTTCGGTTTTTATCTTAGGATATTTCCTTTTTCGCCATAACCCTCTAGTGCCCCCCAAAAGCACTTTGCAAATTCCACAAGAGCCATCTCAGTGAACGGTTTCTTCAGGGGAAAGCTGTAACTCTGTGAGATGAATTAACAGAACACAAAAAGCAGTTTCTCAGAAAATTTCTTTGCAGTTTTTAACAGAAGAGATTTCCTTTTTCACCATAGCCCTCCAAGGGCCCCCAAATATCTCTTTGAAAATTCCACAAGAACAGTCGTAGAGAATGGCTACTTGAGGGGAAAGCTGTAACTCTATGAGATGAATTAACAGAACACAAAGCAGTTTCTCAGAAAAATTCTTTTCAGTTTTTATCCTAAGATGTTTCCTTTTTCACCTTAGCCCTGTATGGGCTTCCAAATATCACTTTGCAAATTCCACAAGAACAGTCTTAGCAAAATTCTTCCTGAAGGGAATGCTGTAACTCTGTGAGATGAATTAACAAAACACAAGGCAGTTTCCCAGAAAGCTTCTTTCCAGTTTTTAACGGAAGTTATTCCCTTTTTCACCATAGCCTTCTATTGGATTCCAAATATCACTATGCCTATCCAACAAGAACAGTCTTAGGGAAAGGCTTCTTGAGGGGAAAGCTGTAACTCTGTAAGATGAATTAACAGAACACAAAGCAGTTTCTCAGAAAGCTTCATTTCAGTTTTTATCTTAGGATATTTCCTTTTTCACCATAGCCTTCTATGGGCTTCCAAATATCACTTTGCAAATTCCACAAGAACAGTCTTTGCAAAAGGTTTCTTGAGGGTCAAGCTGTAACTCTGTGAGATGAATTAACAGAACACAAAGCGGTTTCTCAGAAAGCTTCTTTTCGGTGTTCATCTAAGGATATATCCTTTTTCACCGTAGACCTCTAAGGGCTTCCAAGTATCACTTTGGAAATTCCACAAGAACCGTCTTAGCGAAAGGCTTCTTGAGCGGAAAGCTGTACGACTGAGAGATGTATTAACAGAACACAAAGCAGTGTGTCTGAAAGCTTCTTTCTAGTTTTACACTGAAGATATTTCCTTTTTCACCATAGCCCTCTATGGGCTTCCAAATATCACTTTGGAAATTCCACAAGAACAGTCTTAGCGAAAGGCGTCTTGAGGGAAACTGCAACTCTTTCAGATGAATTAACAGGACACAAAGCAGTTTCTCAGAAAGCTTCTTTCCAGTTTTTGACAGAAGATTTCCTTTTTCACCATAGACTTTTAAGGACTTCCAAATATCTCTTTGCAAATTCCACAAGAACAATCTTAGCGAAAGGCTTCTTGAGGGGAAAGCTGTAACTCTGTGAGATGAATTAACAGAACACAAAGCAGTTTGTCAGAAAGCTTGTTTTCTGTTTTTATCTTAGGATATTTTATTTTCCACCATAGCCCTCTATGGGCTTCAAAATATCACTTTGAAAATTCCACAGGAACAGTCTTAGTGAACGGCTTCTTGAGGGGAAAGCTGTAGCTCTGTGAGATGAATTAACAGAACATCAAGCAGTTTCTCAGAAAGTTTCTTTCCCGTTTTTAACGGAAGATATTTCCTTTTTCAAAGTAGCCCTCTAAGGGCTTCAAAATATCACCTTGCAAATTCCACAGGAGCAGTCTTAGTGAATGACTTCTTGAGGGGAAAGCTAAAACTCTGTGAGATGAATTAGGATAACACAATGCAGTTTCTCAGAAAGCTTCTTTTCGGTTTTTATCTTAGGATATTTCCCTTTTCGCCATAACCCTCTATCGGCTTGCAATATCACTTTCCAAATTCCACAAGAACAGTCCAGTGAATGGATTCTTGACGGGAAAGCTGTAACTGTGTGAGATGAATTAACAGAACACAAAGCAGTTTCTCAGAAAGGTTCTTTTCAGTTTTTATCTTAGGAGATTTCCTTTTTCACCATAGACCTCTATGGGCTTCCAAATATCACTTAGCAAATTCCACAAGAACAGCCTTAGCGAAAGGCTTCTAGCTGTAACTCTGTGAGATGAATTAACAGAACACAAAGCAGTTTCTCAGAAAGCTTCTTTCCAGTTTTAAACTGAGGTTATTTCCTTTTTCACCATTGCCCTCTATAGGCTTCCAAATATCATTCTGCAAATTCCACAATAACAGCCTTAGCGGAAGGCTTCTTGAGGGGAAAGCTGTAACTCTGTGATATCAATTAACAGAACGCAAAGAAGTTTCTCAGAAAGCTTCTTTTCAGTTTTTATCTTAGCATATTTCCTTTTTCACCATTGCCCTCTATGGGCTTCCAAATATCACTTAGCAAATTCCACAAGAACAGCCTTAGCGAAAGGCTTCTAGCTGTAACTCTGTGAGATGAATTAACAGAACACACAGAACTTTCTCAGACAGCTTCTTTCCAGTTTTTAACTGAAGATATTTCCTTTTTCACCATAGCCCTCTATGGGCTTCCAAATATCACTTTGCAAGTTCCGCAAGAACAACCTTAGCGAAAGGCTTCTTTAAGGAAAGCTGTAACTCTGTGAGATGAATTCACAGAAAACAAAGCACTTTCTCAGAAAATGTCTTTTCAGTTTTTAACGGAGGCTATTTCCTTTTTCACCACAGCCCTCTATGGGCTTCCAAATATCACTTTGCCAATTCCACAAGAACAGTCTTAGCAAAAGGTTTCTTGAGGGGAAATCTGTAACTCTGTGAGAAGAATTAACAGAACACAAAGCAGTTTCTCTGAAAGCTTCTTTCCCGTTTTTAACGGAAGATATTTCCTTTTTCACCATAGCCCTCTATGGGCTTACAAATATCACTTTGCAAATTCTACAAAAACAGTCGAAGCGAAAGGCTTCTTGAGGGGAAAGCTGTAACTCTGTGAGATGAATTAACAGAACACAAAGCAGTTTCTCAGAAAGCTTCTTTCCAGTTTTTAACGGAAGATATTTCCTTTTTCACCAAAGCCCTCTATGGGCTTCCAAATATCACTTTCCAAATTCCACAAGAACAGTCTTTGTGAAAGGCTTCTTGAGGGGAAACCTGTAACTCTGTGAGATGAATTAACAGAACACAAACAGTTTCTCAGAAGATTTCTTTTCTATTTTTATCTTAGGATATCTCCTTTGCCACACTAGACATCTATAGGCTTACAAGTATTACTTTGAAAATTCCACAAGAATAGTCTTACCAAAAGTCCTCTGGAGGGGAAGGCTGTAATTCTGGGAGATGAATTAACAGAACACAAAGCAGTTTCTCAGAAAGCTTCTTTCCAGTTTTTATCGGAAGATATTTCCTTTTTCACCATAGCCCTCTATGGGCTTCCAAATATCACTTTGAAATTCCACAAGAACAGTCTTAGCGAAAGGCTTCTTGAGGGTAAAGCTATAAATCATTGAGATGAATTAACAGAACACAAAGCAGTTCTTCAGAAAGCTTCTTTTCAGTTTTTAAGTGAAGATATTTCCTTTTTCACCATAGCCTTCTATGGGCTCCAAAATATCAATTTTCAATGAGGGGAAAGCTGTAACTCTCTGACATGAATTAACAGAACACAAAGCAGTTTCTCAGAAAGCTTCTTTTCAGTTTTTATCTTAGGCTATTTCCTTTTTCACCATAGCCTTCTATGGGCTTCCAAAGATCACGCTGCAGATTCCACAAGAACAGTCTTAGCGAAAGGCTTCTTTTGGGGAAAGCTGTAACTTTTTGAGATGAATTAACAAAACACAAAGCAGTTTCTCAGAAAGCTTCTTTCCAGTTTTTAACTGAAGATATTACCTGTTCCACCATATCCCTCTATGGGCTTCCAAATATCACTTTGCAAATTCCACAAGAATAGTCTTAGCGAAAGGCTTCTTGAGGGGTAAGCTGTAACTCTGTGAGATGAATTAACAGAACACAAAGCAGTTCCTCAGAAAGCTTCTTTCCAGTTTTTAACTGAAGATATTTCTTTTTCACCATAGACCTTTATGGGCTTCCAAGTATTACTTTGCAAATCCCACAGAACTGTCGTAGCGAAAGGCCTCTTGAGGGGAAAGCTGTAACTCGGTGAGATATATTTACAGTACACACGGCAGTTTCTCAGAATGTTTCTTTCCAGTTTTCAACGGAAGATATTTCCTTTTTCACCATTGCCCTCTATGGGCTTCCAAATATCACTTTGCAAATTTCACAAGAATAGTCTCAGTGAACGAATTCTTGAGGAGAAAGCTGTAACTCTGTCAGATGAACTAACAGAACACAAAGCAGTTTCTCAGAAAGCTTCTTTTCGGTTTTTATCATAGGATACTTCCATTTTCATCATAGCCCTTTATGGACTTCCAAATATCACTTTGCAAATTCCACAAGAACGGTCTTTGCCGAAGGGATCTTGAGGAAAAGCTGTAACTCTGTGTGGTGAATTAACAGAACACAAAGCAGTTTCTCAGAAAGCTTCTTTTAAGTTTTTAACTGAAGTTATTTCCTTTTTCACCATTGTTCTCTATGGGCTTCCAAATATCACTTTGCAAATTACACAACAACAGCCTTAGCGAAAGGCTTCTTGAGGGTAAAGCTGTAACTCTGTGAGTTGAATTTTCAAAATACAAAGCAGTTTCTCAGAAAGCTTCTTTTTAGTTTTTACCTTAGGATATTTCCTTTTTCACCACAGCCCTGCATCGGCTTCCAAATATCCCTTTGCAAATTCCACAAGAACAGTCTTAGCGAAAGGCTTCTGAAGGGCAATGCTGTAACTCGGTGAGATGAATTAACAGAACACAAAGCAGTTTCTCAGAAACCTTCTTTCTAGTTTTCAACGGAAGATATTTCCTTTTCACCATACCCCTCCATATGATTCCAAATATCCCTTTGCAAATTCCACAAGAACAGTCTTAGCGAAAGACTTCTTGAGGGGAAAGCTGTAACTCTGTGAGATGAGCCAACAGAACACAAAGCAGTTTCGCAGAAAGCTTGATTTCGATTTTCATCTTAGGATATTTCCATTTTCACCATAACCCTCTAAGGGCTTCCAAATATCACTTTGCAAATTGCAACAGAACAGTCTTAGCGAAAGGATTCTTGAGGGGAAAGCTGTAACTCTGTGGGATGAATTAACAGAACACAAAGCCGTTTCTCAGCAAGCTTCTTTCCAGTTTTTGACTGAAGAGATTTCCTTTTACACCAAAACCCTCTATGGGCTTCCAAATATCACTTTGCAAATTCCACAAGAACAGTCTTAACGATTGGCTTCTTGAGGGGAAAGCTGTCACTCTGTGAGATGAATTAAAAGAACACAAAGCCATTTCTCAGAAAGCTTCTTTCCAGTTTTCAACGGAATTGATTTCCTTTTTTACCCTAGCCCTGTATGGGCTTCCAACTATCACTTTGCAAATTCCACAAGAATAGTCTTAGCGAAAGGCTTCTTCAGGGGAAAGTTGTAACTCTCTGGGATGAGTTAACAGAACAAAAAGTAGTTTCTCAGAAAGCTTCTTTCCAGTTTTTAACGGAAGACATTTCCTTTTTAACCATAGCCCTCTATGGACTTTAATTATCACTTTGCAAATACCACAAGAACACTCTTAGCGAAAGGCCTCCTGAGCGGAAAGCTGTAACTCTGTGAGATGAATTAACAAAACACAATGCAGTTTCTCAGAAAGCTTCCTTTCGGTTTTTATCTTAGGATATTTCCTTTTTCGCCATAACCCTCTAGTGCCCCCCAAAAGCACTTTGCAAATTCCACAAGAGCCATCTCAGTGAACGGTTTCTTCAGGGGAAAGCTGTAACTCTGTGAGATGAATTAACAGAACACAAAAAGCAGTTTCTCAGAAAATTTCTTTGCAGTTTTTAACAGAAGAGATTTCCTTTTTCACCATAGCCCTCCAAGGGCCCCCAAATATCTCTTTGAAAATTCCACAAGAACAGTCGTAGAGAATGGCTACTTGAGGGGAAAGCTGTAACTCTATGAGATGAATTAACAGAACACAAAGCAGTTTCTCAGAAAAATTCTTTTCAGTTTTTATCCTAAGATGTTTCCTTTTTCACCTTAGCCCTGTATGGGCTTCCAAATATCACTTTGCAAATTCCACAAGAACAGTCTTAGCAAAATTCTTCCTGAAGGGAATGCTGTAACTCTGTGAGATGAATTAACAAAACACAAGGCAGTTTCCCAGAAAGCTTCTTTCCAGTTTTTAACGGAAGTTATTCCCTTTTTCACCATAGCCTTCTATTGGATTCCAAATATCACTATGCCTATCCAACAAGAACAGTCTTAGGGAAAGGCTTCTTGAGGGGAAAGCTGTAACTCTGTAAGATGAATTAACAGAACACAAAGCAGTTTCTCAGAAAGCTTCATTTCAGTTTTTATCTTAGGATATTTCCTTTTTCACCATAGCCTTCTATGGGCTTCCAAATATCACTTTGCAAATTCCACAAGAACAGTCTTTGCAAAAGGTTTCTTGAGGGTCAAGCTGTAACTCTGTGAGATGAATTAACAGAACACAAAGCGGTTTCTCAGAAAGCTTCTTTTCGGTGTTCATCTAAGGATATATCCTTTTTCACCGTAGACCTCTAAGGGCTTCCAAGTATCACTTTGGAAATTCCACAAGAACCGTCTTAGCGAAAGGCTTCTTGAGCGGAAAGCTGTACGACTGAGAGATGTATTAACAGAACACAAAGCAGTGTGTCTGAAAGCTTCTTTCTAGTTTTACACTGAAGATATTTCCTTTTTCACCATAGCCCTCTATGGGCTTCCAAATATCACTTTGGAAATTCCACAAGAACAGTCTTAGCGAAAGGCGTCTTGAGGGAAACTGTAACTCTTTCAGATGAATTAACAGGACACAAAGCAGTTTCTCAGAAAGCTTCTTTCCAGTTTTTGACAGAAGATTTCCTTTTTCACCATAGACTTTTAAGGACTTCCAAATATCTCTTTGCAAATTCCACAAGAACAATCTTAGCGAAAGGCTTCTTGAGGGGAAAGCTGTAACTCTGTGAGATGAATTAACAGAACACAAAGCAGTTTGTCAGAAAGCTTGTTTTCTGTTTTTATCTTAGGATATTTTATTTTCCACCATAGCCCTCTATGGGCTTCAAAATATCACTTTGAAAATTCCACAGGAACAGTCTTAGTGAACGGCTTCTTGAGGGGAAAGCTGTAGCTCTGTGAGATGAATTAACAGAACATCAAGCAGTTTCTCAGAAAGTTTCTTTCCCGTTTTTAACGGAAGATATTTCCTTTTTCAAAGTAGCCCTCTAAGGGCTTCAAAATATCACCTTGCAAATTCCACAGGAGCAGTCTTAGTGAATGACTTCTTGAGGGGAAAGCTAAAACTCTGTGAGATGAATTAGGATAACACAATGCAGTTTCTCAGAAAGCTTCTTTTCGGTTTTTATCTTAGGATATTTCCCTTTTCGCCATAACCCTCTATCGGCTTGCAATATCACTTTCCAAATTCCACAAGAACAGTCCAGTGAATGGATTCTTGACGGGAAAGCTGTAACTGTGTGAGATGAATTAACAGAACACAAAGCAGTTTCTCAGAAAGGTTCTTTTCAGTTTTTATCTTAGGAGATTTCCTTTTTCACCATAGACCTCTATGGGCTTCCAAATATCACTTAGCAAATTCCACAAGAACAGCCTTAGCGAAAGGCTTCTAGCTGTAACTCTGTGAGATGAATTAACAGAACACAAAGCAGTTTCTCAGAAAGCTTCTTTCCAGTTTTAAACTGAGGTTATTTCCTTTTTCACCATTGCCCTCTATAGGCTTCCAAATATCATTCTGCTTATTCCACAAGAACAGCCTTAGCGGAAGGCTTCTTGAGGGGAAAGCTGTAACTCTGTGATATCAATTAACAGAACGCAAAGAAGTTTCTCAGAAAGCTTCTTTTCAGTTTTTATCTTAGCATATTTCCTTTTTCACCATTGCCCTCTATGGGCTTCCAAATATCACTTAGCAAATTCCACAAGAACAGCCTTAGCGAAAGGCTTCTAGCTGTAACTCTGTGAGATGAATTAACAGAACACAAAGAACTTTCTCAGACAGCTTCTTTCCAGTTTTTAACTGAAGATATTTCCTTTTTCACCATAGCCCTCTATGGGCTTCCAAATATCACTTTGCAAGTTCTGCAAGAACAACCTTAGCGAAAGGCTTCTTTAAGGAAAGCTGTAACTCTGTGAGATGAATTCACAGAAAACAAAGCACTTTCTCAGAAAATGTCTTTTCAGATTTTAACGGAGGCTATTTCCTTTTTCACCACAGCCCTCTATGGGCTTCCAAATATCACTTTGCCAATTCCACAAGAACAGTCTTAGCAAAAGATTTCTTGAGGGGAAATCTGTAACTCTGTGAGAAGAATTAACAGAACACAAAGCAGTTTCTCTGAAAGCTTCTTTCCCGTTTTTAACGGAAGATATTTCCTTTTTCACCATAGCCCTCTATGGGCTTACAAATATCACTTTGCAAATTCTACAAAAACAGTCGAAGCGAAAGGCTTCTTGAGGGGAAAGCTGTAACTCTGTGAGATGAATTAACAGAACACAAAGCAGTTTCTCAGAAAGCTTCTTTCCAGTTTTTAACGGAAGATATTTCCTTTTTCACCAAAGCCCTCTATGGGCTTCCAAATATCACTTTCCAAATTCCACAAGAACAGTCTTTGTGAAAGGCTTCTTGAGGGGAAACCTGTAACTCTGTGAGGTGAATTAACAGAACACAAACAGTTTCTCAGAAGATTTCTTTTCTATTTTTATCTTAGGATATTTCCTTTGCCACACTAGACATCTATAGGCTTACAAGTATTACTTTGAAAATTCCACAAGAATAGTCTTACCAAAAGTCCTCTGGAGGGGAAGGCTGTAATTCTGGGAGATGAATTAACAGAACACAAAGCAGTTTCTCAGAAAGCTTCTTTCCAGTTTTTATCGGAAGATATTTCCTTTTTCACCATAGCCCTCTATGGGCTTCCAAATATCACTTTGAAATTCCACAAGAACAGTCTTAGCGAAAGGCTTCTTGAGGGTAAAGCTATAAATCATTGAGATGAATTAACAGAACACAAAGCAGTTCTTCAGAAAGCTTCTTTTCAGTTTTTAAGTGAAGATATTTCCTTTTTCACCATAGCCTTCTATGGGCTCCAAAATATCAATTTTCAATGAGGGGAAAGCTGTAACTCTCTGACATGAATTAACAGAACACAAAGCAGTTTCTCAGAAAGCTTCTTTTCAGTTTTTATCTTAGGCTATTTCCTTTTTCACCATAGCCTTCTATGGGCTTCCAAAGATCACGCTGCAGATTCCACAAGAACAGTCTTAGCGAAAGGCTTCTTTTGGGGAAAGCTGTAACTTTTTGAGATGAATTAACAAAACACAAAGCAGTTTCTCAGAAAGCTTCTTTCCAGTTTTTAACTGAAGATATTACCTGTTCCACCATATCCCTCTATGGGCTTCCAAATATCACTTTGCAAATTCCACAAGAATAGTCTTAGCGAAAGGCTTCTTGAGGGGTAAGCTGTAACTCTGTGAGATGAATTAACAGAACACAAAGCAGTTCCTCAGAAAGCTTCTTTCCAGTTTTTAACTGAAGATATTTCTTTTTCACCATAGACCTTTATGGGCTTCCAAGTATTACTTTGCAAATCCCACAGAACTGTCGTAGCGAAAGGCCTCTTGAGGGGAAAGCTGTAACTCGGTGAGATATATTTACAGTACACACGGCAGTTTCTCAGAATGTTTCTTTCCAGTTTTCAACGGAAGATATTTCCTTTTTCACCATTGCCCTCTATGGGCTTCCAAATATCACTTTGCAAATTTCACAAGAATAGTCTCAGTGAACGAATTCTTGAGGAGAAAGCTGTAACTCTGTCAGATGAACTAACAGAACACAAAGCAGTTTCTCAGAAAGCTTCTTTTCGGTTTTTATCATAGGATACTTCCATTTTCATCATAGCCCTTTATGGACTTCCAAATATCACTTTGCAAATTCCACAAGAACGGTCTTTGCCGAAGGGATCTTGAGGAAAAGCTGTAACTCTGTGTGGTGAATTAACAGAACACAAAGCAGTTTCTCAGAAAGCTTCTTTTAAGTTTTTAACTGAAGTTATTTCCTTTTTCACCATTGTTCTCTATGGGCTTCCAAATATCACTTTGCAAATTACACAACAACAGCCTTAGCGAAAGGCTTCTTGAGGGTAAAGCTGTAACTCTGTGAGTTGAATTTTCAAAATACAAAGCAGTTTCTCAGAAAGCTTCTTTTTAGTTTTTACCTTAGGATATTTCCTTTTTCACCACAGCCCTGCATCGGCTTCCAAATATCCCTTTGCAAATTCCACAAGAACAGTCTTAGCGAAAGGCTTCTGAAGGGCAATGCTGTAACTCGGTGAGATGAATTAACAGAACACAAAGCAGTTTCTCAGAAACCTTCTTTCTAGTTTTCAACGGAAGATATTTCCTTTTCACCATACCCCTCCATATGATTCCAAATATCCCTTTGCAAATTCCACAAGAACAGTCTTAGCGAAAGACTTCTTGAGGGGAAAGCTGTAACTCTGTGAGATGAGCCAACAGAACACAAAGCAGTTTCGCAGAAAGCTTGATTTCGATTTTCATCTTAGGATATTTCCATTTTCACCATAACCCTCTAAGGGCTTCCAAATATCACTTTGCAAATTGCAACAGAACAGTCTTAGCGAAAGGATTCTTGAGGGGAAAGCTGTAACTCTGTGGGATGAATTAACAGAACACAAAGCCGTTTCTCAGCAAGCTTCTTTCCAGTTTTTGACTGAAGAGATTTCCTTTTACACCAAAACCCTCTATGGGCTTCCAAATATCACTTTGCAAATTCCACAAGAACAGTCTTAACGATTGGCTTCTTGAGGGGAAAGCTGTCACTCTGTGAGATGAATTAAAAGAACACAAAGCCATTTCTCAGAAAGCTTCTTTCCAGTTTTCAACGGAATTGATTTCCTTTTTTACCCTAGCCCTGTATGGGCTTCCAACTATCACTTTGCAAATTCCACAAGAATAGTCTTAGCGAAAGGCTTCTTCAGGGGAAAGTTGTAACTCTCTGGGATGAGTTAACAGAACAAAAAGTAGTTTCTCAGAAAGCTTCTTTCCAGTTTTTAACGGAAGACATTTCCTTTTTAACCATAGCCCTCTATGGACTTTAATTATCACTTTGCAAATACCACAAGAACACTCTTAGCGAAAGGCCTCCTGAGCGGAAAGCTGTAACTCTGTGAGATGAATTAACAAAACACAATGCAGTTTCTCAGAAAGCTTCCTTTCGGTTTTTATCTTAGGATATTTCCTTTTTCGCCATAACCCTCTAGTGCCCCCCAAAAGCACTTTGCAAATTCCACAAGAGCCATCTCAGTGAACGGTTTCTTCAGGGGAAAGCTGTAACTCTGTGAGATGAATTAACAGAACACAAAAAGCAGTTTCTCAGAAAATTTCTTTGCAGTTTTTAACAGAAGAGATTTCCTTTTTCACCATAGCCCTCCAAGGGCCCCCAAATATCTCTTTGAAAATTCCACAAGAACAGTCGTAGAGAATGGCTACTTGAGGGGAAAGCTGTAACTCTATGAGATGAATTAACAGAACACAAAGCAGTTTCTCAGAAAAATTCTTTTCAGTTTTTATCCTAAGATGTTTCCTTTTTCACCTTAGCCCTGTATGGGCTTCCAAATATCACTTTGCAAATTCCACAAGAACAGTCTTAGCAAAATTCTTCCTGAAGGGAATGCTGTAACTCTGTGAGATGAATTAACAAAACACAAGGCAGTTTCCCAGAAAGCTTCTTTCCAGTTTTTAACGGAAGTTATTCCCTTTTTCACCATAGCCTTCTATTGGATTCCAAATATCACTATGCCTATCCAACAAGAACAGTCTTAGGGAAAGGCTTCTTGAGGGGAAAGCTGTAACTCTGTAAGATGAATTAACAGAACACAAAGCAGTTTCTCAGAAAGCTTCATTTCAGTTTTTATCTTAGGATATTTCCTTTTTCACCATAGCCTTCTATGGGCTTCCAAATATCACTTTGCAAATTCCACAAGAATAGTCTTAGCGAAAGGCTTCTTGAGGGGTAAGCTGTAACTCTGTGAGATGAATTAACAGAACACAAAGCAGTTCCTCAGAAAGCTTCTTTCCAGTTTTTAACTGAAGATATTTCTTTTTCACCATAGACCTTTATGGGCTTCCAAGTATTACTTTGCAAATCCCACAGAACTGTCGTAGCGAAAGGCCTCTTGAGGGGAAAGCTGTAACTCGGTGAGATATATTTACAGTACACACGGCAGTTTCTCAGAATGTTTCTTTCCAGTTTTCAACGGAAGATATTTCCTTTTTCACCATTGCCCTCTATGGGCTTCCAAATATCACTTTGCAAATTTCACAAGAATAGTCTCAGTGAACGAATTCTTGAGGAGAAAGCTGTAACTCTGTCAGATGAACTAACAGAACACAAAGCAGTTTCTCAGAAAGCTTCTTTTCGGTTTTTATCATAGGATACTTCCATTTTCATCATAGCCCTTTATGGACTTCCAAATATCACTTTGCAAATTCCACAAGAACGGTCTTTGCCGAAGGGATCTTGAGGAAAAGCTGTAACTCTGTGTGGTGAATTAACAGAACACAAAGCAGTTTCTCAGAAAGCTTCTTTTAAGTTTTTAACTGAAGTTATTTCCTTTTTCACCATTGTTCTCTATGGGCTTCCAAATATCACTTTGCAAATTACACAACAACAGCCTTAGCGAAAGGCTTCTTGAGGGTAAAGCTGTAACTCTGTGAGTTGAATTTTCAAAATACAAAGCAGTTTCTCAGAAAGCTTCTTTTTAGTTTTTACCTTAGGATATTTCCTTTTTCACCACAGCCCTGCATCGGCTTCCAAATATCCCTTTGCAAATTCCACAAGAACAGTCTTAGCGAAAGGCTTCTGAAGGGCAATGCTGTAACTCGGTGAGATGAATTAACAGAACACAAAGCAGTTTCTCAGAAACCTTCTTTCTAGTTTTCAACGGAAGATATTTCCTTTTCACCATACCCCTCCATATGATTCCAAATATCCCTTTGCAAATTCCACAAGAACAGTCTTAGCGAAAGACTTCTTGAGGGGAAAGCTGTAACTCTGTGAGATGAGCCAACAGAACACAAAGCAGTTTCGCAGAAAGCTTGATTTCGATTTTCATCTTAGGATATTTCCATTTTCACCATAACCCTCTAAGGGCTTCCAAATATCACTTTGCAAATTGCAACAGAACAGTCTTAGCGAAAGGATTCTTGAGGGGAAAGCTGTAACTCTGTGGGATGAATTAACAGAACACAAAGCCGTTTCTCAGCAAGCTTCTTTCCAGTTTTTGACTGAAGAGATTTCCTTTTACACCAAAACCCTCTATGGGCTTCCAAATATCACTTTGCAAATTCCACAAGAACAGTCTTAACGATTGGCTTCTTGAGGGGAAAGCTGTCACTCTGTGAGATGAATTAAAAGAACACAAAGCCATTTCTCAGAAAGCTTCTTTCCAGTTTTCAACGGAATTGATTTCCTTTTTTACCCTAGCCCTGTATGGGCTTCCAACTATCACTTTGCAAATTCCACAAGAATAGTCTTAGCGAAAGGCTTCTTCAGGGGAAAGTTGTAACTCTCTGGGATGAGTTAACAGAACAAAAAGTAGTTTCTCAGAAAGCTTCTTTCCAGTTTTTAACGGAAGACATTTCCTTTTTAACCATAGCCCTCTATGGACTTTAATTATCACTTTGCAAATACCACAAGAACACTCTTAGCGAAAGGCCTCCTGAGCGGAAAGCTGTAACTCTGTGAGATGAATTAACAAAACACAATGCAGTTTCTCAGAAAGCTTCCTTTCGGTTTTTATCTTAGGATATTTCCTTTTTCGCCATAACCCTCTAGTGCCCCCCAAAAGCACTTTGCAAATTCCACAAGAGCCATCTCAGTGAACGGTTTCTTCAGGGGAAAGCTGTAACTCTGTGAGATGAATTAACAGAACACAAAAAGCAGTTTCTCAGAAAATTTCTTTGCAGTTTTTAACAGAAGAGATTTCCTTTTTCACCATAGCCCTCCAAGGGCCCCCAAATATCTCTTTGAAAATTCCACAAGAACAGTCGTAGAGAATGGCTACTTGAGGGGAAAGCTGTAACTCTATGAGATGAATTAACAGAACACAAAGCAGTTTCTCAGAAAAATTCTTTTCAGTTTTTATCCTAAGATGTTTCCTTTTTCACCTTAGCCCTGTATGGGCTTCCAAATATCACTTTGCAAATTCCACAAGAACAGTCTTAGCAAAATTCTTCCTGAAGGGAATGCTGTAACTCTGTGAGATGAATTAACAAAACACAAGGCAGTTTCCCAGAAAGCTTCTTTCCAGTTTTTAACGGAAGTTATTCCCTTTTTCACCATAGCCTTCTATTGGATTCCAAATATCACTATGCCTATCCAACAAGAACAGTCTTAGGGAAAGGCTTCTTGAGGGGAAAGCTGTAACTCTGTAAGATGAATTAACAGAACACAAAGCAGTTTCTCAGAAAGCTTCATTTCAGTTTTTATCTTAGGATATTTCCTTTTTCACCATAGCCTTCTATGGGCTTCCAAATATCACTTTGCAAATTCCACAAGAACAGTCTTTGCAAAAGGTTTCTTGAGGGTCAAGCTGTAACTCTGTGAGATGAATTAACAGAACACAAAGCGGTTTCTCAGAAAGCTTCTTTTCGGTGTTCATCTAAGGATATATCCTTTTTCACCGTAGACCTCTAAGGGCTTCCAAGTATCACTTTGGAAATTCCACAAGAACCGTCTTAGAGAAAGGCTTCTTGAGCGGAAAGCTGTACGACTGAGAGATGTATTAACAGAACACAAAGCAGTGTGTCTGAAAGCTTCTTTCTAGTTTTACACTGAAGATATTTCCTTTTTCACCATAGCCCTCTATGGGCTTCCAAATATCACTTTGGAAATTCCACAAGAACAGTCTTAGCGAAAGGCGTCTTGAGGGAAACTGTAACTCTTTCAGATGAATTAACAGGACACAAAGCAGTTTCTCAGAAAGCTTCTTTCCAGTTTTTGACAGAAGATTTCCTTTTTCACCATAGACTTTTAAGGACTTCCAAATATCTCTTTGCAAATTCCACAAGAACAATCTTAGCGAAAGGCTTCTTGAGGGGAAAGCTGTAACTCTGTGAGATGAATTAACAGAACACAAAGCAGTTTGTCAGAAAGCTTGTTTTCTGTTTTTATCTTAGGATATTTTATTTTCCACCATAGCCCTCTATGGGCTTCAAAATATCACTTTGAAAATTCCACAGGAACAGTCTTAGTGAACGGCTTCTTGAGGGGAAAGCTGTAGCTCTGTGAGATGAATTAACAGAACATCAAGCAGTTTCTCAGAAAGTTTCTTTCCCGTTTTTAACGGAAGATATTTCCTTTTTCAAAGTAGCCCTCTAAGGGCTTCAAAATATCACCTTGCAAATTCCACAGGAGCAGTCTTAGTGAATGACTTCTTGAGGGGAAAGCTAAAACTCTGTGAGATGAATTAGGATAACACAATGCAGTTTCTCAGAAAGCTTCTTTTCGGTTTTTATCTTAGGATATTTCCCTTTTCGCCATAACCCTCTATCGGCTTGCAATATCACTTTCCAAATTCCACAAGAACAGTCCAGTGAATGGATTCTTGACGGGAAAGCTGTAACTGTGTGAGATGAATTAACAGAACACAAAGCAGTTTCTCAGAAAGGTTCTTTTCAGTTTTTATCTTAGGAGATTTCCTTTTTCACCATAGACCTCTATGGGCTTCCAAATATCACTTAGCAAATTCCACAAGAACAGCCTTAGCGAAAGGCTTCTAGCTGTAACTCTGTGAGATGAATTAACAGAACACAAAGCAGTTTCTCAGAAAGCTTCTTTCCAGTTTTAAACTGAGGTTATTTCCTTTTTCACCATTGCCCTCTATAGGCTTCCAAATATCATTCTGCAAATTCCACAAGAACAGCCTTAGCGGAAGGCTTCTTGAGGGGAAAGCTGTAACTCTGTGATATCAATTAACAGAACGCAAAGAGAAAGCTTCTTTTCGGTTTTTATCTTAACATATTTCCTTTTTCACCATTGCCCTCTAGGGGCTTCCAAATATCACTTAGCAAATTCGACAAGAACAGCCTTAGCGAAAGGCTTCTAACTGTAACTCTGTGAGATGAATTAACAGAACACAAAGAACTTTCTCAGACAGCTTCTTTCCAGTTTTTAACTGAAGATATTTCCTTTTTCACCATAGCCCTCTATGGGCTTCCAAATATCACTTTGCAAGTTCCGCAAGAACAACCTTAGCGAAAGGCTTCTTTAAGGAAAGCTGTAACTCTGTGAGATGAATTCACAGAAAACAAAGCACTTTCTCAGAAAATGTCTTTTCAGATTTTAACGGAGGCTATTTCCTTTTTCACCACAGCCCTCTATGGGCTTCCAAATATCACTTTGCCAATTCCACAAGAACAGTCTTAGCAAAAGGTTTCTTGAGGGGAAATCTGTAACTCTGTGAGAAGAATTAACAGAACACAAAGCAGTTTCTCTGAAAGCTTCTTTCCAGTTTTTATCGGAAGATATTTCCTTTTTCACCATAGCCCTCTATGGGCTTCCAAATATCACTTTGAAATTCCACAAGAACAGTCTTAGCGAAAGGCTTCTTGAGGGTAAAGCTATAAATCATTGAGATGAATTAACAGAACACAAAGCAGTTCTTCAGAAAGCTTCTTTTCAGTTTTTAAGTGAAGATATTTCCTTTTTCACCATAGCCTTCTATGGGCTCCAAAATATCAATTTTCAATGAGGGGAAAGCTGTAACTCTCTGACATGAATTAACAGAACACAAAGCAGTTTCTCAGAAAGCTTCTTTTCAGTTTTTATCTTAGGCTATTTCCTTTTTCACCATAGCCTTCTATGGGCTTCCAAAGATCACGCTGCAGATTCCACAAGAACAGTCTTAGCGAAAGGCTTCTTTTGGGGAAAGCTGTAACTTTTTGAGATGAATTAACAAAACACAAAGCAGTTTCTCAGAAAGCTTCTTTCCAGTTTTTAACTGAAGATATTACCTGTTCCACCATATCCCTCTATGGGCTTCCAAATATCACTTTGCAAATTCCACAAGAATAGTCTTAGCGAAAGGCTTCTTGAGGGGTAAGCTGTAACTCTGTGAGATGAATTAACAGAACACAAAGCAGTTCCTCAGAAAGCTTCTTTCCAGTTTTTAACTGAAGATATTTCTTTTTCACCATAGACCTTTATGGGCTTCCAAGTATTACTTTGCAAATCCCACAGAACTGTCGTAGCGAAAGGCCTCTTGAGGGGAAAGCTGTAACTCGGTGAGATATATTTACAGTACACACGGCAGTTTCTCAGAATGTTTCTTTCCAGTTTTCAACGGAAGATATTTCCTTTTTCACCATTGCCCTCTATGGGCTTCCAAATATCACTTTGCAAATTTCACAAGAATAGTCTCAGTGAACGAATTCTTGAGGAGAAAGCTGTAACTCTGTCAGATGAACTAACAGAACACAAAGCAGTTTCTCAGAAAGCTTCTTTTCGGTTTTTATCATAGGATACTTCCATTTTCATCATAGCCCTTTATGGACTTCCAAATATCACTTTGCAAATTCCACAAGAACGGTCTTTGCCGAAGGGATCTTGAGGAAAAGCTGTAACTCTGTGTGGTGAATTAACAGAACACAAAGCAGTTTCTCAGAAAGCTTCTTTTAAGTTTTTAACTGAAGTTATTTCCTTTTTCACCATTGTTCTCTATGGGCTTCCAAATATCACTTTGCAAATTACACAACAACAGCCTTAGCGAAAGGCTTCTTGAGGGTAAAGCTGTAACTCTGTGAGTTGAATTTTCAAAATACAAAGCAGTTTCTCAGAAAGCTTCTTTTTAGTTTTTACCTTAGGATATTTCCTTTTTCACCACAGCCCTGCATCGGCTTCCAAATATCCCTTTGCAAATTCCACAAGAACAGTCTTAGCGAAAGGCTTCTGAAGGGCAATGCTGTAACTCGGTGAGATGAATTAACAGAACACAAAGCAGTTTCTCAGAAACCTTCTTTCTAGTTTTCAACGGAAGATATTTCCTTTTCACCATACCCCTCCATATGATTCCAAATATCCCTTTGCAAATTCCACAAGAACAGTCTTAGCGAAAGACTTCTTGAGGGGAAAGCTGTAACTCTGTGAGATGAGCCAACAGAACACAAAGCAGTTTCGCAGAAAGCTTGATTTCGATTTTCATCTTAGGATATTTCCATTTTCACCATAACCCTCTAAGGGCTTCCAAATATCACTTTGCAAATTGCAACAGAACAGTCTTAGCGAAAGGATTCTTGAGGGGAAAGCTGTAACTCTGTGGGATGAATTAACAGAACACAAAGCCGTTTCTCAGCAAGCTTCTTTCCAGTTTTTGACTGAAGAGATTTCCTTTTACACCAAAACCCTCTATGGGCTTCCAAATATCACTTTGCAAATTCCACAAGAACAGTCTTAACGATTGGCTTCTTGAGGGGAAAGCTGTCACTCTGTGAGATGAATTAAAAGAACACAAAGCCATTTCTCAGAAAGCTTCTTTCCAGTTTTCAACGGAATTGATTTCCTTTTTTACCCTAGCCCTGTATGGGCTTCCAACTATCACTTTGCAAATTCCACAAGAATAGTCTTAGCGAAAGGCTTCTTCAGGGGAAAGTTGTAACTCTCTGGGATGAGTTAACAGAACAAAAAGTAGTTTCTCAGAAAGCTTCTTTCCAGTTTTTAACGGAAGACATTTCCTTTTTAACCATAGCCCTCTATGGACTTTAATTATCACTTTGCAAATACCACAAGAACACTCTTAGCGAAAGGCCTCCTGAGCGGAAAGCTGTAACTCTGTGAGATGAATTAACAAAACACAATGCAGTTTCTCAGAAAGCTTCCTTTCGGTTTTTATCTTAGGATATTTCCTTTTTCGCCATAACCCTCTAGTGCCCCCCAAAAGCACTTTGCAAATTCCACAAGAGCCATCTCAGTGAACGGTTTCTTCAGGGGAAAGCTGTAACTCTGTGAGATGAATTAACAGAACACAAAAAGCAGTTTCTCAGAAAATTTCTTTGCAGTTTTTAACAGAAGAGATTTCCTTTTTCACCATAGCCCTCCAAGGGCCCCCAAATATCTCTTTGAAAATTCCACAAGAACAGTCGTAGAGAATGGCTACTTGAGGGGAAAGCTGTAACTCTATGAGATGAATTAACAGAACACAAAGCAGTTTCTCAGAAAAATTCTTTTCAGTTTTTATCCTAAGATGTTTCCTTTTTCACCTTAGCCCTGTATGGGCTTCCAAATATCACTTTGCAAATTCCACAAGAACAGTCTTAGCAAAATTCTTCCTGAAGGGAATGCTGTAACTCTGTGAGATGAATTAACAAAACACAAGGCAGTTTCCCAGAAAGCTTCTTTCCAGTTTTTAACGGAAGTTATTCCCTTTTTCACCATAGCCTTCTATTGGATTCCAAATATCACTATGCCTATCCAACAAGAACAGTCTTAGGGAAAGGCTTCTTGAGGGGAAAGCTGTAACTCTGTAAGATGAATTAACAGAACACAAAGCAGTTTCTCAGAAAGCTTCATTTCAGTTTTTATCTTAGGATATTTCCTTTTTCACCATAGCCTTCTATGGGCTTCCAAATATCACTTTGCAAATTCCACAAGAACAGTCTTTGCAAAAGGTTTCTTGAGGGTCAAGCTGTAACTCTGTGAGATGAATTAACAGAACACAAAGCGGTTTCTCAGAAAGCTTCTTTTCGGTGTTCATCTAAGGATATATCCTTTTTCACCGTAGACCTCTAAGGGCTTCCAAGTATCACTTTGGAAATTCCACAAGAACCGTCTTAGAGAAAGGCTTCTTGAGCGGAAAGCTGTACGACTGAGAGATGTATTAACAGAACACAAAGCAGTGTGTCTGAAAGCTTCTTTCTAGTTTTACACTGAAGATATTTCCTTTTTCACCATAGCCCTCTATGGGCTTCCAAATATCACTTTGGAAATTCCACAAGAACAGTCTTAGCGAAAGGCGTCTTGAGGGAAACTGTAACTCTTTCAGATGAATTAACAGGACACAAAGCAGTTTCTCAGAAAGCTTCTTTCCAGTTTTTGACAGAAGATTTCCTTTTTCACCATAGACTTTTAAGGACTTCCAAATATCTCTTTGCAAATTCCACAAGAACAATCTTAGCGAAAGGCTTCTTGAGGGGAAAGCTGTAACTCTGTGAGATGAATTAACAGAACACAAAGCAGTTTGTCAGAAAGCTTGTTTTCTGTTTTTATCTTAGGATATTTTATTTTCCACCATAGCCCTCTATGGGCTTCAAAATATCACTTTGAAAATTCCACAGGAACAGTCTTAGTGAACGGCTTCTTGAGGGGAAAGCTGTAGCTCTGTGAGATGAATTAACAGAACATCAAGCAGTTTCTCAGAAAGTTTCTTTCCCGTTTTTAACGGAAGATATTTCCTTTTTCAAAGTAGCCCTCTAAGGGCTTCAAAATATCACCTTGCAAATTCCACAGGAGCAGTCTTAGTGAATGACTTCTTGAGGGGAAAGCTAAAACTCTGTGAGATGAATTAGGATAACACAATGCAGTTTCTCAGAAAGCTTCTTTTCGGTTTTTATCTTAGGATATTTCCCTTTTCGCCATAACCCTCTATCGGCTTGCAATATCACTTTCCAAATTCCACAAGAACAGTCCAGTGAATGGATTCTTGACGGGAAAGCTGTAACTGTGTGAGATGAATTAACAGAACACAAAGCAGTTTCTCAGAAAGGTTCTTTTCAGTTTTTATCTTAGGAGATTTCCTTTTTCACCATAGACCTCTATGGGCTTCCAAATATCACTTAGCAAATTCCACAAGAACAGCCTTAGCGAAAGGCTTCTAGCTGTAACTCTGTGAGATGAATTAACAGAACACAAAGCAGTTTCTCAGAAAGCTTCTTTCCAGTTTTAAACTGAGGTTATTTCCTTTTTCACCATTGCCCTCTATAGGCTTCCAAATATCATTCTGCAAATTCCACAAGAACAGCCTTAGCGGAAGGCTTCTTGAGGGGAAAGCTGTAACTCTGTGATATCAATTAACAGAACGCAAAGAGAAAGCTTCTTTTCGGTTTTTATCTTAACATATTTCCTTTTTCACCATTGCCCTCTAGGGGCTTCCAAATATCACTTAGCAAATTCGACAAGAACAGCCTTAGCGAAAGGCTTCTAACTGTAACTCTGTGAGATGAATTAACAGAACACAAAGAACTTTCTCAGACAGCTTCTTTCCAGTTTTTAACTGAAGATATTTCCATTTTCACCATAGCCCTCTATGGGCTTCCAAATATCACTTTGCAAGTTCCGCAAGAACAACCTTAGCGAAAGGCTTCTTTAAGGAAAGCTGTAACTCTGTGAGATGAATTCACAGAAAACAAAGCACTTTCTCAGAAAATGTCTTTTCAGATTTTAACGGAGGCTATTTCCTTTTTCACCACAGCCCTCTATGGGCTTCCAAATATCACTTTGCCAATTCCACAAGAACAGTCTTAGCAAAAGGTTTCTTGAGGGGAAATCTGTAACTCTGTGAGAAGAATTAACAGAACACAAAGCAGTTTCTCTGAAAGCTTCTTTCCAGTTTTTATCGGAAGATATTTCCTTTTTCACCATAGCCCTCTATGGGCTTCCAAATATCACTTTGAAATTCCACAAGAACAGTCTTAGCGAAAGGCTTCTTGAGGGTAAAGCTATAAATCATTGAGATGAATTAACAGAACACAAAGCAGTTCTTCAGAAAGCTTCTTTTCAGTTTTTAAGTGAAGATATTTCCTTTTTCACCATAGCCTTCTATGGGCTCCAAAATATCAATTTTCAATGAGGGGAAAGCTGTAACTCTCTGACATGAATTAACAGAACACAAAGCAGTTTCTCAGAAAGCTTCTTTTCAGTTTTTATCTTAGGCTATTTCCTTTTTCACCATAGCCTTCTATGGGCTTCCAAAGATCACGCTGCAGATTCCACAAGAACAGTCTTAGCGAAAGGCTTCTTTTGGGGAAAGCTGTAACTTTTTGAGATGAATTAACAAAACACAAAGCAGTTTCTCAGAAAGCTTCTTTCCAGTTTTTAACTGAAGATATTACCTGTTCCACCATATCCCTCTATGGGCTTCCAAATATCACTTTGCAAATTCCACAAGAATAGTCTTAGCGAAAGGCTTCTTGAGGGGTAAGCTGTAACTCTGTGAGATGAATTAACAGAACACAAAGCAGTTCCTCAGAAAGCTTCTTTCCAGTTTTTAACTGAAGATATTTCTTTTTCACCATAGACCTTTATGGGCTTCCAAGTATTACTTTGCAAATCCCACAGAACTGTCGTAGCGAAAGGCCTCTTGAGGGGAAAGCTGTAACTCGGTGAGATATATTTACAGTACACACGGCAGTTTCTCAGAAAGTTTCTTTCCAGTTTTCAACGGAAGATATTTCCTTTTTCACCATTGCCCTCTATGGGCTTCCAAATATCACTTTGCAAATTTCACAAGAATAGTCTCAGTGAACGAATTCTTGAGGAGAAAGCTGTAACTCTGTCAGATGAACTAACAGAACACAAAGCAGTTTCTCAGAAAGCTTCTTTTCGGTTTTTATCATAGGATACTTCCATTTTCATCATAGCCCTTTATGGACTTCCAAATATCACTTTGCAAATTCCACAAGAACGGTCTTTGCCGAAGGGATCTTGAGGAAAAGCTGTAACTCTGTGTGGTGAATTAACAGAACACAAAGCAGTTTCTCAGAAAGCTTCTTTTAAGTTTTTAACTGAAGTTATTTCCTTTTTCACCATTGTTCTCTATGGGCTTCCAAATATCACTTTGCAAATTACACAACAACAGCCTTAGCGAAAGGCTTCTTGAGGGTAAAGCTGTAACTCTGTGAGTTGAATTTTCAAAATACAAAGCAGTTTCTCAGAAAGCTTCTTTTTAGTTTTTACCTTAGGATATTTCCTTTTTCACCACAGCCCTGCATCGGCTTCCAAATATCCCTTTGCAAATTCCACAAGAACAGTCTTAGCGAAAGGCTTCTGAAGGGCAATGCTGTAACTCGGTGAGATGAATTAACAGAACACAAAGCAGTTTCTCAGAAACCTTCTTTCTAGTTTTCAACGGAAGATATTTCCTTTTCACCATACCCCTCCATATGATTCCAAATATCCCTTTGCAAATTCCACAAGAACAGTCTTAGCGAAAGACTTCTTGAGGGGAAAGCTGTAACTCTGTGAGATGAGCCAACAGAACACAAAGCAGTTTCGCAGAAAGCTTGATTTCGATTTTCATCTTAGGATATTTCCATTTTCACCATAACCCTCTAAGGGCTTCCAAATATCACTTTGCAAATTGCAACAGAACAGTCTTAGCGAAAGGATTCTTGAGGGGAAAGCTGTAACTCTGTGGGATGAATTAACAGAACACAAAGCCGTTTCTCAGCAAGCTTCTTTCCAGTTTTTGACTGAAGAGATTTCCTTTTACACCAAAACCCTCTATGGGCTTCCAAATATCACTTTGCAAATTCCACAAGAACAGTCTTAACGATTGGCTTCTTGAGGGGAAAGCTGTCACTCTGTGAGATGAATTAAAAGAACACAAAGCCATTTCTCAGAAAGCTTCTTTCCAGTTTTCAACGGAATTGATTTCCTTTTTTACCCTAGCCCTGTATGGGCTTCCAACTATCACTTTGCAAATTCCACAAGAATAGTCTTAGCGAAAGGCTTCTTCAGGGGAAAGTTGTAACTCTCTGGGATGAGTTAACAGAACAAAAAGTAGTTTCTCAGAAAGCTTCTTTCCAGTTTTTAACGGAAGACATTTCCTTTTTAACCATAGCCCTCTATGGACTTTAATTATCACTTTGCAAATACCACAAGAACACTCTTAGCGAAAGGCCTCCTGAGCGGAAAGCTGTAACTCTGTGAGATGAATTAACAAAACACAATGCAGTTTCTCAGAAAGCTTCCTTTCGGTTTTTATCTTAGGATATTTCCTTTTTCGCCATAACCCTCTAGTGCCCCCCAAAAGCACTTTGCAAATTCCACAAGAGCCATCTCAGTGAACGGTTTCTTCAGGGGAAAGCTGTAACTCTGTGAGATGAATTAACAGAACACAAAAAGCAGTTTCTCAGAAAATTTCTTTGCAGTTTTTAACAGAAGAGATTTCCTTTTTCACCATAGCCCTCCAAGGGCCCCCAAATATCTCTTTGAAAATTCCACAAGAACAGTCGTAGAGAATGGCTACTTGAGGGGAAAGCTGTAACTCTATGAGATGAATTAACAGAACACAAAGCAGTTTCTCAGAAAAATTCTTTTCAGTTTTTATCCTAAGATGTTTCCTTTTTCACCTTAGCCCTGTATGGGCTTCCAAATATCACTTTGCAAATTCCACAAGAACAGTCTTAGCAAAATTCTTCCTGAAGGGAATGCTGTAACTCTGTGAGATGAATTAACAAAACACAAGGCAGTTTCCCAGAAAGCTTCTTTCCAGTTTTTAACGGAAGTTATTCCCTTTTTCACCATAGCCTTCTATTGGATTCCAAATATCACTATGCCTATCCAACAAGAACAGTCTTAGGGAAAGGCTTCTTGAGGGGAAAGCTGTAACTCTGTAAGATGAATTAACAGAACACAAAGCAGTTTCTCAGAAAGCTTCATTTCAGTTTTTATCTTAGGATATTTCCTTTTTCACCATAGCCTTCTATGGGCTTCCAAATATCACTTTGCAAATTCCACAAGAACAGTCTTTGCAAAAGGTTTCTTGAGGGTCAAGCTGTAACTCTGTGAGATGAATTAACAGAACACAAAGCGGTTTCTCAGAAAGCTTCTTTTCGGTGTTCATCTAAGGATATATCCTTTTTCACCGTAGACCTCTAAGGGCTTCCAAGTATCACTTTGGAAATTCCACAAGAACCGTCTTAGAGAAAGGCTTCTTGAGCGGAAAGCTGTACGACTGAGAGATGTATTAACAGAACACAAAGCAGTGTGTCTGAAAGCTTCTTTCTAGTTTTACACTGAAGATATTTCCTTTTTCACCATAGCCCTCTATGGGCTTCCAAATATCACTTTGGAAATTCCACAAGAACAGTCTTAGCGAAAGGCGTCTTGAGGGAAACTGTAACTCTTTCAGATGAATTAACAGGACACAAAGCAGTTTCTCAGAAAGCTTCTTTCCAGTTTTTGACAGAAGATTTCCTTTTTCACCATAGACTTTTAAGGACTTCCAAATATCTCTTTGCAAATTCCACAAGAACAATCTTAGCGAAAGGCTTCTTGAGGGGAAAGCTGTAACTCTGTGAGATGAATTAACAGAACACAAAGCAGTTTGTCAGAAAGCTTGTTTTCTGTTTTTATCTTAGGATATTTTATTTTCCACCATAGCCCTCTATGGGCTTCAAAATATCACTTTGAAAATTCCACAGGAACAGTCTTAGTGAACGGCTTCTTGAGGGGAAAGCTGTAGCTCTGTGAGATGAATTAACAGAACATCAAGCAGTTTCTCAGAAAGTTTCTTTCCCGTTTTTAACGGAAGATATTTCCTTTTTCAAAGTAGCCCTCTAAGGGCTTCAAAATATCACCTTGCAAATTCCACAGGAGCAGTCTTAGTGAATGACTTCTTGAGGGGAAAGCTAAAACTCTGTGAGATGAATTAGGATAACACAATGCAGTTTCTCAGAAAGCTTCTTTTCGGTTTTTATCTTAGGATATTTCCCTTTTCGCCATAACCCTCTATCGGCTTGCAATATCACTTTCCAAATTCCACAAGAACAGTCCAGTGAATGGATTCTTGACGGGAAAGCTGTAACTGTGTGAGATGAATTAACAGAACACAAAGCAGTTTCTCAGAAAGGTTCTTTTCAGTTTTTATCTTAGGAGATTTCCTTTTTCACCATAGACCTCTATGGGCTTCCAAATATCACTTAGCAAATTCCACAAGAACAGCCTTAGCGAAAGGCTTCTAGCTGTAACTCTGTGAGATGAATTAACAGAACACAAAGCAGTTTCTCAGAAAGCTTCTTTCCAGTTTTAAACTGAGGTTATTTCCTTTTTCACCATTGCCCTCTATAGGCTTCCAAATATCATTCTGCAAATTCCACAAGAACAGCCTTAGCGGAAGGCTTCTTGAGGGGAAAGCTGTAACTCTGTGATATCAATTAACAGAACGCAAAGAAGTTTCTCAGAAAGCTTCTTTTCAGTTTTTATCTTAGCATATTTCCTTTTTCACCATTGCCCTCTATGGGCTTCCAAATATCACTTAGCAAATTCCACAAGAACAGCCTTAGCGAAAGGCTTCTAGCTGTAACTCTGTGAGATGAATTAACAGAACACACAGAACTTTCTCAGACAGCTTCTTTCCAGTTTTTAACTGAAGATATTTCCTTTTTCACCATAGCCCTCTATGGGCTTCCAAATATCACTTTGCAAGTTCCGCAAGAACAACCTTAGCGAAAGGCTTCTTTAAGGAAAGCTGTAACTCTGTGAGATGAATTCACAGAAAACAAAGCACTTTCTCAGAAAATGTCTTTTCAGTTTTTAACGGAGGCTATTTCCTTTTTCACCACAGCCCTCTATGGGCTTCCAAATATCACTTTGCCAATTCCACAAGAACAGTCTTAGCAAAAGGTTTCTTGAGGGGAAATCTGTAACTCTGTGAGAAGAATTAACAGAACACAAAGCAGTTTCTCTGAAAGCTTCTTTCCCGTTTTTAACGGAAGATATTTCCTTTTTCACCATAGCCCTCTATGGGCTTACAAATATCACTTTGCAAATTCTACAAAAACAGTCGAAGCGAAAGGCTTCTTGAGGGGAAAGCTGTAACTCTGTGAGATGAATTAACAGAACACAAAGCAGTTTCTCAGAAAGCTTCTTTCCAGTTTTTAACGGAAGATATTTCCTTTTTCACCAAAGCCCTCTATGGGCTTCCAAATATCACTTTCCAAATTCCACAAGAACAGTCTTTGTGAAAGGCTTCTTGAGGGGAAACCTGTAACTCTGTGAGATGAATTAACAGAACACAAACAGTTTCTCAGAAGATTTCTTTTCTATTTTTATCTTAGGATATTTCCTTTGCCACACTAGACATCTATAGGCTTACAAGTATTACTTTGAAAATTCCACAAGAATAGTCTTACCAAAAGTCCTCTGGAGGGGAAGGCTGTAATTCTGGGAGATGAATTAACAGAACACAAAGCAGTTTCTCAGAAAGCTTCTTTCCAGTTTTTATCGGAAGATATTTCCTTTTTCACCATAGCCCTCTATGGGCTTCCAAATATCACTTTGAAATTCCACAAGAACAGTCTTAGCGAAAGGCTTCTTGAGGGTAAAGCTATAAATCATTGAGATGAATTAACAGAACACAAAGCAGTTCTTCAGAAAGCTTCTTTTCAGTTTTTAAGTGAAGATATTTCCTTTTTCACCATAGCCTTCTATGGGCTCCAAAATATCAATTTTCAATGAGGGGAAAGCTGTAACTCTCTGACATGAATTAACAGAACACAAAGCAGTTTCTCAGAAAGCTTCTTTTCAGTTTTTATCTTAGGCTATTTCCTTTTTCACCATAGCCTTCTATGGGCTTCCAAAGATCACGCTGCAGATTCCACAAGAACAGTCTTAGCGAAAGGCTTCTTTTGGGGAAAGCTGTAACTTTTTGAGATGAATTAACAAAACACAAAGCAGTTTCTCAGAAAGCTTCTTTCCAGTTTTTAACTGAAGATATTACCTGTTCCACCATATCCCTCTATGGGCTTCCAAATATCACTTTGCAAATTCCACAAGAATAGTCTTAGCGAAAGGCTTCTTGAGGGGTAAGCTGTAACTCTGTGAGATGAATTAACAGAACACAAAGCAGTTCCTCAGAAAGCTTCTTTCCAGTTTTTAACTGAAGATATTTCTTTTTCACCATAGACCTTTATGGGCTTCCAAGTATTACTTTGCAAATCCCACAGAACTGTCGTAGCGAAAGGCCTCTTGAGGGGAAAGCTGTAACTCGGTGAGATATATTTACAGTACACACGGCAGTTTCTCAGAATGTTTCTTTCCAGTTTTCAACGGAAGATATTTCCTTTTTCACCATTGCCCTCTATGGGCTTCCAAATATCACTTTGCAAATTTCACAAGAATAGTCTCAGTGAACGAATTCTTGAGGAGAAAGCTGTAACTCTGTCAGATGAACTAACAGAACACAAAGCAGTTTCTCAGAAAGCTTCTTTTCAGTTTTTATCTTAGGCTATTTCCTTTTTCACCATAGCCTTCTATGGGCTTCCAAAGATCACGCTGCAGATTCCACAAGAACAGTCTTAGCGAAAGGCTTCTTTTGGGGAAAGCTGTAACTTTTTGAGATGAATTAACAAAACACAAAGCAGTTTCTCAGAAAGCTTCTTTCCAGTTTTTAACTGAAGATATTACCTGTTCCACCATATCCCTCTATGGGCTTCCAAATATCACTTTGCAAATTCCACAAGAATAGTCTTAGCGAAAGGCTTCTTGAGGGGTAAGCTGTAACTCTGTGAGATGAATTAACAGAACACAAAGCAGTTCCTCAGAAAGCTTCTTTCCAGTTTTTAACTGAAGATATTTCTTTTTCACCATAGACCTTTATGGGCTTCCAAGTATTACTTTGCAAATCCCACAGAACTGTCGTAGCGAAAGGCCTCTTGAGGGGAAAGCTGTAACTCGGTGAGATATATTTACAGTACACACGGCAGTTTCTCAGAATGTTTCTTTCCAGTTTTCAACGGAAGATATTTCCTTTTTCACCATTGCCCTCTATGGGCTTCCAAATATCACTTTGCAAATTTCACAAGAATAGTCTCAGTGAACGAATTCTTGAGGAGAAAGCTGTAACTCTGTCAGATGAACTAACAGAACACAAAGCAGTTTCTCAGAAAGCTTCTTTTCGGTTTTTATCATAGGATACTTCCATTTTCATCATAGCCCTTTATGGACTTCCAAATATCACTTTGCAAATTCCACAAGAACGGTCTTTGCCGAAGGGATCTTGAGGAAAAGCTGTAACTCTGTGTGGTGAATTAACAGAACACAAAGCAGTTTCTCAGAAAGCTTCTTTTAAGTTTTTAACTGAAGTTATTTCCTTTTTCACCATTGTTCTCTATGGGCTTCCAAATATCACTTTGCAAATTACACAACAACAGCCTTAGCGAAAGGCTTCTTGAGGGTAAAGCTGTAACTCTGTGAGTTGAATTTTCAAAATACAAAGCAGTTTCTCAGAAAGCTTCTTTTTAGTTTTTACCTTAGGATATTTCCTTTTTCACCACAGCCCTGCATCGGCTTCCAAATATCCCTTTGCAAATTCCACAAGAACAGTCTTAGCGAAAGGCTTCTGAAGGGCAATGCTGTAACTCGGTGAGATGAATTAACAGAACACAAAGCAGTTTCTCAGAAACCTTCTTTCTAGTTTTCAACGGAAGATATTTCCTTTTCACCATACCCCTCCATATGATTCCAAATATCCCTTTGCAAATTCCACAAGAACAGTCTTAGCGAAAGACTTCTTGAGGGGAAAGCTGTAACTCTGTGAGATGAGCCAACAGAACACAAAGCAGTTTCGCAGAAAGCTTGATTTCGATTTTCATCTTAGGATATTTCCATTTTCACCATAACCCTCTAAGGGCTCCCAAATATCACTTTGCAAATTGCAACAGAACAGTCTTAGCGAAAGGATTCTTGAGGGGAAAGCTGTAACTCTGTGGGATGAATTAACAGAACACAAAGCCGTTTCTCAGCAAGCTTCTTTCCAGTTTTTGACTGAAGAGATTTCCTTTTACACCAAAACCCTCTATGGGCTTCCAAATATCACTTTGCAAATTCCACAAGAACAGTCTTAACGATTGGCTTCTTGAGGGGAAAGCTGTCACTCTGTGAGATGAATTAAAAGAACACAAAGCCATTTCTCAGAAAGCTTCTTTCCAGTTTTCAACGGAATTGATTTCCTTTTTTACCCTAGCCCTGTATGGGCTTCCAACTATCACTTTGCAAATTCCACAAGAATAGTCTTAGCGAAAGGCTTCTTCAGGGGAAAGTTGTAACTCTCTGGGATGAGTTAACAGAACAAAAAGTAGTTTCTCAGAAAGCTTCTTTCCAGTTTTTAACGGAAGACATTTCCTTTTTAACCATAGCCCTCTATGGACTTTAATTATCACTTTGCAAATACCACAAGAACACTCTTAGCGAAAGGCCTCCTGAGCGGAAAGCTGTAACTCTGTGAGATGAATTAACAAAACACAATGCAGTTTCTCAGAAAGCTTCCTTTCGGTTTTTATCTTAGGATATTTCCTTTTTCGCCATAACCCTCTAGTGCCCCCCAAAAGCACTTTGCAAATTCCACAAGAGCCATCTCAGTGAACGGTTTCTTCAGGGGAAAGCTGTAACTCTGTGAGATGAATTAACAGAACACAAAAAGCAGTTTCTCAGAAAATTTCTTTGCAGTTTTTAACAGAAGAGATTTCCTTTTTCACCATAGCCCTCCAAGGGCCCCCAAATATCTCTTTGAAAATTCCACAAGAACAGTCGTAGAGAATGGCTACTTGAGGGGAAAGCTGTAACTCTATGAGATGAATTAACAGAACACAAAGCAGTTTCTCAGAAAAATTCTTTTCAGTTTTTATCCTAAGATGTTTCCTTTTTCACCTTAGCCCTGTATGGGCTTCCAAATATCACTTTGCAAATTCCACAAGAACAGTCTTAGCAAAATTCTTCCTGAAGGGAATGCTGTAACTCTGTGAGATGAATTAACAAAACACAAGGCAGTTTCCCAGAAAGCTTCTTTCCAGTTTTTAACGGAAGTTATTCCCTTTTTCACCATAGCCTTCTATTGGATTCCAAATATCACTATGCCTATCCAACAAGAACAGTCTTAGGGAAAGGCTTCTTGAGGGGAAAGCTGTAACTCTGTAAGATGAATTAACAGAACACAAAGCAGTTTCTCAGAAAGCTTCATTTCAGTTTTTATCTTAGGATATTTCCTTTTTCACCATAGCCTTCTATGGGCTTCCAAATATCACTTTGCAAATTCCACAAGAACAGTCTTTGCAAAAGGTTTCTTGAGGGTCAAGCTGTAACTCTGTGAGATGAATTAACAGAACACAAAGCGGTTTCTCAGAAAGCTTCTTTTCGGTGTTCATCTAAGGATATATCCTTTTTCACCGTAGACCTCTAAGGGCTTCCAAGTATCACTTTGGAAATTCCACAAGAACCGTCTTAGCGAAAGGCTTCTTGAGCGGAAAGCTGTACGACTGAGAGATGTATTAACAGAACACAAAGCAGTGTGTCTGAAAGCTTCTTTCTAGTTTTACACTGAAGATATTTCCTTTTTCACCATAGCCCTCTATGGGCTTCCAAATATCACTTTGGAAATTCCACAAGAACAGTCTTAGCGAAAGGCGTCTTGAGGGAAACTGTAACTCTTTCAGATGAATTAACAGGACACAAAGCAGTTTCTCAGAAAGCTTCTTTCCAGTTTTTGACAGAAGATTTCCTTTTTCACCATAGACTTTTAAGGACTTCCAAATATCTCTTTGCAAATTCCACAAGAACAATCTTAGCGAAAGGCTTCTTGAGGGGAAAGCTGTAACTCTGTGAGATGAATTAACAGAACACAAAGCAGTTTGTCAGAAAGCTTGTTTTCTGTTTTTATCTTAGGATATTTTATTTTCCACCATAGCCCTCTATGGGCTTCAAAATATCACTTTGAAAATTCCACAGGAACAGTCTTAGTGAACGGCTTCTTGAGGGGAAAGCTGTAGCTCTGTGAGATGAATTAACAGAACATCAAGCAGTTTCTCAGAAAGTTTCTTTCCCGTTTTTAACGGAAGATATTTCCTTTTTCAAAGTAGCCCTCTAAGGGCTTCAAAATATCACCTTGCAAATTCCACAGGAGCAGTCTTAGTGAATGACTTCTTGAGGGGAAAGCTAAAACTCTGTGAGATGAATTAGGATAACACAATGCAGTTTCTCAGAAAGCTTCTTTTCGGTTTTTATCTTAGGATATTTCCCTTTTCGCCATAACCCTCTATCGGCTTGCAATATCACTTTCCAAATTCCACAAGAACAGTCCAGTGAATGGATTCTTGACGGGAAAGCTGTAACTGTGTGAGATGAATTAACAGAACACAAAGCAGTTTCTCAGAAAGGTTCTTTTCAGTTTTTATCTTAGGAGATTTCCTTTTTCACCATAGACCTCTATGGGCTTCCAAATATCACTTAGCAAATTCCACAAGAACAGCCTTAGCGAAAGGCTTCTAGCTGTAACTCTGTGAGATGAATTAACAGAACACAAAGCAGTTTCTCAGAAAGCTTCTTTCCAGTTTTAAACTGAGGTTATTTCCTTTTTCACCATTGCCCTCTATAGGCTTCCAAATATCATTCTGCAAATTCCACAAGAACAGCCTTAGCGGAAGGCTTCTTGAGGGGAAAGCTGTAACTCTGTGATATCAATTAACAGAACGCAAAGAAGTTTCTCAGAAAGCTTCTTTTCAGTTTTTATCTTAGCATATTTCCTTTTTCACCATTGCCCTCTATGGGCTTCCAAATATCACTTAGCAAATTCCACAAGAACAGCCTTAGCGAAAGGCTTCTAGCTGTAACTCTGTGAGATGAATTAACAGAACACACAGAACTTTCTCAGACAGCTTCTTTCCAGTTTTTAACTGAAGATATTTCCTTTTTCACCATAGCCCTCTATGGGCTTCCAAATATCACTTTGCAAGTTCCGCAAGAACAACCTTAGCGAAAGGCTTCTTTAAGGAAAGCTGTAACTCTGTGAGATGAATTCACAGAAAACAAAGCACTTTCTCAGAAAATGTCTTTTCAGTTTTTAACGGAGGCTATTTCCTTTTTCACCACAGCCCTCTATGGGCTTCCAAATATCACTTTGCCAATTCCACAAGAACAGTCTTAGCAAAAGGTTTCTTGAGGGGAAATCTGTAACTCTGTGAGAAGAATTAACAGAACACAAAGCAGTTTCTCTGAAAGCTTCTTTCCCGTTTTTAACGGAAGATATTTCCTTTTTCACCATAGCCCTCTATGGGCTTACAAATATCACTTTGCAAATTCTACAAAAACAGTCGAAGCGAAAGGCTTCTTGAGGGGAAAGCTGTAACTCTGTGAGATGAATTAACAGAACACAAAGCAGTTTCTCAGAAAGCTTCTTTCCAGTTTTTAACGGAAGATATTTCCTTTTTCACCAAAGCCCTCTATGGGCTTCCAAATATCACTTTCCAAATTCCACAAGAACAGTCTTTGTGAAAGGCTTCTTGAGGGGAAACCTGTAACTCTGTGAGATGAATTAACAGAACACAAACAGTTTCTCAGAAGATTTCTTTTCTATTTTTATCTTAGGATATTTCCTTTGCCACACTAGACATCTATAGGCTTACAAGTATTACTTTGAAAATTCCACAAGAATAGTCTTACCAAAAGTCCTCTGGAGGGGAAGGCTGTAATTCTGGGAGATGAATTAACAGAACACAAAGCAGTTTCTCAGAAAGCTTCTTTCCAGTTTTTATCGGAAGATATTTCCTTTTTCACCATAGCCCTCTATGGGCTTCCAAATATCACTTTGAAATTCCACAAGAACAGTCTTAGCGAAAGGCTTCTTGAGGGTAAAGCTATAAATCATTGAGATGAATTAACAGAACACAAAGCAGTTCTTCAGAAAGCTTCTTTTCAGTTTTTAAGTGAAGATATTTCCTTTTTCACCATAGCCTTCTATGGGCTCCAAAATATCAATTTTCAATGAGGGGAAAGCTGTAACTCTCTGACATGAATTAACAGAACACAAAGCAGTTTCTCAGAAAGCTTCTTTTCAGTTTTTATCTTAGGCTATTTCCTTTTTCACCATAGCCTTCTATGGGCTTCCAAAGATCACGCTGCAGATTCCACAAGAACAGTCTTAGCGAAAGGCTTCTTTTGGGGAAAGCTGTAACTTTTTGAGATGAATTAACAAAACACAAAGCAGTTTCTCAGAAAGCTTCTTTCCAGTTTTTAACTGAAGATATTACCTGTTCCACCATATCCCTCTATGGGCTTCCAAATATCACTTTGCAAATTCCACAAGAATAGTCTTAGCGAAAGGCTTCTTGAGGGGTAAGCTGTAACTCTGTGAGATGAATTAACAGAACACAAAGCAGTTCCTCAGAAAGCTTCTTTCCAGTTTTTAACTGAAGATATTTCTTTTTCACCATAGACCTTTATGGGCTTCCAAGTATTACTTTGCAAATCCCACAGAACTGTCGTAGCGAAAGGCCTCTTGAGGGGAAAGCTGTAACTCGGTGAGATATATTTACAGTACACACGGCAGTTTCTCAGAATGTTTCTTTCCAGTTTTCAACGGAAGATATTTCCTTTTTCACCATTGCCCTCTATGGGCTTCCAAATATCACTTTGCAAATTTCACAAGAATAGTCTCAGTGAACGAATTCTTGAGGAGAAAGCTGTAACTCTGTCAGATGAACTAACAGAACACAAAGCAGTTTCTCAGAAAGCTTCTTTTCGGTTTTTATCATAGGATACTTCCATTTTCATCATAGCCCTTTATGGACTTCCAAATATCACTTTGCAAATTCCACAAGAACGGTCTTTGCCGAAGGGATCTTGAGGAAAAGCTGTAACTCTGTGTGGTGAATTAACAGAACACAAAGCAGTTTCTCAGAAAGCTTCTTTTAAGTTTTTAACTGAAGTTATTTCCTTTTTCACCATTGTTCTCTATGGGCTTCCAAATATCACTTTGCAAATTACACAACAACAGCCTTAGCGAAAGGCTTCTTGAGGGTAAAGCTGTAACTCTGTGAGTTGAATTTTCAAAATACAAAGCAGTTTCTCAGAAAGCTTCTTTTTAGTTTTTACCTTAGGATATTTCCTTTTTCACCACAGCCCTGCATCGGCTTCCAAATATCCCTTTGCAAATTCCACAAGAACAGTCTTAGCGAAAGGCTTCTGAAGGGCAATGCTGTAACTCGGTGAGATGAATTAACAGAACACAAAGCAGTTTCTCAGAAACCTTCTTTCTAGTTTTCAACGGAAGATATTTCCTTTTCACCATACCCCTCCATATGATTCCAAATATCCCTTTGCAAATTCCACAAGAACAGTCTTAGCGAAAGACTTCTTGAGGGGAAAGCTGTAACTCTGTGAGATGAGCCAACAGAACACAAAGCAGTTTCGCAGAAAGCTTGATTTCGATTTTCATCTTAGGATATTTCCATTTTCACCATAACCCTCTAAGGGCTCCCAAATATCACTTTGCAAATTGCAACAGAACAGTCTTAGCGAAAGGATTCTTGAGGGGAAAGCTGTAACTCTGTGGGATGAATTAACAGAACACAAAGCCGTTTCTCAGCAAGCTTCTTTCCAGTTTTTGACTGAAGAGATTTCCTTTTACACCAAAACCCTCTATGGGCTTCCAAATATCACTTTGCAAATTCCACAAGAACAGTCTTAACGATTGGCTTCTTGAGGGGAAAGCTGTCACTCTGTGAGATGAATTAAAAGAACACAAAGCCATTTCTCAGAAAGCTTCTTTCCAGTTTTCAACGGAATTGATTTCCTTTTTTACCCTAGCCCTGTATGGGCTTCCAACTATCACTTTGCAAATTCCACAAGAATAGTCTTAGCGAAAGGCTTCTTCAGGGGAAAGTTGTAACTCTCTGGGATGAGTTAACAGAACAAAAAGTAGTTTCTCAGAAAGCTTCTTTCCAGTTTTTAACGGAAGACATTTCCTTTTTAACCATAGCCCTCTATGGACTTTAATTATCACTTTGCAAATACCACAAGAACACTCTTAGCGAAAGGCCTCCTGAGCGGAAAGCTGTAACTCTGTGAGATGAATTAACAAAACACAATGCAGTTTCTCAGAAAGCTTCCTTTCGGTTTTTATCTTAGGATATTTCCTTTTTCGCCATAACCCTCTAGTGCCCCCCAAAAGCACTTTGCAAATTCCACAAGAGCCATCTCAGTGAACGGTTTCTTCAGGGGAAAGCTGTAACTCTGTGAGATGAATTAACAGAACACAAAAAGCAGTTTCTCAGAAAATTTCTTTGCAGTTTTTAACAGAAGAGATTTCCTTTTTCACCATAGCCCTCCAAGGGCCCCCAAATATCTCTTTGAAAATTCCACAAGAACAGTCGTAGAGAATGGCTACTTGAGGGGAAAGCTGTAACTCTATGAGATGAATTAACAGAACACAAAGCAGTTTCTCAGAAAAATTCTTTTCAGTTTTTATCCTAAGATGTTTCCTTTTTCACCTTAGCCCTGTATGGGCTTCCAAATATCACTTTGCAAATTCCACAAGAACAGTCTTAGCAAAATTCTTCCTGAAGGGAATGCTGTAACTCTGTGAGATGAATTAACAAAACACAAGGCAGTTTCCCAGAAAGCTTCTTTCCAGTTTTTAACGGAAGTTATTCCCTTTTTCACCATAGCCTTCTATTGGATTCCAAATATCACTATGCCTATCCAACAAGAACAGTCTTAGGGAAAGGCTTCTTGAGGGGAAAGCTGTAACTCTGTAAGATGAATTAACAGAACACAAAGCAGTTTCTCAGAAAGCTTCATTTCAGTTTTTATCTTAGGATATTTCCTTTTTCACCATAGCCTTCTATGGGCTTCCAAATATCACTTTGCAAATTCCACAAGAACAGTCTTTGCAAAAGGTTTCTTGAGGGTCAAGCTGTAACTCTGTGAGATGAATTAACAGAACACAAAGCGGTTTCTCAGAAAGCTTCTTTTCGGTGTTCATCTAAGGATATATCCTTTTTCACCGTAGACCTCTAAGGGCTTCCAAGTATCACTTTGGAAATTCCACAAGAACCGTCTTAGCGAAAGGCTTCTTGAGCGGAAAGCTGTACGACTGAGAGATGTATTAACAGAACACAAAGCAGTGTGTCTGAAAGCTTCTTTCTAGTTTTACACTGAAGATATTTCCTTTTTCACCATAGCCCTCTATGGGCTTCCAAATATCACTTTGGAAATTCCACAAGAACAGTCTTAGCGAAAGGCGTCTTGAGGGAAACTGTAACTCTTTCAGATGAATTAACAGGACACAAAGCAGTTTCTCAGAAAGCTTCTTTCCAGTTTTTGACAGAAGATTTCCTTTTTCACCATAGACTTTTAAGGACTTCCAAATATCTCTTTGCAAATTCCACAAGAACAATCTTAGCGAAAGGCTTCTTGAGGGGAAAGCTGTAACTCTGTGAGATGAATTAACAGAACACAAAGCAGTTTGTCAGAAAGCTTGTTTTCTGTTTTTATCTTAGGATATTTTATTTTCCACCATAGCCCTCTATGGGCTTCAAAATATCACTTTGAAAATTCCACAGGAACAGTCTTAGTGAACGGCTTCTTGAGGGGAAAGCTGTAGCTCTGTGAGATGAATTAACAGAACATCAAGCAGTTTCTCAGAAAGTTTCTTTCCCGTTTTTAACGGAAGATATTTCCTTTTTCAAAGTAGCCCTCTAAGGGCTTCAAAATATCACCTTGCAAATTCCACAGGAGCAGTCTTAGTGAATGACTTCTTGAGGGGAAAGCTAAAACTCTGTGAGATGAATTAGGATAACACAATGCAGTTTCTCAGAAAGCTTCTTTTCGGTTTTTATCTTAGGATATTTCCCTTTTCGCCATAACCCTCTATCGGCTTGCAATATCACTTTCCAAATTCCACAAGAACAGTCCAGTGAATGGATTCTTGACGGGAAAGCTGTAACTGTGTGAGATGAATTAACAGAACACAAAGCAGTTTCTCAGAAAGGTTCTTTTCAGTTTTTATCTTAGGAGATTTCCTTTTTCACCATAGACCTCTATGGGCTTCCAAATATCACTTAGCAAATTCCACAAGAACAGCCTTAGCGAAAGGCTTCTAGCTGTAACTCTGTGAGATGAATTAACAGAACACAAAGCAGTTTCTCAGAAAGCTTCTTTCCAGTTTTAAACTGAGGTTATTTCCTTTTTCACCATTGCCCTCTATAGGCTTCCAAATATCATTCTGCAAATTCCACAAGAACAGCCTTAGCGGAAGGCTTCTTGAGGGGAAAGCTGTAACTCTGTGATATCAATTAACAGAACGCAAAGAAGTTTCTCAGAAAGCTTCTTTTCAGTTTTTATCTTAGCATATTTCCTTTTTCACCATTGCCCTCTATGGGCTTCCAAATATCACTTAGCAAATTCCACAAGAACAGCCTTAGCGAAAGGCTTCTAGCTGTAACTCTGTGAGATGAATTAACAGAACACACAGAACTTTCTCAGACAGCTTCTTTCCAGTTTTTAACTGAAGATATTTCCTTTTTCACCATAGCCCTCTATGGGCTTCCAAATATCACTTTGCAAGTTCCGCAAGAACAACCTTAGCGAAAGGCTTCTTTAAGGAAAGCTGTAACTCTGTGAGATGAATTCACAGAAAACAAAGCACTTTCTCAGAAAATGTCTTTTCAGTTTTTAACGGAGGCTATTTCCTTTTTCACCACAGCCCTCTATGGGCTTCCAAATATCACTTTGCCAATTCCACAAGAACAGTCTTAGCAAAAGGTTTCTTGAGGGGAAATCTGTAACTCTGTGAGAAGAATTAACAGAACACAAAGCAGTTTCTCTGAAAGCTTCTTTCCCGTTTTTAACGGAAGATATTTCCTTTTTCACCATAGCCCTCTATGGGCTTACAAATATCACTTTGCAAATTCTACAAAAACAGTCGAAGCGAAAGGCTTCTTGAGGGGAAAGCTGTAACTCTGTGAGATGAATTAACAGAACACAAAGCAGTTTCTCAGAAAGCTTCTTTCCAGTTTTTAACGGAAGATATTTCCTTTTTCACCAAAGCCCTCTATGGGCTTCCAAATATCACTTTCCAAATTCCACAAGAACAGTCTTTGTGAAAGGCTTCTTGAGGGGAAACCTGTAACTCTGTGAGATGAATTAACAGAACACAAACAGTTTCTCAGAAGATTTCTTTTCTATTTTTATCTTAGGATATTTCCTTTGCCACACTAGACATCTATAGGCTTACAAGTATTACTTTGAAAATTCCACAAGAATAGTCTTACCAAAAGTCCTCTGGAGGGGAAGGCTGTAATTCTGGGAGATGAATTAACAGAACACAAAGCAGTTTCTCAGAAAGCTTCTTTCCAGTTTTTATCGGAAGATATTTCCTTTTTCACCATAGCCCTCTATGGGCTTCCAAATATCACTTTGAAATTCCACAAGAACAGTCTTAGCGAAAGGCTTCTTGAGGGTAAAGCTATAAATCATTGAGATGAATTAACAGAACACAAAGCAGTTCTTCAGAAAGCTTCTTTTCAGTTTTTAAGTGAAGATATTTCCTTTTTCACCATAGCCTTCTATGGGCTCCAAAATATCAATTTTCAATGAGGGGAAAGCTGTAACTCTCTGACATGAATTAACAGAACACAAAGCAGTTTCTCAGAAAGCTTCTTTTCAGTTTTTATCTTAGGCTATTTCCTTTTTCACCATAGCCTTCTATGGGCTTCCAAAGATCACGCTGCAGATTCCACAAGAACAGTCTTAGCGAAAGGCTTCTTTTGGGGAAAGCTGTAACTTTTTGAGATGAATTAACAAAACACAAAGCAGTTTCTCAGAAAGCTTCTTTCCAGTTTTTAACTGAAGATATTACCTGTTCCACCATATCCCTCTATGGGCTTCCAAATATCACTTTGCAAATTCCACAAGAATAGTCTTAGCGAAAGGCTTCTTGAGGGGTAAGCTGTAACTCTGTGAGATGAATTAACAGAACACAAAGCAGTTCCTCAGAAAGCTTCTTTCCAGTTTTTAACTGAAGATATTTCTTTTTCACCATAGACCTTTATGGGCTTCCAAGTATTACTTTGCAAATCCCACAGAACTGTCGTAGCGAAAGGCCTCTTGAGGGGAAAGCTGTAACTCGGTGAGATATATTTACAGTACACACGGCAGTTTCTCAGAATGTTTCTTTCCAGTTTTCAACGGAAGATATTTCCTTTTTCACCATTGCCCTCTATGGGCTTCCAAATATCACTTTGCAAATTTCACAAGAATAGTCTCAGTGAACGAATTCTTGAGGAGAAAGCTGTAACTCTGTCAGATGAACTAACAGAACACAAAGCAGTTTCTCAGAAAGCTTCTTTTCGGTTTTTATCATAGGATACTTCCATTTTCATCATAGCCCTTTATGGACTTCCAAATATCACTTTGCAAATTCCACAAGAACGGTCTTTGCCGAAGGGATCTTGAGGAAAAGCTGTAACTCTGTGTGGTGAATTAACAGAACACAAAGCAGTTTCTCAGAAAGCTTCTTTTAAGTTTTTAACTGAAGTTATTTCCTTTTTCACCATTGTTCTCTATGGGCTTCCAAATATCACTTTGCAAATTACACAACAACAGCCTTAGCGAAAGGCTTCTTGAGGGTAAAGCTGTAACTCTGTGAGTTGAATTTTCAAAATACAAAGCAGTTTCTCAGAAAGCTTCTTTTTAGTTTTTACCTTAGGATATTTCCTTTTTCACCACAGCCCTGCATCGGCTTCCAAATATCCCTTTGCAAATTCCACAAGAACAGTCTTAGCGAAAGGCTTCTGAAGGGCAATGCTGTAACTCGGTGAGATGAATTAACAGAACACAAAGCAGTTTCTCAGAAACCTTCTTTCTAGTTTTCAACGGAAGATATTTCCTTTTCACCATACCCCTCCATATGATTCCAAATATCCCTTTGCAAATTCCACAAGAACAGTCTTAGCGAAAGACTTCTTGAGGGGAAAGCTGTAACTCTGTGAGATGAGCCAACAGAACACAAAGCAGTTTCGCAGAAAGCTTGATTTCGATTTTCATCTTAGGATATTTCCATTTTCACCATAACCCTCTAAGGGCTTCCAAATATCACTTTGCAAATTGCAACAGAACAGTCTTAGCGAAAGGATTCTTGAGGGGAAAGCTGTAACTCTGTGGGATGAATTAACAGAACACAAAGCCGTTTCTCAGCAAGCTTCTTTCCAGTTTTTGACTGAAGAGATTTCCTTTTACACCAAAACCCTCTATGGGCTTCCAAATATCACTTTGCAAATTCCACAAGAACAGTCTTAACGATTGGCTTCTTGAGGGGAAAGCTGTCACTCTGTGAGATGAATTAAAAGAACACAAAGCCATTTCTCAGAAAGCTTCTTTCCAGTTTTCAACGGAATTGATTTCCTTTTTTACCCTAGCCCTGTATGGGCTTCCAACTATCACTTTGCAAATTCCACAAGAATAGTCTTAGCGAAAGGCTTCTTCAGGGGAAAGTTGTAACTCTCTGGGATGAGTTAACAGAACAAAAAGTAGTTTCTCAGAAAGCTTCTTTCCAGTTTTTAACGGAAGACATTTCCTTTTTAACCATAGCCCTCTATGGACTTTAATTATCACTTTGCAAATACCACAAGAACACTCTTAGCGAAAGGCCTCCTGAGCGGAAAGCTGTAACTCTGTGAGATGAATTAACAAAACACAATGCAGTTTCTCAGAAAGCTTCCTTTCGGTTTTTATCTTAGGATATTTCCTTTTTCGCCATAACCCTCTAGTGCCCCCCAAAAGCACTTTGCAAATTCCACAAGAGCCATCTCAGTGAACGGTTTCTTCAGGGGAAAGCTGTAACTCTGTGAGATGAATTAACAGAACACAAAAAGCAGTTTCTCAGAAAATTTCTTTGCAGTTTTTAACAGAAGAGATTTCCTTTTTCACCATAGCCCTCCAAGGGCCCCCAAATATCTCTTTGAAAATTCCACAAGAACAGTCGTAGAGAATGGCTACTTGAGGGGAAAGCTGTAACTCTATGAGATGAATTAACAGAACACAAAGCAGTTTCTCAGAAAAATTCTTTTCAGTTTTTATCCTAAGATGTTTCCTTTTTCACCTTAGCCCTGTATGGGCTTCCAAATATCACTTTGCAAATTCCACAAGAACAGTCTTAGCAAAATTCTTCCTGAAGGGAATGCTGTAACTCTGTGAGATGAATTAACAAAACACAAGGCAGTTTCCCAGAAAGCTTCTTTCCAGTTTTTAACGGAAGTTATTCCCTTTTTCACCATAGCCTTCTATTGGATTCCAAATATCACTATGCCTATCCAACAAGAACAGTCTTAGGGAAAGGCTTCTTGAGGGGAAAGCTGTAACTCTGTAAGATGAATTAACAGAACACAAAGCAGTTTCTCAGAAAGCTTCATTTCAGTTTTTATCTTAGGATATTTCCTTTTTCACCATAGCCTTCTATGGGCTTCCAAATATCACTTTGCAAATTCCACAAGAACAGTCTTTGCAAAAGGTTTCTTGAGGGTCAAGCTGTAACTCTGTGAGATGAATTAACAGAACACAAAGCGGTTTCTCAGAAAGCTTCTTTTCGGTGTTCATCTAAGGATATATCCTTTTTCACCGTAGACCTCTAAGGGCTTCCAAGTATCACTTTGGAAATTCCACAAGAACAGTCTTAGCGAAAGGCTTCTTGAGCGGAAAGCTGTACGACTGAGAGATGTATTAACAGAACACAAAGCAGTGTGTCTGAAAGCTTCTTTCTAGTTTTACACTGAAGATATTTCCTTTTTCACCATAGCCCTCTATGGGCTTCCAAATATCACTTTGGAAATTCCACAAGAACAGTCTTAGCGAAAGGCGTCTTGAGGGAAACTGCAACTCTTTCAGATGAATTAACAGGACACAAAGCAGTTTCTCAGAAAGCTTCTTTCCAGTTTTTGACAGAAGATTTCCTTTTTCACCATAGACTTTTAAGGACTTCCAAATATCTCTTTGCAAATTCCACAAGAACAATCTTAGCGAAAGGCTTCTTGAGGGGAAAGCTGTAACTCTGTGAGATGAATTAACAGAACACAAAGCAGTTTGTCAGAAAGCTTGTTTTCTGTTTTTATCTTAGGATATTTTATTTTCCACCATAGCCCTCTATGGGCTTCAAAATATCACTTTGAAAATTCCACAGGAACAGTCTTAGTGAACGGCTTCTTGAGGGGAAAGCTGTAGCTCTGTGAGATGAATTAACAGAACATCAAGCAGTTTCTCAGAAAGTTTCTTTCCCGTTTTTAACGGAAGATATTTCCTTTTTCAAAGTAGCCCTCTAAGGGCTTCAAAATATCACCTTGCAAATTCCACAGGAGCAGTCTTAGTGAATGACTTCTTGAGGGGAAAGCTAAAACTCTGTGAGATGAATTAGGATAACACAATGCAGTTTCTCAGAAAGCTTCTTTTCGGTTTTTATCTTAGGATATTTCCCTTTTCGCCATAACCCTCTATCGGCTTGCAATATCACTTTCCAAATTCCACAAGAACAGTCCAGTGAATGGATTCTTGACGGGAAAGCTGTAACTGTGTGAGATGAATTAACAGAACACAAAGCAGTTTCTCAGAAAGGTTCTTTTCAGTTTTTATCTTAGGAGATTTCCTTTTTCACCATAGACCTCTATGGGCTTCCAAATATCACTTAGCAAATTCCACAAGAACAGCCTTAGCGAAAGCCTTCTAGCTGTAACTCTGTGAGATGAATTAACAGAACACAAAGCAGTTTCTCAGAAAGCTTCTTTCCAGTTTTAAACTGAGGTTATTTCCTTTTTCACCATTGCCCTCTATAGGCTTCCAAATATCATTCTGCAAATTCCACAAGAACAGCCTTAGCGGAAGGCTTCTTGAGGGGAAAGCTGTAACTCTGTGATATCAATTAACAGAACGCAAAGAAGTTTCTCAGAAAGCTTCTTTTCAGTTTTTATCTTAGCATATTTCCTTTTTCACCATTGCCCTCTATGGGCTTCCAAATATCACTTAGCAAATTCCACAAGAACAGCCTTAGCGAAAGGCTTCTAGCTGTAACTCTGTGAGATGAATTAACAGAACACACAGAACTTTCTCAGACAGCTTCTTTCCAGTTTTTAACTGAAGATATTTCCTTTTTCACCATAGCCCTCTATGGGCTTCCAAATATCACTTTGCAAGTTCCGCAAGAACAACCTTAGCGAAAGGCTTCTTTAAGGAAAGCTGTAACTCTGTGAGATGAATTCACAGAAAACAAAGCACTTTCTCAGAAAATGTCTTTTCAGTTTTTAACGGAGGCTATTTCCTTTTTCACCACAGCCCTCTATGGGCTTCCAAATATCACTTTGCCAATTCCACAAGAACAGTCTTAGCAAAAGGTTTCTTGAGGGGAAATCTGTAACTCTGTGAGAAGAATTAACAGAACACAAAGCAGTTTCTCTGAAAGCTTCTTTCCCGTTTTTAACGGAAGATATTTCCTTTTTCACCATAGCCCTCTATGGGCTTACAAATATCACTTTGCAAATTCTACAAAAACAGTCGAAGCGAAAGGCTTCTTGAGGGGAAAGCTGTAACTCTGTGAGATGAATTAACAGAACACAAAGCAGTTTCTCAGAAAGCTTCTTTCCAGTTTTTAACGGAAGATATTTCCTTTTTCACCAAAGCCCTCTATGGGCTTCCAAATATCACTTTTCAAATTCCACAAGAACAGTCTTTGTGAAAGGCTTCTTGAGGGGAAACCTGTAACTCTGTGAGATGAATTAACAGAACACAAACAGTTTCTCAGAAGATTTCTTTTCTATTTTTATCTTAGGATATCTCCTTTGCCACACTAGACATCTATAGGCTTACAAGTATTACTTTGAAAATTCCACAAGAATAGTCTTACCAAAAGTCCTCTGGAGGGGAAGGCTGTAATTCTGGGAGATGAATTAACAGAACACAAAGCAGTTTCTCAGAAAGCTTCTTTCCAGTTTTTATCGGAAGATATTTCCTTTTTCACCATAGCCCTCTATGGGCTTCCAAATATCACTTTGAAATTCCACAAGAACAGTCTTAGCGAAAGGCTTCTTGAGGGTAAAGCTATAAATCATTGAGATGAATTAACAGAACACAAAGCAGTTCTTCAGAAAGCTTCTTTTCAGTTTTTAAGTGAAGATATTTCCTTTTTCACCATAGCCTTCTATGGGCTCCAAAATATCAATTTTCAATGAGGGGAAAGCTGTAACTCTCTGACATGAATTAACAGAACACAAAGCAGTTTCTCAGAAAGCTTCTTTTCAGTTTTTATCTTAGGCTATTTCCTTTTTCACCATAGCCTTCTATGGGCTTCCAAAGATCACGCTGCAGATTCCACAAGAACAGTCTTAGCGAAAGGCTTCTTTTGGGGAAAGCTGTAACTTTTTGAGATGAATTAACAAAACACAAAGCAGTTTCTCAGAAAGCTTCTTTCCAGTTTTTAACTGAAGATATTACCTGTTCCACCATATCCCTCTATGGGCTTCCAAATATCACTTTGCAAATTCCACAAGAATAGTCTTAGCGAAAGGCTTCTTGAGGGGTAAGCTGTAACTCTGTGAGATGAATTAACAGAACACAAAGCAGTTCCTCAGAAAGCTTCTTTCCAGTTTTTAACTGAAGATATTTCTTTTTCACCATAGACCTTTATGGGCTTCCAAGTATTACTTTGCAAATCCCACAGAACTGTCGTAGCGAAAGGCCTCTTGAGGGGAAAGCTGTAACTCGGTGAGATATATTTACAGTACACACGGCAGTTTCTCAGAATGTTTCTTTCCAGTTTTCAACGGAAGATATTTCCTTTTTCACCATTGCCCTCTATGGGCTTCCAAATATCACTTTGCAAATTTCACAAGAATAGTCTCAGTGAACGAATTCTTGAGGAGAAAGCTGTAACTCTGTCAGATGAACTAACAGAACACAAAGCAGTTTCTCAGAAAGCTTCTTTTCGGTTTTTATCATAGGATACTTCCATTTTCATCATAGCCCTTTATGGACTTCCAAATATCACTTTGCAAATTCCACAAGAACGGTCTTTGCCGAAGGGATCTTGAGGAAAAGCTGTAACTCTGTGTGGTGAATTAACAGAACACAAAGCAGTTTCTCAGAAAGCTTCTTTTAAGTTTTTAACTGAAGTTATTTCCTTTTTCACCATTGTTCTCTATGGGCTTCCAAATATCACTTTGCAAATTACACAACAACAGCCTTAGCGAAAGGCTTCTTGAGGGTAAAGCTGTAACTCTGTGAGTTGAATTTTCAAAATACAAAGCAGTTTCTCAGAAAGCTTCTTTTTAGTTTTTACCTTAGGATATTTCCTTTTTCACCACAGCCCTGCATCGGCTTCCAAATATCCCTTTGCAAATTCCACAAGAACAGTCTTAGCGAAAGGCTTCTGAAGGGCAATGCTGTAACTCGGTGAGATGAATTAACAGAACACAAAGCAGTTTCTCAGAAACCTTCTTTCTAGTTTTCAACGGAAGATATTTCCTTTTCACCATACCCCTCCATATGATTCCAAATATCCCTTTGCAAATTCCACAAGAACAGTCTTAGCGAAAGACTTCTTGAGGGGAAAGCTGTAACTCTGTGAGATGAGCCAACAGAACACAAAGCAGTTTCGCAGAAAGCTTGATTTCGATTTTCATCTTAGGATATTTCCATTTTCACCATAACCCTCTAAGGGCTTCCAAATATCACTTTGCAAATTGCAACAGAACAGTCTTAGCGAAAGGATTCTTGAGGGGAAAGCTGTAACTCTGTGGGATGAATTAACAGAACACAAAGCCGTTTCTCAGCAAGCTTCTTTCCAGTTTTTGACTGAAGAGATTTCCTTTTACACCAAAACCCTCTATGGGCTTCCAAATATCACTTTGCAAATTCCACAAGAACAGTCTTAACGATTGGCTTCTTGAGGGGAAAGCTGTCACTCTGTGAGATGAATTAAAAGAACACAAAGCCATTTCTCAGAAAGCTTCTTTCCAGTTTTCAACGGAATTGATTTCCTTTTTTACCCTAGCCCTGTATGGGCTTCCAACTATCACTTTGCAAATTCCACAAGAATAGTCTTAGCGAAAGGCTTCTTCAGGGGAAAGTTGTAACTCTCTGGGATGAGTTAACAGAACAAAAAGTAGTTTCTCAGAAAGCTTCTTTCCAGTTTTTAACGGAAGACATTTCCTTTTTAACCATAGCCCTCTATGGACTTTAATTATCACTTTGCAAATACCACAAGAACACTCTTAGCGAAAGGCCTCCTGAGCGGAAAGCTGTAACTCTGTGAGATGAATTAACAAAACACAATGCAGTTTCTCAGAAAGCTTCCTTTCGGTTTTTATCTTAGGATATTTCCTTTTTCGCCATAACCCTCTAGTGCCCCCCAAAAGCACTTTGCAAATTCCACAAGAGCCATCTCAGTGAACGGTTTCTTCAGGGGAAAGCTGTAACTCTGTGAGATGAATTAACAGAACACAAAAAGCAGTTTCTCAGAAAATTTCTTTGCAGTTTTTAACAGAAGAGATTTCCTTTTTCACCATAGCCCTCCAAGGGCCCCCAAATATCTCTTTGAAAATTCCACAAGAACAGTCGTAGAGAATGGCTACTTGAGGGGAAAGCTGTAACTCTATGAGATGAATTAACAGAACACAAAGCAGTTTCTCAGAAAAATTCTTTTCAGTTTTTATCCTAAGATGTTTCCTTTTTCACCTTAGCCCTGTATGGGCTTCCAAATATCACTTTGCAAATTCCACAAGAACAGTCTTAGCAAAATTCTTCCTGAAGGGAATGCTGTAACTCTGTGAGATGAATTAACAAAACACAAGGCAGTTTCCCAGAAAGCTTCTTTCCAGTTTTTAACGGAAGTTATTCCCTTTTTCACCATAGCCTTCTATTGGATTCCAAATATCACTATGCCTATCCAACAAGAACAGTCTTAGGGAAAGGCTTCTTGAGGGGAAAGCTGTAACTCTGTAAGATGAATTAACAGAACACAAAGCAGTTTCTCAGAAAGCTTCATTTCAGTTTTTATCTTAGGATATTTCCTTTTTCACCATAGCCTTCTATGGGCTTCCAAATATCACTTTGCAAATTCCACAAGAACAGTCTTTGCAAAAGGTTTCTTGAGGGTCAAGCTGTAACTCTGTGAGATGAATTAACAGAACACAAAGCGGTTTCTCAGAAAGCTTCTTTTCGGTGTTCATCTAAGGATATATCCTTTTTCACCGTAGACCTCTAAGGGCTTCCAAGTATCACTTTGGAAATTCCACAAGAACCGTCTTAGCGAAAGGCTTCTTGAGCGGAAAGCTGTACGACTGAGAGATGTATTAACAGAACACAAAGCAGTGTGTCTGAAAGCTTCTTTCTAGTTTTACACTGAAGATATTTCCTTTTTCACCATAGCCCTCTATGGGCTTCCAAATATCACTTTGGAAATTCCACAAGAACAGTCTTAGCGAAAGGCGTCTTGAGGGAAACTGTAACTCTTTCAGATGAATTAACAGGACACCAAGCAGTTTCTCAGAAAGCTTCTTTCCAGTTTTTGACAGAAGATTTCCTTTTTCACCATAGACTTTTAAGGACTTCCAAATATCTCTTTGCAAATTCCACAAGAACAATCTTAGCGAAAGGCTTCTTGAGGGGAAAGCTGTAACTCTGTGAGATGAATTAACAGAACACAAAGCAGTTTGTCAGAAAGCTTGTTTTCTGTTTTTATCTTAGGATATTTTATTTTCCACCATAGCCCTCTATGGGCTTCAAAATATCACTTTGAAAATTCCACAGGAACAGTCTTAGTGAACGGCTTCTTGAGGGGAAAGCTGTAGCTCTGTGAGATGAATTAACAGAACATCAAGCAGTTTCTCAGAAAGTTTCTTTCCCGTTTTTAACGGAAGATATTTCCTTTTTCAAAGTAGCCCTCTAAGGGCTTCAAAATATCACCTTGCAAATTCCACAGGAGCAGTCTTAGTGAATGACTTCTTGAGGGGAAAGCTAAAACTCTGTGAGATGAATTAGGATAACACAATGCAGTTTCTCAGAAAGCTTCTTTTCGGTTTTTATCTTAGGATATTTCCCTTTTCGCCATAACCCTCTATCGGCTTGCAATATCACTTTCCAAATTCCACAAGAACAGTCCAGTGAATGGATTCTTGACGGGAAAGCTGTAACTGTGTGAGATGAATTAACAGAACACAAAGCAGTTTCTCAGAAAGGTTCTTTTCAGTTTTTATCTTAGGAGATTTCCTTTTTCACCATAGACCTCTATGGGCTTCCAAATATCACTTAGCAAATTCCACAAGAACAGCCTTAGCGAAAGGCTTCTAGCTGTAACTCTGTGAGATGAATTAACAGAACACAAAGCAGTTTCTCAGAAAGCTTCTTTCCAGTTTTAAACTGAGGTTATTTCCTTTTTCACCATTGCCCTCTATAGGCTTCCAAATATCATTCTGCAAATTCCACAAGAACAGCCTTAGCGGAAGGCTTCTTGAGGGGAAAGCTGTAACTCTGTGATATCAATTAACAGAACGCAAAGAAGTTTCTCAGAAAGCTTCTTTTCAGTTTTTATCTTAACATATTTCCTTTTTCACCATTGCCCTCTAGGGGCTTCCAAATATCACTTAGCAAATTCGACAAGAACAGCCTTAGCGAAAGGCTTCTAGCTGTAACTCTGTGAGATGAATTAACAGAACACAAAGAACTTTCTCAGACAGCTTCTTTCCAGTTTTTAACTGAAGATATTTCCTTTTTCACCATAGCCCTCTATGGGCTTCCAAATATCACTTTGCAAGTTCCGCAAGAACAACCTTAGCGAAAGGCTTCTTTAAGGAAAGCTGTAACTCTGTGAGATGAATTCACAGAAAACAAAGCACTTTCTCAGAAAATGTCTTTTCAGATTTTAACGGAGGCTATTTCCTTTTTCACCACAGCCCTCTATGGGCTTCCAAATATCACTTTGCCAATTCCACAAGAACAGTCTTAGCAAAAGGTTTCTTGAGGGGAAATCTGTAACTCTGTGAGAAGAATTAACAGAACACAAAGCAGTTTCTCTGAAAGCTTCTTTCCAGTTTTTATCGGAAGATATTTCCTTTTTCACCATAGCCCTCTATGGGCTTCCAAATATCACTTTGAAATTCCACAAGAACAGTCTTAGCGAAAGGCTTCTTGAGGGTAAAGCTATAAATCATTGAGATGAATTAACAGAACACAAAGCAGTTCTTCAGAAAGCTTCTTTTCAGTTTTTAAGTGAAGATATTTCCTTTTTCACCATAGCCTTCTATGGGCTCCAAAATATCAATTTTCAATGAGGGGAAAGCTGTAACTCTCTGACATGAATTAACAGAACACAAAGCAGTTTCTCAGAAAGCTTCTTTTCAGTTTTTATCTTAGGCTATTTCCTTTTTCACCATAGCCTTCTATGGGCTTCCAAAGATCACGCTGCAGATTCCACAAGAACAGTCTTAGCGAAAGGCTTCTTTTGGGGAAAGCTGTAACTTTTTGAGATGAATTAACAAAACACAAAGCAGTTTCTCAGAAAGCTTCTTTCCAGTTTTTAACTGAAGATATTACCTGTTCCACCATATCCCTCTATGGGCTTCCAAATATCACTTTGCAAATTCCACAAGAATAGTCTTAGCGAAAGGCTTCTTGAGGGGTAAGCTGTAACTCTGTGAGATGAATTAACAGAACACAAAGCAGTTCCTCAGAAAGCTTCTTTCCAGTTTTTAACTGAAGATATTTCTTTTTCACCATAGACCTTTATGGGCTTCCAAGTATTACTTTGCAAATCCCACAGAACTGTCGTAGCGAAAGGCCTCTTGAGGGGAAAGCTGTAACTCGGTGAGATATATTTACAGTACACACGGCAGTTTCTCAGAATGTTTCTTTCCAGTTTTCAACGGAAGATATTTCCTTTTTCACCATTGCCCTCTATGGGCTTCCAAATATCACTTTGCAAATTTCACAAGAATAGTCTCAGTGAACGAATTCTTGAGGAGAAAGCTGTAACTCTGTCAGATGAACTAACAGAACACAAAGCAGTTTCTCAGAAAGCTTCTTTTCGGTTTTTATCATAGGATACTTCCATTTTCATCATAGCCCTTTATGGACTTCCAAATATCACTTTGCAAATTCCACAAGAACGGTCTTTGCCGAAGGGATCTTGAGGAAAAGCTGTAACTCTGTGTGGTGAATTAACAGAACACAAAGCAGTTTCTCAGAAAGCTTCTTTTAAGTTTTTAACTGAAGTTATTTCCTTTTTCACCATTGTTCTCTATGGGCTTCCAAATATCACTTTGCAAATTACACAACAACAGCCTTAGCGAAAGGCTTCTTGAGGGTAAAGCTGTAACTCTGTGAGTTGAATTTTCAAAATACAAAGCAGTTTCTCAGAAAGCTTCTTTTTAGTTTTTACCTTAGGATATTTCCTTTTTCACCACAGCCCTGCATCGGCTTCCAAATATCCCTTTGCAAATTCCACAAGAACAGTCTTAGCGAAAGGCTTCTGAAGGGCAATGCTGTAACTCGGTGAGATGAATTAACAGAACACAAAGCAGTTTCTCAGAAACCTTCTTTCTAGTTTTCAACGGAAGATATTTCCTTTTCACCATACCCCTCCATATGATTCCAAATATCCCTTTGCAAATTCCACAAGAACAGTCTTAGCGAAAGACTTCTTGAGGGGAAAGCTGTAACTCTGTGAGATGAGCCAACAGAACACAAAGCAGTTTCGCAGAAAGCTTGATTTCGATTTTCATCTTAGGATATTTCCATTTTCACCATAACCCTCTAAGGGCTTCCAAATATCACTTTGCAAATTGCAACAGAACAGTCTTAGCGAAAGGATTCTTGAGGGGAAAGCTGTAACTCTGTGGGATGAATTAACAGAACACAAAGCCGTTTCTCAGCAAGCTTCTTTCCAGTTTTTGACTGAAGAGATTTCCTTTTACACCAAAACCCTCTATGGGCTTCCAAATATCACTTTGCAAATTCCACAAGAACAGTCTTAACGATTGGCTTCTTGAGGGGAAAGCTGTCACTCTGTGAGATGAATTAAAAGAACACAAAGCCATTTCTCAGAAAGCTTCTTTCCAGTTTTCAACGGAATTGATTTCCTTTTTTACCCTAGCCCTGTATGGGCTTCCAACTATCACTTTGCAAATTCCACAAGAATAGTCTTAGCGAAAGGCTTCTTCAGGGGAAAGTTGTAACTCTCTGGGATGAGTTAACAGAACAAAAAGTAGTTTCTCAGAAAGCTTCTTTCCAGTTTTTAACGGAAGACATTTCCTTTTTAACCATAGCCCTCTATGGACTTTAATTATCACTTTGCAAATACCACAAGAACACTCTTAGCGAAAGGCCTCCTGAGCGGAAAGCTGTAACTCTGTGAGATGAATTAACAAAACACAATGCAGTTTCTCAGAAAGCTTCCTTTCGGTTTTTATCTTAGGATATTTCCTTTTTCGCCATAACCCTCTAGTGCCCCCCAAAAGCACTTTGCAAATTCCACAAGAGCCATCTCAGTGAACGGTTTCTTCAGGGGAAAGCTGTAACTCTGTGAGATGAATTAACAGAACACAAAAAGCAGTTTCTCAGAAAATTTCTTTGCAGTTTTTAACAGAAGAGATTTCCTTTTTCACCATAGCCCTCCAAGGGCCCCCAAATATCTCTTTGAAAATTCCACAAGAACAGTCGTAGAGAATGGCTACTTGAGGGGAAAGCTGTAACTCTATGAGATGAATTAACAGAACACAAAGCAGTTTCTCAGAAAAATTCTTTTCAGTTTTTATCCTAAGATGTTTCCTTTTTCACCTTAGCCCTGTATGGGCTTCCAAATATCACTTTGCGAATTCCACAAGAACAGTCTTAGCAAAATTCTTCCTGAAGGGAATGCTGTAACTCTGTGAGATGAATTAACAAAACACAAGGCAGTTTCCCAGAAAGCTTCTTTCCAGTTTTTAACGGAAGTTATTCCCTTTTTCACCATAGCCTTCTATTGGATTCCAAATATCACTATGCCTATCCAACAAGAACAGTCTTAGGGAAAGGCTTCTTGAGGGGAAAGCTGTAACTCTGTAAGATGAATTAACAGAACACAAAGCAGTTTCTCAGAAAGCTTCATTTCAGTTTTTATCTTAGGATATTTCCTTTTTCACCATAGCCTTCTATGGGCTTCCAAATATCACTTTGCAAATTCCACAAGAACAGTCTTTGCAAAAGGTTTCTTGAGGGTCAAGCTGTAACTCTGTGAGATGAATTAACAGAACACAAAGCGGTTTCTCAGAAAGCTTCTTTTCGGTGTTCATCTAAGGATATATCCTTTTTCACCGTAGACCTCTAAGGGCTTCCAAGTATCACTTTGGAAATTCCACAAGAACCGTCTTAGCGAAAGGCTTCTTGAGCGGAAAGCTGTACGACTGAGAGATGTATTAACAGAACACAAAGCAGTGTGTCTGAAAGCTTCTTTCTAGTTTTACACTGAAGATATTTCCTTTTTCACCATAGCCCTCTATGGGCTTCCAAATATCACTTTGGAAATTCCACAAGAACAGTCTTAGCGAAAGGCGTCTTGAGGGAAACTGTAACTCTTTCAGATGAATTAACAGGACACAAAGCAGTTTCTCAGAAAGCTTCTTTCCAGCTTTTGACAGAAGATTTCCTTTTTCACCATAGACTTTTAAGGACTTCCAAATATCTCTTTGCAAATTCCACAAGAACAATCTTAGCGAAAGGCTTCTTGAGGGGAAAGCTGTAACTCTGTGAGATGAATTAACAGAACACAAAGCAGTTTGTCAGAAAGCTTGTTTTCTGTTTTTATCTTAGGATATTTTATTTTCCACCATAGCCCTCTATGGGCTTCAAAATATCACTTTGAAAATTCCACAGGAACAGTCTTAGTGAACGGCTTCTTGAGGGGAAAGCTGTAGCTCTGTGAGATGAATTAACAGAACATCAAGCAGTTTCTCAGAAAGTTTCTTTCCCGTTTTTAACGGAAGATACTTCCTTTTTCAAAGTAGCCGTCTAAGGGCTTCAAAATATCACCTTGCAAATTCCACAGGAGCAGTCTTAGTGAATGACTTCTTGAGGGGAAAGCTAAAACTCTGTGAGATGAATTAGGATAACACAATGCAGTTTCTCAGAAAGCTTCTTTTCGGTTTTTATCTTAGGATATTTCCCTTTTCGCCATAACCCTCTATCGGCTTGCAATATCACTTTCCAAATTCCACAAGAACAGTCCAGTGAATGGATTCTTGACGGGAAAGCTGTAACTGTGTGAGATGAATTAACAGAACACAAAGCAGTTTCTCAGAAAGGTTCTTTTCAGTTTTTATCTTAGGAGATTTCCTTTTTCACCATAGACCTCTATGGGCTTCCAAATATCACTTAGCAAATTCCACAAGAACAGCCTTAGCGAAAGGCTTCTAGCTGTAACTCTGTGAGATGAATTAACAGAACACAAAGCAGTTTCTCAGAAAGCTTCTTTCCAGTTTTAAACTGAGGTTATTTCCTTTTTCACCATTGCCCTCTATAGGCTTCCAAATATCATTCTGCAAATTCCACAAGAACAGCCTTAGCGGAAGGCTTCTTGAGGGGAAAGCTGTAACTCTGTGATATCAATTAACAGAACGCAAAGAAGTTTCTCAGAAAGCTTCTTTTCAGTTTTTATCTTAGCATATTTCCTTTTTCACCATTGCCCTCTATGGGCTTCCAAATATCACTTAGCAAATTCCACAAGAACAGCCTTAGCGAAAGGCTTCTAGCTGTAACTCTGTGAGATGAATTAACAGAACACAAAGCAGTTTCTCATAAATCTTGTTTCCAGTTTTTAACGAAAGATACTTCCTTTTTCACCATAGCCCCCATGGGCTTCGAAATATCACTTTTCAAATTCCACAAGAACAGTCTTAGCGAATGGCTTCTAGAGGAGAAAGGTGTAACTCTGTGAGATGAATTACCAGAACACAAAGCAGTTTCTCAGAAAGCTTCTTTTCGGTTTTTATCTTACGATATTTCCATTTTAAACGTACCCCTCTATGGGCTTCCACATATCACTTTGCAAATTCCACAAGAACAGTCTTAGCGAAAGGCATCTTGAGGGGAAAGTTGTAAATCTGTGAGATGAATTAACAGAACACAAAGCAGTTTCTAAAAAACAATCTTTCCAGTTTTTAACGGAAGATATTTCCTTTTTCTTCATAGCCCTCTATGGGCTTCCAAATATCACCTTGAAAATTCCACAGGAACAATCTTAGTGAACGGCTTCTTGAGGGGAAAGCTATAACTCTGTGAGATGAATTAAGAGAACATAATGCAGTTTCTCAGAAAGCTTATTTTCGGTTTTTATCTTAGAATATTTCCTTTTTGCCATACTCTTTATGGGTTTCTAAAATCACTTTGCAAATTCCACAAGAACAGTCTTAGCGAAAGCCTTCTTGAGGAGAAAGCTGTAACTCTGTGAGATGAATTAAAAGGACACAAAGCACTTTCTCAGAAAGCTTCTTTCCAGTTTATAACGGAAAATATTTCCTTATTCACCATTGCCCTCTATGGCCTTCTAAATACCAGTTTCGAAATGACACAAGAACATTCCTAGCGAAAGACTTCTTGAGGGGAAAGCTGTAACTCTGTGAGATGAATTAACAGAACAGAAAGCAGTTTCTCAGAAAGCTTCTTTCCAGTTTTCAACTGAAGATATTTCCTTTTTAACCATAACCCTCTATGGGCTTCCAAATATAACTTTGCAAATTCCACAAGAACAGTCTTAGCGAAAGTCTTCTTGAGGGAAAAGCTGTAATCACAAAGCTTCTTTCGAGTTTTTAACTGAAGATATTTCCTTTTACACCATAGCCCTCTAAGGACTTCCAAATATCACTTTGCAAATTCCACAAGAACAGGCTTAGAGAAAGTCTTCTTGAGGGGAAAGCTGTAACTCTGTGAGATGAATTAACAGAACACAAAGCAGTTTCTCCGAAAGCCTCTTTCCAGTTTTTAACTGAAGATATTTCCTTTTCCACCATAGCCCTCGATGGTCTTCCAAATACCACTTTGCAAATTCCACAAGAACAGCCTTATCAAAGGGCTTCTTTAGGGGATAGCTGTAACTCTGTGAAATGAATTAACAGAACGCAAAGCAGTTTCTCAGAAAGCTTCTTTTCAGTTTTTATGTTAGGATATTTCCTTTTTCACCCTAGCACTCTAAGGGCTTCCAAATATCACTTTGAAAATTCCACAGGAACAGTCTTAGCGAAAGGCTTCTTGAGGAGAAAGCTCTAACTCTGTGAGATGAATTAACAGAACACAAAGCAGTTTCTCCGAAAGCTTATTGTCAGTTTTTATCTCAGGCTATTTCCTTTTTCACCATAGACCTCTATGGGCTTCTAAATATCACTTTCCAAATTCCACAAGGACAGCCTTAGGGAAAGGCTTCTTAAGGGGAAAGCTGTAACTCTGTGAGATGAATTAACAGAACACAAAGCAGTTTCTCAGAAAGCTTCTATCCAGTTTTTAACTGAAGATATTTCCTTTTTCCCCACAGACCACTATGAACTTCCAAATATCATTTTGCAGACTCCACAAGAACAGTCTTAGTGATCGACTTCTTGAGGGGAAAGCTATAACTCCGTGAGATGAGTTAGGAGAACACAATGCAGTTTCTCGGAACCTTTTTTTCGGTTTTTATCGTAGGATATTTACTTTTTCAACATAGCCCTCTATGTTCTTCCAAATATCACTTTGCACATTCCACAAGAACATTCTTAATGAATGGCTTCTCGAGGGGAAAGCAGTAACTCTGTGAGATGAAATAACAGAACACAAAGCAGTTTCTCAGAAAGCTTCTTTGCGATTTTTAATGGAAGATAATTCCTTTTTCACCATAGCCCTCTAAGGTTTCTAAATATCACTTTACAATTTCCACAAGAACAGTCTTAGCGAAAGGATTCTTGAGGGGAACGCTGTAACTCTGTGAGATAAATTAATAGTACACAAAGCAGTTCCTCAGAAAGCTTCTTTCCAGTTTTTAACTGAAGATATTTCATTTTTTACCATAGCCCTCTAAGAGCTTCCAAATATCACTTTGCAAATTCCACAAGAACAGTCTTAGCGAAAGTCTTCTTGAGGAGAAAGCTGTAACTCAGTGAGATGAATTAACAGGACACAAAGCACTTTCTCAGAAAGCTTCTTTACAGTTTATAACAGAAGATATTTCCTTATTCACCATAGCCGTCTACGGCCTTCTAAGTACCACTTTCCAAATGACACAAGAACAGTCCTAGCGAAAGACTTCTTGAGGGGAAAGCTATAACTCTGTGAGATGAATTAACAGAACACAAAGCAGTTTCTCAGAAAGCTTCTTTCCAGTTTTCAACTGAAGATATTTCCTTTTTAACCATAGCACTATATGGGCTTCTAAATATCACTTTGCAAATTCCACAAGAACAGACTTAGGAAAGTTCTCTTTGAGGGGAAAGCTGTAACTCTGTGAGATGAATTAACAGAACACAAGCAGTTTCTCAGAAAGCTTCTTTCCAGTTTTTAACGGAAGAGAATTCCTTTTTCACCGTGGCCCTCTCTGGGCTTTCAAATATCACTTTGCAAATCCCACAAGAACAGTCTTAGCGAAAAGCTTCTTGAGGGGAAAGCTGTAACTCTGTGAGATGATGAACAGAACAAAAAGCAGTTTCTCAGAAAGCTTCTTTCCAGTTTTTAACGGAGGATATTTCCTTTTTCACCATTGCCCTCTATGGGCTTCTAAACATCACGTTCTAAATTCAACAAGAACAGTCTTAGTGAAAGGCTTCTTGAGCGAAAGCTATAGCTCTGTGAGATGAATTAAAGGAACACAAAGCAGTTTCTCAGAATGATTATTTTCAGTTTTTACCTTAGGCTATTTCCTTTTTCACTGTAGAACACTGTTGGCTTCTAAATATCACCTTCCATATTCCACAAGAACAGTCTTAGGGTAAGGCTTCTTGACGGGCAAGCTGTAACTCTGTGAGACGAATTAACAGAACACAAGGCAGTTTCTCAGAAATCTTCGTTCCAGTTTTTAACGGCAGTTATTTCCGTTTTCACCATAGCACTCTATGGTCTTCCAAATATCACTTTGCAATTTCCACAAGAACAGTCTTAGCGAAAAGCTTCTGGAGGCGAATGCTGTAATTTTGTGAGATGAATTAACAGAACACAAAGCAGTTCCTCAGAAAGCTTCTTTACAGTTTTTAACTGAAGATACTGCCTTTTTCACCATAGCCCTCTATTGGCTTCAAAATATCACATTGCAAATTCCAAAGGAATTGTCTTAGTGAAAGGCTTCTTGAGGGGAAAACTGTAACTCTGTGAGATGAATTAACAGAAAACAAAGCAGTTTCTCAGAAAGCTTCTTTCCAGTTTTTAACGGAAGATATTTCCTTTTCACCAAAGCCCTCTATGGGCTTCCAAATATCACTTTGCAAACTCCGGAAGAACTGCCTTCTGGAAAGCCTTCTTGAGGGAAAAGCTGTAAGTCTGTGAAATGAATGAACAGAACAGAAAGCAGTTTCTCAGAAAGATTCTTTCCAGTTTTTAACTGAAGATATTTCCTTTTTCACCATAGCCCTCTCTGGGCTTCCAAATATCACTTTGCAAATTCCACAAGAACAGTCTTAGCGAAAGACTTCTCGAGGGGAAAGTTGTAACTCTGTGAGATTAATTAACAAAACACAAAGAAGTTTCTCAGAAAGCTTCTTTCCAATTTTTAACTGAAGTTATTTCCTTTTTCACAATAGCCCTCTACCGGCTTCCAAGTATCACTTTGCATATTCCACAAGAACAGTCTTAGCGAAAGGCTTATTGAAGGGAAAGTTGTAACTCTGTGAGATGAATTAACAGAACACAAAGCAGGTTATCAGAAAGCTTCTTTCCAGTTTTTAACGGAGGGTATTTCCTTTTTCACCATAGCCCTCTATGCGCTTCTAAATATCACGTTCTAAATTGCACAAGAACAGTCTTAGTGAAAGGCTTCTTGAGAGGAAAGCTGTAACTCTGTGAGATGAATTAAGAAAACACAAAGCAGTTTTTCAGAAAGCTTATTTTCAGTTTTTATCTTAGGCTATTTCCTTTTTCACCGTAGACCTCTGTAGGCTTCTAAATATCACTTCCCAAATTCGACAAGAACATTCTTAGGGAAAGGCTTCGTTAGGGGAAAGCTCTAACTTTGTGAGATGAATTAACAGAACACAACACAGTGTCTCAGAAAGCTTCTTTCCCGTTTTAAACCGAAGATATTTCCTTTTCAGCATAGCTCTCTATGGCCTTCGAAATGTCACTTTGCAAATTCCGCAAGAACTGTCATAGCGGAAGGCTTCCTCAGGGGAAAGCTGTAACTCTGTGGGATGAGTTCACAGATCAGAAAGCTGTTTCTCAGAAAGCTTCTTTCCCACTTTTATGGCGGATATTTCCTTTGGCCCTATAGTCTTCAAAGGGAACCGAATTATCCCTTCTCAGATTCCACAGAAATAAGGTTAGCAAACAGCTACGACATATAGCTCTCACTCAGTGAGTGGAAGTCACATGTCACAAAGCAGTTTCTCAGAAAAGTTCATGTCAGTTTTTATCTTAGGATATTTCCTTTTTAACCATAGCTCTCTTTGGACTTCCAAATATCACTTTACAAATTCCAGAAGAACAGTCTTAGCAAAAAGCTTCTTGAGGAGAAAGCTGTAACACTGTGAGATGAATTAACAGAACACAATGCAGTTTCTTAGAAGGCTTCTTTTCAGTTTTTATCTTAGGATATTTCCTTTTTCACCATAGCCCTCTATGGGCTTCCAAATATCGCTTTGCAAATTCCACAAGAACAGTCTTAGCGAAAGGCTTCTTGAGGGCAAAGCTGTAACTCTGTGAGATGAATTAACAGAAGACAAAGCTGTTTCTCAGAAAGCTTTATTCCAGGTTTTAACTGAAGATGTTTCATTTTTCACCACAACCCCCTATGGGCTTCCAAATATCACTTTGCAAATTCCACAAAAACAGTCTTAGCGAAAGACTTCTTGAGGGGAAAGCTGTAGCTCTGTGTCCTGAATTAACAGAACACAAAGCAGTTTGTCAGAGAGATTCTTTCCAGTTTTTAACGGAAAATATTTACTTTTTCACCATAGCCCTCTATGGACTTCTAAATATCACTTTGCAAATTCCACAAGAACAGTCTTACCGAAAGGCTTCTGGAGGGGAAAGCTGTAATTCTGTGAGATGAATTAACAGAACTCAAAGCAGTCTCTAAGAAAGCTTCTTTCCAGTTTTTAACAGAAGATATTTCCTTTTTCGCCATAGCCCTCTGTGGGCTTCCAAATATGACTTTGAAAATTCTACAGGAACAGTCTTACTGATAGGCTTCTTGAGGGGAAAGTTATAACTCTGTGAGATGAATTAAGAGAACACAATGCAGTTTCTGAGAAAGCTTCTTTTCGGTTTCTATCTTAGGATATTTCCTTTTTCGCCATAACCATCTATGGTCTTCCAATATCACTTTGGAAATTCCACAAGAACAGTCTCAGTGAACGGTTTCTTGAAGGGAAAGCTGTAACTATGTGAGATGAATTAACAGAACAAAAAGCAGTCTCTCAGAAATCTTCTTTCCAGATTTTAATGCAAGATACTTCCCTTTTTACAATAGCCTCCTATGGGCTTCCAAATATCACTTTTCAAAATCCACAAGATCAGCCTTAGCTAAAGGTTTCTTGAGGAGAAATTTGTAACACTGTGAGACGAAATAACAGAACACAAAGCAGTTTCTCATAAAGCTTCTTGCCAGTTTTTAACTGAAGATATTTCCTTTTTCACCATAACACTCTATAGGCTTCCAAATATCACTTTGTAAATTATACATGAACAGCCTTAGCGAAAGGCTTCTTGAGAGGAAAGCTGTAACACTGTGACATCAAATAACAGAACACAAAGCCGTTTCTCAGAAAGCTTCTTTACACTTTTTAACTGAAGATATTTCCTTTTTCACCATAGCCCTGTATGGGCTTCCAAATATCACCTTGCAAATAAAACAAGAACAGACTTCGCGAAACGCTTCTTGAGAGGGAAGCTGTAACTCTGTGAGATGAACTAACAGAACACAAAGCAGTTTCTAAGAAAGCTTGTTTTCTGTTTTTATCTTAGGATATTTCCATTTTCACCATAGCCCTCTATTGGTTTCGAAATATCAGTTTGCAAATGCCACAAGAACAGTCTTAGGGAAAGGCTTCTTGAGGGGAAAGCTGTAATACTCTGAGATGAATTAACAGAACACAAAGCAGTTTCTCAGAAAGCTTCTTTCCAGTTTTTTACGGAAGATATTTCAATTTTCACCATAGCCCTCTTTTGGTTTCCAAATATCACTTTCCAAATTTCACAAGAACAGTCTTAGTGAACGGCTTCTTGGGGGGAAAGCTGTAACACTGTGAGATGAGCTAACAAAACACAAAGCAGTTTTTCATAAAGCTTCCTTTCTGTTTTTATCTTAGTATAATTCATTTTTCACCATAGCCTTCTATGGGCTTCCAAATATCACTTTGCAAATTGCACAAGAACTGTCTGAGTGAACGGCTTCTTGAGGGGAAAGCTCTAATTCTGTGAGATGAACTAACAGAACACAAAGCAGTTTCTCAGAAAGCTTCTTTTCGGTTTTTATCGTAGGATATTTCCATTTTCACCACAGCCATCTATGGGCTTCCAAATATCACTTTGCAAATTACACAAGAACAGTTTTAGCAAAAGGCTTCTTTAGGAGAAAGCTGTAACTCTGTGAGATGAACTAATAGATCACAACACAGTTTCCAGAAAGCTTCTTGCCAGTTTTCAACTGAAGATATTTTCTTTTACACCATAGCCCTCTAAGGGGTTCAAAATATGACTTTGAAAGTTCCACAAGAACAGCGTTATTGAAAGGCTTCTTGAGGGGAAAGCTGTAACTCTCTGAGATGAATTAACAGAACACAAAGCAGTTTCTCAGAAAGCTTCTTTTCAGTTTTTATCTTAGGATATTTCCTTTTTCACCATAGCCCTCTATGGGCTTCCAAATATCTCTTTGCCAATTCCACAAGAACAGCCTTAGGGAAAGGCTTCTTGAAGGGAAAGATGTAACTCTGTGAGATGAATTAACAGAACACAAAGCAGTTTCTCAGAAAGCTTCTTTCCAGTTTTTAACTGAAGATATTTCCTTTTTCACCATATACCTCTATGGGCTTCCAAATATCACTTTGTAAATTCCACAAGAACAGTCTTAGCGAAAGACTTCTTGAGAGGAAAGCTGTAAGTCTGTGAGATGAATTAACAGAACACAAAGCCGTTTCTCAGAAAGCTTCTTTCCAGTTTTTAACGGAAGAGATTTCCTTTTTCACAATAGCCCTCTATGGGCTTCCAATTATCATATTGCAAAATACACAAGAACAGTTTTAGCGAAAGGCTTCTTCAGGGGAATGCTGTAGATCTGTGAGATGAATTATGAGAACACAATGCAGTGTCTCAAAAAGTTTCTTTCCAATTTTTAACTGAAGATATTTCCTTTTTAACCGTAGACTTCTGTGGGCTTCCAATTATCACTTTGCAAATTCCACAAGAACAGTCTTAGCGAAAGGCTTCTTGAGAGGAAAGCTATAACTCTGTGAGATGAATTAACAGAACATAAAGCAGTTTCTGATAAAGCTTCCTGTCAGTTTTTATCTCAGGGTATTTCCTTTTTAACCATAGTCCTGTATGGGCTTCGAAATATTACGTTTTAAATTCCACAAGAACAGTCTTAGCGAAAGGCTTCTTAAAGGGAAAGCTGTAACACTGTGAGATAAATTCACAGAACACAAAGCCGTTTCTCAGAAAGCTTCTTTCCAGTTTTAAACGGATGAGATTTCCTTTTTCACCATAGCCCTCTATGGGCTTCCAAATATCACTTTGCAAATTTCACAAGAACAGACTTAGCGAAAGGCTTCTTGAGGGGAATGCTGTAACTCTGTGAGATGAATTAAGAGAACACAAGGTCGTTTCTCAGAAAGCTTCTCTCCAGTTCTTACCTGAATATATTTCCTTTTTCTCCATAGCCCTCTATGAGCTTCGAAATATCACTTTGCAAATTCCACAAGAACAGTCTTAGCGAAAGGCTTCTTGAGGGGAAAGCTGTAACTCTGTGAGATGAATTAACAGAACACAATGCATTTTCTCAGAAAGCTTCTTTCCCCTTTTAACAGAAGATATTTCCTTTTTCACCATAGCACTCTATGGGCATCAAATATCACTGTGCAAATTCCACAAGAACAGTCTTATCGAAAGGCTTCTTGAGGGGAAAGCTGTAACTCTGTGAAATGAATTAAGAGAACACAAAGCCGTTTCTCAGAAAGCTTCTTTCCAGTTTTTAACTGTACATATTTCCTTTTTCACCATAGCCCTCCATGGGCTTCCAAATATCACGTTGTAAATTCCACACAACAGTCTTAGCGAAAGGCTTCTTGAGAAAAAGCTGTAAATCTCTGAGATGAATTTAAAAAACACATAGCAGTTTCATAGAAAGATTCTTTCCAGTTTTTAACGGAAGACATATCCTTTTCCAACATAGCCCTTTATGGGCTTCCAAATATCATTTTGCAAATTCCACAAGAACATTCTTAGAGAAAAGTTTCTTAAGGGAAAAGTTGTAACTCTGTAAGATGAATTAACAGAACACAAAGCAGTTTCTCAGTAAGAGGCCTTTGGGTTTTTATTTTGGGATATTTCCTTTTTCACCATTGCTCTGTATGGGCTTCCAAATATCACTTTGCAAATTCCAAAAGAACAGTCTTAGGGAAAGGCTTCTTGAGGGGAAAGCAGCAACTCTGTGAGATGAATTAACAGAACACAAAGCAGTCTCTCAGAAATCTTCTTTCCAGTTTTTAACGGAAGATATTTCCTTTTTCACTTTAGCCCTCTGTGGGCTTCCAAATATCTCTTTGCAAATTCTCCAAGAAAAGTCTTAGCGAAAGGATACTTGACGAGAAAGCTATAACTCTGTGAGACGAATTAACAGAACACAAAACTGTTTTTCAGAAAGCTTCTTTCCAGTTTTTAAAGGAAGATATTTCATTTTTCACCGTAGCCCTCTATGGGCTTCCAAATATCACGTTGCAAATTCCACAAGAACAACCTCTGCGAAAGGCTTCTTGAGGGGAAAGCTCTAACTCTGTGAGATGAATTAGCAGAACACAAAGCAGTTTCTCAGGAAGCTTCTATTCAGTTTTTAACGGAAGATATTTCCTTTTTCACTTTAGCCCTCTATGGGCTTCCAAATATGGCTTTGAAAATTCCACAGGAACAGTCTTACTGATAGGCTTCTTGAGGGGAACCTTATAACTCTGTCAGATGAATTAACAGAACACAAAGCAGTCTCTCAGAAATCTTCTTTCCAGATTTTAACGGAAGATAATTCCTTTTTTACAATAGCCTCCTCTGGGCTTCCAAATATCACTTTTCAAAATCCACAAGATCAGCCTTAGCTAAAGGTTTCTTGAGGAGAAATTTGTAACACTGTGAGATGAATTAACAGAACACAAAGAAGTTTCTCAGAAAGCTTCTTTTCGGTTTTTAACTTAGGATATTTCCATTTTCATCATAGCCCTTTATGGTCTTCGAAATATCACTTTGCAAATTCCACAAGAACCGTCTTAGCGAAAGGCTTCTTGAGAGGAAAGCTGTAACTCTGTGTGATGAATTAACAGAACACAAAGCAGTTTCTCAGAAAGTTTCTTTTCAGTTTCTATCTTAGGATATTTCCGTTTTCACCATAGCCCTCTTTGGGCTTCCAAATATCACTTTGCAAATTCCAGAAGAACGGTCTTAGCGAAAAACTTCTTGAAGAGGAAGCTGTAACCCTGTGAGATGAATTAACAGAACACAATGCAGTTTCTAAGAAGGCTTCTTTTCAGTTTTTCTCTTAGGATATTTCCTTTTTCATCATAGCCTTCTATGGGCTTCCAAATATCGCTTTGAAAATTCTACAAGAACAGCTTTAACTATAGGCTTCCTGAGGGGAAAGCTGTAACACTGTGAGATGAATTAACAGAACACAAAGCAGTTTCTCAGAAAGTTTCTTGCCAGTTTTTAACGGAAGATATTTCCTTTTTCACCATTGCCCTCTATGGGCTTCCAAATATCACTCTGCAAATTCCAAAATAGCAGTCTTAGCGAAAGGCTTCTTGAAGGGAAAGCTGTAATTGTGTTAGATGAATTAAGAGAATACAAAGTAGTGTCTCAGAAAGCTTCTTTCCGGTTTTTAACTGAAGATATTTCCTTTTTCACCATGGCCCTTTATGGGCTTCCAAATGTCACTTTGCAAATTCCACAAGAACAGTCTTAGCGAAAGGCTTCTTGAGGGGAAAGTTGTAACTCTGTGAGATCAATTAAGGGAACACAAAGCTGTCTCTCAGAAAGCTTCTTTCCAGCTATTTAAGGAAGATATTTCCTTTTTCACCATATCCCTCTATGGGCTTCCAAATATCACTTTGCAAATTCCACAAGAACAGTCTTAGGGAAAGGTTTCTTTAGTGGAAAGCTGTAACTCTGTGAGATAAATTGACAGAACACAAAGCAGTTTCTCAGAAAGCTTCTTTTCAGTTTTTATCTTAGGATATCTCCTTTTCACCATAGCCCTCTGTGGGCTTCCACATATCACTTCGCAAATTCCACAAGAACAGTCTTAGGGAAAGGCTTCAGGAGGGGAACGCTGTAAGTCTCTGAGATGAATTAACAGAACACAAAGTAGTTTCTCAGAAATCTTCTTTCCAGATTTTAATGGAAGATACCTCTTTTTTCACCGTAGCCCCCTATGGTCTTCCAAATATCACTTTTCAAATTCCACAAGATCAGCCTTAGCAAAAGTTTTCTTGAGGAGAAATTTGTAACACTGTGAGATGAATTAACAGAACACAAAACAGTTTCTGAGAAAGCTTCTTTTCGGTTTTTATCTTAGGATATTTCCATTTTCACCATAGCCCTCTACGGTTTTCGAAATATCACTTTGCAAATTCCACAAGAACCGTCTTAGCGAAAGGCTTCTTGAGGGGAAAGATGTAACTCCGTGAGATGAATTAACAGACTACAAAGCAGTTTCTCAGAAAGCTTCTTTCCAATTTTTAACGGAAGATATTTCCTTTTTCACCATAGTCCTCTATGGGCTTCCAAATATCACTCTGAAAATTCCACAAGAGCAGTCTTAGTGGAAGGCTTCTTGAGGGGAAAGGTGTAATTGTGTGAGATGAATTAAGAGAATACAAAGCAGTCTCTCAGAAAGCTTCTTTCCAGTTTTTAACTGAAGATATTTCCTTTTTCACCATGGCCCTTTATGGGCTTCCAAATGTCACTTTGCAAATTCCACAAGAACAGTCTTAGTGAAAGGCTTCTTGAGGGAAAAGACGTAAATCTGTGAGATTAATTAAAGGAACACAAAGCTGTCTCTCAGAAAGTTTCTTTCCAGCTTTTTAAGGGAGATATTTCCTTTTTCACCATAGCTCTCTATGAGCTTCCAAATATCTCTTTGCAAATTCCACAAGAACAGTCTTAGGGAAAGGCTTCTTGAGTGGAAAGCTGTAACTCTGTGACATGAATTAACACAACACAAGGCAGTTTCCCAGAAAGATTCTTTACAGTTTTTAATGGAAGATATTTTCTTTTTCACCCTAGCCCTCTATGGGCTTCCAAATATTACTTTCCAAATTTCACAAGAACAGTCTTAGTGAACGGCTTCCTGAGGGGAAAGCTGTAACTCTGTGAGATGAACTAACAGAACACTAAGCAGTTTCTCAGAAAGTTTCCTTTCGGTTTTTATCTTAGTATATTTCCTTTTCCACCATAGCCCCTATGAGCTTCCAAAAATCACTTTGCAATTTTCACAAGATCAGTCTTAGAGAAAGACTTCTTGAGGGGAAATCTGTACCTCTCTGAGATGAATTAACAGAACACAAATCAGTTTCTCAGAAAGCTTCTTTTCAGTTTTTATCTTAATATATTTCCTTTTTCACCATAGCCTTCTAAGGTCTCCCAAATATCCCTTTGCAAATTCCACAAGAACACTCTTAGCGAAAGGCTTCTTGAGGGGAAAGCTGTAACTCTGTGAGATGAATTAACAGAACACAAAACAGTTTCTCAGAAAGCTTCTTTCCAGTTTTTAACTGAAGATATTTCCTTTTTCACCGTAGCCCTCCATGGGCTTCCAAATGTCACTTTTCAAATTCCACAAGAACCGCCATCGCGAAAGTCTTCTTGAGGGGAAAGCTGTATCTCTGTGAGATAAATTGACAGAACACAAAGCAGTTTCTCAGAAAGCTTCTTTTCAGTTTTTATCTTAGGATATTTCCTTTTTCACCATAGCCCTCTGTGGGCTTCCAAATATCACTTTGCAAATTTCAGAAGAACAGTCTTAGGGAAAGGCTTCATGATGGGAAAGCTGTAAGTCTCTGAGATGAATTAACAGAACACAAAGTAGTTTCTCAGAAGTCTTCTTTCCAGATTTTAACGGAAGATACTTCCTCTTTCACCATAGCCCCTTACGGGCTTCCAAATATCACTTTCCAAATTCCACAAGATCAGCCTTAGCTAAAGTTTTCTTGAGGAGAGATTTGTAACACTGTGAGCTGAATTAACAGAACACAAACCAGTTTCTCAGAAAGCTTCTTTCCACTTTTTAACGGAAGATATTTCCTTTTTCACCATAGCCCTCTATGGGCTTCCAAATATCACTTTGAAAATTCCACAAGAACAGTCTTAGCGAAAGGCTTCTTGAGGGGAAAGCTGTAACTCTGTGAGATGAATTAACAGAACACAAAGCAGTTTCTCAGAAAGCTTCTTTCCTGTTTTTAACGGAAGTATTTAATTTTTCACCGTAGCCCTCTCTGGGCTTCCAAATATCACTTTGCAAATTCCAGAAGAAAAGTCTTAGGCAAAAGCTTCTTGAGGAGAAAGCTGTATCTCTGTGAGATGAATTAAAAGAACACAATGCAGTTTCTTAGAAGGCTTCTTTTCAGTTTTTATCTTAGGATGTTTCCTTTTACACCATAGCCCTCTATGGGCTTCCAAATATCACTTTGCAAATTTTACAAGAACAGCTCTAGCGAAAGGCTTCCTGAGGGGAAAGCTGTAACTCAGTGAGAGGAATTAACAGAACACAAAGCAGTTTCTCAGAAAGCTTCTTTCCAGTTTTTAACAAAAGATATTTCCTTTTTCACCATATCCTTTTATGCCTTTCCAAATATCACTTTGAAATTCCACAAGAACAGTCTTAGCGAAAGGCTTCTTGAGGGGAAAGCTGTAACTCTGTGAGATGAACTATCAGAACACAAAGCAGTTTCTCAGAAATCTTCTTTTCGGTTTTTATCTTAGTATATTTCCTTTTTCACCATAGCCCTCTATGGGCTTCCAAATATCACTTTGCCAATTCCACAACAACAGTCTTAGCGAAAGGCTTCTTGACGGGAAAGCTGTAACTCTCTGAGATGAATTAACAGAACACAAAGCAGTTTCTCAGAAAGCTTCTTTCCACTTTTTTTTTTTAATATTACATGCTTAATTTCTTTTTTATTTATATAATTTTGTGTAACAATCACTCATGAAATATCAGAATTCTTATTACTTAGTACATAAAGAATATTCAAGAAGTATTGTTGCATTAGAAAGCTAGTCAAGTATGAGCAGGGCAGGAGAGATTTCCCCTCTTCCACACACCAAATGTGTTGGGAGACCCTCAGGTGATGGTCAAGGGGTTGTTAACTGTTTCTCTAAAGTAGTAATTGGTCATACCTGGTGTCAAGGAAAGGCAGGCTTCTAATAGAAAACACCTGAAACTGATCAGCAACTTCCCAATGAGATCTCAGGAGTGAGGAGAAGTAAGGCAAGATCCCGGAAGTATGCCAATGTACAAAACCCCAAGTCAAGAAGTCAAGCTGTGCACTTGGCTTCTCAAGTCTCCCACTTGGCCCTCTTCCAGGTTGTACTTCCCTTCTTTTCCTTTCTGTTTTAAAGCCTTTTAATAAACCCTCTCTCCTGCTCTGAGAATTACCTCTGTCTCACTTTCTGCCTTATGCCCCTTAGTGGAATTCCTTCTGAGGAAGCAAGAATGGAGGGTGCTGCAAACCTATACAGATTCGCCGCCAATGTCTCCAGAACTCGGATGTCTTCCACAGGTAATAACATTGCTTTCAATATTTTTCATAATTATATCATGCTAAAAAACTAAGTATAACAGTGTCAAATACAAATACAATTAAAGCTTTTTGAATTCTATTTTACTTTACAAGGTTTTTTAAATCAAGTATGATTTTTCCTGGTGCAATTAAATTATAATTGTTTTCATATTTATATTTAATCATTTTATATAGAATTATTTTATATTTCTAGTACTTATTATTCTAGTATATCTCTTTTAGGCTTACTTTATGTCTCACTTTTATAAAAATAAGTAAAATATATATTTGATACATTACAATAACTTAGCAAAATGCTCAGGTATAATGCTATTTAAAAATTAATATACCATATTTATATAATAATACTATAGTTTTCTCATAAAATAAATCTTTTTAATGTTTGAAATTATAGGATGATAAGTGGTCTTTAATTTATTCCCCTTATTTGAATTTTCAGTAGTGAATATGCTCTTTCAAAAATATTTTTATGATAAATTCCAAATGCATACAATAGTGGATTACCTCTAGGTAGTCATCATTCATTTCACCAACATCAACACTTGTCCAATTCCTTTTACCTTCACTCACTTCTCCCCATTTCCCCCAACTGCATTCCTGCCCCAACTGCTGGCTCAAACCGTTCAAAGGATTGTTTGGTCAATCCTTTTGTAACAATTTAGTTATGTGCTTTTCCTAAAAAATAAGTGGAGGATTATTTTTTATTTTTTATTGTTTATTTTTTACAATTATTTATTTCAATTTTGTGGGTATATAGTAGATGTATGTATTTATGGGGTGCATGAGATGTTCTGATTCAGGCATGCAATGAATAATAATCACATCAGGTAAAATGGGGTATCCATTCTCTCAAGCATTTATCCTTTGTGTTACAAGCAATCCAATTAGACTCTTTCAGTTATTTTAAAATGCACAGTTAAATTATTACTGACTATAGTCGCCTTGTTGTGCTATCAAATACTGGATCTTATTTATTCTTTCTGGTTTTTTGTACCCATTAACCATCTCCAGCTTTGCCTCAAACCCCCACTACCCTTCCCAGCCTCTGGTAACCATGCTTCTACTCTCTATCTCCATGAGTTCAATTGTTTTGATTTTTAGATCTCACAAATAAGTGAGAACATGAAATTAGAATTATTATTAAACAGATCTCAAAATGTGACTTAGTTGCGTATCTTCTCCTCCTCTCCCTGTATCAACCTGTTTCAGCCTGGAAGCCTCTAGTGGGAAGGAGGGATGAGGGATGTGGTTGGTTTCTTCTTTTTTTTTTTTTTTTTTATATATATTTTAAGTTCTAGGGTACATGTGCATAACGTGCAGGTTTGTTACATATGTATACTTGTGCCCTGTTGCTGTGCTGCACCCATCAACTCGTCAGCACCCATCAACTCGTCATTTACATCAGGTATAACCCCCAATGCAATCCCTCCCCCCTCCCCCCTCACCATGATAGGCCCCGTGTGTGATGTTCCCCTTCCCGAGTCCAAGTGATCTCATTGTTCAGTTCCCACCTATGAGTGAGAACATGCGGTGTTTGGTTTTCTGTTCTTGTGGTAGTTTGCTAAGAATGATGGTTTCCAGCTGCATCCATGTCCCTACAAAGGACACAAACTCATCCTTTTTTATGGCTGCATAGTATTCCATGGTGTATATGTGCCACATTTTCTTAATCCAGTCTGTCACTGATGGACATTTGGGTTGATTCCAAGTCTTTGCTATTGTGAATAGTGCCGCAATAAACATACGTGTGCATGTGTTTTTATAGCAGCATGATTTATAATCCTTTGGGTATATACCCAGTAATGGGATGGCTGAGTCATATGGTACGTCTAGTTCTAGATCCTTGAGGAATCGCCATACTGTTTTCCATAATGATTGAACTAGTTTACAATCCCACCAACAGTGTAAAAGTGTTCCTATTTCTCCACATCCTCTCCAGCACCTGTTGTTTCCTGACATCTTAATGATCACCATTCTAACCGGTGTGAGATGGTATCTCAGTGTGGTTTTGATTTGCATTTCTCTGATGGCCAGTGATGATGACCATTTTTTCATGTGTCTGTTGGCTGTATGAATGTCTTCTTTTGAGAAATGTCTGTTCATATCCTTTGCCCACTTTTTGATGGGGTTGTTTGTTTTTTTCTTGTAAATTTGTTTGAGGTCTTTGTAGGTTCTGGATATTAGCCTTTGTCAGATGAGTAGATTGCAAAAATTTTCTCCCATTCTGTAGGTGGCCTGTTAACTCTGATGGTAGTTTCTTTTGCTGTGCAGAAGCTCTTTAGTTTAATGAGATCCCATTTGTCAATTTTGGCTTTTGCTGCCGTTGCTTTTGGTGTTATAGACATGAAGTCTTTGCCCATGCCTATGTCCTGAATGGTACTACCTAGTTTTTCCTCTAGGGTTTTTATGGTATTAGGTCTAACGTTTAAGTCTCTAATCCATCTTGAATTAATTTTCGTATAAGGAGTAAGGAAAGGATCCAGTTTCAGCTTTCTGCTTATGGCTAGCCAATTTTCCCAGCACCATTTATTAAATAGGGAATCCTTTCCCCATTTCTTGTTTCTCTCAGATTTGTCAAAGATCAGATGGCTGTATATGTGTGGTATTATTTCTGAGGACTCCGTTCTGTTCCATTGGTCTATATCTCTGTTTTGGTACCAGTACCATGCTGTTTTGGTGACTGTAGCCTTGTAGTATAGTTTGAAGTCAGGTAGCGTGATGCCTCCAGCTTTGTTCTTTTGACATAGGATTGTCTTGGAAATGCGGGCTCTTTTTTGGTTCCATAAGAACTTTAAAGCAGTTTTTTCCAATTCTGTGAAGAAACTCATTGGTAGCTTGATGGGGATGGTTTGAATCTATAAATAACCTTGGGCAGTATGGCTATTTTCACAATATTGATTCTTCCTATCCATGAGCATAGTATGTTCTTCCATTTGTTTGTGTCCTCTTTTATTTCATTGAGCAGTGGTTTGTGGTTCTCCTTGAAGAGGTCCTTTACATCCCTTGTAAGTTGGATTCCTAGCTGTTTTATTCTCTTTGAAGCAGTTGTGAATGGAAGTTCATTCATGATTTGGCTCTCTGTTTGTCTGTTACTGGTGTATACGAATGCTTGAGATTTTTGCACATTAATTTTGTATCCTGAGACTTTGCTGAAGTTGCTTATCAGCTTAAGGAGATTTCGGGCTGAGACAATGGGATTTTCTAAATATACAATCATGTCATCTGCAAAGAGGGACAATTTGACTTCTTCTTTTCCTAACTGAATCCCCTTGATTTCTTTCTCTTGCCTGATTGCCCTAGCCAGGACTTCCAACACTATGTTGAATAGGAGTGGTGAGAGAGGGCATCCCTGTCTTGTGCCAGTTTTCAAAGGGAATATTTCCAGGTTTTGCCCATTCAGTATGATATTGGCTGTGGGTTTCTCATAAATAGCTCTTATGATTTTGAGGTACGTTCCATCAATACCGAATTTATTGAGCGTTTTTAGCATGAAGGGCTGTTGAATTTTGTCAAAAGCCTTTTCTGCATCTATTGAGATAATCATGTGGTTCTTGTCTTTGGTTCTGTTTATATGCTGGATTATGTTTATTGATTTGCGAATGTTGAACCAGCCTTGCATCCCAGGGATGAAGCCCACTTGATCATGGCGGAGAAGCTTTTTGATGTGCTGTTGAATACGGTTTGCCAGTATTTTATTGAGGATATTTGCATCGATGTTCATCAGGGATATTGGTCTAAAATTCTCTTTTTTTGTTGTGTCTCTGCCAGGCTTTGGTATCAGGATGATGTTGGCCTCATAAGATGAGTTAGGGAGGATTCCCTGTTTTTCTATTGATTGGAATAGTTTCAGAAGGAATGGTACCAGCTCCTCCTTGTACCTCTGGTAGAATTCAGCTGTGAATCCATCTGGTCCTGGACTTTTTTTCATTGGTAGGCTATTAATTATTGCCTCAATTTCAGAGCCTGCTATTGGTCTATTCAGGGATTCAACTTCTTCCTTTTTAGTCTTGGAAGAGTGTAAGTGTCTAGGAAATTATCCATTTCTTCTAGATTTTCTAGTTTATTTGCATAGAGGTGTTTATAGTATTCTCTGATGGTAGTTTGTATTTCTGTGGGGTCGGTGGTGATATCCCCTTTATCATTTTTTATTGCGTCTTTTTGATTCTTCTCCCTTTTCTTCTTTATTAGTCTTGCTAGCGGTCTGTCAATTTTGTTGATCTTTTCAAAAAACCAACTCCTGGATTCATTGATTTCTTTGGAGGGATTTTTGTGTCTCTATCTCCTTCAGTTCTGCTCTGATCTTAGTTATTTCTTGCCTTCTGCTAGCTTTTGAATGAGTTTGCTCTTGCTTCTCTAGTTCTTTTAATTGTGATGTTAGAGTGTCAATTTTAGATCTTTCCTGCTTTCTTTTGTGGGCATTTAGTGCTATAAATTTCCCTCTACAGACTGCTTTAAATGTGTCCCAGAGATTCTGGTATGTTGTATCTTTGTTCTCATTGGTTTCAAAGAACATCTTTATTTCTGCCTTCATTTCGTCATGTACCCAGTAGTCATTCAGGAGCAGGTTGTTCAGTTTCCATGTAGTTGAGCGGTTTGGATTGAGTTTCTTAGTCCTGAGTTCTAGTTTGATTGCAGTGTGGTCTGAGAGACAGTTTGTTACCATTTCTGTTCTTGTACATTTACTGAGGAGTGCTTTACTTCCAACTATGTGGTCAATTTTGGAATAAGTGCGATGTGGTGCTGAGAAGAATGTATATTCTGTTGATTTGGGGTGGAGAGTTCTATAAATGTCTAAAGTTCTGCTTGCTGCAGAGATGAGTTCAATTCCTGGATATCCTTGTTAATTTTCTGTCTCGTTGATCTGTCTAATGTTGACAGTGGACTGTTGAAGTCTCCCATTATTATTGTATGGGAGTCTAAGTCTCTTTGTAAGGCTCTAAGGACTTGCTTTATGAATCTGGGTGCTCCTGTATTGGGTGCATATATATTTAGGATAGTTAGCTCTTCCTGTTGAATTGATCCCTTTACCATTATGTAATGGCCTTCTTTGTCTCTTTTGATCTTTGATGGTTTAAAGTCTGTTTTATCAGAGACTAGTATTGCAACCCCTGCTTTTTTTTGTTCTCCATTTGCTTGGTAAATCTTCCTCCATCCCTTTATTTTGAGCCTATGTTTGTCTCTGCGTGTGAGATGGGTCTCCTGAATACAGCAGACTGATGGGTCTTGACTCTTTATCCAGTTTGCCAGTCTGTGTCTTTTAATTGGAGCATTTAGTCCATTTACATTTAAGGTTAATATTTTTACGTGTGAACTTGATCCTATCATTATGATATTAACTGGTTATTTTGCTCGTTAGTTGATGCAGTTTCTTCCTAGCCTTGATGGTCTTTACATTTTGGCATGTTTTTGCAATGGCTGGTACCGGTTGTTCCTTTCCATGTTTAGTGTTTCCTTCAGGGTCTCTTGTAAGGCAGGCCTAGTGGTGACAAAATCTCTAAGCATTTGCTTATCTGTAAAGGATTTTATTTCTCCTTCACTTATGAAACTTAGTTTGGCTAGACATGAAATTCTGGGTTGAAAATTCTTTTCTTTAAGAATGTTGAATATTGGCCCCCACTCTTTTCTGGCTTGTAGAGTTTCTGCCGAGAGATCTGCTGTTAGTCTGATGGGCTTCCCTTTGTGGGTAACCCGACCTTTCTCTCTGGCTGCCCTTAAGATTTTTTTCTTCATTTCAACTTTGGTGAATCTGACAATTATGTGTCTTGGAGTTGCTCTTCTCGAGGAGTATCTTTGTGGTGTTCTCTGTATTTCCTGGATTTGAATGTTGGCCTGCCCTACTAGGTTGGGGAAGTTCTCCTGGATGATATACTGAAGGGTGTTTTCCAACTGGGTTCCATTTTCCCCCTCACTTTCAGGCACCCCAAACAGACGTAGATTTGGTCTTTTTACATAATCCCATACTTCTTGCAGGCTTTGTTCATTTGTATTTCTTCTTTTTTCTTTTGATTCCTCTTCTCGCTTCATTTCGTTCATTTGATCCTTAATCGCTGATACTCTTTTCCAGTTGATCGAGTCGGTTACTGAAGCTGGTGCATTTGTCACGTATTTCTCGTGTCATGGTTTTCATCTCTTTCATTTCGTTTATGACCTTCTCTGCATTAATTATTCTAGCCATCAATACTTCCACATTTTTTTCAAGACTTTTAGTTTCTTTGCACTGGGTACGTAATTCCTCCTTTAGCTCTGAGAAGTTTGATGGACTGAAGCCTTCTTCTATCATCTCGTCAAAGTCATTCTCCATCCAGCTTTGATCCGTTTTGGCGATGAGCTGCGCTCCTTTTATCACTTTAGAAATTTCACAACAACAGTCTTAGTGAACGGCTTCTTGAGGGGAAAGCTGTAACTCTGTGAGATGAATTAACAGAACACAAAGCAGTTTCTCAGAAATCTTCTTTCCACTTTTTAACGAAAGATACTTCCCTTTTCACCATAGACCCATGGGCTTCGAAATATCACTTTTCAAATTCCACAAGAACAGTCTCAGCGAAAGGCTTCTTGAGGAGAAAGGTGTAACTTTGTGAGATGAATTGCCAGAACACAAAGCAGTTTCTCAGAAAGATTCTTTTCCTTTTTTATCTTAGGATATTTTCATTTTCACAGTAGCCCTCTATGGGCTTCCAAATATCACTTTGCAAATTCCACAAGAACAGTCTTAGCGAAAGGCATCTTGAGGGTAAAGCTGTAAATCTGTGAGATGATTAACAGAACACAAAGCAGTTTCTAAAAAACATTCTTTCCAGTTTTTAACGGAAGATATTTCCTTTTTCATCATAGCCCTCTATGGGCTTCCAAATATTACCTTGAAAATTCCACAGGAACAATCTTAGTGAACGGCTTCTTGAGGGGAAAGCTATAACCCTGTGAGATGAATTAAGAGAACATAATGCAGTTTCTCAGAAAGCTTCTTTTCGGTTTTTATCTTAGAATATTTCCTTTTTGCCATAACCCTCTATGGGCTTCTAAAATCACTTTGCAAATTCCACAAGAACAGTCTTAGCGAAAGGCTTCTTGAGGAGAAAGCTGTAACTCTGCGAGATGAATTAACAGGACACAAAGCACTTTCTCAGAAAGCTTCTTTCCAGTGTATAACGGAAAATATTTCCTTATTCACCATTGCCCTCTAAGGCCTTCTAAATACCACTTTCGAAATGACAAAAGAACAGTCCTAGCGAAAGACTTCTTGAGGGGAAAGCTGTAACTCTGTGAGAGGAATTAACAGAACACAAAGCAGTTTCTCAGAAAGCTTCTTTCCAGTTTTCAACTGAAGATATTTCGTTTTTAACCATAGTCCTATATGGGCTTCCAAATATCACTTTGCAAATTCCACAAGAACAGACTTAGTAAAGGTCTTCTTGAGGGGAAAGCTGTAACTCTGTGAGATGAATTAACAGAACACAAAGCAGTTTCTCAGAAAGCTTCTTTCCAGTTTTTAACGGAAGATATTTCCTTTTTCACCAAAGCCCTCTATGGGCTTCCAAATATCACTTTAAATATTCCACAAGAACAGTCTTATCAAAAGGCTTCTTGAGGGGAAAGCTGTAACTCTGTGAGATGAATTAACAGAACACAAAGCAGTTTCTCAGAAAGCTCCTTTCGAGTTTTTAACTGAAGATATTTCCTTTTTCACCGTAGCCCTCTATGGGCTTCCAAATATCACTTTGCAAATTCCACAAGAGCAGTCTTAGCGAAAGGCTTCTTGAGGGAAAAGCTGTAATCAGAAAGCTTCTTTCGAGTTTTTAACTAAAGATATTACCTTTTACACCTTATCCCTCTAAGGACTTTCAAATATCACTTTGCAAATTCCACAAGAACAGTCTTAGTGAAAGGCTTCTTGAGGGGAAAGCTGTAAATCTGTGAAATGAATTAACCGAACGCAAAGCAGTTTCTCAGAAAGCTTCTTTTCATTTTTTATGTTAGGATATTTCCTTTTTCACCATAGACCTCTATGGGCTTCCAAATATCACTTTGCAAATTCCACAAGAACAGTCTTAGCGAAAGGTTTCTTGAGGGTCAAGCTGTAACTCTGTGAGATGAATTAACAGAACATAAAGCAGTTTCTCTGAAAGCTTATTTTCAGTTTTTATCTCAGGCTATTTCCTTTTTCACCATAGACCTCTATGGGCTTCTAAATATCACTTTCCAAATTCCCCAAGAAGAGCCTTAGGGAAAGGCTTCATAAGGGGAAAGCTGTAACTCTGTGAGATGAATTAACAGAACACAAAGCAGTTTCTCAGAAAGCTTCTATCCAGTTTTTAACTGAAGATATTTCCTTTTTCCCCATAGTCCTCTATGAACTTCCAAATATCACTTTGCAAACTCCCAAAAACAGTCTTAGTGATCGACTTCTTGAGGGGAAAGCTATATCTCCGTGAGATGAGTTAAGAGAACACAATGCAGTTTCTCGGAAAGTTTCTTTTCGGTTTTTATCATAGGCTATTTCCTTTTTCAACAAAGCCCTCTATGTTCTTCCAAATATCACTTTGCAAATTCCACAAGAAGATTCTTAAAGAATGGCTTCTCGAGGGGAAAGCTGTAACTCTGTGAGATGAATTAACAGAACACAAAGCAGTTTCTCAGAAATCTTCTTTCCGATTTTTAATGGAAGTTATTTCCTTTTTCACCATAACCCTCTAAGGTTTCTAAATATGACTTTCCAAATTCCACAAGAACAGTCTTAGCGAAAGGATTCTTGAAGGGAAAGCTGTAACTCTCTGAGATAAATTAATAGTACACAAAGCAGTTTCTCAGAAAGCTTCTTTCCAGTTTTTAACTGAAGATATTTCATTTTTTACCACAGCCCTCTATAAGCTTCCAAATATTACTGTGCAAATCCCACAAGAACAGTCTTAGCGAAAGTCTTGTTGAGGAGAAAGCTGTACCTCTGTGAGATGAATTAACAGGTCACAAAGCCCTTTCTCAGAAAGCTTCTTTCCATTTTATAACAGAAGATATTTCCTTATTCACCATAGCCTTCTATGGCCTTCTAAATACCGCTTTCCAAATGACACAAGAACAGTCCTACCGAAAGACTTCTTGAGGGGAAAGCTGTAACTCTGTGAGATGAATTAACAGAACACAAAACAGTTTCTCAGAGAGCTTCTTTCCAGTTTTCAACTGAAGATATTTCCTTTTTAACCATAGCCCTATATGGGCTTCTAAATATCACTTTGCAAATTCCACAAGAACAGACTTAGTAAAGTTCTCCCTGAGGGGAAAGCTGTAACTCTGTGAGATGAATTAACAGAACAAAAAGCAGTTTCTCAGAAAGCTTCTTTCCAGTTATTAACGGATGATATTTCCTTTTTCACCAAAGCCCTCTATGGGCTTCCAAATATCACTTTGAAAATTCCAGAAGAACAGTCTTAGCGTAAGGCTTCTTGAGGAAAAAGCTGTAAGTATGTGAAATGAATTAACAGAACACAAAGCAGTTTCTCAGAAAGCTTCTTTCCAGTTTTTAACGGAAGAGAATTCCTTTTTCACCATAGCCCTCTCTGGGCTTCCAAATATCACTTTGCAAATCCCACAAGAACAGTCTTAGCGAAAGGCTTCTTGAGGGGAAAGCTGTAACTCGGTGAGATGAATTAACAGAACGCAAAGCAGTTTCTCAGAAAGCTTCTTTCCAGTTTTTAATGGAGGATATTTCCTTTTTCACCATAGCCCTCTATAGGCTTCTAAATATCACGTTCTAAATTGCACAAGAACAGTCTTAGCGAAAGGCTTCTTGAGAGGAAAGCTGTAACTCTGAGATGAATTAAGAGAACACAAAGCAGTTTTTCAGAAAGCTTATTTTCGGTTTTTATCTTAGGCTATTTCCTTTTTCACCGTAGACCTCTGTAGGCTTCTAAATATCACTTCCCAAATTGGACAAGAACAGTCTTAGGGAAAGGCTTCGTTAGGGGAAAGCTGTAACTTTGTGAGATGAATTAGCAGAACACAACGCTGTGTCTCAGAAAGCTTCTTTCCAGTTTTTAACTGAAGATATTTCCTTTTTCACCATAGCTCTCCATGGCTTTCGAAATGTCACTTTGCAAATTCCACAAGAACATTCATAGCGAAAGGCTTCCTCAGGGGAAAGCTGTAACTCTGTGGGATGAATTCACAGATCAGAAAGCTGTTTCTCAGAAAGCTTCTTTCTCACTTTTATGGCGGATATTTCCTTTGGCCCTATGGTCTTCAAAGGGAACCGAATTATCCCTTCTCAGATTCCACAGAAATAAGGTTAGCAAACAGCTCTACGACATATAGCTCTCACTCAGTGAGTGGAAGTCACATATCACAAAGCAGTTTCTCAGAAAATTCTTTTCAGTTTTTATCTTAGGATATTTCCTTTTTCACCATGACCCTCTATGGGCTCACAAATACCACTCTGCAAATTCCACAAGAACAGGCTTACCAAAAGGCTTCTTAAGGGGAAAGCTGTAACTCTGTGAGGTGAATTAACAGAACACAAAGCAGTTTCTCAGAAAGCTTCTTTTCAGCTTTTATCTTAGGATATTTCCTTCTTCACCATAGCCCTATAAGGGCTTACAAATATCACTATGAGTATTACACAAGAAGAGTCTTAGCAAAAGTCTTTTTGAGGGTAAAGCTGTAACTCTTTGAGATGAATTAACAGAACACAAAGCAGTTTCTTAGAAAGCTTCTTTCCATTTTTTAACTGAAGATATTTCTTTTTTCACCACAGCCGTCTATGGGCTTCCAAATATCACTTTGCAAATTCAAAAAGAACAGTCCTAGCGATAGGCTTCTTGAGTGGAATGCTGTGACTCTGTGAGATGAATTCACAGATCTCAGAGCAGTTTCTCAGAAAGCTTCTTTCTCACTTTTAGTGGCAGATATTTTCTTTGGCCCTATAGTCTTCAAAGGGATCCAACATAACAGTTCTCCGATTCCATAGAAATAAGGCTATAAAACAGCTCTAGGAAATACAGCTGTAACTCAGTGAGTGGAAGTCACATAATACTAAACCGTTTCTCAGAAAGCCTCTTTCAGTTTTTAACTGAAGCTATATCCTTTTTCACCGTAGCCCTCTATGGGCTTCAAAATATCACTTTGAAAATACAACAAGAACAGTCTTAGCGAAAGGCTTCCAGAGGGGAAAGCTGTAACTCTGTTAGGTGAATTAACAGAACACAAAGCAGTTTCTCAGGAATTTTCTTTACAATTTTTATCTGAAGATATGTCCTTTTTCACCATAGCCCTCTATGGGCTTCCAAATATCACTTTGCGAATTCTACAAGAACAATCTTAGCGAAAGACTTCTTGAGGGGAAAGCTGTAAGTCTGTGAGATGAATTAAAAGAACACAAAGCAGTTTCTCAGAAAGCTTCTTTCCAGTTTTTATCTGAGGATATTTCGTTTTCACCATAGCCGTCTATTGGCTTCCAAATATCATTTTTCAAATTGCGCAAGAATAATCTTAGCGAAAGGCTTCTTGAGAGGAAAGCTGTAACTCTGTGAAATGAATTCGCAGGTCACGAAGAAGTTTCTCAGAAAGCTTCTTTCTAACTTTTAGCGACGGATACTTCCTTTGGCCCTACAGTCTTCAAAGGGATCCGAAATAACAGTTCTCAGATTCCACAGAAATTAGGTTAGCAAACTGCTCTAAGAAATACAGCTGTAACTCAGTGAGTGGAAGTCATATATCAAAAAGCAGTTCTGAAGCCTACTTTTCAGTTTTTAACTGAAGATATATCTTTTTTCAGCATAGCCCTCTAAGGGCTTCCAAATATCACTTTGCAAATTCCAGAAGAACACTCTTACCGAAAGGATTCTTGAGGGGAAACCTGTAACTCTTTGAAATGAATTAACAGATCACAAAGCAGTTTCTAAGAAAACCTCTTTCCAATTTTTAACTGAAGATATTTCCTATTTCACCATAACCATCTATGGGCTTACAAATATGACTTTGCAAATTAAACAAGAACAGTCTTAGCGAAAGGCTTCTTGAGGGAAAAGCTGTAGCTCTGTGAGATGTATTAACAGAACACAAAGCGGTTTCTCAGAAAGATTCTTTCCAGTTTTTATGTTAGGATATTTCCTTTTTCACCGTAGCCCTATATAGGCTTAAAAATATCACTTTGAAAATTAAACAAGAACAGTCTTAACAAAAGTCTCCTTGAGGGTAAAGCTGTAAGTCGTTGACATGAATTAACAAAACACAGAGCAGTTTCTCAGCAAACGTCTTTTCAGTATTTATCGTAGGATATCTCCTTTTTCACATTAGCCCTCTATGGGCTTACAAATATCATGTTGCAAATTCCACAACAAACGTCTTAGCGAAAGGCTTGCTGAGGGGAAAGCTGTAACTCTTTGAGATGAATCAACAGAACACAAAGGAGTTTCTCAGAAAGCTTCTTTCCACTTTTTATCTTAGGATATTGCCTTTTTCACCATAGCCCTATTAGGGCTTCAAACATCACTTTGAAAATTACACAAAACAATGTTAACAAAAGTCTTCTTGAGGGTAAAGCTCTAACACTTTGAGAGGAATTATCAGAACACAAACCAGTTTCTCAGAAAGCTTCTTTGCAGATTTTAATTGAAGATATTTCCGTTTTCATCGGAGACCTCTATGGGCTTCCAAATATCACTTTGCAAATTCCACAAGAACTGTCTTAGCGAAAGGCTTCTTGACGGGAAAGCTGTAACTTTGTGAGATATATTAACAGAACACAAAACAGTTTCTCAGAAAGCTGCTTTCCAGTTTTTAGCTGAAGATATTTCCTTTTTCACCGTAGCCATCTGTGGGCTTCCAAATATCACGTTGCAAATTACACAAAAGCATTCTTAGGGAATGGCTTCTTGAGGGGAAAGCTGTCACACAGTGAGATGAATTAATAGAACCCAAAGCAGTTTCTCAGAAAGCTTCTTTTCAGTTTTTATCTTAGGATATTCAATTTTTCACCAAAGCCCTCTATGGGCCTCCAAATATCACTTTGCAAATTCCCCAGGAAAAGTGTTAGCGAAAAACTTCTTGAGGGGAAAGCTGTAACTCTGTGACATGAATTCACAGATCACAAAGAAGTTTCTCAGAAAGCTTCTTTCTCACTTTTAGCAGCGGATATTTCCTTTATCCCAATAGTCTTCAAAGGGATTCGAAATAACAGTCCTCAGATTCCACAGCAATAAGGCTAGCACACAACTCTACGAAATACAGCTGTAACTCAGTGAGTGGCAGTCACATATCACAAAGCAGTTTCTCAGAGAGGTTCTTTTCAGTTTTTATCGGAAGATACATCCTTTTTCTCCTTAGCTCTCTATGGGCTTCCAAATATCACTTTGCAACTTCCACAAGAACAGTCCTAGTGAAAGGCTTTTTGAGGGGATGCTGTAATTCTGTAAGATGAATTAACAGAACACAAAGCAGTTTCTCAAAAGCTTCTTTCTAGTTTTTATGTTAGAATGTTTCCTTTTTCACCATAGCCCAAAATGGGCTTCCAAATATCACTTTGCAAATTCCACAAGAAGTGTCTTAGCGAAAGGCTTCTTGAGGGGAAAGCTGTAACTCTATGAGATGAATTAACAGAACACAAAGCAGTCTCTCAGAAAGCTTCTTTCCAGTTTTTTAACTGAAGATATTTCCTTTTTCACCTTAGCCCTCTAAGGACTTCCAAATATCACTTTGCAAATTCCACAAGAACATTCTTAGTGAACGGCTTCTTGAAGGGAAAGCTGTAACTCTGTGAGATGAATTAACAGAACACAAAGCAGTTTCTCTGAAAGCTTCTTTCCAGTTTTCAACAGACGATATTTCCTTTTTCACCTTAGACCTCTAAGGGCTTCCAAATATCACTTTGCAAATTCCCAAGAACAGTCTTTGCGAAAGGCTTCCTGAGGGGAAAGCTGTAACTGTGTGTGATGAATTAACAGAACACAGAGCAGTTTCTCACAAAGCTTCCTTCCAGTTTTTAACTGAGACATGTTTCCTTTTTCACCATAGACCTCTACTGGCTTTCAAATATCACTTTGCAAATTCCCCAAGAACACTCTTAGTGAACGACTTCTTGAGGGGAAAGCTGTAACTCTGTGGGATGAATTAACAGAAAACAAAGCAATTTCTCAGAAAGCTTCTTTCCAATTTCTATCTGAGGACATTTCCTTTTTCACCATAGCCCTCTATGTGCTTCGAAATATCACTTTGAAAATTCCACAAGAACAGTCTTAGTGAAAGGCTTCTTGAGGGGAAAGCTTTAACCATGTGAGATGAATTAACAGAACCCAAAGTAGTTTCTCAGAAAGCTTCTTTTAAGTTTTTATCTGAGGACAGTTCATTTTTCACCTTAGACCTCTCTGGCTTCCAAATATCACTTTGTAAATTCCACAAGAACGGTCTTAGGAAAGGCTTCTTGAGGGGAAAGCTGTAACTCAGTGAGATGAATTAACAGAACACAAGCAGTTTTTCAGAAAGTTTCTTTACAGTTTTTTACAGAAAATATTTCCTTTTTAACCGTAGCCCACTATGGGCTTCCAAATATCACTTTGCAAATTCCTCAAGAACAATATTAGTGAACGGATTCTTGAGGGTAAAGCTGCCACGCTGTGAGATGAATTAACAGAACACAAAGCAGTTTCTCAGAAAGCTTCTTTCCAGTTTTTAACTGAAGATATTTCCTTTTTCACCGTAGCCCTTTAAGGGGTTGCAAATATCACTTTGCATATTCCACAAGAACAGTCTTAGTGAACGACTTCTTTAGGGCAAACTGTAACTCAGTGAGGTGAGTTAACAGAACAAAGCAGTTTCTCACAAAGCTTCTTATCAGTTTTTATGTTAGGATATTTCCTTTTTAACCATAGCCATCTATGGGCTGTCAAATAACATTTTGCAAATTCCACAAAAACAGTCTTAACGAAAGGCTTCCTGAGGGGAGAGCTGTAACTCTGTGAGATGAATTAACAGACCATAAAACACTTTCTCAGAAAGCTTCTTTCCAGTTTTCAACTGAAGATATTTCCTATTCACCACAGCCCTCTATGGGATTCCAAATATCTCTTTGCAAATACCAGAAGAACAGTCTCAGCGAAAGGCTTATTGAAGGGAAAGCTGTAACTCTGTGAGATGAATTCACAGAACACAAAGAAGTTTCTCAGAAAGCTTCTTTCTCACTTTTGGCGGTCGATATTTCCTTTGTCCCGATAGATTTCAAAGGGATCCGAAATAACAGTTCTCAGATTCCACAGTAATAAGGCTAGAAAACAGCTCTACGAAACACAGCAGTAACTCAGTGAGTGGAAGTCACATATCACAAACCAGTTTCTCTGAAAGCCTATTTTCCGTTTTTAACTGAAGAAATATCCTTTTTCACCATAGCCATCTATCGGTTTCCAAATATCACTTTGAAAATTCCACAAGAACAGTCATAGCGAAAGGCTTCCTGAGGGGAAAGCTGTAACTCTGTGAGATGAATTAAGAGACCACAGAGCAGTTTCTAAGAAACCTTCTTTCCAGTCTTTAACTGAAGATATTTCCTTTTTCTCCATAGCCCTCTATGGGCTTCCAAATGTCACTTTGCAAATTCCACAAGAACAGTCTTAGCGAAAGCCTTCTTGAGGGAAAAGCTGTAACTCTGTGAGATGAATTAACACAACACAAAGCAGTTTCTCAGAAAGTTTCTTTCCAGTTTTTAACTGAAGATATTTCGTTTTTCACCATACCCGTCTATGGGCTTCCAAATATAATTTTGCAAATTCCACAAGAACAGTCTTAGCGAAAGGCTTCTGAGGGGACAGCTGTAACTCGGTGAGATGTTTTAACAGAACACATGTCAGTTTCTCAGAAAGCTTCTTTCCAATTTTTAACGTAAGTTATTTCCTTTTTCACCATAGCCCTCTATGGACTTCTAAGATCACTTTGCAAATTCCACAAGAACAATCTTAGCGAAAGGCTTCTGGGGAACAAAGCTGAAATTCTGTGAGATGAACTAACAAAAAACAAAGCAGTGTCTCACAAAGCTTCTTTTCGGTTTTTAACGGAAGAAATTTCCTTTTTCATCATAGCCCTCAATGGGCTTCCAAATTTCACGTTGCAAATTCCAGAAGAACAGTCTTAGCGAAAGGCTTCTTGAGGAGAAAGCTGAAACTCTGTGAGATGAATTAACAGAACACAAAACAGTTTCTCAGAAAGCTTCTTTTCAGTTTTTATCTTAGGAAAATTACTTTTTCACCATAGTCTTCTAAGGTCTTTCAAATATCACTTTGCAAATTCCACAAGAACAGTCTTAGCAAAAGGTTTCTGTAGGGGACAGCTGTAACACTTTCAGATGAATTAACAGAACACAAAGCTGATTCTCAGAAATCTTCTTTCCAGTTTTTAACGGAAAATATTTCCTTTTTCACCCTAACCCTCTGGAGTCTTCCAAATATCACTTTCCAAATTCCACAAGAACAGTCTTTGAGAAAATCATCTTGTGGGAAAATCTGTAACTCTTTGAGATGAATTAACAGAACACGAAGCAGTTTCTCAGAAAACTTCTTTTCAGTTTTTTTCTTAGGATATTTCCTTTTTCAGAATAGCTCTGTATGGTCTTCCAAATATCACTTTGCAAATACAACAAGTACAGTCTTAGCGAAAGGCTTCTTGAGGGGAAACTCCAACTCTTCGATATGAATTAACAGAACACAAAGCAGTTTCTCAGAAAGCTTCTTTTCAGTTTTTAGCTGAAGATATTTCCTGTTTCACCATAGCCCTCTAGGGGTTCCAAATATCACTTTGCAAATTCCAAAAAAACAGTCTTAGCGAAAGGATTCTTGAGGGGAAAGCTGTATCACTGTGAGTTGCATTAACAGAACACAAAGCAGTTTCTCAGAAAGCTTCTTTTCAGTTTTTATCTTAGGATATTTCCTTTTTCACCGTAGCCCTCTATGGGCTTCCAACTATCTCTTTGCATATTTCACAAGAATAGTCTTACCGAAAGGCTTCTTGAGAAGAAAGCTGTAACTCTGTGAGATGAACTAACAGAACACAAAGCAGTTTCTCAGAAAGCTTCTTTTCGGTTTTTATCTGAGGATATTTCCATTTTCACAGTAGACCTCTATGGGCTTCCAAATAACATTTTGCAAATTACACAAGAGGAGCCTTAGCTGAAGGCTTCTTGAGGGGAAAGTTGTAACTCTTTGAGATGAATTAACAGAACACATAGCAGTTTCTCAGAAAGATTCTTTACAGTTTTTAACTAAAGATATTTCCTTTTCACCATAGCCCTCTATGGGCTTCCAAATATCAATTTGCAAATTCCACAAGAATAGTCTTAGCGAAAGACCTCTTGAAGGAAAACCTGTAACTCTGTGAGTTGAATTAAACGAACACAAAGCAGTTTCTCAGAAAGCTTCTTTCCAGTTTTTAAAAGAAGATATTGCCTTTTTCACCATATCCCTCTATGGGTTTCAAAATATCACTTTGCAAATACAACAAGAACAGTCTTAGCGAAAGACTTCTTGAGGGGAATGCTGTAACTCTGTGAGTCGAATTAACAGAGCAGCGTGCAGTTCAGAAAGCTTCTTTCCCGTTTTTAACGGAAGATATTTCCTTTTTCACTACAGCCCTCTATGGGCTTAAAAATATCACTTTGCAAATTCTACAAAAACATTCGCAGTGAAAGGCTTCTTGAAGGGAAAGTTGTAACTCTGGGAGATGAATTAACAGAACACAAAGCCCTTTCTCAGAAAGCTTCTTTCCAGTTTTTAACTGAAGATATTTCCTTTTTCACCATTGCTCTCTATCGGCCTCCAAATATCACTTTGTCAATTCCAGAAGAACAGCCTTAGCGAAAGGCTAATAGAAGGGAAAACTGTCACTCTGTGACATGAATTAACAGAACACAAAGCAGTTTCTCAGAATTCTTCTTTTCAGTTTTTAAGTTCGGATATTTCCTTTTTCACCGTAGCCCTCTTAGGGCTTCCAAATATCACTTTGCAAATTCCACAAGAACAGTCTTAATGAAAGACTTCTTGAGGGGAAAGCTGTAAATCTGTGCGATGAATTAAGAGAACACAAAGCAGTTTCTCAGAAAGCTTCTTTCCAGTTTGTAACGGAAAATATTTCCATTTTCACCATCGCCCACTATGGGCTTCCAAATATCACTTTGCAAATTCCACAAGAACAGCCTTAGCGAAAGGCTTCGTGAGGGGAAAGCAGTAACTCTGTCAGATGAATTAACAGAACATGAAACAGTTTCTCAGAAAGTTTCTTTCCAGTTTTTAACGGAAGATATTTCCTTTTACACCATGGCGCTCTATGGGCTTCCAAATATCACTTTGCTAAAGTCACAAGAACAGCCTTAGTGAAAGGGTTCTTGATGGTAAAGCAGTAACTGTGTGAGATGAATTAACAGAACACAAAGCAGTTTCTCAGAAAGCTTCTTTCCAGTTTTTTACTGAAGATATTTCCTTTTTCACCATAGCCCTGTACGGTCTTCCAAATATCACTTTGAAAATTCCAGAAGAACAGTCTTAGCGAAAGGCTTCTTGAGGGGAAAGCATTAACTCTGTGAGATGAATTAACAGAAAACAAAGCAGTTTCTCAGAAAGCTTCTTTCCAGTTTTTAACTGAAGATATTTCCTTTTTCACCATAGCCCTGTACGGGCTTCAAAATATCAGTTTGCAAATTCCACAAGAACAGTCTTAGCAAAAGGCTTCTTGAGGGGAAAGCAGTAACTCTGTGCGATGAATTAACAGAACACAAAATAGTTTCTCAGAAATTTTCTTTCCAGTATTTAACGGAAGATATTTACTTTTACACCGTAGCCCTCTATGGGCTTCCAAATATCAGTTTGCCAATTCCACAAGAACAGTCTTAGCGAAAGGCTTCTTGAGGGGAAATCTGTAACTCTGCGAGATGAATTAACAGAACACAGAGTAGTTTCTCAGAAAGCTTCTTTCCGGTTTTGAACGGAAAATATTTCCTTTTTCGCCATAGTCCTCTATGGACTTCCAAATATCTCTTTGCAAATTCCACAAGAACAGTCTTAGCTAAAGGCTTCTTGAGGGGAAAGCTGTAACTCTGTGAGATGAATTAACAGAACACAAAGCAGTTTCTCAGACAGCTTCTTTCCGGTTTTTAACTGACAATATTCCTTTTTCACCATAGACCTCTATCGGCTTCCAAATATCACTTTTCCAATTCCACAAGAACAGTCTTAGCAAAACTATTCTTGAGGGGAAAGCTGTAACTCTGTGAGATGAATTAAAACAACACAAAGCAGTTTCTCAGACAGCTTCTTTCCAGTTTTTAACTGAAGATATTTCCTTTTTCACCAAAGCACTCTATGGGCTTCCAAATATCACTTTGCAAATTCCACAAGAACAGCCTTAGCGAAAGGCTTCTTGAAGGGGAAGCTGTAACTCTGTGAGATGAATTAACAGAACACAAAGCAATTTCTCAGAAAGTTTCTTTCCATTTTTTAACGGAAGATTTTTCCTTTTTCACTACAGCCCTCTATGGGGTCCCAAATATCACTTTGCAAATTCCACAAGAACAGTCTTAGGGAAAGTCCGCTTGACGAGAAAGCTGTAACAGTGTGAGATGAATTAACAGAAAACAAAGCAGTGTCTCAGAAAGCTTCTTGGCAGTTTTTAACGGAAGATATTTCCTTTTTCACCATCGCCCTATAAGGGCTTACAAATATCCCTTTGCAAATTCCACAAGAACAGTCTTAGCGAAAGGCTTCTGGATGGGAAAGCAGTAATTCTGTGAGATGAATTAACAGAACACAAAGCAGTTTCTCAGAAAGCTTCTTTCCAGTTTTCAACTGAAGATAATTCCTTTTTCACCATAGCCCTTTAAGGGCTTCCGAATATCACTTTGCAAATTCCACAAGAACAGCCTTAGGGAAAAGCTTCTTGAGGGGAAAGCAGTAACTCTGTGAGATGAATTAACAGAACACAAAGCAGTTTCTCAGACAGCTTCTCTCCTGTTTTTAACTGAAGATATTTTCTTTTTCACCGTAGCCCTCTATGGGCTTCCAGGTATCATTTTCCAAATTCCACAAGAACAGCCTTAGCGAAAGGCTTCTTGAAGGGAAATCTGTAACTCTATGAGATGAATTAAGAGAACACAAAGTAGTTTCTCAGAAAGCTTCTTTAAAGTTTTTAACGGAAGATATTTCTTTTTCACCATAGCCCTCTAGGGGCTTCCACATATAACTTTGCAAGTTTCACAACAAAAGCCTTAGTGAAAGGCTTCTTGAGGGGAAAGCTGTAACTCTGTGAGATGAATTAACAGAGCACAAAGCAGTTTCTCAGAATGCTTCTTTTAAGTTTTTATCTTAGGATATTTCCATTTTCACCATAGTCCTCTAAGGTCTTCCAAATATCACTTTGCAAATTCCACAAGAACAGTCTTGCCACGTGACTTCATGAGGGGAAAGCTGTAACTCTGTGAGTAGAATTAAGAGAACACAAAACTGTTTCTCAGTAAGCTTCTTTACAGTTTCTAAAGGAAGATATTTCCTTTTTCACCATAGCCCTCTAGGGGCTTCCAAATATCACTTTAGAAATTCCAAAAGAACAACCTTAGCGAAAGGTTTCTTGAAGGGAAAGCTGTAACTCTGTGAGATGAATTAAGAGAACACAAACAGTTTCTAAGAAAGCTTCTTTCCAGTTTTTTACGAAAGATATTTTCTTTTTCACCATAGCCCTCTATGGGCTTCCAAATATCTCTTTGCAAATTCCACACATACAGTCTTAGCAAAAGGCTACTTGAGGGGAAAGCTGTAACTCTGTGGGTTGAATTAACAGAACACAAAGCAGTTTTTCACAAAGCTTCCTTCCAGTTTTTAACGGAAGATAATTCCTTTTTAACCATAGCCCTCTATGGTCTTCGAAATATCACTTTGCAAATTGCACAAGAAAATTCTTAGCGATAGGATTCTTGAGGGGAAAGCAGTAACTCTGTGAGATGAATTAACAGAACACAAAGTAGTTTCTCAGAATGCTTCTTTCCAGTTTTTAACAGAAGATATTTCCTTTTCGCCGTAGCCTTCTGTGGGCTTCAAATATCACTTTGCAAATTCCACAAGAACAGTCTTTGCGAAAGGCTTCTAGAAGGGAAAGCTGTAACTCTGTGAGAGGAATTAACAAACACAAAGCAGTTTCTCAGAAAGCTTCTTTCCAGTTTTTTACGAAAGATAATTCCTTTTTCTCCATAGCCCTCCATGGGCTTCCAAATATCTCTTTGCAAATTCCAAAAATACAGTCTTAGCAAAAGGCTTCTTGAGGGTAAAGCTGTAACTCTGTGAGATCAATTAACAGAACACAAAGCAGTTTCTCCGAAAGCTTCTTTCCAGTTTTTAAAGGAAGATATTTCCTTTTTCACCATAGCCCTCTATGGGCTTCCAAATATCACTTTGAAAATTCCACAAGGACAGTCGTAGCGAAAGGCTTCTTGCGGAGAAATCTCTTACTCTGTGAGATGAATTAACAGAACACAAAGCAGTTTCTCAGAAAGCTTCTTTCCAGTTTTTAACAGAAGATATTTCCATTTTCAACATAGCCCTCTATGGGCTTCAAAATATCACGTTGCCAATTCCACAAGAACAGCCTTAGCGAAAGGATTCTTGAAGGGAAAGCTGTAAGTCTGTGACAAGAATTAACAGAGCACAAAGGAGTTTCTCAGAAAGCTTCTTTTCAGTTTTTACCTTAGGATATTTCCTTTTTCACTGAAGCCCTCTATGGGCTTCCAAATATCACTTTGAAAATTCCCCAAGAACAGTCTTAGCGAAAGGCTTCTTGACTGGAAAGCTGTATATCTGTGAGATGAATTAGCAGAACACAAAGCAGTTTCTCAGAAAGCTTCTTTCCAGTTTTTAACGGAAGATATTTCCTTCTTCACCATAGCCCTCTATGGGCTTCCAAATATCACTTTGCAAACTCCACAAGAACAGTCTTAGCGAAACGCTTCTTGAGGGGAAAGCAGTAACTCTGAGAGATGAATTAACAGAACACAAACTAGTTTCTCAGAAAGTTTCTTTCCAGATTTTAACGGAAGATATTTCCTTTTTCACCATAGCCCTCTATGGGCTTCCAAATATCCCTTTGCCAATTCCACAAGAACAGTCTTAGCGAAAGGCTTCTTGTGTGGAAAGCTGTAACTCTGTGAGATGAATTAACAGAACACAAAGTAGATTCAAAGAAAGCTTCTTTCCAGTTTTTAACGGAAGATATTTACTTTTTCACCATAACCCTCTATGGGATTCCTAATATCACTTTGCATATTCCACAAGAATAATCTCAGCGAAAGGCTTCTTGGTGGGAACACAAAAACTCTTTGAGATGAATTAACAGAACATAAAGCAGTTTCTCAGAAACCTTCTTTACCGTTTTTAACGGAAGATATTTTCATTTTCACCATAGACCTCTATGGGTTTCCAAATATCACTTTCCAAACACCACAAGAACAGCCTTAGCGAAAGGCTACTTGAAGGAAAAGCTGTAACTCTGTGAGATGAATTAACAGAACACAAAGCAGTTTCTCCGAAAGCTTCTTTCCAGTTTTTAATGGAAGATAATTTCTTTTTCACCAAAGCCCTCTATGGGCTTCCAAATATCACTTTGAAAATTCCACAAGAAAAGTCTTAGCCAATGGCTTCTTGAGGGGAATGCTGTAACTCTGTGAGATGAATTAACAAAACAAAAAGCAGTTTCTCAGACAGCTTCCTTCCAGTTTTTAACGGAAAATATTTCCTTTTTCACCATACCCTCTATGGTCTCCCAAATATCACTTTGCAAATTCCACAAGAACAGTCTTCGCGAACGACTTACTGAGGGCAAAGCTGTAACTTGCTGAGATGAATTAACAGAACACAAAGCAGTTCCTCAGAAAGCTTCTTTCCAGTTTTTAACGGAAGATATTTCCTTTTTCACCGTAGACCTCTATCGGCTTCCAAATATCACTTTGCAAATTCCACAAGAACAGACTTAGCGAAAGGCTTTTTTGAATGCAAAGCTGTAACTCTCTGAAATGAATTGACAGAACACATAGGAGTTTATCAGAAAGATTCTTTCCAGTTTTTAGCTGAAGATATTTCCTTTTTCACCATAGCCTTCTATGGGCATCCAGATATCCCTTTGCAAATTCCACAAGAACAGCCTTAGGGAAAGACTTCTTGAAGGGAATGCTGTAACTCTGTGAGATGAATTAACAGAACACAAAGCAGTTTCTCAGAAAGCTTCTTTCCAGTTTTTAACGGAAGATATTTCCTTTTTCAATATAGCAGTCTAAGGGCTTCCAAATATCACTTTGCCAATTCCACAAGAACAGCCTTAGCGAAAGGCTTCTTGAAGGTAAAGATGCAACTCTGTGAGATGAATTAACAGAATACAAAGCAGTTTCACAGAAAGCTTCTTTCCAGTTTTTAACGGAAGATATTTCCTTTTTCACCATAGCCCTCTATGGGCTTCCAAATATCACTTTGCAAATTCCACAGGAACCGTCTTAGCGAAAGGCTTCTTGAGGGTAAAGCTGTAACTCTGTGAGATGAAATAACAGAACACAAAGCAGTTTCCCAGAAAGCTTCTTTCCAGTTTTTAATGGAAGATATTTCCTTTTTCACCATAGCCTTCTATGGGCTTCCAAATATCACTTTGCCAACTCCACAAGAAGAGCCTCAGCGAAAGCTTCTTGAAGGTAAAGATGCAACTCTGTGAGATGAATTAACAGAACACAAAGCAGTTTCTCAGAAAGCTTCTTTCCGGTTTTTAACGGAAGGTATTTCCTTTTTCACCATAGCCCACTATGGGCTTCGAAATATCACTTTGCAAATTCCACAAGAACAGTCTTAGTGAAAAGCTTCTTGAGGGGAAAACTGTAACTCTGTGAGATGAATTAACAGAACACAAAGCAGTTTCTCAGAAAGCTTCTTTCCAGTTTTTCACTGAAGCTATTTCCTTTTTCACCGTAGTCCTCTATGGGCTTCCAAATAAACTTTACAAATTCCACAAGAACAGTGTTAGCGAAAGGCTTCTTGAGGGGAAAGCTGTAACTCTGTGACATGAATTAACAGAAAACAATGCAGTTTCCCAGAAGCTTGTTTCCTGTTTTTAACGAAGATATTTCCTTTTTCACCATAGCCCTCTATGGGCTTCCAAATATCAATTTGCGAATTCCACAAGTACAGCCTTAGCAAAAGGCTTTTTGAAGGGAAAGCTGTAACTCTGTGAGATGAATTAGCAGAACACAAAGCAGTTTCTCAGAAAGCTTCTTTCCAGTTTTTAACGGAAGATATTTCCTTTTTCACTCTAGCCCTCTATGGGCTTCCAAATATCACTTTGCCAATTCCACAAGAATAGCCTTAGCGAAAGCCTTCTTGAAGGGAAAGATGTAACTATGTGAGACGAATTTACAGAACAGAAAGCAGTTTCTCAGAAAGCCTCTTTCCAGTTTTGAACGGAAGATATTTCCTTTTTCACCATAGCCCTCTATGGGCTTCGAAATATCACTTTCCATATTCCACAAGAACAGTCTTAGCGAGGGGCTTCTTGAGGGGAAGCTTTAACTCTGTGAGATGAATTAACAGAACACAAAGCCGTTTCTCAGAAAGCTTCTTTACGGTTTTAAAGGAAGATATTTCCTTTTTCACGTTAGCCCTCTATGGGCTTCCAAGTATCACTTTGCAATTTCCTCATGAACAATCTTAGCGAAAGGCTTCTTGAGGGGAAAGCTGTAACTCTGTGAGATGAATTAACAGAACACAAAGCAGTTTCTCAGAAAGATTCTTTCCAGTTTTTAACTGAACATATTTCCTTTTTCACCCTAGCCGACTATGTGTTTCCAAATATCACTTTGCCAATTCCACAAGCACAGTCTTAGCGAAAGGCTTCTTGAAGGGAAAACTGTAACTCTGTGACATGAATTAACGGAACACAAAGCAGTTTCTCAGAAAGCTTCTTTCCAGTTTTTATCGGAAGATATTTCCTTTTGCACCCTAGCCCTCTATGGGCTTACGAATATCACCTTGCAAATTCCACAAGAGCAGCCTCAGCGAAAAACTTCTTGAGGGGAAGCTGTAACTCGTTGAGATGAATTAACATAATACAAAGCAGTTTCCCTGAAAGATTCTTTCCAGTTTTTAACGGAAGATATTTCCTTTTTCACCGTAGCGCTCTATGGGCTTCCGAATATCCCTTTCAAAATTCCACAAGAATATTCTTAGCGAAAAGCTTCTTGAGGGGAAATCTGTAACTTTGTGAGATGAATTAACAGAACACAAAGCAGTTTCTCAGAAAGCTTCTTTCCAGTATTTAACTGAAGATATATCCTTTTCCACCATAGCCCTATATCGGCTTCCAAATATCACTTTGCAAATTACACAAGAACAGTCTTAGCGAAAGGCTTCTTGACAGGAATATTGTAACTCTCTGAGATGAATTAACAGAACACAAAGCCGTTTCTCAGAAAGCTGCCTTCCAATTTTTAACGGAAATTATTTCCTTTTTCACCATAGCCCTCTATGGGCTCCCAAATATCACTTTGCAAATTCCACAAGAACAGTCTTAGCGAAAGGCTTTTTAGGGGAAACCTGTAACTCTGTCATATAAATTAAAAGAACACAAAGCAGTTTTCCAGAAAGCTTCTTTCCGGTTTTTAAGGGGAGATATCTCCTTTTTCACCATAGCCCACTATGGCCTTCGAAGTATCACTTTCCAAATTCCGCAAGAACAGTCTTAGCGAAGGGATTGTTGAGAGGAAAGCTGAAACTCTCTGACATGAATTAACAGAACACAAAGCAGTTTGCCAGAAAGCTTCTTTCCAGTTTTTACCTGAAGACAATTCCTTTTTCACCACAGCCTTCTCTGGGCTTCCAAATATCACTTTCCAATTTCCACAAGAACACCCTTAGCGAAAGGCTTCTTGAAGGGCAAGCTGTAACTCTCTGAGATGAATGAACAGAACACAAAGCAGTTTTCAGAACCTTCTTTCCAGTTTTTAACGGAAGATATTTCCTTTTTCAATATAGCAGTCGAAGGGCTTCCAAATATCACTTTGCCAATTCCACAAGAACAGCCTTAGTGAAAGGCTTCTTGAAGGTAAAGATGCAACTCTGTGAGAATAATTAACAGAACACAAAGCAGTTTCTCAGAAAGCTTCTTTCCAGTTTTTAATGGAAGATATTTCCTTATTCACCGTAGCCCTCTAAGGGTTTCCAAATATCACTTTGCCAATTCCACAAGAACAGTCTTAGCGAAAGGTTTCTAGAGGGGATACCTCTTACACTGTGAGATGAACTAAGAGAAAACAAAGCAGTTTCTCAGAAAGCTTCTTTCCAGTTTTTAACGGAAGATATTTCCTTTTTCGCCATAGCCCTCTATGGGATTCCAAATATCACTTTTCAAATTTCACAAGAACAGCCTTAGCTGAAGGCTTCCTGAAGGGAACGCTCTAACTCTGTGAGATGAATTAACAGAACACAAAGCAGTTTCTAAGAAAGCTTCTTTACAGTTTTTAACTGAAGATATTTCCTTTTTCACCATAGCCCTCTATGTGCTCCCAAATATCACTTTGCAAATTCCAAAAGAACAGTCTTAGTGATAGGCTTTTGGAGGCAAAACTGTAACTCTCTGACATGATTTAACAGAACACAAAGCAGTTTTTCAGAAAGCTTCCTTACAGTTTTAAACAGAAGATATTTCCTTTTTCACCACAGCCCTCTATGGGCTTCCAAATATCTCTTTGCAAATTCCACAAGAACAGTCTTAGCGAAAGGCTTCTTGAGGGGGGAAGCTGTAACTCTGTGAGACGAATTAAAAGAACACAAAGCAGTTGATCAGAAAGCTTCTATCCAGTTTTTAACGGAAGATATTTCTTTTTTCACCATAGACCTCTATGGGCTTCCAAATATCACTTTGTAAATTCCACAAGAACATTCGTTGCGAAAAGCTTCTTGAGGGGAACGCAGTAACTCTGTGAGATGAATTAAGAGAACACAAAGCAGTTTCTCAGAGTGATTCATTCCAGTTCTTAACTGGAGATATTTCCTTTTTCACCATAGCCCTGTATGGGCTTCCAAATATCACTTTGCCAATTGCACAAGAACAGTCTTAGCGAAAGGCTTCTTGAGGGCAAAGCTGTAAATCTGTGAGATGAATTAACAGAACACAAAGCAGTTTCTCAGACAGCTTCTTTCCAGCTTTTAACTGAACATATTTCCTTTTTCACCGTAGCCCTCTATGGGCTTCCAAATATCACTTTGCCAATTCCACAAGAACAGTCTTAGCGAAAGACTTCTTGAGGGGAAAGCTCTAATTGTGTGAGATGAATTAACAGAACACAAAGCAGTTTCTCAGAAAACTTCCTTCCAGTTATTAACTGAAGATATTTCTTTTTCACCATTGCCCTGCATGGGCTTCCAAAATATCACTTTGCAAATTCCAAAAAACAGTCTTAGAGAAAGGCTTCCTGAGGGTAAAGGTGTAACTCTGTGAGATGAATTAACAGAACAGAAAGCAGTTTCTCAGACAGCTTCCTTCCAGTTTTTAACTGAAGATATTTCCTTTTTCACCATAGCCTTCTCTGGGCTTCGAAAGATCTCTTTGCAAATTCCAGAAGAACAGACTTAGCGAAAGGCTTCTTGAGGGGAAAAATGTAACTGTGTGAGATGAATTAACAGAACCTAAAGCAATTTCTCAGAAAGCTTCCTTCCAGTTTTTAACTAAAGATATTTCCTTTTTCACTGTAGCCCTCTATGGGCTTCGAAATATCTCTTTGCAAATTCCACAAGAACTGTCTTCGCGAAAGGCTTCTTGAGGGGAAAGGTGTAACTCTGTTGCATGAATTAACAGTACACAAAGCAGTTTCTCAAACGGCTACTTTCCAGGTTTTAACTGAAGATATTTCCTTTTTCCCCATAGGCCTCTATGGACTTCCAAATATCACTTTTCAAATTCCACCAGAACAGACTTAGCGAAAGGCTTCTTGAAAGGAAAGCTGTAAGTCTGTGAGATGAATTAACAGAACACTAAGCAGTTTCTCAGAAAGCTTCTTTCCAGTTTTCAACGGAAGATATTTCCTTTTTCACCATAGCCCCCTATGGGTTTCAAAATATCACTTTGCAAATTTCACGAGAAGAGTCTTAGCGAAAGGCTTCTTCAGGGGAAAGCTGTAACTCTGTGAGATGAATTAACAGAACACAAAGCAGTTTCTCAGAAAGATTCTTTCCCGTTTTTAACGGAAGATATTTCCTGTTTCACCGTAGCCCTATATGGGCTTCCAAATATCACTTTGCAAATTCCACAAGAAGAGTCTTACCGAAACATTCCTTCATGGAGAAGCTGTATCTCTGTGAGAAGAATTAACAGAACACATAGCAGTTTCTCAGAAAGCTTCTTTCCAGTTTTTAACGGAAGATATTTCCTTTTTCACCGAAGCCCTCTATGGGCTTCCAAATATCACTTTGCAAATTCCACATGAACAGTCTTACCGAAAGGCTTCTTCAGGGGAAAGCTGTAACTCGGTGAGATGAATTAACAGAACACAAAGCAGTTTCTCAGAGAGCTTCTTTCCTGTTTTTAACTGAAGATATTTCCTTTCTCATCATAGCCCCCTATGGGCTTCCAAATATCACTTTCCAAACTCCACAAGAACAGCCGTAGCGAAAGGCTTGCTGAGGTAAATCTGTAACTCTGTGAGATGCATTAACAGAACACAAAGCAGTTTCTCAGAAAGTTTCTTTCCAGTTTTTATCAGAAGATATTGCCTTTTTCACCATAGCCCTCTAAAGGCTTCCAAATATCACTTTGCCAATTCCACAGTAACAGTCTTAGCGAAAGACTTCTTGAAGGGAAAGCTGTAACTCTGTGAGATGAATTAACAGAACACAAAGTAGTTTCTCAGAAATCTTTTTTCCAGTTTTTAGCTGAAGATATTTCCTTTTTCCCCATAGCCCTCTAAGGGCTTCCAAATATCACTGTGCAAATTCCACAAGAACAGCCTTAGCGAACGGCTTCTTGAAGGGAAAGCTGTAACTCTGTTAGATGAATCAACAGAACACAAAGCAGTTTCTCAGACAGCTTCTTTCCAGTTTTTAAAGGAAGATATTTCCTTTTTCACCATAGCCCTCTAAGGGCTTCCAAATATCACTTTGCAAATTCCACAAGAACAGTCTTACCGAAAGGCTTCTTGAGGGGAAAGCAGTAACGCTGTGAGATGAATTAACAGAACACAAAGCAGTTTCTCAGAAGTTTCTTTCCAGTTTTAACTGAAGATATTTCCTTTTTCACCATAGCCCTCTAGGGGCTTCCAAATATCACTTTGCAAATTCAACAAGAACAGTCTTAGAGAAAGGCTTCTTGAGGGGAAAGTTCTAACTCTGTGAGATGTACTGACAGAACACAAGGCAGTTTCTCAGAAAGCTTCATTCCAGTTTTTAACTGGAGATATTTCCTTTTTCACCATAGGCCTCTATGGGCTTCCAAATATCACATTCCAAATTCAACAAGAACAGCCTTAGCGAAGGGCTTCTTGAAGGGAAAGCTGTAATTCTGTGAGATGAATTAACAGAACACAATGCAGTTTCTCAGAAAGCTTCTTTCCAGTTTTCTACGGAAGATATTCCCTTTTTCACCTTTGCCCTCTAAATTCTTCCAAATATCACTTTTCACATTCCACAAGAACAGTCTTAGCGAAAGACTACTTGAGGGGAAAGATGTAACTCTGTGAGATGAAATAACGGAACACAAAGAAATTTCTCATATAGCATCTTTCCTGTTTTTAACGGAAGATATTTCCTTTTTCAGCATAGCCCTCTATGGGCTTTCAAATATCACTTTCCAAATTCCACAAGAACAGTCTTAGTGAAAGGCTTCTTGAGGGTAATGCTGTAACTCTGTGAGATGAATTAACAGAACACATAGCAGTTTCTTAGACAGCTTCTTTCCAGTTTTCAACTGATGATGTTTTCTTTTTCACAATTGCCCTCTAAGGGCTTCCAAATATCACTCTTCAAATTCCACAAGAACAGTCTTAGCGAAAGGCTTCTTGAGGGGAAAGCTGTAACTCTGTGACATCAATTCACAGAACACAAAGCGGTTTCTCAGAAAGCTTCTTTCCAGTTTTTAACTGAAGATATTTCCTTTTTCACCATTGCCCTCTAAGGGCTACCAAATATCACTCTTCAAATTCCAAAAGAACAGTCTTAGCGAAAGGCTTCTTGAGGGGAAAGCTGTATCTCTGTGAGACGAATTAACAGAACAGAGTGCAGTTTCTCAGAAACCTTCTTTGCAGTTTTTAACTAAAGATATTTCCATTTTCACCATAGCCCTCTTTGGGCTTGCAAATATCACTTTTCCAATTCCACAGGAACAGCCTTATCGAAAGGCTTCTTGAGGGGAAAGCTGTAACTCTGTGAGATGAATTAAGAGAACACAAAGCTCTTTCTCAGAATGCTTCTTTTCAGTTTTTTCCTTAGGATATTTCCTTTTTCAGCATAGCCCTCTATGGTCTTCCAAATATCACATTGCAAATTCCATAAGAACAGTCTTAGCGAAATGATACTTGAGGGGAAAGCTGTAACTCTGTGAGATGAATAAACAGAACACAAAGCAATTTCTCAGAAAGCTTCTTTACACTTTTTAACGGAAGATATTTCCTTTTTCTCCGTAGCCCTCTATGGGCTTCCAAATATTACTTTGCAAATTCCACAAGAGCAGCCTTTGCGAAAGGCTTCTTGAAGGGAAAGTTGTAACTCTGTGAGATGAATTAACCGAACACAAAGCAGTTTCTCAAAAAGCTTCTTTCCAGTTTTAAGCAGAAGATCTTTCCTTTTTCACCACAGCCCTCTATGAGCTTCCAAATAGCACTTTGCAAATTCCCCAAGAACAGTCATAACGAAAGGCTTCTTGAGGAGAAAGCTGTAACTCTGTGAGATGAATTAACAGAACAGAGTGCAGTTTGTCAGAGAGCTTCTTTCCAGATCTTAAAGGAAGATATTTCCTTTTTCACCATAGCCCTCTATGGGATTCCAAATATCACTTTTCAAATTCCAAAAGAACAGTCTTAGCGGCAGGCTTCTTGAAGGGAAAGCTGTAACTCTGTGAGACGAATTAACAGAACAGAATGCAGTTTCTCAGAAAGCTTCTTTCCAGTTTTTAACTGAAGGTATTCCTTTTTCACCACAGCCCTGTATGGGTTTCCAAATATCGCTTTGCAAATTCCACAAGAACAGTCTTAGTGAACGGCTTCTTGAGTGGAAAGATGTAACTCTGTAAGATGAAATAACAGAACAGAGTGCAGTTTCTCAGAAAGCTTCTTTCCAGTTTTAAACTGTAGATGTTTCCTTTTTCACCATTGCCCTCTATTGGCTTCCAAATATAACCCTTCAAATTCCAAAAGAACAGTCTTAGCGAAAGGCTTCTTGATGCAAAAGATGTAACTCTGTGACATGAATTAACGGAACACAGAGCAGTTTCACCGAAAGCTTCTATCCAGTTTTTAACTGAAAATATTTCCTTTTTCACCGTTGCCCTGTATGGGCTTCCAAATATCACTTTTCAAATTCCACAAGAACAGTCTTATCGAAAGGGTTCTTGAAGGGAAAGCTGTAACTCTGTGAGATGAATTAACAGAACAGAGTACAGTTTTTCAGAAGTCTTCTTTTCAGTTTTTAACTGAAGACATTTCTTTTTTCACCATTGCCCTCTATGGGATTGCAAATATCTCTTTTCAAATTCCAAAAGAACAGTCTTAGCGAAAGGCTTCTTGAGGGGAAAGCTGAAACACTGTGGGACGAATTAACAGAACAGACTGCAGTTTCTCAGAAAGCTTCTTTCCAGATTTTAACTGAAGATATTTCCTTTTTCACCATAGCCCTCTATGGGCTTCCAAATATCGCTTTGCAAATTCCACAAGAACCGTCTTAGCGAACGGCTTCTTGAGGGGAAAGATGTAACTCTGTGATATGATTTAACAGAACAGAGTGCAGTTTCTCAGAAAGCTTCTTTCCAGTTTTAAACTGAAGACGTTTCTTTTTCACCATTGCCCTGTACGGGCTTCCAAATATCACCATTCAAATTACACAAGAACAGTCTTAGCGAAAGGCTTCTTGAGTGGAAAGCTGTAACTCTGTGAGATGAATTCACAGAACTCAAAGCAGTTTCTCAGAAAGCTTCTTTCCAGTTTTTAACTGAAGATATTTCCTTTTTCACCATTGCCCTGTATGGGCTTCCAAATATCACTCTTCAAATTCCACAAGAACAGTCTTAGCGAAAGGCTTCTTGAGGGGAAAGCTGTAACTCTGTGACATGAATTCACAGAGCACAGAGCAGTTTCCCCAAAAGCTTCTTTCCAGTTTTTAACTGAAGATATTTCTTTTTTCACCATTGCCCTCTATGGGCTTCCAAATATAACTATTCAAATTCCACAAGAACAGTCTTAGCGAAAGGCTTCTTGAGGAGAAAGCTGTAACTCTGTGAGATGAATTCACAGAACACAAAGCAGTTTCTCAGAAAGATTCCTCCCATTTTTTAACAGAAGATATTTCCTTTTTCACCGAAGCCCTCTATTGGCTTACAAATATCACTTTTCCAATTCCACAAGAACAGCCTTATCAAAAGGCTTCTTGAGGGGAAAGCTGTAACTCTGTGAGATGAATTAAGAGAACAGAAAGCTGTTTCTCAGAATGCTTCTTTTCAGTTTTTACAAAGCGGTTTCTCAGAAAGCTTCTATCCAGTTTTTAACTGAAGATATTTCCTTTTTCCCCATAGCCCTCTATGAACTTTCAAATATCACTTTGCAAACTCCACAAGAAGAGTCATAGTGATCGACTTCTTGAGGGGAAAGCTATAACTCCATGAGATGTGTTAGGAGAAAACAATGCAGTTTCACAGAAAGCTTCTTTCCAGTTTTTAACGGAAGATATTTCCTTTTTCAACAAAGCCCTCTATGGGCTTCCAAGTATCACTTTGCAAATTCCACAAGAACAGTCTTAGCAAAAGGCTTCTTGAGGAAAAACTGTAAGTATGTGAAATGAATTAACAGAACACAAAGCAGTTTCTCAGAAAGCTTCTTTACAGTTTTTAACAGAAGAGAATTCCTTTTTCACCGTAGCCCTCTGTGGGCTTCCAAATATCACTTTGCAAATCCCACAAGAACAGTCTTAGCGAAAAGCTTCTTGAGGGGAAAGCTGTAACTCTGTGAGATGAATTAACAGAACAAAAAGCAGTTTCTCAGAAAGCTTCTTTCCAGTTTTTAACGGAGGGTATTTCCTTTTTAACCATAGCCCTCTAAGGGCTTCTAAATATCACGTTCTAAATTCCACAAGAACAGTCTTAGCGAAAGGCTTCTTGAGGGGAAAGCTATAGCTCTGTGAGATGAATTAACAGAACACAAAGCAGTTTCTCAGAAAGTTTCTTTTCAGTTTTTATCTTCGGATATTTCCTTTTTCACCGTAGCCTTCTATGGGCTTCCAAATATCACCTTGCAAATTCCACAAGCACAGTCTTAGCGAAAGGCTTCTTCAGGAGAAAGCTGTAACTCTGTGAGATGAAGTAACAGAGCACAAAGCAATTTCTCAGAAAGCTTATTTCCAGTTTTTTACCGGAGATATTTCCTTTTTCATCATAGCCTTCTATGGGCTTCCTAATATCCCTTTGTAAATTCCACAAGAACAGACTTAGCGAAAGGCTTCTTGAAGGGCAAGCTGTAACTCTGTGAGATCATTAACAGAACACAAAGCAGTTTCTCAGATACCCTCTTTTCTGTTTTTATCTTAGCATATTTTCTTTTTCAACATAGCCCTCCATGGGCTTCCAAATATCACTTTGCAAATTCCACAAGAACAGACTTAGTGAACGGTTTCTTGCGGAGAAAGCTGTAACTCAGTGAGATGAATTAACAGAACACAACGCAGTTTCTCAGGAAGCTTATTTTCAGTTTTTATCCTAGGATATTTCCTTTTTCATCATAGCCCTCTATGGGCTTCCAAATATCACTATGCTAATTTCGCAAAAAGAGTCTTAGTGAACAGATTCTTCAGTGGAAAGCTGTAACTCTATGAGTTGACCTAACAGAACACAAAGCAGTTTCTCAGAAATCTTCTTTCAAGTTTTTAACGAGTTATTTCCTTTTTCACCTTAGCCCTCTATGGGATTCCAAACATCACTTTGCAAATTTCACAAGAACAGTCTTAGGGAAAGGCTTCTTGAGGAGAAAGCTCTAACTCTCTGAGATCAATTAACAGAACACAAAGCAGTTTCTCAGAATGCTTTCTTTCGGTTTTTATCATAGGATATTTCCATTTTCACCATAGCTCCCTATGGCCTTCCAAATATCACTTTGCAAATTCCACAAGAACAGTCTTAGCGAAAGGCTTCTTGAGGGGAAAGCTGTAACTCTGTGAGATGAATTAACAGAACACAAAACAGTTTCTCAGAAAGCCTCTTTTCAGTTTTTATCTTAGGATATTTCCTTTGTCAGCGTAGCCCTGTATGGGCTTACACATGTCACTTTTCAAATTCATCAAGAACATTCTTAGCGAAAGGCTTCTTGAGGGGAAAGCTGTAGCTCTGTGAGATGAATTAACAAACCACAAAGCAGTTACTCAGAAAGCTGCTTACCAGTTTTTAACGGAAGATATTTCCTTTTTCACCATATCCCTCAATGTTATTCCAAATATCACTTTGCAACTTCCACAAGAACAGTCTTAGCGAAAGGCTTCTTTAGAGGAAATCTGAAGCTTTGTTTGGTGAAATAACAGACCACAAAGCAGTTAATCAGAAAGTTTCTTTCCAATTTTTAATGGAAGATACTTTCTTTTCACCATATCCCTCTAAGGGCTTCCAAATATCACTTTGCAAGTTCCACAAGAACAGTCTTAGTGAACGGCTTCTTGAGGGGAAAGCTGTAACTCTGTGAGATGAATTAAGAGAACACAGCGCAGTTTCTCAAACAGCTTCCTTTCGGTTTTTATCTTAGGATATTTTCTTTTTCGCCAGAGCCCACTGTGGGCTTCCAAATATCACTTTGCAAATTCCACAAGAACAGTCTTAGGTAAAGACTTCTTGAGGGGAAAGCTGTAAATCTCTGAGATCAATTAACAAAAAAAAGAGCAGTTTCTCAGAAATCTTCTTTCAAGTTTTTAACGGAAGATATTTCCTTTTTCACCATAGCCCTCTATGGTTTTCCAAATATCACATTTCCAGTTCCACAAGAACAGTCTTAGAGAAAGGCTTTTGGAAGAGGAAGCTTAAATCTGTAAGATGAATTAACAGACACAAAACTGTTTTTCAGAAAGATACTTTCCAATTTTTAACGAAAGATATTTCCTTTTTCACCATAGCCCTCTATGGGCTTCCAAATATCACTTTAAAAATTTCACAAGAACATTCTTACTGAACGACTTCTTGAGAGGAAAGCTGTAACTCTGTGAGATGAATTAATAGAACACAAAGCAGTTTCTCAGAAAGCTTCTTTCCAGTTTATATCGGAAGATATTTCCTTTTTCACCATATCCCTCTACGGGCTTCCAAATATCACCTTGCAAATTCCACAAGAACAGTCTTAGCGAAGGACTTCTTGAGAAAGACTTTTTAGGGGAAAGCTGTAACCCTGTGAGTTGAATTAACAGAACTCAAAGCAGTTTATCAGAAAGCTTGTTTCCAGTTTTTAACGGGAGATATTTCCTTTTTCACCATAGCCCTCTATGGGTTTGCAAATATCACATTTCAAGTTCCACAAGAACAGTCTTAGCGAAAGGCTTTTGGAAGAGAAAGCTTAAATCTGTAAGATGAATTAACAGACACAAAACTGTTTTTCAGAAAGATTCTTTCCACTTTTTAACGAAAGATATTTCCTTTTTCACCATAGCCCTCTATGGGCTTCCAAATATCACTTTAAAAATTTCACAAGAACAGTCTTACTGAACGGCTTCTTGAGAGGAAAGCTGTAACTCTGTGAGATGAATTAATAGAACACAAAGCAGTTTCTCAGAAAGCTTCTTTCCAGTTTATATCGGAAGATATTTCCTTTTTCACCATATCCCTCTACGGGCTTCCAAATATCACCTTGCAATTTCCACAAGAGCAGTCTTAGCGAAGGGCTTCTTGAGAAAGGCTTTTTAGGGGAAAGCTGTAACCCTGTGAGTTGAATTAACAGAACCCAAAGCAGTTTATCAGAAAGCTTGTTTCCAGTTTTTAACGGAAGATATTTCCTTTTTCACCGTATCACTCTCTGGGCTTCCAAATATCACTTTGCAACTTCCACAAGAACAGTCTTAGCGAAAGGCTTGTTGAGGGGAAAGCTGTAGCTCTGTGAGATTAATTAACAGACAACAAAGCAGTTACTCAGAAAGCTTCTTTCCAGTTTTTAACGGAAGAGATTTCCTTTTTCACCATATCCCTCTATGGGTTTCCAAATATCACTTTGTAAATTCCACAAGAACAGTCTTAGTGAAAGGCTTCTTGAGCGGAAAGCTATAACTCTGTGAGATGAATTAAGAGAATACAGTGAAGTTTTTCAGAAAGCATCTTTTCGGTTTTTATATTACGATATTTTATTTTTCTTCATAGATCTCTAAGGGCTTCCAAATATCACTTTGCAAATTCCACAAGAACAGACTTAGGGGAAGGCTTCTTGAAGAAAAGCTGTAACACTGTGAGATGAATTAACAGAACACAAAGTAGTTTCTCAGAAAGCTTCTTTCCAGTTTTTAACGGAAGTCATTTCCTTTATTACCATACCTTCTATGGGCTTCCATAGATCAGTTTGCAATTTCACAAGAACAGTCTTAGCGAAGGGCTTCTTGAGGAGAAAGCTGTAACTCTCTGAGATGATTTAACAGAACACAAAGCAGTTTCTCAGAAAGCTTCTTTCCAGTTTTTAACTGAAGACATTTCCTATTTCACCATAGACCTCTCTGGACTTCCAAATATCACTTTGCAAAATTAACAAGAACAGCCTTCGCGAAATACTTCTTGAGAGGAAAGCTGTAACTCTGTGAGATGAATTAACAGAACACAAAGCAGTTTCTCAGAGAGATTCTTCCCAGTTTTTACGGAGGATATTTCCTGTTTCACCATAGCCCTCTATGGGATTCCAAATATCACTTTTCAAATTCCACAATAACAGTCTTAGGGAAAGTCTTCTTGACGAAAAAAGTGTAACTCTATGAGATGAATTAAAAGAACCCAAAGCAATTTCTCAGAAATCTTCTTTTCATTTTTTAACGGAAAATATTTAATTTTTCACCTTAGCCCTCTATGGGCTTCCAAATATCACTTTGTAAGTTCTACAAAAAGAGTCTTAGCGAAAGGCTTCTTGAGGAGAAAGCTGTAACTCTGTGTGATGAATTAACAGAACACAAAACAGTTTCCACAAAGCTTCTTTCCAGTTTTTAACGTAAGATAATTCCTTTTTCACCATAACCCTCTATGGGCTTCCAAATATCACTTTGCAAATTCCACAAGAACAGTCTTAGCGAAAGGTTTCTTGAGGTGAAAGCTGTAACCCTGTGAAAAGAAATAACAGAATAAAAAGCAGTTCCTCAGAAAGCTTCTTTTCAGTTTTTATCTGAGGATATTTCCTTTTTCACCATAGCTCTCTATGGGCTTCCAAATATCATTTCGCAAATTCCACAAGAACAGTCTTAGCGAAAGGTTTCTGGAGGGGAAAGCTGTAACTCTGTGAGATGAATCAACAGAACACAAAACAGTTTCTTAGAAATCTTCTTTCCACTTTTTAACGGAATGTATTTTCTTTTTCAACATAGCCCTCTATGGGCGTCCAAATATCACTTTGCAAATTCCACAACAACAGCCATAGGGAAAGGCTTCTTGAATGGAAAGCTCTAAATCGGTGAGTTGAATTTACAGAACACAAAGCAGTCTCTCAGAAAGCTTCTTTTCAGTTTTTATCTTAGGATATTTCCTTTTACACCATAGCCCTCCATGGGCTTCCAAATATCACTTTTCAAATCTGACAAGAACACTCTTAGCGAAAGGCTTCTTGTGGGGAAAGCTGTAACTCGGTGAGATGTATTAACAGAACACACGGCAGTTTCTCAGAAAGCTTCTTTCCAGTTTTTAACTAAAGATATTTCCTTTTTCACCATAGCCCTCTATGGGCTTCCAAATATCACTTTGCAAATTCCACAACAACAGCCATAGCGAAAGGCTTTTGAATGGAAAGCTCTAAATCTGTGAGATGAATTAACAGAACACAAAGCAGTCTCTCAGAAAGCTTCTTTTCAGTTTTTATCTTAGGATATTTCCTTTTACACCATAGCCCTCCATGGGCTTCCAAATATCACATTTCAAATCTGACAAGAACAGTCTTAGCGAAAGGCTTCTTGCGGGGAAATCTGTAACTCTGTGAGATGAATGAAGAGAACACAAAGCAGTTTCTCTGAAAGCTTCTTTGAAGTTTTTAACAGAAGATATGTCCTTTTTCACCATAGCCCTATATGGGCTTCAAAATATCACTTTGCAAATTCCACAAGAACACTCGTAGCGAAAAGCTACTTGAGGGGAAAGCTGTAACTCTGTGAGATGAATTAATAGAACACAAAGCAGTTTCTCAGAAAGCTTCTTTTCAGTTTTTATCTTAGGATATTTCCTTTTTCACCAAGGCCCTCAATGGGCTTCCAAATATCACTTTCAAATTCCACAAAAACAGTCTTATCGAAAGGCTTCTTGAGGGAAAAGCTGTAACTCTGTGAGATGAATTAACAGAACACAATGCAGTTTCTCGGAAATCTTCATTCCAGTTTTTAACGTAAGATATTTCCTTTTTCACCATAGCCCTCTACGGGCTTCCAAGTATCACTTTGCTAATTTCACAAGAACAGTCTTAGTGAACGGCTTCTGGAGTGGAAAGCTGTAACTCTGTGAGATGAACTAAAAGAATGAAAAGCGGTTTCTCAGAAAACTTCTTTTCTTTTTTTAACTTAGGATATTTCCATTTTCACCATTGCCCTCTAGGGGCTTCCAAATATCACTTTGCAAATCCCACAAGAGCAGTATTACCGAAAGGCTTCTGGAGGTAAAAGCTGTAACTCGGAGAGATATATTAACAGAACACACGGCAGTTTCCCAGAATGCTTCTTTCCAGTTTTTACCTGAAGGTATTTCCTTTTTCACCATAGCCCTCTATGGGCTTCCAAATATCACTTTGCAAATTTCACAAGAAAGGTCCTAGTGAAGGGCTTCTTGAGGGGAAAGCTGTAACTCTGTGAAATGAATTAACAGAACACAAAGCAGTTTCTCAGAAAGCTTCTTTTCAGTTTTTTTCTAAGGATATATCCCCTTTAATCAAAGTCCTCTATGGGCTTCCAAATATCACTTTGCAAATTCCACAAGAACAGTCTTAGCGAAAGGCTTCTTGAGGGGAAAGCTGTAAGTCTGTGAGATGAATTAACATAACACAAAGTAGTTTCTCAGAAAGTTTCTTTTCAGTTTTTGTTTTAGGATATTTCCTTTTCCACCATAGACCTCTAGGGACTTCGAAATATCACTTTCCAAATTCCACAAGAACAGTCTCAGCGAAAGGCTTCTTGAAGGGAAAGCTGTAACTCTGTGAGATGAATTAACAGAACACAAAGCAGTTTCTCAGAAATCTTCTTTCCAGTTTTTAACTGAAGATATTTGCTTTTTCACCGCAGCCGTCTAACGGCATCCAAATATCACTTTGCAAATTGCACAAGAACAGAATTAGTGAAAGGCTTCTTGAGGGGAAAGCTGTAACTCTGTGAGATTAATTAACAGAACACAAAGCAGTTTCTCAGAAAGCTTCTTTCCTGTTTTTAACTGAAGATTTTTCCTTTTTCACCAAAGCCCTCTATGGGTTTCCAAATATCACTTTGCAAATTCCACAAGAACAGTCTCTGCGAAAGGCTTCTTGAGGGGAAAGGTGTAAGTCTGTGAGATGAATTAACAGAACACAAAGCAGTTTTCTGAAAGCTTCTTTCCAATTTTTAACTGAAGATATTTCCTTTTTCACCATAGCCATCTAGGGGTTCCAAATATAACTTTGCAAATTCCACTAGAACATTCTTAGCTAAAGGCTTCTTGAGGGGAAAGGTGTAACTCTGTGAGATGAATTAACAGAACACAAAGCAGTTTCTCTGAAAGCTTCTTTCCAGTTTTTAACTGAAGATATTTCCTTTTTCTCCATAGCCCTCTATGGGCTTCCAAATATCACTTTGCAAATTCCACAAAAACAGTCTAAGTGAAATGCTTCTTGAAGGGAAAGCTGTAACTCTTTGAGATGAATTAGCAAAACAGAACGCAGTTTCTCAGAATGCTTCTTTCAAGTTTTTAACTGAAGATATTTCCTTTTTCACCATAGCCCTCTATGGGCTTCTAAATATCACTTCGAAAATTCCACAAGAACAGTCTTAGCGAATGGCTTCTTGAGGGAAAGATGTAACTCTGTGAGATGAATTAACAGAACACAGAGCAGTTTCTCAGAAATCTTCTTTCCAGTTTTGAACGGAAGATATTTCCTTTTTCACCATAGCCCTCTATGGGCTTCCAAATATCACTTTGCCTATTCCACAAGAACAGTCTTAGCGAAAGGCTTATTGAGGGGAAAGCTGTAACACTGTGAGATGAATTAACAGAACACAAAGCAGTTTCTCAGAAACATTCTTCCCAATTTTTAACGGAAGATATTTCCTTTTTCACCATAACCCTCCATGGGCTTCCAAATATCACTTTGGAAATTCCACAAGAACAGCCTTAGCGAAAGACTTCTTGAAGGGAAAACTGTAACCCTGGGAGATGAATTAACAGAACACAAAACAGTTTCTCAGAAAGTTTCTTTGCAGTTTTTTTCTTAGGGTATTTCCTTTTTCACCATAGCGCACTTTGGGCTTTGAAATATCACTTTTAAAATTACACAAGAACCCTCTTAGTGAACGGCTTCCTGAGGGGAAAGCTGTAACTCTGTTGAATGAATTAACAGAACACAAAGCAGTTTTCCAAAGCTTCTTTTCAGTTTTTATCTTAGGATATTTCCTTTTTCATCCTAGCCCTCCATGGGCTTCCAAATGTCACTTTGCACATTCCACAAGAATAATCTCTGCGACTGGCTTCTTAAGGGGAAAGCTGTAACTCTGTGAGATGAATTAACAGAACACAAATCAGTTTCTCAGAAAGCCTCTTTTTAGTTTTTAACTGAAGATATTTCTTTTTAACCTTGGCCCTCTTGGGGCTTCCGAATATCACTTTACAAATTTCACAAGAACAGTCTCAACGAAAGACTTTTTGAGGAGGAAGCTATAACTCTGTGAGATGCATTAAGAGAACACAAAGCAGTTTCTCAGAAAGTTTCTTTCCAGTTTTTAACGGAAGATATTTCCTTTTTCACCATAGCCTTCTATCGGCTTCCAAATATCACTTTGCAAATTCCACAAGAACAGTGTTAGCGAAAGGCTTCTTGAGGGGAAAGCTCTAACTCTCTGAGATGAATTAACAGAACACAAAACAGTTTCTCAGAAGGCTTCTTTCCAATTTTTAACGGAATATATTTCCTTATTTACCATAACCCTCTATGGGCTTCCAAATATCACTTTGCAAATTCCACAATAACAGACTTAGCGAAAGGATTCTTGAGGGGAAAGATGTAACTCTGTGAGATGAATTAAGAGAACAAAAAGCAGTTTCTCAGAAAGCTTCTTTCCAGTTTTAAACTGAAGATATTTCCTTTTTCACCATAGCCCACTATGGGCTTCAAATTTCACTTTTCAAATTTCACAAGAAATCTCTTAGTGAACGGCTTCTACAGGGGAAAGCTGTAACTCTGTGAGATGAATTAACAGAACACAAAGCAGTTTCTCAGAAAGCTTCTTTCCAGTTTTTAACTGGTGATATTTCCTTTTACACCGTTCCCCTCTATGGGCTTCCAAATATCACTTTGCAAATTTCACAAGAACAGTCTTAATGAACGGCTTCTTGAGTTGAAAGCTGTAAGTCTGTGAGATGAACTAACACAACGGAAAGCAGTTTCTCAGAAAGCTTCTTTCCAGTTTTTAACGGAAGATATTTCTTTTTTCTCCATAGACCTGTATGGGCTTCCAATTATCACTTTGCAAATTCCACAAGAACAGTCTTAGCGAAAGGCTTCTTGAGGGCAAAGCTGTAACTCTGTGTCATGAATTAACAGAACACAAAGCAGTTTCTCAGAAACCTTCTTTTCAGTTTTTATCTTAAGATATTTCCTTTTTCACCATAGTCCTCTATGGGCTTCCAAATATCACTTTGCAAATTCCACAAGAACAGTTTTAGCGAATGGCGTCCTGAGGGGAAAGCTGTAACTCTGTGAGATGAATTAAGAGAACAGAAAGTAGTTTCTCAGAAACCTTCTTTGCAGGTTTAACTGAAGATATTTCCTTTTTCACCACAGCCCTATATGGGCTACCAAATATCTTTTGGAAATTTCACAAGAACAGTATAGTGAACGACATCTTGAGGGGAAAGCTGTAACTCTGTGAGATGAATTAACGGAACACAAAGCAGCTTCTCAGAAAGGTACTTTCCAGTTTTTAACTGAAGATATTTCCTTTTTCACCAAAGCCCTCTATGGGCTTCCAAATATCACTTTGCAAGTTACACAAGAACACTCTTAGCGAAAAGGTTCTTGAGGGGAAAGCAGTAACCCTGTGAGATGAATTAACAGAAAACAAAGCAATTTCTGAGACAGCTTCTTTTTAGTTTTTATCATAGGATATTTCCTTTTTCACCATAGCTCTGTATGGGCTTCCAAATATCACTTTGCAAATTCCACAAGAACATTCTTAGCGAAAGACTTCTTAAGGGGAATCCTGTAACTCTGTGAGATGAATTAACAGAACAGAAAGCAGTTTCTCAGAAAGCTTCTTTCCAGTTTTTAACGGAAGATATTTCCTTTTTCACCATTGCACTCTATGGGCTTCCAAATACCACTTTGCAAATTGCACAAGAACTGTCTTAGTGAACGGGTTCTTGATGGGAAAGCTGCAACTCTGTGAGACGAATTAACAGAACACAAAGCAGTTTCTGAGAAAGCTTCTTTTCAGTTGTTTTCTTAGGATATTTTCTTTTTCTCCGTAGCCATCTATGGGCTTACAAATAAGACTTTTCAAATTCCACAAGAGCAGTCTTAGCGAAAGGCTCCTTGAGTGGAAAGCTGTAACTCTGTGGGAAGAATTAACAGAACACAAAGCAGTTTCGCAGAAAGCTTCTTTAAAATTTTTAACGGAAGATATTTCCTTTTTCACCATAGCCCGCTATGGTCTTCCAATTATCACTTTCCAAATACCACCAGAACTGCCTTAGCGAAAGACTTATTGAAGGGAAAGCTGTAACTCTGTGAGATGAATTAACCGAACACAAAGCAGTTTCTCAGAAAGCTTCTTTCCAGTTTTTAACGGAAGATCTTTCCTATTTCACCTTAGCCCTCTATGGGCTTCCTAATATCACTTTGCAAATTCCAAAAGAACAGTCTTAGCGAAAGGCTTCTTGAGAGTAAAGGTGTAACTCTGTGAGTTGAATTAACAGAACACAAAGGAGTTTCTCTGAAAGCTTCTTTCCAGTTTTCAACGGAAGATATTTCCTTTTCAACCATAGCCCTCTAGGGGCTTCCAAATATCACTTTGCAAATTCCACAAGAACAGACTTAGCGAAAGGATTCTAAAAGGGAAAGCTGTAACTCTGTGAGATGAATTAACAGAACACAAAGCAGTTTCTCAGAAAGCCTCTTTCTGGTTTTTAAGGAAAGATATTGCGTTTTTCAACATAGCCCTGTAGGGGCTTCCAAATATCACTTTGCAGATTCCACAAGAACAGTCTTAGCGAAAGGCTTCTTGAGGGGAAAGCTGTAACTCTGTGAGATGAATTAACAGAACACAAAGCAATTCCTCAGAAAGCTTCTTTTATGTTTTTAAATAAGATATTTCCTTTTAAACCATAGCCCTTTATGGGCTTCCAAGTATCAATTTCCAAATTCCAGCCGAACAATCTTAGCGAAAGTCTTCTTGAGGGGAAAGCTGTAACCCTGCGAGATGAATTAACAGAACACAAAGCAGTTTCTCAGAAAGCTTCTTTCCGGTTTTTAATGGAAGATATTTCCTTTTTCACCGTAGCCCTTTAGGGGATACCAAATATCATTTTGAAAATTCCACAAGAACAGTCTTACCGAAAGGCTTCTTGAGGGGAAAGCAGTAACTCTCTGATATGAATTAACAGAACACAAAGCAGTTTCTCTGATAGCTTCTTTCCAGTTTTTAACGGTAGATATTTCCTTTTTCACCATAGCACTCTATGGGCTTCAAATATCGCTTTGCATATTCCAAAAGAACAGTCTTAGCGAAAGGTTTCTTGAGGGGAAAGCAGTAGCTCGGTGAGATGAATTAACAGAACACAAAGCAGCTTCTCCGTAAGCCTCTTTCCTGTTTTTAACGGAAGATATTTCCTTTATCACCATAGCCCTCTATGGATTTCCAAATATCACATTGCAAATTCCACAAGAACAGTCTTAGCGAAAGGCTTCTAGACGGGAAAGGTGTAACTCTGTGTGATGAATTAACAGAACACAAAGGAGTTTCTCTGAAAGCTTCTTTCCAGTTTTTAACGGAAGATATTTCATTTTTTACCAAAGCCCTCTACGGGCTTCCAATGTTAACTTTGCAAATTCCACAAGAAAAGTTTTAGCAAAAGGCTTCTTGAGGGGAAAGCTGTAACTCTGTCAGATGAATTGACAGAACACAAAGCAGATTCTCAGAAAGCTTCTTTCCAGTTTTAAAATGAAGATATTTCCTTTTTCAATATAGCCCTCTATAAGCTTCAAAATATCACTTTGCAAATTCCACAAAAACAGTCTTAGCGATAGGCTTCTTGAAGGGTAAATTGTAACTCTGTGAGATGAATTGGCAGAACACAAAGCAGTTTCTCAGAAAGCTTCTCTCCAGTGTTTAACTGAAGATATTTCCTTTTCCACCATAGCCCTCTAAGGGCATCCAAATATCACTTTGCCAATTCCACAAGAACAGCCTTAGCGAAAGGCTTCTTGAAGGGAAAGATGTAACTCTGTGAGATGAATTAACAGAACCCAAAGCAGTTTCTCAGAAAGCTTTTTTCCAGTTTTTAAGGGAAGATATTTCCTTTTCCACCGTAGCCCTCTATGGGATTTAAAATATCACTTTCAGAATTCCACAAGAACAGTCTGAGCGAAAAGCTTCTTCAGGGAAATGCTGTAACACAGTGGAACAATTAACAGAACACAAAGCAGATTCTCAGAAAGCTTCTTTCCATTTTTGAACGAAAGATACATCCTTTTTCACCGTAGCTCTCTAGGGGATTCCAAATATCACTTTGAAAATTCCACAATAACAATCTTAGCGAAAGGCTTCTTTAGGGAAAAGCTGTAACTATGTGCGAAGGATTAACAGTATACAAAGCAGTTCCTCAGAAAGCTTCTTTACAGCTTTTAACGGAAGATATTTTCTTTTTCACCATAGCCCTCTATGGGCTTCCAAATATCACTTTGAAAATTCCACAACAACAGTCTTAGCGAAAGGCTTCTTGAGGGGAAAGCTGTAACTCCGTGAGATGAATTAACAGAACAGAAATCAGTTTCTCAGAAAGCTTCTTTCCAGTTTTTAAGGGAAGATATATCCTTGTTCACCATAGTCCTCTATGGGCTTCCAAATATCACTTTGCAAATTCCACCAGAAGAGTCTTAGCGAAAGGCTTATTGAAGGGAAAGCTGTAAATCTGTGAGATGAATTAACAGAACATAAAGCAGTTTCTCAGAAAGCTTCTTTCCTTTTTTTAACGGAAGATATTTATTTTTCCACCATAGCCTTCTACTGGCTTCCAAATATCACTTTGCAAATTCCATAAAAAGAGTCTTAGAGAAAATCTTCTTCACGAGGTAGCTGTAACTCTATGGGAAGAATTAACAGAACACAAAGCAGTTTATCAGAAAGCTTCTTTCCAGTTTTTAACGGAACATATATCCTTTTTCACCATAACCCTCTAAGGGCTTCCAAATATCACTTTGCAAATTCTACAAGAACAATCTTAGCGAAAGGCTTCTTGAGGGGAAAACTGTAACTATGTGAGAAGAATTAACAGGACACAAAGCAGTTCCTCAGAAAGCTTCTTTCCAGTTTTTAACGGAAGATATTTCCTTGTTCACCATAGCCCTCTAGGGGCTTCCAAATATCACTTTGCAAATTCCGCAAGAACAGACTTAGCGAAAGGCTTCTTGAAAGGAAAGCTGTAACTCTGTGAGATGAATCAACAGAACACAAATAAGTTTCTCAGAATGCTTCTTTCTAGTTTTTAACGGAAGATATTTCCTTTTTCAATATAGCCCTCTATGGGCTTCCAAATATCACTTTGCAAATTCCACAAGAACAGTCTTAGCGTAAGGCTTCTTGAGGAGGAAGCTGTAACTCTGTGAGATGAATTGACAGAACACAAAGCAGTTTCTCAGAAAGCTTCTTTCCAGTTTTTAAGGGAAGATATTTCCTTTTTCACCATAGCCCTCTATGGACTTCCAACTATCACTTTGCAAATTCGACAAGAACAGTATTAGCGAGAGGCTTCTTTAGGTGAAAGCTGTAACTCTGTGAGATGAATTAACAGAACACAAAGTAGTTTCTCAGAAAGCTTCTTTCCAGTTTTTAACGGAAGATATTTCCTTTTTCACCATTGCCCTCAATGGGTTTCCAAATATCACTCTGCAAATCCACAAGAACAGTCTTAGTGAAAGGCTTCTTGATGGGAAAGTAGCAACTCTGTGAGATGAATTAACAGAACACAGAACAGATTCTCAGAAAGCTTCTTTCCAGTTTTTAACGGAAGATATTTCCTTTTTCACCGTAGACCTCTATGGGCTTCCAAATATCACTTTGCAAATCCCAGAAGAAGAGTCTTAGCGAAAGGCTTCTTGAAGGGAAAGCTGTAACTCTGTGAGATGAATTAACAGAACACAAAGCAGTTTCTCAGAAAGCTTCTTTCCAGTTTTTAACGGAAGATATTTCCTTTTTCACCATAGCACTCTATGGGCTTCCAATATCACTTTGCAAAATCCACAAGAAGAATCCTAGAGAATGGCTTCTTGCTGGGAAAGCAGTAACTCTGTGAGATGAATTAACAGAAGACAGAGCAGTTAATCAGAAAGCTTCTTTCCAGTTTTTAACTGAAGATATTTCCTTTTTCACCATAGCCCTCTATGGGCTTCCAAATATCACTTTGAAAATTTCACAAGAAGAGTCTTCGTGAAAGGCTTCTTGAGGGGAAAGCTGTAACTCTGTGAGATGAATTAACAGAACATAAAGTAGTTTCTCAGAATGCTTCTTTTCACTTTTTATCTTATTATATTTCCCTTTTCACCTTAGCCATCTATGGGCTTGAAAATATCACTATGAAAATTCCACAAGAACAGTCTTAGCGAAAGGCTTCTTGAGGTTAAAGCGGTGACTCTGTGAGATGAATTAACAGAACACAAAGAAGTTTCTCAGAAAGCTTCTTTTCAGTTTTTAACGGAAGATATTTCCTTTTTCACCTTGACCCTCTATGGGCTTCCAAATATCACTTTGCAAATTCCACGAGAAGAGTCTTAGCGAAAGGCTTCTTGAGGGGAAAGCAGTAACTGTGAGATGAATTAACCGAACACAAAGCAGTTTCTCAGAAAGCTTCTTTCCAGTTTTTAAGGGAAGATTTTCCTTTTTCACCTTACCCCTTTATGGGCTTCCAAATATCACTTTGCAAATTCCACAAGAACAGTCTTAGCGAAAGGCTTCTTGAGGGGAAAGCTGTAACTCTGTTAGATGAAGTGACAGAACACAAAGCAGTTTCTCAGAAAGCTTCTTTCCATTTCTTAAAGGAAGACATATCCTTTTTCCCATAGCCCTCTATGAACTTCCAAATATCACCTTGCAAATTCCACAAGAACAATCTTCGCAAAAGGCTTCTTCAGGGGAAAGCTGTAACTCTGTGAGATGAAGTGACAGAACACAAAGCAGTTTCTCATAAAGCTTCTTTCTAGTTTTTAACGGAAGATATATTCTTTTTTACCATAACCCTCTATTGGCTTCCAAATATCACTTTGCAAATTCCACAAGAAGAGTCTTAGCGAAAGGCTTCTTGAGGGGAACGCAGTAACACTGTGAGATGAATTAACAGAACACAAATCAGTTACTCAGAAAGCTTCTTTCCAGATCTTAAAGGAAGATATTTCCTTTTTCACCATAGCCATCTATGGGCTTCCAAATATCACTTTGCAAATTCCTCAAGAACAGTCCTAGCGACAGTCTTCTTGAGGGGAAAACTGTAACTGTGTGAGGTGAATTAACAGAACACAAAGTAGTTTCTCAGAAAGCTTCTTTCCATTTTTTAACGGAAGATATTTCTTTTTTCAACATAGCCCTCTATGGGCTTCCAAATATCAGTTTGGAAATTCCACAAAAGGAGTGTTAGTGTTCGGCTTCATGATAGGAAAGCTGTAACTCTGTGAGATGAATTAACAGAATACAAAGCAGTTTCTCAGAAAGCTTCTTTCCAGTTTTTAACGGAAGATATTTCCTTTTTCACCATAGCCCTCTAAGGATTTCCAAATATCACTTTGCAAATTCCACAAGAACAGTCTTAGCGAAAGGCTTCTTGAGGGGAAAGCTGTAATTCTGTGGGAAGAATTAACTGAACACAAAGCAGTTTCTGTGAAAGCTTCTTTCCAGTTTTTACCGGAAGATATTTCCTTTTTCACCATAGCCCTCTAAGGATTTCCAAATATCACTTTGCAAATTCCACAAGAACAGTCTTAGCGAAAGGCTTCTTGAGGGGAAAGCTGTAATTCTGTGAGATGAATTAACAGAACACAAAGCAGTTTCTCAGAAAGCTTCTTTACAGTTTTTAACTGAAGATATTTCCTTTTTCACCATAGCCCTGTATGGGCTTCCAAATATCACTTTGCAAATTCCACACGAACAGTCTTAGCGAAAGGCTTCTTGAGGGGATAGCTGTAATTCTGTGAGATGAATTAACAGAACACAAAGCAGTTTCTCAGAAAGCTTCTTTCCAGTATTTAACTGAAGAAATTTCCTTTTTCAGCATAGCCATCTATGGGCTTCCAAATACCACTTTGCAAATCCCACAAGAACACCCTTAGCGAAAAGCTTCTTGAGGGGAAGGCTGTAACTCGGTGAGATAAATTAATAGAACAGAAAGCAGTTTCTCAGAATGTTTCTATCCACAGTTTAACTGAAGATATTTCCTTTTTCACCGTAGCCCTCTATGGGCTTCCAATTATCACTTTGCAAATCCCACAAGAGCAGTCTTAGTGAAAGGCTTCTTTAGGGGAACGCTGTAACTCGGTGAGTTGTATTAACAGAACACATTGCAGTTTCTCAGAATGCTTCTTTCCAGTTTTTAACGGAAGACATTGCCTTTTTCACCATAGCCTCCTATGAGTTTCCAAATATCACTTTGCAAATTTCACAAGAGCAGTCTTAGTGAACCATTTCTTGAGGGGAAAGCTAACTCTGTGATATGAAGTAAGAGAACCCAAAGCCGTTTCTCAGAAAGCTTCTTTTCAATCTGTATCTTAGGATATTTCCTTTTTCACCATAGGCCTCTATGGGCTTCCAAATATCACATTGCAAATTCCACAAGAACAGTCTTAGTGAAAGGCTGCTTGAGGGGAAAGCTCTAACTCGGTGAGATATATTGCAGCAACACAGGGCAGTTTCTCAGAAAGCTTCTTTCCATTTTTTAACTGAAGATATTTTCTTTTTCACCATAGCCCTCTGTGTGCTTCCAAGTATCACTTTGCTATTCTCTGGTTTCTCTTCAGATCGTATAAATCTTTCGCCTTTTACCAAATATCACTTTGCAAATTCCACAAGTACAGTCTTAGGGAAAGGCTTCTGCAGGGGAAAGCTGTAACTCATAAAGGTAAATTGACAGAACACAAAGCAGTTTCTCATACAGCTTCTTTCCAGTTTTTAACTGAAGATATTTCCTTTTTCACCATAACTCTCTATGGGCTTCCAAATATCATCTTGCAAATTCCAAAAGAACAGTGTTAGGGAGAGGTTTCTGAAGAGGAAAGCTGTAACTCTGTGAGATGAATTAACAGAACACATAGCAGTTTCTCAGAAAACTTCTTTCCAGTTTTTAACTGAAGAAATTTCCTTTTTCACCATAGCCCTCTATGGGCTTCCAAATATCACTGTGCAAATCCCACAAAAACAGTATTAGCGAAAGGCTTCTTGAGGGGAAAGCTGTAACTCGGTGAGGTGTATTAACAGAACACAAAGCAGTTTCTCAGAAATCTTCTTTCCAGTTTTTAACGGAAGATATTTCCTTTTTCACCATAGCCCTCTGTGGGCTTCCAAATATCACTTTGCAAATTCCACTAGAACAGTCTTAGCCAACAGTTTCTTGAAGGGAAAGCTGTAACGCGGTGAGATGTATTAACAGAACACAAGGCAGTTTCTCTGAAAGCTTCCTTTCAGTTTTTATCTTAGGTAATTTCCTTTTTCACCATAGCCCTCTACGGGCTTCAAATATCACTTTCCAAATTCCAGAAGAAGAGTCTTAGGGAAATGTTTCTGGAGGGGAAAGCTGTAATTCTGTGAGATGAAATAACAGAACACAAAGCAGTTTCTCAGAAAGCTTCTTTCAAGTTTTTAACTGAAGAAATTTACTTTTTCAGCATAGCCCTCTAGGGGCTTCCAAATACCACTTTGCAAATCCCACAAGAACCCTCTTAATGAAAGGCTTCTTGAGGGGAAAGCTGTAAGTCCGTGAGATGAATTAACAGAACAGGAAGCAGTTTCTCAGAATGCTTCTATCCACAGTTTAACTGACGATATTTCCTTTTTCACCGTAGCCCTCTATGGGCTTTCACATTTCACTTTGCAAATCCCACAAGAGCAGTCTTAGCGAAAAGCTTCTTGAGGAGAAAGCTGTAACTCGGTGAGTTGTATTAACAGAACACATGGCAGTTTCTCAGAAAGCTTTTTTACACTTTTATTTAGGATATTTCCTTTTCTACCTTAGCCCTTTATGGGCTTACAAATATCACCTTGAAAATTCCACAAGAACATACTTAGCGAAAGGCTTCTTGAGGTGAAAGCTGTTACTCTGTGAGATTAATTAACAGAACACAAAGTAGATTCTCAGAAAGCTTCTTTTCAGTTTTTATCTTAGAATATTTCCTTTTTCACCATAGGCCTCTATGGGCTGCCAAATATCACATTGCAAATTCCACAAGAACAGTCTTAGTGAAAGGCTTCTTGAGGAGAAAGCTGTACCTCTGTGACTTGAATTAACAGAACCAAAGCAGTTTCTCAGAAAGCTTCTTTTCAGTTTTTATCTTAAGATATTTCGTTTTTCACCATAGCCCTCTATGGGCTTCCAAATATCACTTTGCAAATTCCACAAGAAGAGTCTTAGTGAACGGCTTCTTGAGGTGAAAGCTGCAACTCTGTAAGATGAATTAGCAGAACACAACGCAGTTTCTCAGAAAGCTTCTTTCCAGTTTTTAACGGAAGATATTTACTTTTTCACCATAGCCCTCTATGGGCTTCCAAATATCACTTTGCAAATTCCACAAGAGCAGTCTTAGCGAAAGGCTTCTTGAGGGGAAAGCTGTAACTTTCTGAGATGAATTAACAGAACACAAAGCAGTTTCTCAGAAAGATTCTTAACAGTTTTTAACTGAAGATATTTCGTTTTTGACCATAGCGCTCTATGGGCTCCCAAATATCACTTTGCAAATTCCACAAGAACAGTTCTAGTGAACGGCTTCTTGAGGGAAAAGCTGTAACTCTGTGAGATGAACTAACAGAACACAAAGCAGTTTCTCACAAAACTTCTTTTCAGTTTTCAACTGAAGATATTTCCTTTTTCACCATAGCCCTCTATGGGCTTCCAAATACCACTTTACAAATTCCACAAGAACAGTCTTAGCGAAAGGCTTCTTCAGGCGAAAACTGTAACTCTGTGAGATGAACTAACAGAACACAAAGCAGTTTCTCAGAAAGCTTCTTTCCAGTTTTTAACGGAAAATATTTCCTATTTCACCATAGCCCTTCATGGGCTTCCAAATTACACTTTGCATATTCCACAAGAACAGTCTTAGCGACAGGCTTCTGGAGGGATAAGGTTTAACTCTGTGAGATGAATTAACAGAACACAAAGCAGTTTCTCAGAAAGCTTCTTTTCAGTTTTTATCTTAGGATATTTCCTTTTTCACCAAGGCCCTCAATGGGCTTCCAAATATCACTTTGCAAATTCCACAAAAACAGTCTTATCGAAAGGCTTCTTGAGGGAAAAGCTGTAACTCTGTGAGATGATTTAACAGAACTCAAAGCAACTTCTCAGAAATCTTCTTTCCAGTTTTTAACGGAATATATTTACTTTTTCACCGTAGCCCTCTATGGGCCTCCAAATATCACTTTGCAAATTCCACAAGAACAGTCTTAGCGAAAAGCTTTTTGAGGGAAAAGTTGTAATTCTGTGAGATGAATGAACAGAACACAAATCAGTTTCTCAGAAAGCTTCTTTTCCGTTTTTTTCTTAGTATATTTCCTTTTTCACCATAGGCCTCATAGGGCTTCCAAATATCACTTTGCAAATTTCACAAGAACAGTCTTAGTGAACGACTTCTTGAGGGGAAAGCTGTAACTCTGTGAGATTAATTAACACAACACAAAGCAGTTCCTCAGAAAGATTCTTTTCAGTTTTTATCTTAGGATTTTCCTTTTTCACCATAGCCCTCTATGGGCTTCCAAATATCACTTTGAAAATTCCACAAGAACAGTCTTAGCGAAAGGTTTCGGGAGGGAAAAGCTGTATCTCTGTGAGTTGGATTAACAGAATACAAATCAGTGTGTCAGAAATCTTCTTTGCAGTTTTTAACGTAACATAGTTCCTTTTTCACCATAGCCCTCTATGGGATTACAAATATCAGTTTGCAAATTTCACAAGAACAGTCTTAGTAAAGGGCTTCCTGAGAGGAAGCTGTAACACTGTGAGATGAACTAACACAACACAAAGCAGTTTCTCAGACAGCTTTTTTCGGTTTTTATCTTACGATATTTCCATTATCAAAATAGCCCTCTATGAGATTCCAGGTATCACTTTGCAAATTCCACAAGAACAGTCTTATAGAAAGGCTTCTTGAGGGGAAAGCTGTAACTCAGTGAGATGTATTAACAGAACACACGGCAGATTCTCAGAAAGCTTCTTTCCAGTTTATAACGGAAGTTATTTCCCTTTTCACCATAGCCCTCCATGGGCTTCCATATATCACTTTGCAAATTCCACAAGAACAGTCTTAGCGAAAGGCTTCTGGACGGGAAATCTGTAACTCTGTGAGATGAATTAACAGAACACAAAGCAGTTTCTCAGAAAGATTCTTTCCCGTTTTTAACAGAAGATATTTCCTTTTTCAGCATAGCCCTCTATGGGCTTCCAAATATCACTTTGCAAATTCCACAAGAACAGGCTTAGCGAAAGACTTCTTGAGAAAGGCTTCTTTAGGTTAAATTGTAACTCTGTGAGTTGAATTAACAGAACACAAAGCAGTTTCTCAGAAAGCTTATTTTCAGTTTTTATCCTAGGATATTTCCTTTTTCACCATAGCCCTCTATGGGCTTCCAAATATCACTTTGTTAATTTCACAACAACAGTCTTAGTGAGCAGCTTCTTGAAGGGAAAGCTGTAACACTGTGAGTTGAACTTCAGAACACAAAGCAGTTTCTAAGAAATCTTCTTTCCAGTTTTTCACGAATGTTATTTCCTTTTTCACCTAAGCCCTCTATGGGATTCCAAACATCACTTTGCAAATTTTACAAGAACAGTGTTAGCGAAAGGCTTCTTGAGCAGAAAGCTGTTACTCTCTGAGATGAATTAACAGAACACAAAGCAGTTTCTCAGAAACCTTCTTTTAGGTTTTTATCTTAGGATATTTCCATTTTCACCATAGCCCCCTATGGCCTTCCATATATCACTTTGCAAATTCCACAAGAACAGTCTTAGCGAAAAGCTTCTTGAGGGGAAAGCTGTAACTCTGTCAGATGAATTAACAGAACACAAAGCAGTTTCTCATAAAGCTTCTTTTCAGTTTTTACCTTAGGATATTTTCTTTGTCAGCATAGCACTGTATGGGCTTACACATGTCACTTTGCAAATTCATCAAGAACAGTCTTAGCGAAAGGCTTCTTGAGGGGAAAGCTGTAACTCTGAGATGAATTAACAGACCACAAAGCAGTTACTCAGAAAGCTGCTTTCCATTTTTTAACAGAAGATATTTCCTTTTTCACCATAACCCTCTATGGGATTCCAAATATCACTTTGCAACTTCCACAAGAACAGTCTTAGCGAAAGACTTCCTGAGGAAGACGCTGTAACTCTGTGAGTTGAACTAACAGTACACTAAGCAGTTTCTCAGAAAGCTTCTTTTCGGTTTTTATCTTAGGATATCTCCATTTTCACCATAGCCCTCTATGGGCCTCCGAATATCACTTTGCCAATTCCACAAGAAAAGTCTTAGCGAAAGGATTCTTGAGGAGAAAGCTGTAACTCTGTGAGATGAATTAATAGAACACAAAGCAGTTTCTCAGAAAGCTTCTTTCAAGTAGATAACTGAAGATATTTCCTTTTTGACCATAGTCCTCTACGGGCTTCCAAATATCACTTACCAAATTCCACCAGAACAACCTTAGTGAAAGGCTTCTTGAGGTGAACGCTGTAACTCTGTGAGATGAATTAACAGAACACAAAGCAGTTTCTCAGAAAGCTTCTTTCCAGTTTTTATCTGAAGATGTTTCCTTTTTCACCGTAGCCCTCTATGGGCTTCCAAATATCACTTTGAAAATTTCACAAGAACAGTCTTCATGAAAGGTTTCTTGAGGGGAAAACTTTAACTCTGGAGATGAATTAACAGATCACAAAGCAGTTTCTCAGACAGCTTCTTTTCGGTTTTTATCTTAGGATATTTCCAGTTTCACCATAGCCCTCTATGGGCTTCTAAATATCACTTTGCAAATTCCACAAGAACAGTCTTAGCGAAACGCTTCTTGAGGAGAAAGCTTTAACACTGTGAGTTGAATTAACAGAACACAAAGCGGTTTCTCAGAAAGCTTCTTTTCAGTTTTTATCCTAGAATCTTTTGTTTTTCACCATAGCCCTCTATGGGCTTCCATATATCACTTTGAAAATTCCACAGGAACAGTCTTAGTGAACGGCTTCTTGAGGGGAAAGCTGAAACTCCGTGAGATGAATTATCATAGCATCAAGCAGTTTCTCAGAAAGATTCTTTCCAGTTTTTAACGGAAGACATTTCCTTTTTCAAAATAGCCCTATAAGGGCTTCGAAATATCACCTTGCAAATTCCACAGGAACAGTCTTAGTGAATGACTTCTTGAGGAGAAAGCTATAACTCTGTGAGATGAATTAAGAGAACACAATGCAGTTTCTCAGAAAGCTTCTTTTGGGTTTTTATCTTAGGATATTTCCCTTTTAGCCACAACCCTCTATCGGCTTGCAATATCACTTTGCAAACTCCACAAGAACCGTCTCACTGAATGGCTTCTTGACGGGAAAGCTGTAACAGTGTGAGATGAATTAACAGAACAGAAATTAGTTCCTCAGAATGCTTCTTTTCAGTTTTTATCTTAGGACATTTCCTTTTTCACCATAGCCTTCTTTGGGCTTCCAAATATCACTTTGCAAATTCCACAAGAACAGACTTAGCGAAAGGCTTCTTCAGGGGAAAGCTGTAACTCTGTGAGATGAATTAACAGAACACAAAGAAGCTTCTCAGAAAGATTCTTTACAGTTTTTTACAGAAGATATTTCAGTTTTCACCATAGTCCTCTAAGGGCTTTCAAATATCACTTTGCAAATTCCAAAACAACAGTCTTAGCGAAAGGCTTCTTGAGGGTACAGCTGTGACCCTGTGAGATGAATTAGCAGAACACAAAGCAGTTTCTCAGAAAGCTTCTTTCCAGTTTTAAACTGAAGGTATTTCCTTTCTCACCATAGCCCTCTGTAGGCTTCCAAATATCACTTTGCAAATTTCAAAAGAACAGCCTTAGCGGAAGGCTTCTTGAGGGGAAAGCTGTAGCTCTGAGAGATCAATTAACAGAACGCAAAGCAGTTTCTCCGAAACCTTCTTTTCAGTTTTTATCTTAGCATATTTCCTTTTTCACCATTTCCCTCTACGGGCATCCAAATATCACTTAGCAAATTCCACAAGAGGAGCCTTAGCGAAAGGCTTCTTCAGGAGAACGCTGTAACTCTGTGAGATGAATTAACAGAACACAAAGCAGTTTCTCAGAAAGCTTCTTTCCACTATTTAACTGAAGTTGTTTGCTTTTTCACCATAGACCCCTATGGGCTCCCAAATATCACTTTGCAAATACCACAAGAACAGTCTTAGCGAAAGGCCTCTTGAGGGGAAAGCTGTAACTCTGTGAGATGAATTAACAGAACACAAAGCAGTTTCTCAGAATGCTTCTTTTCAGTTTTTATCTTAGGATATTTGCTTTTTTCATAGCCCTCTAAGGGCTTCTAAATATCACTTTGCAAATTTCACAAGAGCAGTCTTAGCGAAAGTCTTTTCCAGGGGAAAGCTGTAACTCTGAGAGATGAATTAACAGAACGCAAAGGAGTTTCTCAGAAAGCTTCTTTCCAGTTTTTAACTGAAGATATTTCCTTCTTTACCATAGCCCTCTATAGGCTTCCAAATATCACTTTGAAAATTCCACAAGAACAGCCTTAGCGAAAGTCTTCTTGAGGGGAAAGCTGTAACTCCGTGAGATCAATTAACAGAACACAAAGCGGTTTCTCAGAAAGTTTCTTTTCAGTTTCTATCTTAGGATATTTCCTTTTTCACGATAACCATCTACGGGTTTCCAACTATCACTTTGCAAATTCCACAAGAACAGTCTTACCGAAAGGCTTCTTGGTGTGAAAGCTATAACTCTGTGAGATCAATTAACAGAACACAAAGCAGTTTCTCAGAAAGTTTCTTTCCAGTTTTTAACGGAAGACAGTTCCTTTTTCACCATAGCCCTCTACTTGCTTCACAATATCACTTTGCTAATCCTACAAGAACAGTCTTTGCGAAAGGCTTCTTGAGGGGAAACTGTAACTCTGTAGGATGATTTAACACAGCACAAAGCAGTTTCTCAGAAAGCTTCTTTCCAGTTTGTAACCGAAGATATTTCGTTTTTCACCATAGCCCCCTATGGGCTTCCAAATATCACTTTGAATATTCCACCAAAACTGTCTTAGCGAAAGGCTTCTTGAGGGGAAAGCTCTAACTCTGTGAAATGAATTAACAGAACAAAAAGCAGTTTCTCATAAAGCTTCTTTCCGGTTTTTAACGGAAGAGATTTCCTTTTTCACCATAGCCCTCTGTGGGCTTCCAAATATCACTTTGCCAATCCCACAAGAACAGTCTTAGCGACAGGCTTCATGAGCGGAAAACTGTAACTCTGTAAGATGATTTAACGGAACACAAAGCAGTTTCTCAGAAAGCTTCTTTTCGGTTTTTATCTTAGGATATTTCCCTTTTCGCCATAATCCTCTATCTGCTTCCAATATCACTTTGCAAATTCCACAAGAACAGTCTCAGTGAACGGCTTCTTGACGGGAAAGCTGTAACTGTGTGAGATGAATTAACAGACAAAGCAGTTTCTCAGAAAGCTTCTTTTCAGTTTTTATCTTAGGACAATTTCTTTTTCACCATAGCCTTATATGGGCTTCCAAATATCACTTTTCAAATTCCACAAGAACAAAGTTAGCGAAAGGCTTCTTCAGGGGAAAGCTGTAACTCTGTGAGATGAATTAATAGAACACAAAGCAGTGTCTGAGAAATCTTCTATCCAGTTTTTAACGGAAGATATTTCCTTTTTCTGCATAGACTTCTAACGGCTTCCAAATATCACCTTGCAAATTCCACAGGAACAGTCTTAGTGAACGGCTTGTTGTGGCGAAAGCTATAACACTGTGAGATGAATTAAGAGAATACAATGAAGTTTCTCAGAAAGCTCCTTCTCGGTTTTTATCTTAGGAAATTACCTTTTTCGCGATAATCCTCTATGGGCTTCCAATATCACTTTGCAAATTCCACAAGAAGAGTCTCAGTGAACGGCTTGTTTAGAGGAAAGCTGTAACTCTGTGAGATGAATTAAGAGAACACAGCGCAGTTTCTCATAAAGCTTCCTTTCGGTTTTTATCTTAGGATATTTTCTTTTTCGCCAAAGCCTCCTATGGTCTTCCAAATATCACTTTGCAAATTCCACAAGAATAGTCTTAGGGAAAGACTTCTTGAGGGGAAAACTGTAACTCTCTGAGATTAATTAACAAAAAAAAAGCAGTTTCTCAGAAATCATCTTTAAAATTTTTAACGGAAGATATTTCATTTTTCACCATAGCCCTCTATGGGTTTCCAAATATCACATTTCAAGTTCCACAAGAACAGTCTTAGCGAAAGGCTTTTGGAGGAGAAAGCTTAAATCTGTAATATGAATTAACAGACACAAAACTGTTTTTCAGAAAGCTTCTTTCCACTTTTTAACGGAAGATATTTCCTTTTTTCACCATGGCCCTCAATGGGCTTCCAAATATCACTTTGCAAATATCACAAGAACAGTCTAACTGAACGGCTTCTTGAGAGGAAAGCTGTAACTCTGTGAGATGAACTAGCAGAACACAAAGCAGTTTGTCAGAAAGCTTCTTTCCAGTTTTTAACGGAAGATATTTCCTTTTCCACCATAGCCCTCTAAGGGCTTCCGAATATCACTTTGCAAATTCCACAAGAACAGTCTTAGCGAAAGGCTTCTTGAAGGGAAAACTGTAACTCTGTGAGATGAATTAACAGAACCCACAGCAGTTTCTCAGAAATCTTCTTTCCAGTTTTTAACGGAAGATATTTCCTTTTTCAGCATAGCCCTCTATGGGCTTCCAAATATCACTGTGCAAATTCCACAAGAACAGTCTTAGGAAAAGGCTTCTTGAGGTGAAAGCTGTAGCTCTGTGAGATGAATTAATAGAACACAAAGCAGTTTCTCAGAAAACTTCTTTCCAGTTTATATCGGAAGATATTTCCTTTTTCACAATATCCCTCAATGGGCTTCCAAATATCACTTTGCAAATTTCACAAGAACAGCATTAGCGAAGGGCTTCTTGAGACAGGCTTCTTAGGGGAAAGCTGTAACTCTGTGAGTTGAACTAACAGAACACAAAGCAGGTTATCAGAAAACTTGTTTACATTTTTTAACGGAAGATATTTCCTTTTTCACCGTATCCCTCTATGGGCTTCCAAATATCACTTTGCAACATCCACAAGAACAGTCTTACCGAAAGGCTTCCTGAGGGGAAAGCTGTAGCTCTGTGAGATTAATTAACAGACAACAAAGCAGTTACTCAGAAAGTTTCTTTCCAGTTTTTATCGGAAGAGATTTCCTTTTTCACCATATCCCTCTATGGGCTTCGAAATATCACTTTGCAAATTCCACAAGAACAGTCTTAGTGAACGGCTTCTTGAGGGGAAAGCTATTACTCTGTGAGATGAATTAAGAGAACACAGTGCAGTTTTTCAGAAAGCATCTTTTCAGTTTTTATGTTACATATTTTCTTTTTCACCATAGCTCTCTAAGGGCTTCTAAATATCACTTTGCAAATTCCACAAGAACAGTCTTAGTGGAAGGCTTCTTGAAGGGAAAGCTGTAACACTGTGAGATGAATTAACAGAACACAAAGTAGTTTCTCAGAAAGCTTCTTTCCAGTATTTAACGGAAGTTATTTCCTTTTTTAACATAGCCTTCTATGGGTTTCCATATATCAGTTTGCAAATTTCACAAGAACAGTCTTAGCGAAGGGCTTCTTGAGGAGAAAACTGTAACTCTCTGAGATTAATTAACAGACAACAAAGCAGTTACTCAGAATTCTTCTTTCAAGTTTTTAACCGAAGATATTTCCTTTTTCACCATAGCCCTCTAAGGGTTTCCAAATACCACATTTCAAGTTCCACAAGAACAGTCTTAGCGAAAGGCTATTTGAGGAGAAAGCTGTATATCTGTAAGATGAATTAACAAGCACAAAACTGTTTCTCAGAAAGCTTCTTTCCAGTTTTTATCTTAGGATATTTCCTTTTTCACCGTAGCCCTCTATGGGCTTCCAAATATCACTTTGCAAATTCCACAAGAACCGTCTTAGAGAAAGGCTTCTTGAGGGGAAAGCTGAAACTCTGTGCGATGAATTAACCGAACACAAAACAGTTTCTCAGACAGCCTCTTTTCAGTTTTTATCTTAGGATATTTCCTTTTTCACCATAGACCTCTATGGGCTTCCAAAAATCACTTTCAAATTCCACAAAAACAGTATTGGGGAAAGGCTTCTTGTCGGGAAAGCTGTAACTCTGTGAGATGAATTAACAAACACACAGCAGTTTCTCAGAAATCTTCTTTTCAGTTTTTAACGGAAGATATTTTCATTTTTGCCACAGCTCTCTATGGGCTTCCAAATATCACTTTGCAAATTCCAAAAGAACAGTCTTAGGGAAAGGCTTCTTCAGTGTAAAGCTGTAACTCTGTGAGATCATTTAAGAAAATACAAAGCAGATTCTCAGAAATCTTCTCTCAAGTTTTTAACGGAAGATATTTTCTTTTTCACCAGAGTCCTCTAAGGGCTTCCAAATATCACATTTGAAATTCCACAAGAACAGTCTTAGCGAAATGCTTTTTGAGGAGAAAGATGTAAATCTGTAAGATGATTTAACAGACACAAAACCGTTTCTCAGAAATCTTCTTTTCAGTTTTTAATGGAAGATGTTTTCTTTTTCACGATAGCCCTCTATGGGCTTTCAAATATCACTGGGCAAATTCCACAAGAACAGCCTTAGCGAAAATCTTCATTGGGAGAAAGCTGTAACTCTGTGAGATGAATTAACAGAACACAAAACAGTTTCTCAGAAATTTTTTTTCCAGTTTTTAATGGAAGATAATTCCTTTTCTACCATAGAACTCTATGGGCTTCCAAATATCACTTTGCAAATTCCACAAGAACAGTCTTAGCGAAAGGCTTCTTGAAAGGAAAGCTGTAACTCTGTGAGATGAATTAACAGAACCCACAGCAGTTTCTCAGAAATCTTCTTTCCAGTTTTTAACGGAAGATATTTCCTTTTTCACCATAGCCCTCTATGGGCATCCAAATATCACATTGCAAATTCCACAAGAACAGTCTTAGGGAGAGCCTTCTTGAGGGAAAAGCTGTGACTCCGTGAGATGAACTAACAGAACACAAAGCAGTTTCTCAGAACGCTTCTTTTCGGTTTTTATCTTAGGATATTTCCATTTTCACCATAGCCCTGTAAGGGTTTCCAAATAAGACTTTGCAAATTCCACAACAACTGCGTTATTGAAAGGCTTCTTGAGGGGAAAGCTCTAATTCTCTGAAATGAATTCACAGAACACAAAGAAGTTTCTCAGAAAGATTCCTTTGGGTTTTTATCTTAGGATATTTGCTTTTTCAAAATAGCTCTCTATGGGCTTCTAAATATCTCCTTGCAAATTTCACAAGAGCAGTCTTCGGGAAAGGTTTCTTGAGGGAAAAGCTGTAACTCTGTGAGGTGAATTAACAGAACCCAAATCAGTTTCTCAGATATCTTATTTCCAGTTTTTAACGGAAGATATTTCCTTTTTCGCCTTAACCCTCTGTGGGCTTCCAAATATCACTTTGCAAATTCCACAAGAAAAGTCTTAGCGAAAGGCTTCTTGAGGAGAAATCTGTAACTCTGTGAGATGAATTAACCGAACACAAAAGAGTTTCTCAGAAAGCTTCTCTCCCGTTTTTAAAGTAAAATATTTCCTTTTTCACCATAGCCCTCTATGGGCTTCCAAATATCACTTTGCAAATTCCACAAGAACAGCCTTAGCGAAAGGCTTCTTGAGGGGAAAGCTGTAACTCTGTGAGATGAATTAACAGAACACAAAGCAGTTTCACAGAAAGCTACTTTTCAGTTTATATCTTTGGATATTTCCTTTTTCACCATAGCCCTCTACAGGCTTCCAAATATCAGTTTGCAAATTTCACAAAAACTGTCTTAGTGAACGGCTTCTTGAGGGGAAAGCTGTAACTCTGTGACATGAACTAACAGAACACAAAGCAATTTCCCAGAAAGCTTCTTTTCAGTTTTTATCTTAGCATAATTCCATTTTCAGCTTAGACCTCTATGGGCTTCCAAATATCACTTTGCATATTCCACAAGAACAGTCTTAGAGAAAGCCTTCTGGAGGGGAAAGCTGTAACTCTGCGAGATGAATTAACAGAAGCCAAAGCAGTTTCTCAGAAAGCTTCTTTTCGGTTTTTATCTTAGGATATTTTCATTTGCACCATAGCTCTCTATGGGCTTCCAAATATCACTTTGCCAATTCCAAAAGAACAGTCTTTGCGAAAGGCTTCTTGAATGGAAAGCTGTAAATGTCTGAGATGAGTTAACAGAACAGAAAGCAGTTCCTCAGAAAGCTTCTTTTCAGTTTTTATCTTAGGATATTTCCTTTTTCTCCATAGTGCTCCAAGGGCTTCCAAATATCACTTTGCAAATTCCACAAGAACAGTGGTAGCGAAAGGTTTCATGAGGGGAAAGCTGTAACTCTATGAGATGAATTAACAGAACACAAAGCGTTTTCTCAGAAGACTTCTTTCCATTTTTTAACTGAAGATATTTCCTTTTTCACCATAGACCTCTTTGGGCTTTCAAATATCACATTGCAAATTCCACAAGAACAGTCTTAGCAAAAGGCTTCTTGTGGAGAAAGCTGTAATTCTGTGACATGAATTAACAGAACACAAAGCAGTCTTTCAGAAATCTTCTTTCCAGTTTTTAACTGAAGATATTTCCTTTTTCAACATGGCCGTTTATGGGCTTCCAAATATCACTTTGCAAATTCCACACAACAGTCTTAGCGAAAGGCTTCTTGAGGAAAAGCTATAACTCTCTGAGATGAATTTAAAAAAACACATAGCAGTTTCTTAGAAAGATTCTTTCCAGTTTTTAACGGAAGATAATTCCTTTTTCACCATCGCCCTCTATGGGCTTCGAAATACCACTTTGCAAATTCCACAAGAACAGTCTTAGAGAAAAGTTTCTTAAGGGAAAAGCTGTAACTCTGTGAGATGAATTAACAGAACACAAAGCAGTTTCTCAGTAAGATTCCTTTGGGTATTTATTTTAGTATATTTCCTTTTTCACCATAGCTCTCTATGGGCTTCCAAATATCACCTTGCAAATTCCACAAGAACAGTCTTAGGGAAAGGCTTCTTGAGGGGAAAGCTGTAACTCTGTGAGATGAATTAACAGAACCCAAAGCAGTCTCTGAGAAATCTTCTTTCCAGTTTTTAACGGAAGATATTTCCTTTTTCACCTTAGCCCTCTGTGGGCTTCCAAATATCACTTTGCAAATTCCCCCACAAGACAGTTTCTCAGAAAGTTTCCTTCCAGTTTTTAAAGGAAGATATTTCCTTTTTCACCGTATCCCTCTATGGGCTTCCAAATATCACGTTGCAAATTCCACAAGAACAACCTCAGTGAAAGGCTTCTTGAGGGGAAAGCTGTAACTCTCTGAGATGAATTAACAGAACACAAAAACAGTTTCCCAGAAAGCTTCTTTTCAGTTTTCATCTTAGGATATTTCCATTTTCACCTTAGACCTCGATGGGCTTCCAAATATCACTTTAGAAATTCCACAAGAACAGTCTTAGCAAAAGGCTTCTTGGGGGGAAAGCTGTAACACTGTGAGATGAATTAACACAGCGGGAAGCAGTTTCTCAGAAAATTTCTTTTCGGTTTTTATCTTAGGATATTTCCATTTGCACCATAGCTCTCTATGGGCTTCCAAATATCACTTTGCCAATTCCAAAAGAAGAGTCTTTGCGAAAGGCTTCTTAAACGGAAAGCTGTAAATCTCTGAGATGAATTAACAGAACAGAAAGCAGTTCCTCAGAAAGCTTCTTTTCAGTTTTTATCTTAGGATATTTCCTTTTCCTCCATAGCCCCCTAAGGGCTTCCAAATATCGCTTTGCAAATTCCACGAGAACAGTCTTAGCAAAAGGCTTCTTGAGGAGAAAGCTGTAACTCTGTGAGATGAATTAACAGAACACAAAGGGTTTTCTCAGAAGACTTCTTTCCAGTTTTTAACTGAAGATATTTCCTTTTTCACCATAGACCTCTTTCGGCTTTCAAATATCACATTGCAAATTCCACAAGAACAGTCTTAGCGAAAGGCTTCTTGTGGAGAAAGCTGTAATTCTGTGAGATGAATTAACAGAACAAGAAAAAGTTTCTCAGAAAGCCTCTTTTCTGTTTTTATCTTAGCATAATTCCATTTTCACCATAGCCCTCTATGGACTTCGAAATATCACTTTGCAAATTCCACAAGAACACTCTTAGCGAACGGCTTCTTGAGGGGAAAGATGTAACTATCTGAGATCAATTAACAGAACCCAAATCAGTTTCTCAGAAAGCTTCATTCAGTTTTTACCTTAGGATATTTCCTTTTTCACCATAGCCCTCTATGGGCTTCCAAATATTACTTTCCAAATTTCACAAGAACAATCTTAGTGAACGGCTTCCAGAGGAGAAAGCTGTAACTCTGTGAGATGAACTGACAGAACACTAAGCAGTTTCTCAGAAAGTTTCTTTTCGGTTTTTATCTTAGTATATTTCTTTTTTCACCATAGCCCCTATGAGCTTCCAAACATCTCTTTGCAATTTCCACAGGCACAGTCTTAGAGAAAGACTTCTTGAGGGGTAAGCTGTACCTCTCTGAGATGAATTAACAGAACACAAAGCAGTTTCTCAGAAAGCTTCTTTTTAGTTTTTATCTTAGGATATTTCCTTTTTCACCATAGCCTTCTAAGGTCTTCCAAATATCCTTTGCAAATTCCACAAGAACACTCTTACCGAAAGGCTTCTTGAGGGGAATGCTGTAACTCTGTGAGATGAATTAACAGAACACAAAGCAGTTTCTCAGAAAGCTTCTTTCCAGTTTTTAACTGAAGCTATTTCCTTTTTCACCAAAGCCCTCCATGGGCTTCCCCATGTCACTTTGCAAATTCCACAAGAACCGCCATCGCGATAGTCTTCTTGAGGAGAAAGCTGTAACCCTGTGAGATAAATTGACAGAACACAAAGCAGTTTCTCAGAAAGCTTCTTTTCAGTTTTTATCTTAGGATATCTCCTTTTTCACCATAGCCCTCTGTGGGCTTCCAAATATCACTTTGCAAATTCCACAAGAACAGTCTTAGGGAAAGGCTTCATGAGGGGAAATCTGTAAATCTCTGAGATGAATTAACAGAACACAAAGTAGTTTCTCAGAAATCTTCTTTCCAGATTTTAATGGCAGATTCTTCCTTTTTCACCATAGCCCCCCATGGGGTTCCAAATATCGCTTTTCAAACTCCACAAGATAAGACTTAGCTAAAGGTTTCTTGAGGAGAAATTTGTAACACTGTGAGATGAATTAACAGAACACAAAGCAGTTTCTCAGAAAGCTTCTTTTCAGTTTTTATCTTAGGATATTTCCATTTTCACCATAGCCCTCTATGGTTTTCGAAATATCACATTGCAAATTCCACAAGAGCAGTCTTAGCAAAAGTCTTCTTGAGGGGAAAGATGTAACTCTGTGAGATGAATTAACAGAATACAAAGCAGTTTCTCAGAAATCTTCTTTCCAGTTTTTAAAAGAAGATATTTCCTTTTTCACCATAGTCCTCTATGGGCTTCCAAATATCACTCTGCAAATTCCACAAGAGAAGGCTTAGCGAATGGCTTCTTGAGGGGAAAGCTGTAATTGTGTGAGATGAATTAAGAGAATACAAAGCAGTCTCTCAGAAAGCTTCTTTCCAGTTTTTAACTGAAGATATTTCCTTTTTCACCATGGCCCTTTATGGGCTTCCAAATATCACTTTGCAAATTCCACAAGAACAGTCTTAGCGAAAGTCTTCTTGAGGGGAAAGCCGTAACTCTGTGAGATTAATTAATGGAACACAAAGCTGTCTCTCAGAAAGCTTCTTTCCAGCTTTTTAAGGAAGATATTTCCTTTTTCACCACAGCTCTCTATGTGCTTCCAAATATCTCTTTGCAAATTCCACAAGAACAGTCTTAGGGAAAGGCTTCTTGAGGGGAAAGCTGTAACTCTGTGACATGAATTAACAGAACACAAGGCAGTTTCTCAGAAAGATTCTTTACAGTTTTTAATGGAAGATATTTTCTTTTTCACCATAGCCCTCTTTGGGCTTCCAAATATTACTTTCCAAATTTCACAAGAACAGTCTTAGTGAACGGCTTCCTGAGGGGAAAGCTGTAACTCTGTGAGATGAACTACCAGAACACTAAGCAGTTTCTCAGAAAGTTTCTTTTCGGTTTTTATCTTAGTATATTTCCTTTTTCACCATAGCCCCTATGAGCTTCCAAACATCACTTTGCAATTTTCACAAGATCAGTCTTAGAGAAAGACTTCTTGAGAGGAAAGCTGTACCTCTCTGAGATGAATTAACAGGACACAAAGCAGTTTCTCAGACAGCTTCTTTTCTTTATCTTAGGATATTTCCTTTTTCACCGTAGCCTTCTAAGGTCTTCCAAATATCCCTTTGCAAATTCCACAAGAACACTCTTACCGAAAGGCTTCTTGAGGGGAAAGCTGTAACTCTGTGAGATGAATTAACAGAACACAAAGCAGTTTCTCAGAAAGCTTCTTTTCACTTTTTTTTTAATATTACATGCTTAATTTCTTTTTTATTTATATAATTTTGTGTAACAATCACTCATGAAATATCAGAATTCTTATTACTTAGTACATAAAGAATATTCAACAAATATTGTTGCAGTAGAAAGCTAGTCAAGTATGAGCAGGGCAGTAGAGGGCTGCCCTCTTCCACACACCAAATGTGTTGGGGGACCCTCAGGTGATGGTCAAGGGGTTGTTAACTCTTTCTCTAAAGTAGTAATTGGTCATACCTGGTGTCAAGGAAAGGCAGGCTTCTAATAGAAAACACCTGAAACTGATCAGCAACTTCCCAATGAGATCTCAGGAGTGAGGAGAAGTAAGGCAAGATCCCGGAAGTATGCCAATGTATAAAACCCCAAATCAAGAAGTCAAGCTGTGCACTTGGCTTCTCAAGTCTCCCACTTGGCCCTCTTCCAGGTTGTACTTCACTTCTTTTCCTTTCTGTTTTAAAGCCTTTTAATTATCCTTCACTCCTGCTCTGAGAATTACCTCTGTCTCACTTTCTGCCTTATGACCCTTAGTGGAATTCCTTCTGAGGAAGCAAGAATGGAGGGTGCTGCAAACCTATACAGATTCGCTGCCAATGTCTCCAGAACTCGGATGTCTTCCACAGGTAATAACATTGCTTTCAATATTTTTCATAATTATATCATGCTAAAAAACTAAGTATAACAGTGTCAAATACAAATACAATTAAAGCTTTTTGAATTCTATTTTACTTTACAAGTTTTTTTAAATCAAGTATGATTGTTCCTGGTGCCATTAAATTATAATTCTTTTCATATTTATATTTAATCATTTTATATAGAATTATTTTATATTTCTAGTACTTATTATTCTAGTATATCTCTTTTAGGATTACTTTATGTCTCACTTTTATAAAAATAAGAAAAATATATATTTGATACATTACAATAACCTAGCAAAATGCTCAGGTATAATGCTCTTTAAAAATTAATATGCCATATTTATATAATAATGCTATAATTTTCTCATAAAATAATAAATCTTTTTAATGTTTGAAATTATAGGATAAGTGGTCTTTAATTTATTCCCCTTATTTGAATTTTCAGTAGTGAATATGTTCTTTCAAAAATATTTTTATGATAAATTCCAAATGCATACAATAGTGGATTACCTCTAGGTACTCATCATTCATTTCACCAACATCAACACTTGTCCAATTCCTTTTATCTTCACTCACTTCTCCCCATTTCCCCCAACCGCATTCCTGCCACAACTGCTGACTCAAACCGTTCAAAGGATTGTTTGGTCAATCCTTTTGTAACAATTTAGTTATGTGCTTTTCCTAAAAAATAAGTGGAAGATTATTTTTTATTTTTTATTTTTTAAAATTTTTTATTACAATTTTGTGGGTATATAGTAGATGTATGTATTTATGGGGTGCATGAGATGTTCTGATTCAGGCATGCAATGAATAATAATCACATCATGTAAAATGGGGTATCCATTCTCTCAAGCATTTATCCTTTGTGTTACAAGCAATCCAATTAGACTCTTTTAGTTTTTTTAAAATGCACAGTAAAATTATTACTGGCTATAGTCGCCTTATTGTGCTATCAAATACTAGATCTTATTTATTCTTTCTGTTTTTTTGTACCCATTAACCATCTCCAGCTTTGCCTCAAACCCCCACTACCCTTCCCAGCCTCTGGTAACCATGCTTCTACTCTCTATCTCCATGAGTTCAATTGTTTTGATTTTTAGATCTCACAAATAAGTGAGAACATGAAATTAGAATTATTATTAAACAGATCTCAAAATGTGACTTAGTTGCGTTTCTTCTCCTCCTCTCCCTGTATCAACCTGTTTCAGCCTGGAAGCCTCTAGTGGGAAGGAGGGATGTGGTTGGTTGCTTCTTTTTTTTTTTTTTTTTTTTTTTATATTTTAAGTTCTAGGGTACATGAGCATAACGTGCAGGTTTGTTACATATGTATACTTGTGCCCTGTTGCTGTGCTGCACCCATCAACTCGTCAGCACCCATCAACTCGTCATTTACATCAGGTATAACCCCCAATGCAATCCCTCTCCCCTCCCCCCTCCCCATGATAGGCCCCGGTGTGTGATGTTCCCCTTCCCGAGTCCAAGTGATCTCATTGTTCAGTTCCCACCTATGAGTGAGAACATGCGGTGTTTGGTTTTCTGTTCTTGTGATAGTTTGCTAAGAATGATGGTTTCCAGCTGCATCCATGTCCCTACAAAGGACACAAATTCATCCTTTTTTATGGCTGCATAGTATTCCATGCTGTATATGTGCCACATTTTCTTAATCCAGTCTGTCACTGATGGACATTTGGGTTGATTCAGAGTCTTTGCTATTGTGAATAGTGCCGCACTAAACATACGTGTGCATGTGTCTTTATAGCAGCATGATTTATAATCCTTTGGGTATATACCCAGTAATGGGATGGCTGGGTCATATGGTACGTCTAGTTCTAGATCCTTGAGGAATCGCCATACTGTTTTCCATAATGATTGAACTAGTTTACAATCCCACCAACAGTGTAAAAGTGTTCCTATTTCTCCACATCCTCTCCAGCACCTGTTGTTTCCTGACTTCTTAATGATCACCATTCTAACTGGTGTGAGATGGTATCTCATTGTGGTTTTGATTTGCATTTCTCTGATGGCCAGTGATGATGAGCATTTTTTCATGTGTCTGTTGGCTGTATGAATGTCTTCTTTTGAGAAATGTCTGTTCATATCCTTTGCCCACTTTTTGATGGGGTTGTTTGTTTTTTTTCTTGTAAATTTGTTTGAGGTCTTTGTAGGTTCTGGATATTAGCCTTTGTCAGATGAGTAGATTGCAAAAATTTTCTCCCATTCTGTAGGTTGCCTGTTCACTCTGATGGTAGTTTCTTTTGCTGTGCAGAAGCTCTTTAGTTTAATGAGATCCCATTTGTCAATTTTGGCTTTTGCTGCCGTTGCTTTTGGTGTTATAGACATGAAGTCTTTGCCCATGCCTATGTCCTGAATGGTACTACCTAGGTTTTCCTCTAGGGTTTTTATGGTATTAGGTCTAACCTTTAAGTCTCTAATCCATCTTGAATTAATTTTCGTATAAGGAGTAAGGAAAGGATCCAGTTTCAGCTTTCTGCTTATGGCTAGCCAATTTTCCCAGCACCATTTATTAAATAGGGAATCCTTTCCCCATTTCTTGTTTCTCTCAGGTTTGTCAAAGATCAGATGGCTGTAGATGTGTGGTATTGTTTCTGAGGACTCTGTTCTGTTCCATTGGTCTATATCTCTGTTTTGGTACCAGTACCATGCTGTTTTGGTGACTGTAGCCTTGTAGTATAGTTTGAAGTCAGGTAGCGTGATGCCTCCAGCTTTGTTCTTTTGACACAGGATTGTCTTGGAAATGCGGGCTCATTTTGGCTCCATATGAACTTTAAAGCAGTTTTTTCCAATTCTGTGAAGAAACTCATTGGTAGCTTGATGCGGATGGCATTGAATCTATAAATAACCTTGGGCAGTATGGCCATTTTCACAATATTGATTCTTCCTATCCATGAGCATGGAATGTTCTTCCATTTGTTTGTGTCCTCTTTTATTTCATTGAGCAGTGGTTTGTAGTTCTCCTTGAAGAGGTCCTTTACATCCCTTGTAAGTTGGATTCCTAGGTGTTTTATTCTCTTTGAAACAATTGTGAATGGAAGTTCATTCATGATTTGGCTCTCTGTTTGTCTGTTACTGGTGTATACGAATACTTGGGATTTTTTGCACATTAATTTTGTATCCTGAGACTTTGCTGAAGTTGCTTATCAGCTTAAGGAGATTTCGGGCTGAGACAATGGGATTTTCTAAATATACAATCATGTCATCTGCAAAGAGGGATAATTTGACTTCTTTTCCTAACTGAATCCCCTTGATTTCTTTCTCTTGCCTGATTGCCCTAGCCAGGACTTCCAACTCTATGTTGAATAGGAGTGGTGAGAGAGGGCATCCCTGTCTTGTGCCAGTTTTCAAAGGGAATTTTTCCAGGTTTTGCCCATTCAGTATGATATTGGCTGTGGGTTTGTCATAAATAGCTCTTATGATTTTGAGGTACATTCCATCAATACCGAATTTATTCAGCGTTTTTAGCATGAAGGGCTGTTGAATTTTGTCAAAAGCCTTTTCTGCATCGATTGAGATAATCATGTGGTTCTTGTCTTTGGTTCTGTTTATATGCTGGATTATGTTTATTGATTTGCGAATGTTGAACCAGCCTTGCATCCCAGGGATGAAGCCCACTTGATCATGGTGGATAAGCTTTTTGATGTGCTGTTGAATCCGGTTTACCCGTATTTTATTGAGGATTTTTGCATCGATGTTCATCAGGGATATTGGTCTAAAATTCTCTTTTTTTGTTGTGTCTCTGCCAGGCTTTGGTATCAGGATGATGTTGGCCTCATAAGATGAGTTAGGGAGGATTCCCTGTTTTTCTATTGATTGGAATAGTTTCAGAAGGAATGGTACCAGCTCCTCCTTGTACCTCTGGTAGAATTCAGCTGTGAATCCATCTGATCCTGGACATTTTTTCGTTGGTAGGCTATTAATTATTGCCTCAATTTCAGAGCCTGCTATTGGTCTATTCAGGGATTCAACTTCTTCCTGATATAGTCTTGGAAGAGTGTAAGTGTCCAGGAAATTATCCATTTCTTCTAGATTTTCTAGTTTATTTGCGTAGAGGTGTTTATATTATTCTCTAATGGTAGTTTGTATTTCTGTGGGGTCGGTGGTGAAAACCCCTTTATCATTTTTTATAGCGTCTATTTGATTCTTCTCCCTTTTCTTCTTTATTAGTCTTGCTAGCGGTCTGTCAATTTTGTTGATCTTTTCAAAAAACCAACTCCTGGATTCATTGATTTTTTGGAGGGATTTTTGTGTCTCCATCTCCTTCAGTTCTGCTCTGATCTTAGTTATTTCTTGCCTTCTGCTAGCTTTTGAATGAGTTTGCTCTTGCTTCTCTAGTTCTTTTAATTGTGATGTTAGAGTGTCAATTTTAGATCTTTCCTGCTTTCTCTTGTGGGCATTTAGTGATATAAATTTCCCTCTACACACTGCTTTAAATGTGTCCCAGAGATTCTGGTATGTTGTATCTTTGTTCTCATTGGTTTCAAAGAACATCTTTATTTCTGCCTTCATTTCGTCATGTACCCAGTAGTCATTCAGGAGCAGGTTGTTCAGTTTCCATGTAGTTGAGCGGTTTGGATTGAGTTTCTTAGTCCTGAGTTCTAGTTTGATTGCAGTGTGGTCTGAGAGACAGTTTGTTACCATTTCTGTTCTTGTACATTTACTGAGGAGTGCTTTACTTCCAACTATGTGGTCAATTTTGGAATAAGTGCGATGTGGTGCTGAGAAGAATGTATATTCTGTTGATTTGGGGTGGAGAGTTCTATAGATGTCTATTAGGTCTGCTTGCTGCAGAGATGAGTTCAATTCCTGGATATCCTTGTTAATTTTCTGTCTCGTTGATCTGTCTAATGTTGACAGTGGACTGTTGAAGTCTCCCATTATTATTGTATGGGAGTCTAAGTCTCTTTGTAAGGCTCTAAGGACTTGCTTTATGAATCTGGGTGCTCCTGTATTGGGTGCATATATATTTAGGATAGTTAGCTCTTCCTGTTGAATTGATCCCTTTACCATTATGTAATGGCCTTCTTTGTCTCTTTTGATCTTTGATGGTTTAAAGTCAGTTTTATCAGAGACTAATATTGCAACCCCTGCTTTTTTTTGTTCTCTATTTGCTTGGTAAATCTTTCTCCATCCCTTTATTTTGAGCCTATGTATGTCTCTGTGTGTGAGATGGGTCTCCTGAATACAGCAGACTGATGGGTCTTGACTCTTTATCCAGTTTGCCAGTCTGTGTCTTTTAATTGGAGCATTTAGTCCATTTACATTTAAGGTTAAGATTGTTATGTGTGAACTTGATCCTACCATTATGATATTAACTGGTTATTTTGCTCGTTAGTTGATGCAGTTTCTTCCTAGCCTTGATGGTCTTTACATTTTGGCAGGTTTTTGCAATGGCTGGTACCGGTTGTTCCTTTCCATGTTTAGTGCTTCCTTCAGGGTCTCTTGTAAGGCAGGCCTAGTGGTGACAAAATCTCTAAGCATTTGCTTATCTGTAAAGGATTTTATTTCTCCTTCACTTATGAAACTTAGTTTGGATGGATATGAAATTCTGGGTTGAAAATTCTTTTCTATAAGAATGTTGAATATTGGCCCCCACTCTCTTCTGGCTTGTAGAGTTTCTGCCGAGAGATCTGCTGTTAGTCTGATGGGCTTCCCTTTGTGGGTAACCCGACCTTTCTCTCTGGCTGCCCTTAAGATTTTTTTCTTCATTTCAACTTTGGTGAATCTGGCAATTATGTGTCCTGGAGTTGCTCTTCTCGAGGAGTATCTTTGTGTTGTTCTCTGTATTTCCTGGATTTGAATGTTGGCCTGCCCTACTAGGTTGGGGAAGTTCTCCTGGATGATATACTGAAGACTGTTTTCCAACTTGGTTCCATTTTCCCCCTCACTTTCAGGCACCCCAATCAGACGTAGATTTGGTATTTTTACATAATCCCATACTTCTTGCAGGCTTTGTTCATTTCTTTTTTTCTTTTTTCCTTTGATTTCTCTTCTCACTTCATTTCGTTCATTTGATCCTTAATCACTGATACTCTTTCTTCCAGTTGATCGAGTCGGTTACTGAAGCTTGTGCATTTGTCACGTATTTCTCCTGTCATGGTTTTCATCTCTTTCATTTCGTTTATGACCTTCTCTGCATTAATTATTCTAGCCATCAATTCTTCCACTTTTTTTTTCAAGACTTTTAGTTTCTTTGCGCTGGGTACGTAATTCCTCCTTTAGCTCTGAGAAGTTTGATGGACTGAAGCCTTCTTCTATCATCTCGTCAAAGTCATTCTCCGTCCAGCTTTGATCCGTTGCTGGCGATGAGCTGCGCTCCTTTGCCGGAGGAGATGCGCTCTTATTTTTTGAATTTCCAGGTTTTCTGCCCTGCTATTTCCCCATCTTTGTGGCTTTATCTGCCTCTGGTTTTTAAAGGAAGATATTTCCTTTTTCACCACAGCCCTCTATGGGCTTCCAAATATCACTTTGCAAATTTCACAAGAACAATCTTAGTGAATGGCTTCTTGAGGGGAAAGCTGTAACTCTGTGAGATGAATTAACAGAACACAAAGCAGTTTCTCAGAAATCTTGTTTCCAGTTTTTAATGAAAGATATTTCCTTTTTCACCATAGCCCCCATGGGCTTCGAAATACCACTTTTCAAATTCCACAAGAACAGTCTTAGCGAAAGGCTTCTTGAGGAGAAAGGTGTAACTCTGTGAGATGAATTACCAGAACACAAAGCAGTTTCTCAGAAAGCTTCTTTTCGGTTTTTATCTTAGGATATTTCCATTTTCACCGTAGCCCTCTATGGGCTTCCAAATATCACTTTGCAAATTCCACAAGAACAGTCTTAGCGAAAGGCATCTTGAGGGGAAAGCTGTAAATCTGTGAGATGAATTAACAGAACACAAAGCAGTTTCTAAAAAACATTCTTTACAGTTCTTAATGGAAGATATTTCCTTTTTCATCATAGCCCTCTAGGGGCTTCCAAATATCACCTTGAAAATTCCACAGGAACAATCTTAGTGAACGGCTTCTTGAGGAGAAAGCTATACATCTGTGTGATGAATTAAGAGAACATAATGCAGTTTCTCAGAAAGCTTCTTTTCGGTTTTTATCTTAAAATATTTCCTTTTTGCCATAACCCTCAATGGGCTTCTAAAATCACTTTGCAAATTCCACAAGAAGAGTCTTAGCGAAAGGCTTCTTGAGGGAAAAGCAGTAATCAGAAAGCTTCTTTCGAGTTTTTAACTGAAGATATTTCCTTTTACACCATAGCCCTCTAATGACTTCCAAATACCACTTTGCAAATTGCAAAAGAACAGTCTTAGCGAAAGGTTTCTTGAGGAGAAAGCTGTAACTCTGTGGGATGAATTAACAGAACACAAAGCAGTTTCTCAGAAAGCCTCTTTCCAGTTTTTAACTGAAGATATTTCCTTTTCCACCATAGCCCTCGATGGGCTTCCAAATACCACTTTGCAAAATCCACAAGAACAGCCTTAGCAAAGGGCTTCTTGAGAGGAAAGCTGTAACTCTGTGAAATGAATTAACAGAACGCAAAGCAGTTTCTCAGAAAGCTTCTTTACAGTTTTTAACAGAAGAGAATTCCTTTTTCACCGTAGCCCTCTGTGGGCTTCCAAATATCACTTTGCAAATCCCACAAGAACAGTCTTAGCGAAAAGCTTCTTGAGGGGAAAGCTGTAACTCTGTGAGATGAATTAACAGAACAAAAAGCAGTTTCTCAGAAAGCTTCTTTCCAGTTTTTAACGGAAGATATTTCCTTTTTCACCAAAGCCCGCTATGGGCTTCCATATATCACTTTTAATATTCCACAAGAACAGTCTTAGCGAAAGGCTTCTTGAGGAGAAACCTGTAACTCTGTGAGATGAATTAACAGAACAAAAAGCATTTTTTCAGAAAGCTTCTTTCCAGTTTTTAACGGAGGATATTACCTTTTTTACCATAGCCCTCTATGGGCTTCTAAATATCACGTTCTAAATTCCACAAGAACAGTCTTAGCGAAAGGCTTATTGAGGGGAAAGCTATGGCTCTGTGAGATGAATTAACAGAACACAAAGCAGTTTCTCAGAAAGCTTATTTTCAGTTTTTATCTTAGGCTATTTCCTTTTTCATCGTAGACCACTGTAGGCTTCTAAATATCACTTTCCAAATTCCACAAGAACAGTCTAAGGGTAAGGCTTCTTGACGGGAAAGCTGTAACTCTGTGAGACGAATTAACAGAACACAAGGCAGTTTCTCAGAAATCTTCGTTCTAGTTTTTAACGGCAGTTATTTCCTTTTTCACTATAGTCGTCTAAGGTCTTCCAAATATCACTTTGCAAATTTCACAAGAACAGTCTTAGCGAAAGGCTTCTTGGGGGAATGCTGTAACTCTGTGTGATGAATTAACAGAACACAATGCAGTTTCCCAGAAAGCTTCTTTCCACTTTTTAATGGAAGATATTTCCTTTTTCACCATAGCCCTCTATGGGCTTCCAATTATCACATTGCAAATTCCACAAGAACAGTCTTAGCAAAAGGCTTCTTGAGGCGAAAGCTGTAACTCTGTGAGATGAATTAATAGAACACAAAGCAGTTCCTCAGAAAGCTTCTTTCCAGTTTTTAACGGAAGATATTTCCTTTTTCACCAAAGCCCTCTATGGGCTTCCAAATATCACTTTGCAAATTCCACAAGATCTGTCTTCGCGAAAGGCTTCTTGAGGGAAAAGTGTAAGTCTGTGAAATGAATTAACAGAACACACAGCAGTTTCTCAGAAGGATTCTTTCTAGTTTTTAACTGAAGATATTTCCTTTTGCACCATAGCCCTCTCTGGGCTTCCAAATATCACTTTGCAAATTCCACAAGAACAGCCTTAGCGAAAGACTTCTCGAGGGGAAAGCTGTAACTCTGTGAGATGAATTAACAAAACACAAAGAAATTTCTCAGAAAGCTTCTTTCCAGTTTTTAACTGAAGATATTTCCTTTTTCACCATAGCCCTCTACGGGCTTCCAAATATCACTTTGCAAATTGCACAAGAACAGTCTTAGCGAAAGGCTTCTTGAGGGGAAAGCTGTATCTTTGTGAGATAAATTAACAGAACACAACGCAGTGTCTCAGAAAGCTTCTTTCCCGTTTTAAACCGAAGATATTTCCTTTTCACCATAGCTCTCTATGGCCTTCGAAATGTCACTTTGCAAATTCCACAAGAACAGTCATAGCAAAATGTTTCCTCAGGGGAATGCTGTAACTCTGTGGGATGAATTCACAGATCAGAAAGCTGTTTCTCAGAAAGCTTCTTTCTCACTTTTATGGCGGATATTTCTTTTGGCCCTATAGTCTTCAAAGGGAACCGAATTATCCCTTCTCAGATTCCACAGAAATAAGGTTAGCAAACAGCTCTACGACATGTAGCTCTCACTCAGTGAGTGGAAGTCACATATCACAAAGCACTTTCACAAAAATTTCTTTTCAGTTTTTATCTTAGGATATTTCCTTTTTCACCATAACCCACTATGGGCTTACAAATACCACTATGCAAATTCCACAAGAACAGTCTTACCGAAAGGCTTCTTAAGGGGAAAGCTGTAACTCTGTGAGGTGAATTAACAGAACACAAAGCAGTTTCTCAGAAAGCTTCTTTTCAGCTTTTATCTTAGGATATTTCCTTTTTCACCATAGCCCTGTAAGGGCTTACAAATATCACTATGAGTATTACACAAGAAGAGTCTTAGCAAAAGTCTTTTTGAGGGTAAAGCTGTAACTCTTTGAGATGAATTAACAGAACACAAAGCAGTTTCTTAAAAAGCTTCTTTCCATTTTTTAACTGAAGATATTTCCCTTTTCACCACAGCCGTCTATGGGCTTCCAAATATCACGTTGCAAATTCAAAAAGAACAGTCCTAGCGAAAGGCTTCTGGAGTGGAATGCTGTAACTCTGTGAGATGAATTCACAGATCTCAGAGAAGTTTCTCAAAAAGCTTCTTTCTCACTTTTAGCGGCAGATATTTCCTTTGGCCCTATAGTCTTCAAAGGGAACCAAAATAACAGTTCTCCGATTCCATAGAAATAAGGCTATCAAACAGCTCTAGGAAATACAGCTGTAACTCAGTGAGTGGAAGTCACATAATACTAAACCGTTTCTCAGAGAGCCTCTTTCAGTTTTTAACTGAAGCTATATCCTTTTTCACCGTAGCCCTCTATGGGCTTCAAAATATCACTTTTTAAATACAACAAAAACAGTCTTAGCAAAAGGCTTCTAGAGGGGAAAGCTGTAACTCTGTTAGGTGAATTAACAGAACACAAAGCAGTTTCTCAGGAATGTTCTTTACAGTTTTTATCTGAAGATATTTCATTTTCACCATAGCGCTCTATGGGCTTCCAAATATCACATTTCAAATTCCACAAGAACAATCTTAGCGAAAGACTACTTGAGGGGAAAGCTGTAAGTCTGTGAGATGAATTAAAAGAACACAAAGCAGTTTCTCAGAAAGCTTCTTTCCAGTTTTTATCTGAGGATATTTCGTTTTCACCATAGCCGTCTATTGGCTTCCAAATATCATTTTTCAAATTGCGCAAGAATAATCTTAGCGAATGGCTTCTTGAGGGGAAAGCTGTAACTCTGTGAAATGAATTCGCAGATCACAAAGAAGTTTCTCAGAAAGCTTCTTTCTAACTTTTAGCGGCGGATATTTCCTTTGGCCCTACAGTCTTCAAAGGGATCCGAAATAACAGTTCTCAGATTCCACAGAAATAAGGCTGCCCAACAGCTCTACGAAATACAGCTTTAACTCAGTGAGTGGAAGTCATATATCACAAAGAAGTTTCTCAGAAAGCTTCTTTTCAGTTTTTAACTCAAGATATATCCTTTTTCACTATAGGTCACAATGAGCTTCCAAATATCACTTTGCATATTCCACAAGAACTGTCTTAGTGAAAGGCTTCTTGAGGGGAAACCTGTAACTCTGTGAGATGAATTAACAAAACACAAAGCAGATTCTCAGAAAGGTTCTTTTCAGTTTTTATTTTAGGATACTTACTTTTTCACCATCGACTTCTATAGGCTTACAAATATCACTTTGCAAATTCCACAAAAACATTCTTAGCGAAAGGCTTCTAGAGGGGAAAGCTGAAACTCTGTGAGGTGAATTAACAGAATACAAAGCAGTTTCTCAGAAAGCTTCTTTCCAGTTTTTAACTGAAGGTAGTTCCTTTTTCACCATAGCCCTCTACGGGCTTTCAAATATCACTTTGCAAATTCCACAAGAACAGTCTTAGCGAACGGCTTCTTGAGGGGAAAGTTGAAACTCTGTCAGATGAATTAACAGAACACAAAACAGTTTCTTCAAAAGCTTCTTTCCAGTTTTTATCCGAGGACATTTCCTTTTACACCATAGCCCTCTCACGGCTTCAAAATATCACTTTGCAAATTCCACAAGAACCATCTTAGCGAAAGACTTCTGGAGGGGAAAGCTGTAACTCTGCGAGATGAATTAACAGAAAACAAAGCAGTTTCTCAGAAAGCTTCTTTCCAGTTTTTAATTGAAGATATTTCCTTCTTCACCATATCCCTCCAAGGGCTTACAAATATCACAATGCAAATTCCACAAGAACAGACTTAGCGAAATGCTTCTTGAGGGGAAAGCTGTAACTCTGTGAGATGAATTAACAGAACACAAAGCAGTTTCTCAGAAAGCTTCTTTCCAGTTTTTATGTGAGGAAATTTCCTTTTTAAACATACCCCTCCATGGGCTTCCAAATATCACTTTGTAAACTCCACAAGAACAGTCTTAGCGAAAGGATTCTTGATAGGAAAGCTGTAACTCTGTGTATGAATTAACAGAACACAAAGCAGTTTCTCAGAAAGCTTCTCTCCAGTTTTTAACTGAAGATATTTCCTTTTTCACCATAGCGCTCTATGGGCTTCCAAATATCTCTTTGGAAATTCCACAAGAACAGTCTTAGTGAAGGGCTTCTTGAGGGTAGAGCTGTAACTGCCTGAGATGAATTAACAGAACACAAAGCAGTTTCTCAGCAAACGTCTTTTCAGTTTTTATCGTAGGATATCTCGTTTGTCACATTAGCTCTCTATGGGTTTACAAATATCACGTTGCAAATTCCACAAGAACCGCCTTAACGAAAGGCTTCCTGAGGGGAAAGCTGTAACTCTTTGAGATGAATCAACAGAACACAAAGGAGTTTCTCAGAAAGGTTCTTTCCACCTTTTATCTTAGGATATTGCCTTTTTCACCATAGCCCTATTTGGGCTTAAAATATCACTTGGAAAATTACACAAAACAATGTTAGCAAAAGTCTTCTTGAGGGTAAAGCTGTAACACTTTGAGAGGAATTATCAGAGCACAAACCACTTTCTCAGAAAGCTTCTTTGCAGTTTTTAATTGAAGATATTTCCTTTTTCATCGTAGACCTCTATGGGCTTCCAAATATCACTTTGCAAATTCCACAAGAACAGTCTTAGCGAAAGGCTTCTTGAGGGGAAAGCAGTAACTTTGTGAGATGTACTAACAGAACACAAAACAGTTTCTCAGAAAGCTACTTTCCAGTTTTTAGCTGAAGATATTTCCTTTATCACCGTAGCCCTCTGTGGGCTTCCAAATATCACGTTGCAAATTACACAAGAACAGTCTTAGGGAATGGATTCTTGAGGGGAAAGCTGTCACACAGTGAGATGAATTAATAGAACACAAAGCAGTTTCTCAGAAAGCTTCTTTCCAGTTTTTATCTGAGGACATTTCTTTTTCACCGTAGCCCTCTATGGGCTTCCAAATATCACTTTGCAAATTCCACAAGAACAGTCTTAGAGAACGGCTTCTTGAGGGGAGAGTTGTAACTCTGTGAGATGAATTAACAGAACACAAAGCAGTTTCTCAGAAAGCCTTTTTTCAGTTTTTATCTTAGGATATTCAATTTTTCACCAAAGCCCTCTGTGGACTTCCAAATATCCCTTTGCAAATTCCCCAAGAAAAGTGTTAGCGAAAAACTTCTTGAGGAGAAAGCTGTAACTCTGTGAAATGAATTCACAGATCACAAAGAAGTTCCTCAGAAAGCTTCTTTCTCACTTTTAGCAGCAGATATTTCCTTTATCCCTATAGTCTTCAAAGGGATTCGAAATAACAGTCCTCAGATTCCACAGAAATAAGGCTAGCACACAGCTCTACGAAATACAGCTGTAACTCAGTGAGTGGAAGTCACATATCACAAAGCAGTTTCTCAGAAAAGTTCTTTTCAGTTTTTATCGGAAGATATATCCTTTTTCTCCTTAGCTCTCTATTAGCTTCCAAATATCACTTTGCAAATTCCACAAGAACAGTCTTAGCGAAAGGCTTTTTGAGGGGAATGCTGTAATTCTGTAAGATGAATTAACAGAACACAAAGCAGTTTCTCAAAAGTTTCTTTCTAGTTTTTATGTTAGAATGTTTCCTTTTTCACCAAAGCCCACAATGGGCTTCCATATATCACTTTGCAAATTCCACAAGAAGAGTCTTAGTGAAAGGATTCTTGAGGGGAAAGCTGTAACTCTATGAAATGAATTAACGGAACACAAAGCAGTTTCTCAGAAAGCTTCTTTCCAGTTTTTTAACTGAAGATATTTCCTTTTTCTCCTTAGCCCACTAAGGACTTCCAAATATCACTTTCCAAATTCCACAAGAACAGTCTTAGCGAAAGGCTTCTTGAGGGGAAAGCTGTAAATCTGTGAGATGAATTAACAAAACACAAAGCAGTTTCTCTGAAAGTTTCTTTCCAGTTTTTATCTGAAGATATTCCCTTTTCACAATCGCCCTCTATGAGCTTCAAATATCACTTTGCAAACTCCACAAGAGCAGTCTTAGTGATCGATTTCTTGAGGGGAAACCTCTAACTCTGTGAGATGAATTAACAGAACACAAAGTAGTTTCTCAGAAAGATTCTTTTCAATTTTTATCTTAGGATATTTCCTATTTCACCATAGCCCTCTACGGGCTTTCATATATCACTTTGCAAATTCCACAAGAACCGTCTTAGGGAATGGCTTCTTGAGGGGAAAGCTGTAACTCTATGAGATGAATTAACAAAACACAAATCAGTTTCTCAGGAACCTTCTTTTCAGTTTTTAACTGTAGATATTTCTTTTTCACCATAGCCCTCTAAGGGCTTCCAAATATCACTTTCCAAATTCCACAAGAACAGTCTTAGCGAAAGGCTTCCTGAGGGGAAAGCTGTAACACTCTGAGATGAATTAACAGAACACAAAGCACTTTTTCAGAAAGCTTCTTTCCAGTTTTTAACTGAAGCTATTTCCTTTTTCACCATAGCCCTCTATGGGCCTCTAAATATCACTTTGTAAATAACACAAGAACAGTATTAGCAAAAGGCTTCTTCAGGGGAAAGCTGTAACCCTGTGAGATGATTTAACAGAACACAAAGCAGTTTCTCAGAAAGCTTCTTTTCAGTTTTTATCTTAGGATATTTCGTTTTTCACCATAGCCCTCTATGGGCTTCCAAATACCACTTTGCAAATTCCACAAGAACAGTCTTAGCGAATGGCTTCTTGAGGGGAAAGCTGTAACCGTATGAGATGAATTAACAGAAAACAAAGCAGTTTCTCAGAAAGTTTCTTTTCAGTTTTTAACTACAGATATTTCCGTTTTCACCATAGCTCTCTATGGGCTTCCAAATATCACTTTGCAAATTCCCCAAGAACAGACTTAGCCAAAGGCTTCTTGAGGGGAAATCTGTAACTCTGTGAAATGAATTAACAGAACACAAAGCAGTTTCTCAGAAAACTTCTTTCCAGTTTTTATCTTAGGATATTTCCTTTTTCACCACAGCCCACTAAGGGCTTGCAAATATCACTTTGCAAATTCCAAAAGAGCAGTCTTATCGAAAGGCTTCTTTAGGGAAAAGCTGTAACTCTGTGAGATGAATTAACAGAACACAATGCAGTTTCTCAGAAAGCTTCTTTCCAGTTTGTAACGGAAGATATTTCATTTTCACGAGAGCCCTCTATGGGCTTTTAAATATCACAATGCAAATTCCACAAGAACAGACTTAGCGAAAGGCTTCTTCAGGGAAAAGCTGTAACTCTGTGAGGTGAATTAACAGAAAACAAACCAGTTTTTCAGAAAGTTTCTTTACACTTTTTTACTGAAGATATTTCCTTTTTATACGTAGCCCACTATGGGCTTCCAAATATCACTTTGCAGATTCCACAAGAACAGTCTTAGTGAACGACTTCCTGAGGGGAAAGCTGTAACTCTGTGAGAAGAATTAACAGAACGCAAAGCCATTTCTCAGAAAGATACCTTTCAATTTTTATCTTGGGATATTTCCGTTTTCACCATAGTTCTCTAAGCGCTTCCAAATATCACTTTGCAAATTCCACAAGAGCAGACTTAGCGAAAGTCTTCTAGAGAGGAAAGCTGTAACTCTGTGAGTAGAAATAACAGAACACAAAGCAGTTTCTCAGAAATCTTCTTTGCAGTTTATAAATGAAGTTATTTCCTTTTCCACCATAGCCCTCTATGGGCATCCAAATATCACATTTCAAATTCCACACGAACAGTCTTAGTTGAAGGGCTCCTTGAGGGGAAAGCTGTATCACTGTGAGATGAATTAACAGAACACAAAGTGGTTTCTCAGAAAGCTTCTTTCCAGTTTTTAACTGAAGGTATCTCCTTTTTCACTCTAGCCCTCTGTGTATTTCCAAATATCACTTTGCAAATTCCACAAGAACAGTCTTAGTGAACCACTTCTTGCGGAGAAAGGAGTAAATCTGTGAGATGAATTAACAGAACACAAAGCCGTTTTTCAGAAAGCTTGTTTCCATTTTTTAACTGAAGATATTTTCTTTTTCATCCTTAGCCCTCTTTGGGCTGCGAAATATCATTTTGCAAATTCCGCAAGAACAGTCTTAGTGAACGGATTCTTGTGGGGAAAGCTGTAACTCTGTGAGATGAATTAACAGAACACAAAGCAGTTTCTCAAAAAGCTTCTTTCCTGTTTTTATCTGAAGATATTTCCTTTTCACCGTAGCCCTCTATGGGCTTCCAAATATCACTTTGTAAAGTCCCCAAGAACAGTCTTACCGAAAGCCTTCTTGAGGGGAAAGCTGAAACTCGGAGAGATGAATTCACAGATCACAAATAAGTTTCTCAGAAAGCTTCTTTCTCACATTTAGCGGTGGATATTTTCTTTAATCTTATAGTCTTCAAAGGGATACGAAATAACAGTTCTCATATTACACAGAAATAAGGCTAGCAAACAGCTCTACGAAATACAGCTGTAGCTCAGTGAGTGGAAGCCACATATCACAAAGCAGTTCCTCTGAAACCTTTTTTTTCAGTTTTTAACAGAAGATATATCCTTTTTCACCATAGCCCACTATGGGCTTCCAAATATCGCTTTGCAAATTCCACAAGAGCAGTCTTAGCGGAAGGCATCTGGAGGGGAAAGCTGTACCTCTGTGAGATGAATTGACAGAACACAAAGCAGTTTCTCAGAAAGCTTCTTTCCAGTTTTTAACTGAAGGTATTACTTTTTCACTGTAGCCCTCTATGGGCTTCCAAATATCACTTAGCAAATTCCACAAGAACAGTCTTAGCGAACGGCTTCTTTAGGGAAAAGCTGTAACGCTGTGAGATGAATTTACAGAACACAAAGCAGTTTCTCAGGAAGCTTCTTTCCAGTTTTTAACTGGAGTTATTTTGTTTTCCAGCATAGCCCTCTATGGGCATCCAAATATCACATTTCAAATTCCACAGGAACAGTCTTAGTTGAAGGGCTCCTTGAGGGGAAAGCTGTATCACTGTGAGATGAATTAGCAGAACACAAAGTGGTTTCTCAGAAAGCTTCTTTCCAGTTTTTAACTGAAGGTATCTCCTTTTTCACTCTAGCCCTCTGTGTATTTCCAAATATCACTTTGCAAATTCCACAAGAACAGTCTTAGTGAACCACTTCTTGCGGAGAAAGGAGTAAATCTGTGAGATGAATTAACAGAATACAAAGCCGTTTTTCAGAAAGCTTGTTTCCATTTTTTAACTGAAGATATTTTCTTTTTCATCCTTAGCCCTCTTTGGGCTGCGAAATATCATTTTGCAAATTCCGCAAGAACAGTCTTAGTGAACGGATTCTTGTGGGGAAAGCTGTAACTCTGTGAGATGAATTAACAGAACACAAAGCAGTTTCTCAAAAAGCTTCTTTCCTGTTTTTATCTGAAGATATTTCCTTTTCACCGTAGCCCTCTATGGGCTTCCAAATATCACTTTGTAAAGTCCCCAAGAACAGTCTTACCGAAAGCCTTCTTGAGGGGAAAGCTGAAACTCGGAGAGATGAATTCACAGATCACAAATAAGTTTTTCAGAAAGCTTCTTTCTCACATTTAGCGGTGGATATTTTCTTTAATCCTATAGTCTTCAAAGGGATACGAAATAACAGTTCTCATATTACACAGAAATAAGGCTAGCAAACAGCTCTTCGAAAAACAGCTGTAGCTCAGTGAGTGGAAGTCACATATCACAAAGCAGTTCCTCTGAAACCTTTTTTTCAGTTTTTAACAGAAGATATATCCTTTTTCCCCATAGCCCACTATGGGCTTTCAAATATCACTTTGCAAATTCCACAAGAGCAGTCTTAGCGGAAGGCATCTGGAGGGGAAAGCTGTACCTCTGTGAGATGAATTGACAGAACACAAAGCAGTTTCTCAGAAAGCTTCTTTCCTGTTTTTAACTGAAGATATTCCTTTTTCACTATAGCCCACTATGGGCTTCCAAATATCACTTAGCAAATTCCACAAGAACAGTCTTAGCGAACGGCTTCTTTAGGGAAAAGCTGTAACGCTGTGAGATGAATTTACAGAACACAAAGCAGTTTCTCAGAAAGCTTCTTTCCAGTTTTTAACTGAAGTTATTTCCTTTTCCACCATAGCCCTCTATGGGCATCCAAATATCACATTTCAAATTCCACATGAACAGTCTTAGTTGAAGGGCTCCTTGAGGGGAAAGCTGTATCACTGTGAGATGAATTAACAGAACACAAAGCGGTTTCTCAGAAAGCTTCTTTCCAGTTTTTAACTGAAGATATCTCCTTTTTCACTCTAGCCCTCTGTGTATTTCCAAATATCACTTTGCAAATTCCACAAGAACAGTCTTAGTGAACCACTTCTTGCGGAGAAAGGAGTAAATCTGTGAGATGAATTAAAAGAACACAAAGCCATTTTTCAGAAAGGTTGTTTCCATTTTTTAACTGAAAATATTTTCTTTTTCACCCTTAGCCTTCTTTGGGCTGCGAAATATCATTTTGCAAATTCCGCAAGAACAGTCTTAGTGAACGGATTCTTGAAGGGAAAGCTGTAACTCTGTGAGATGAATTAACAGAACACAAAGCAGTTCCTCAAAAAGCTTCTTTCCTGTTTTTATCTGAAGATATTTCCTTTTCACCGTAGCCCTTTATGGGCTTCCAAATATTACTTTTAATGTCCCCAAGAACAGTCTTACCGAAAGCCTTCTTGAGGGGATAGCTGAAACTCGGAGAGATGAATTCACAGATCACAAATAAGTTTCTCAAAAAGCTTCTTTCTCACATTTAGTGGTGGATATTTTCTTTAAACTTATAGTCTTCAAAGGGATACGAAATAACAGTTCTCATATTACACAGAAATAAGGCTAGCAAACAGCTCTACGAAATACAGCTGTAGCTCAGTGAGTGGAAGTCACATATCACAAAGAAGTTCCTCTGAAACCTTTTTTTCAGTTTTTAACAGAAGATATATCCTTTTTCCCCATAGCCCACTAAGGGCTTCCAAGTATCACTTTGCAAATTCCACAAGAACAGTCTTAGCGGAAGTCATCTGGAGGGGAAAGCTGTACCTCTGTGAGATGAATTGACAAAACACAAAGCAGTTTCTGAGAAAGCTTCTTTCCTGTTTTTAACTGAAGATATTCCTTTTTCACTGTAGCCCACCATGGGCTTCCAAATATCACTTGGCAAATTCCACAAGAACAGTCTTAGCGAACGGCTTCTTTAGGGAAAAGCTGTAACACTGTGAGATGAATTTACAGCACACAAAGCAGTTTCTCAGAAAGCTTCTTTCCAGCTTTTAACTGAGCATATTTCCTTTTTCACCGTAGCCCTCTATGGGCTTCCAAATATCACTTTGCAAATTCCACAAGAACAGTCTTAGCAAAAGGCTTCTTGAGGGAAAAGCTGTAACTCTGTGAGATGAATTAACAGAACAGGTTTCTCAGAAAGCTTCTTTCCAGTTTTTAACTGAAGATATTTCCATTTTCACCATAGCCCTCTATGAGCTTCCAAATATCATTTTGCAAATTTCACAACAACAGTCTTAATGAACGGCTTCTTGAGGGGAAAGCTATAACTCTTTCTCACATTTAGTGGCGGATATTTCCTTTGGACCTATAGTCTTCAAAGAGATCCGAAGTAACATTTCTCAGATTCCACAGAAATAAGGCTAGCCAACAGTTCTACGAAATACAGCTGTATCGCAGTGACAGGAAATCACATATCACAAAGCAGTTTCTCAGAAATTTTCTTTTCACTTTTTAACTGAAGCTATATCCTTTTGCACCATAGCGATCTAGGGACTTCCAAAGACCAATTTGCAAATTCCACAAGAACAGTCTTGATGAAACGCTTCTTGAGGGGAAAGCTGTAACTCTGTGAGATGAACTAAGAGAACACAAAACCGTTTCTCAGAAAGCTTCTTTCCAGTTTTTAACTGAAGATATTTTCCTTTTCACCATAGCCCTCTATGGGCTTCCAAATATCAATTTGAAAATAACACAAGATAAGTCTTAGTGAACGGCTTTTTGTTCAGAAAGCTGTAACTCTCTGAGATGAATTAACAAAACACAAAGCAGACTCTCAGAAAGGTTCTTTTCAGTTTTTATCTTACGATATTTCGTTTTTCACCATAGTTCTCTAAGCACTTCCAAATATCACTTTGCAAATTTCACAAGAACAGTCTTAGTGAACGACTTCTTGAGGGGAATGTTGTAACTCTGTGAGATGGATTAACAGAAAACAAAGCAGTGTCTCAGAAATTTTCTCTTCAGTTTTTATCTTAGTATATTTTGTTTTTATCCATAGATCTCTATGGTTTTCCAAATATCTTTTTCCAAATTCCACAAAAACAGCTTTAGCGAAAGTTTTCTTGAGGGGAAAGCCGTAATTCTGTGAGATAAATTAACAGAACGCAAAGCAATTTCTCAGAAACCTTCTTTCCAGTTTTTATCTGAAGATATTTCCTTTACACCATAGTCCTCTATGGGCTTCCAAATATCACTTTGCAAATTCCACAAGAACAGTCTTAGTCAACGACTTCTTGAGGGGAAAGTTGTAATTCTATTAGATGAATTAACAGAACACAAAGTCGTTTCTCAGAAAGCTTCTTTTCAGTTCTTATCTTAGGAAATTTCTTTTTCACCACAGCCCTCTATGGGCTTCCAATTATCACTTTACAAATTCCACAAGAACAGTCTTAGCAGAATGCTTCTTGAGGGGAAAGCTGTAACACTGTCACATGAATTAACAAAACACAAAGCAGTTTCTCAGAAAACTTCTTTCCAGTTTATAACTGAAGATATTTCCTTTTTCACCATAGCCCCCTATGGGTTTCCAAATATCACTTTGAAAATTCCACGAGAACTGTCTTAGTGAACGGTTTCTGGAGGGCAAAGTTGTAAATCTGTGAGATGAATTAACGGACACAAAGCAGTTTCTCAAGAAGCTTCTTTCCAGTTTTCATCTGAGGACATTTCCTTTTTCACCATAGCCCTCTATGGGCTTCCAAATATCACCTTGCAAATTCCACAAAAAAAAGTCTTAGCGAAAGACTTCTTGAGGGGAAACCTGTAACTCTGTGAGATGAATTAACAGAAAACAAAGCAATTTCTCAGAAAGCTTCTATACAGTTTCTAACTGAAGATATTCCTTTTTTCACCATAACCCTATATGGGCTTCCAAATATCACTTTGCGAATTACACAAGAACAGTCTTAGCGAAAGGCTTCTATAGGGGAAAGCTGTAACTCTGTGAGATAAATTAACAGAACACAAAGCAGTTTCTCAGAAAGCTTCTTTCCAGTTTTTATCTAAGGACATTTCCTTTTTCACCGTAGCCCTCTATGGGCTTCCAAATATCACTTTGGAAATTCCACAAGAACAGTCTTAGCGAAAGACTTCTTGAGGGGAAAGCTGTAGCTCTTTCAGATGAAATAAGAGAACACAAAGCAGTTTCTCAGAAAGCTTCTTTCAGGTTTTTAACTGGAGATATTTACTTTTTCACAATAGGAGTCTCAGGGGTAACAAATATCACTTTGGAAATTCCACAAGAACAGTCTTAGTGTACGACTTTTTGAGGGGAAAGCTGTAACTCTGTGAGATGAATTAACAGAACAGAAAGCAGTTTCTAAGAAAGCTTCTTTTCAGTTTTTATCTTAGGATTTTCCTTTCTAACCATAGCCCACTATGGGCTTCCAAATATCACTTTGCAAATTCCGCAAGAACAGTCTTAGCGAAAGGTTTCTTGAGGGGAAATCTGTTACTTTGAAAGATATATTACCAGAATATAAAGCAGTTTTTCAGAAAACTTCTTTCCAGTTTTTAATGAAGATATTTTCTTCTTCACCATCGCCCTCTACGGTCTTCCAGATATCACTTTGAATATTAAACAAGAACAGTCTTAGTCAACGACTTCTTGAGGGGAAACCAGTAACACTGTGAGATGAATTAAAAGAACACAAAGCAGTTTCACAGATAGCTTCTATCCGATTTTTATCTGAGGACATTTACTTTTTCACCATATCCCTCTAGGGTCTTCCAAATATCACTTTGCAAATTCCACAAGAACAATCTTTGCGAAAGGCTTCATGAGGGGAAAGCTGAAACACTGTGAGATGAATTAACACACCACAAAGCAGTTTCTCAGATAGATTCTTTCCAGTTTTCAGCTGAAGATATTTTATTTTTCACCATAACCCTCCATGGGCTTCCAAATATCACTTTGCAAATTCCAAAAGAAGAGTCTTAGTGAACGGCCCCTTGAGGGGAAAGCTGTAACTCTGTGAGAGGAACTAGAAGAACACAAAGAAGTTTCTCAGAAAGCTTCTTTCCAGTTTTTAACTGAAGATATTTCCTTTTTTTTCCATAGCCCTCTATGGTCTTCCAAATATCACTTTGCAAATTTCACAATAACAGCCTTAGCGAAAGGCTTCTTGAGGGGAAAGCTATAACTCTCTGAGACGAATTAACAGTACACAAAATAGTTTCTTAGAAAGCTTCTTTCCAGTTTTTAACTTAAGATATTACCTTTTTCACCATAGCCCTCTACTGGCTTCCAAATATCACTTTCCAAATTCAACAAGAACAGTCTTAGTGAAAGCCTTCTTCAGGGGAAAGCTGTTACTCTATGAGATGAATTAACAGAACACAAAGCCGTTTATCAGAATGCTTCTTTCCAGTTTTTAATGGAAGAGATTTCCTTTTTCACAATAGCCCTCTAAGGGCATCGAAATATCACTTTGCAAATTCCACAAGAACAGTCTTAGCGAAAGGCTTCTTGAGGGGAATGCTGTAACTCTGTGAGATGTATTAACAGAACACAACGTAGTTTCTCAGAAAGCTTCTTTCCAGTTTTTCAAAGAAGATATTTCCTTTTTCACCCTAGCCCTCTATGGGCTTCCAAATATCACTTTGGAAATTCCACAAGAACAGTCTTAGCGAAAGGCTTCTTGAGGGGAAAGCTGTAACTCTGTGAGATGAATGCACAGAACACAAAGTAGTTTCTCAGAAAGCTTCTTTGCAGTTTTTTACTGAAGATATTTCTTTTTTTTAAATTTTTTTATTTTTTTTATTTTTTTTTTATTTTTTTTTATTATTATTTTTTAAAATTTATTTATTATTATTAAACTTCAAGTTGTAGGGTACATGTGCACAACGTGCAGGTTTGCTACATATGTATACTTGTGCCATGTTGGTGTGCTGCACCCATCAACTCGTCATTTACATCAGGTATAACTCCAAATGCAATCCCTCCCCCCTCCCCCCTCCCCATGATAGGCCCCGGTGTGTGATGTTCCCCTTCCTGAGTCCAAGTGATCTCATTGTTCAGTTCCCACCTACGAGTGAGAACATGCGGTGTTTGGTTTTCTGTTCTTGTGATAGTTTGCTAAGAATGATGGTTTCCAGCTGCATCCATGTCCCTACAAAGGACACAAACTCATCCTTTTTTATGGCTGCATAGTATTCCATGGTGTATATGTGCCACATTTTCTTAATCCAATCTGTCACTGATGGACATTTGGGTTGATTCCAAGTCTTTGCTATTGTGAATAGTGCTGCAATAAACATACGTGTGCATGTGTCCTTATAGCAGCATAATTTATAATCCTTTGGGTATATACCCAGTAATGGGATGGCTGGGTCATATGGTACATCTAGTTCTAGATCCTTGAGGAATCGCCATACTGTTTTCCATAATGGTTGAACTAGTTTACACTCCCACCAACAGTGTAAAAGTGTTCCTATTTCTCCACATCCTCTCCAGCACCTGTTGTTTCCTGACTTTTTAATGATCGCCGTTCTAACAGGTGTGAGATGGTATCTCATTGTGGTTTTGATTTGCATTTCTCTGATGGCCAGTGATGATGAGCATTTTTCATGTGTCTGTTGGCTGTATGAATGTCTTCTTTTGAGAAATGTCTGTTCATATCATTTGCCCACTTTTTGATGGGGTTGTTTGTTTGTTTCTTGTAAATTTGTTGGAGTTCTTTGTAGGTTCTGGATATTAGCCCTTTGTCAGATGAGTAGATTGCAAAAATTTTCTCCCATTCTGTAGGTTGCCTGCTCACTCTGATGGTAGTTTCTTTTGCTGTGCAGAAGCTCTTTAGTTTGATGAGATCCCATTTGTCAATTTTGGCTTTTGCTGCCGTTGCTTTTGGTGTTTTAGACATGAAGTCTTTGCCCATGCCTATGTCCTGAATGGTACTACCTAGGTTTTCCTCTAGGATTTTTATGGTATTAGGTCTAACCTTTAAGTCTCTAATCCATCTTGAATTAATTTTCGTATAAGGAGTAAGGAAAGGATCCAGTTTCAGCTTTCTACTTATGGCTAGCCAGTTTTCCCAGCACCATTTATTAAATAGGGAATCCTTTCCCCATTTCTTGTTTCTCTCAGGTTTGTCAAAGATCAGATGGCTGTAGATGTGTGGTATTATTTCTGAGGACTCTGTTCTGTTCCATTGGTCTATATCTCTGTTTTGGTACCAGTACCATGCTGTTTTGGTTACTGTAGCCTTGTAGTATAGTTTGAAGTCAGGTAGCGTGATGCCTCCAGCTTTGTTCTTTTGACTTAGGATTGTCTTGGAGATGCGGGCTCTTTTTTGGTTCCATATGAACTTTAAAGCAGTTTTTTCCAATTCTGTGAAGAAGCTCATTGGTAGCTTGATGGGGATGGCATTGAATCTATAAATTACCTTGGGCAGTATGGCCATTTTCACGATATTGATTCTTCCTATCCATGAGCATGGTATGTTCTTCCATTTGTTTGTGTCCTCTTTGATTTCACTGAGCAGTGGTTTGTAGTTCTCCTTGAAGAGGTCCTTTACATCCCTTGTAAGTTGGATTCCTAGGTATTTTATTCTCTTTGAAGCAATTGTGAATGGAAGTTCATTCCTGATTTGACTCTCTGTTTGACTGTCACTGGTGTATAAGAATGCTTGTGATTTTTGCACATTAATTTTGTATCCTGAGACTTTGCTGAAGTTGCTGATCAGCTTAAGGAGATTTTGGGCTGAGACAATGGGGTTTTCTAAATATACAATCATGTCGTCTGCAAACAGGGACAATTTGACTTCTTCTTTTCCTAACTGAATCCCCTTGATTTCTTTCTCTTGCCTGATTGCCCTAGCCAGAACTTCCAACACTATGTTGAATAGGAGTGGTGAGAGAGGGCATCCCTGTCTTGTGCCAGTTTTCAAAGGGAATTTTTCCAGTTTTTGCCCATTCAGTATGATATTGGCTGTGCGTTTGTCATAAATAGCTCTTATGATTTTGAGGTACGTTCCATCAATAACGAATTTATTGAGCGTTTTTAGCATGAAGGGCTGTTGAATTTTGTCAAAAGCCTTTTCTGCATCTATTGAGATAATGATGTGGTTCTTGTCTTTGGTTCTGTTTATATGCTGGATTATGTTTATTGATTTGCGAATGTTGAACCAGCCTTGCATCCCAGGGATGAAGCCCACTTGATCATGGTGGATAAGCTTTTTGATGTGCTGCTGAATCCGGTTTGCCAGTATTTTATTGAGGATTTTTGCATCGATGTTCATCAGGGATATTGGTCTAAAGTTCTCTTTTTTTGTTGTGTCTCTGCCAGGCTTTGGTATCAGGATGATGTTGGCCTCATAAAATGAGTTAGGGAGGATTCCCTCTTTTTCTATTGATTGGAATAGTTTCAGAAGGAATGGTACCAGCTCCTCCTTGTACCTCTGGTAGAATTCAGCTGTGAATCCATCTGGTCCTGGACTTTTTTTGGTTGGTAGGCTATTAATTATTGCCTCAATTTCAGAGCCTACTATTGGTCTATTCAGGGATTCAACTTCTTCCTGGTTTAGTCTTGGAAGAGTGTAAGTGTCCAGGAAATTATCCATTTCTTCTAGATTTTCCAGTTTATTTGCGTAGAGGTGTTTATAGTATTCTCTGATGGTAGTTTGTATTTCTGTGGGGTCGGTGGTGATATCCCCTTTATCATTTTTAATTGCGTCGATTTGATTCTTCTCTCTTTTCTTCTTTATTAGTCTTGCTAGTGGTCTGTCAATTTTGTTGATCTTTTCAAAAAACCAACTCCTGGATTCATTGATTTTTTGGAGGGTTTTTTGTGTCTCTATCTCCTTCAGTTCTGCTCTGATCTTAGTTATTTCTTGCCTTCTGCTAGCTTTCGAATGTGTTTGCTCTTGCTTCTCTAGTTCTTTTAATTGCGATGTTAGAGTGTCAATTTTAGATCTTTCCTGCTTTCTCTTGTGGGCATTTAGTGCTATAAATTTCCCTCCACACACTGCTTTAAATGTGTCCCAGAGATTCTGGTATGTTGTATCTTTGTTCTCATTGGTTTCAAAGAACATCTTTATTTCTGCCTTCATTTCGTTATGTACCCAGTAGTCATTCAGGAGCAGGTTGTTCAGTTTCCATGTAGTTGAGCGGTTTTGATTGAGTTTCTTAGTCCTGAGTTCTAATTTGATTGCACTGTGGTCTGAGAGACAGTTTGTTATAATTTCTGTTTTTGTACATTTGCTGAGGAGTGCTTTACTTCCGATTACGTGGTCAATTTTGCAGTAAGTACGATGTGGTGCTGAGAAGAATGTATATTCTGTTGATTTGGGGTGGAGAGTTCTATAGATGTCTATTAGGTCTGCTTGCTGAAGAGATGAGTTCAATTCCTGGATATCCTTGTTAACTTTCTGTCTCGTTGATCTGTCTAATGTTGACAGTGGAGTGTTGAAGTCTCCCATGATTATTGTATGGGAGTCTAAGTCTCTTTGTAAGTCTCTAAGGACTTGCTTTATGAATCTGGGTGCTCCTGTATTGGGTGCATATATATTTAGGATAGTTAGCTCTTCCTGTTGAATTGATCCCTTTACCATTATGTAATGGCCTTCTTTGTCTCTTTTGATCTTTGATGGTTTAAAGTCTGTTTTATCAGAGACTAGTATTGCAACCCCCGCTTTTTTGTGTTCTCCATTTGCTTGGTAAATCTTCCTCCATCCCTTTATTTTGAGCCTATGTATGTCTCTGCGTGTGAGATGGGTCTCCTGAATACAGCAGACTGATGGGTCTTGACTCTTTATCCAGTTTGCCAGTCTGTGTCTTTTAATTGGAGCATTTAGTCCATTTACATTTAAGGTTAAGATTGTTATGTGTGAACTTGATCCTGCCATTATGATATTAACTGGTTATTTTGCTCGTTAGTTGATGCAGTTTCTTCCTAGCCTTGATGGTCTTTACATTTTGGCATGTTTTTGCAATGGCTGGTACCGGTTGTTCCTTTCCATGTTTAGTGCTTCCTTCAGGGTCTCTTGTAAGGCAGGCCTAGTGGTGACAAAATCTCTAAGCATTTGTTTATCTGTAAAGGATTTTATTTCTCCTTCACTTATGAAACTTAGTTTGGCTGGATATAAAATTCTGGGTTGAAAATTCTTTTCTTTAAGAATGTTGAATATTGGCCCCCACTCTCTTCTGGCTTGAAGAGTTTCTGCCGAGAGATCTGCTGTTAGTCTGATGGGCTTCCCTTTGTGGGTAACCCGACCTTTCTCTCTGGCTGCCCTTAAGATTTTTTTCTTCATTTCAACTTTGGTGAATCTGGCAATTATGTGTCCTGGAGTTGCTCTTCTCGAGGAGTATCTTTGTGTTGTTCTCTGTATTTCCTGGATTTGAATGTTGGCCTGCCCTACTAGGTTGGGGAAGTTCTCCTGGATGATATCCTGAAGAGTGTTTTCCAACTTGGTTCCATTTTCCCCCTCACTTTCAGGCACCCCAATCAGACGTAGATTTGGTCTTTTTACATAATCCCATACTTCTTGCAGGCTTTGTTCATTTATTTTTCTTCTTTTTTCTTTTGGTTTCTCTTCTCGCTTCATTTCATTCATTTGATCCTCCATTGCTGACATTCTTTCTTCCAGTTGATCGAGTCGGTTACTGAAGCTTGTGCATTTGTCACGTATTTCTCGTGCCATGGTTTTCGTCTCTTTCATTTCGTTTGTGAGCTTCTCTGCATTAATTACTCTAGCCATCAATTCTTCCACTTTTTTTTCAAGATTTTTAGTTTCTTTGCGCTGGGTACGTAATTCCTCCTTTAGCTCTGAGAAATTTGATGGACTGAAGCCTTCTTCTCTCATCTCGTCGAAGTCATTCTCCGTCCAGCTTTGATCCATTGCTGGCGATGAGCTGCGCTCCTTTGCAGGGGGAGATGCGCTCTTATTTTTTGAATTTCCAGCTTTTCTGCCCTGCTTTTTCCCCATCTTTGTGGTTTTATCTGCGTCTGGTCTTTGATGATGGTGATTTACTGATGGGGTTCTGGTGTAGGTGTCCTTCCTGTTTGATAGCTTTCCTTCTAACAGTCAGGATCCTCAGCTGTAGGTTGTAGCTGTAGGAGATTGCTTGAGGTCCACTCCAGACCCTGTTTGCCTGGGTATCAGCAGCAGAGGCTGCAGAAGATAGAATATTTCTGAACAGCGAGTGTACCTGTCTGATTCTTGCTTTGGAATCTTCCTCTCAGGGGTGTACTCCACCCTGTGAGGTGTGGGGTGTCAGACTGCCCCTAGTGGGGGATGTCTCCCAGTTAGGCTACTCAGGGGTCAGGGACTCACTTGAGCAGGGAGTCTGTCCCTTCTCAGATCTCAACCTCCGTGTTGGGAGATCCACTGCTCTCTTCAAAGCTGTCAGACAGAGTCGTTTGCGTCTGCAGAGCTGCTGCGTTTGTTATTATTTACTGTGCCCTGTCCCCAGAGGTGGAGTCTACAGAGACAGGCAGGTTTCCTTGAGCTGCTGTGAGCTCCACCCAGTTCGAGCTTCCCAGCAGCTTTGTTTACCTACTTAAGCCTCAGCAATGGCGGGCGCCCCTCCCCCAGCCTCGCTGCTGCCTTGCCGGTAGATCACAGACTGCTGTGCTAGCAATGAGGGAGGCTCCGTGGGTGTGGGACCCTCCCGGCCAGGTGTGGGATATGATCTCCTGGTGTGCCTGTTTGCTTAAAGCGCAGTATTGGGGTGGGAGTTACCCGATTTTCCAGGTGTTGTGTGTCTCAGTTCCCCTGGCTAGGAAAAGGGATTCCCTTTCCCCTTGCGCTTTCCAGGTGAGGCAATGCCTCGCCCTGCTTCAGCTCTCACTGGTCGGGCTGCAGCAGCTGACCAGCACCGATCGTCTGGCACTCCCCAGTGAGATGAACCCAGTACCTCAGTTGAAAATGCAGAAATCGCCGGTCTTCTGTGTCGCTCGCGCTGGGAGTTGGAGACTGGAGCTGTTCCTATTCGGCCATCTTGCTCCGCCCCCCTTCTATTTTTTTTAAATTTATTTATTATTATTAAACTTTAAGTTGTAGGGTACATGTGCACAACGTACAGGTTTGTTACATATGTATACTTGTGCCATGTTGGTGTGCTGCACCCATCAACTCGTCATTTACATCAAGTATAACTCCCAATGCAATCCCTCGCCCCTCCCCCCTCCCCATGATAGGCCCCGGTGTGTGATGTTCCCCTTCCCGAGTCCAAGTGATCTCATTGTTCAGTTCCCGCCTATGAGTGAGAACATGCGGTGTTTGGTTTTCTGTTCTTGTGATAGTTTGCTAAGAATGATGGTTTCCAGCTGCATCCATGTCCCTACAAAGGACACAAACTCATCCTTTTTTATGGCTGCATAGTATTCCATGGTGTATATGTGCCACATTTTCTTAATCCAATCTGTCACTGATGGACATTTGGGTTGATTCCAAGTCTTTGCTATTGTGAATAGTGCTGCAATAAACATACGTGTGCATGTGTCTTTATAGCAGCATAATTTATAATCCTTTGGGTATATACCCAGTAATGGGATGGCTGGGTCTAATGGTACATCTAGTTCTAGATCCTTGAGGAATCGCCATACTGTTTTCCATAATGGTTGAACTAGTTTACAATCCCACCAACAGTGTAAAAGTGTTCCTATTTCTCCACATCCTCTCCAGCACCTGTTGTTTCCTGACTTTTGAATGATCGCCATTCTAACTGGTGTGAGATGGTATCTCATTGTGGTTTTGATTTGCATCTCTCTGATGGCCAGTGATGATGAGCATTTTTTCATATGTCTGTTGGCTGTATGAATGTCTTCTTTTGAGAAATGTCTGTTCATATCATTTGCCCACTTTTTGATGGGGTTGTTTGTTTGTTTCTTGTAAATTTGTTGGAGTTCTTTGTAGGTTCTGGATATTAGCCCTTTGTCACATGAGTAGATTGCAAAAATTTTCTCCCATTCTGTAGGTTGCCTGTTCACTCTGATGGTAGTTTCTTTTGCTGTGCTGAAGCTCTTTAGTTTAATGAGATCCCATTTGTCAATTTTGGCTTTTGCTGCCGTTGCTTTTGGTGTTTTAGACATGAAGTCTTTGCCCATGCCTATGTCCTGAATGGTACTACCTAGGTTTTCCTCTAGGATTTTTATGGTATTAGGTATTTCTTATTTACCCTAGCCTTCTAGGGGCTTCCAAATATCACTTTGCAAATTCCACAAGCACAGTCTTACCGAGAGGCTTCTTCTGTGAATTAACAGAACACAAAGCAGTTTCTCAGAACGCTTCTTTCCAGTTTTAAAATGAAGATATTTACTTTTTCACCATAGTCCTCCATGGGCTTCCAAATATCACTTTTCATATTCCACAAGAACACTCATAGCGAAAGGTTACACCAGGGGAAAGCTGTAAAACTTTGAGATGAGTTAACAGAACACAAAACTGTTTCTCAGAGATCTTCTTTTCATTTCTAACCTGAAGACATTACCTTTTTCACCATAGCCCTCTATAGGCTTCCAAATATCATTTTGAAATTTCCACAAGAACATACTTAGCGAAAGGGTACTTGAGGGGAAAGCTTTAACTCTGTGAGATGAATTAACAGAATACAAAGCCGTTTCTCAGAAAGCTTCTTTCCAGTTTTTAACTTAAGAAATTTCCTTTTTCAGCATAGCCCTCTAGGGGCTTCCAAATACCACTTTGCAAATCCCACAAGAACACTCTTAGCGAAAGACTTCTTGAGGGAAAGGCTGTAACTCTGTGAGATGAATTAACAGTACAGAAAGCAGTTTCTCAGAATGTTTCTATCCACAGTTTAACTGAAGATATTTCCTTTTTCACCGTAGCCCTCTATGGGCTTCCAAATATCACTTTGCAAATCCCACAAGAGCAGTCTTAGCGAAAGGCTTCTTGAGGGGAAAGCTGTAACTCGGTGAGGTGTATTAACAGAACACATGGAAGTTTCTCAGAAAGCTTCTTTCCAGTTTTTAACGGAAGACATTGCCTTTTTCACCATAGCCTCCTATGAGTTTCCAAATATCACTTTGCAAATTTCACAAGAGCAGTCTTAGTGAACGACTTCTTGAGGGGAAAGCTCTAATTCTGTGAGATGAATTAAGAGAACCCAAAGCCGTTTCTCAGAAAGCTTCTTTTCAATTTTTATCTTAGGATATTTCCTTTTTCACCATAGGCCTCTATGGGCTTCCAAATATCACATTGTAAATTCCACAAGAACAGTCTTAGTGAAAGGCTTCTTGAGGGGAAAGCTTTAACTCGGTGAGATGTATTACACCAACACACGGCAGTTTCTCAGAAAGCTTCTTTCCAGTTTTTAACTGAAGATATTTCCTTTTTCACCATAGCCCTCTGTGGGCTTCCAAGTATCACTTTGCAATTCTCTGGTTTCTCTTCAGATCGTATAAATCTTTCGCCTTTTACCAAATATGACTTTTCAAATTCCACAAGAACAGTCTTAGGGAAAGGCTTCTGGATGGGAAAGCTGTAACTCTGAAAGGTAAATTAACAGAACACAAAGCAGTTTCTCATACAGCTTCTTTCTAGTTTTTAACTGAATATATTTCCTTTTTCACCATAGCCCTCTATGGGCTTCCAAATATCACAGTGGAAATCCCACAAGAACAGTCTTAGCGAAAGGCTTGTTGAGGGTAAAACTGTAATCAGTGAGGTTTATTAACAGAACACACGGCAGTTTCTCAGAAAGCATCTTTCCAGTTTTTAACGGAAAATGTTTCCTTTTTCACCATAGCCCTCTATGGGCTTCCAAATATCACCTTGCAAATTCCAAAAGAACAGCCTTAGGGAAAGGTTTCTGTAGGGGAAAGCTGTAACTCAGTGTGATGAATTAACAGAACACAAAGCAGTTTCTCAGAAAATTACTTTCCAGTTTTTAACTGAAGAAATTTCCTTTTTCACCATAGCCCTCTATGAGCTTCCAAATATCACTGTGCAAATCCCACAAGAGCAGTCTTAGCGAAAGGCCTCTTGAGGGGAAAGCTGTAACTCCGTGAGGTGTATTAACAGAGCACACGGCAGTTTCTCAGAAATCTTCTTTCCAGTTTTTAACGGAAGATATTTCCTTTTTCACCATAGCCCTCTAGGGGCTTCCAAATATCACATTGCAAATTCCACTAGAACAGTCTTAACCAACAGCTTCTTGAGAGGAAAGCTGTAACGCACTGAGATGTATTAAGAGAACACACGGCAGTTTCTCTGAAAGCTTCTTTCCAGTATTTAATGGAAGATATTTCCTTTTTCACCATAGCCATCTATGGGTTTCCTAATATAACTTTGCACATTTCACAAGAACAGTCTTACTGAACGGCTTCTTGTGGAGAAAGCTGAAACTCTGTGAGATGACCTAACAGAACACAAAACAGTTTCTCAGAGAGCTTCTTTTCGGCTTTTAGCGGAAGATATTTCCTTTTTCACCTTAGCCCTCTATGGGGTTCCAAATATCACTTTGCAAATTCCACAAGAACAGTCCTAACGAAGGGCTTCTGTAGGGGAAAGTTGTAACTCTGTGAAATAAATTAACAGAACACAAAGCAGTTTCTCAGAAACCTTCTTTCCAGTTTTTAACTGAAGAAATTTTCTTTTTCACCATAGCGCTCTATGCGCTTCCAAATATCACTTTGCAAATCGCAAAAAAACAGTCTTAGCGAAAGGCTTCTTGAGGGGAAAGCTGTAAATCTGTGAGATGAATTAACAGAAAACAAAGCAGTTTCTCAGAAAGCTTCCTTTCAGTTTTTATCTTAGGTAAATTCCTTTTTCACCATATCCCTCTATGGGCTTCCAAATATCAATTTGCAAGTTCCCCTAGAACAGCCTTAGTGAACGGCTTCTTGAGGGGAAAGCTGTAACTCGGTGGATGTATTAACAGAACACACGGCAGTGCCTCTGAAAGCTTCTTTCCCGTTTTTAACGGAAGATATTTCCCTTTTCACGGTAGCACTCTATGGGTTTGGAAATATCAATTTGCAAATTTCACAAGAATAGACTAGGTGGGGCACCTAGAGGGCAAAACTGAAACTCTGTGAGATGAACTAACAGAACACAAATCAGTTTGGCAGAAAGCTTCTTTTTGATTTTATCTTAGGATATTTCCATTTTCACCATAGCCCTCTTTGGGCATCCATATATCACTTGGCAAATTCCACAAGAACAGTCTTATCGAAAGGCTTCATGAGGGAAACCCTGTAACTCTTTGAGATGATTAACAGAACACAATGCAGTTTCTCAGAAAGCTTCTTTTCAGTTTTTAACGGAAGGTATTTCCTTTTACACCATAGCCCTCTAGGGTCTTCCAAATATCACTCTGCAATTTCCACAACAACAGCCTTAGCGAAAGGCTTCTTGAGGGGAAAGCTGTAACTCTGTGAGATGAATTAACAGAACAGAAAGCAGTTTCTAAGAACGTTTCTTTCCAGTTTTTAACGGAAGATATTTCCTTTTTCGCCATAGCCCTCTCTGGGCTTCCAAATATCACTTTGTAAATTCCACAAGAACCGTCTTAGAGAAAGGCTTCTTGAGGGGAAAGCTGTAACTCTGTGAGATGAATTAACAGACACGAAGCAGTTTCTCAGAAAGCTTCTTTTCAGTTTTTAACTTAGGATATTTCCTTTTTCACCATAGCCATCTAAGGGCTTCCAAATATCACTCTGGAAATATCACAAGAACAGCCTTAGCGAAAGGCTTCTTGAGGGGAAATCTGTAACTCTCTGAGATGAATTAACAGAACAAAAAGCAGTTTCTCAGAAAGCTTCTTTCCAGTTTTTAACGGAGGATATTTCCTTATTCACCATAGCCCTGTATGGGCTTCCAAATATCACTTTGCAAATTTCACAAGAATACTCTTAGCGAAAGACAACTTGAGGGGAAAGCTGTAACCATGTCAGATGAATAAACAGAATACAAAGCTGTTTCTCAGAAAGTTTCTTTTCAGTTTTTAACGGAAAATATTTCCTTGTTCACCATAGCCCTCTATGGACTTCCAAATATCACTTTGCACATTCCACAACAAAAGTCTTAGCGAAAGACTTCTTGAGGGGGAAGCTGTAACAATTTGAGATGAATTAACAGAACACTAAACAGCTTCTCAGAAACCTTCTTTTCAGTTTTTATCTTAGGATCTTTCCTTTTTCTCCATAGCCCTCTAAGTGATTCCAAATATCACTTTTCAAATTCCACAAGAACAGTCTGGGAGAAAGATTCTTGAGGGTGAAGCTGTAACTCTGTGAGATGAATTAACAGAACACAAAGCAGTTTCTCAGAAAGCTTCTTTCCGAATTTTATCTCAGGATATTTCCTTTTTCACCATAGTCCCCATAGGCTTCCAAATATCACTTTGCAAATTACGCAAGAACAGTCTTAGAAAAAGGCTTCTAGAGGGGGAAGCTGTAACACTGTGAGAAGAATTAACAGAACACAAAGCAGTTTCTCAGACAGCTTCGATCCAGTTTTTAACGGAAGATAGTTCCTTTTGCACCGTAGCACTTTATGGGCTTCCAACTATCACTTTGCAAATTCCTCAAGAACAGCCTTAGTGAAAGGCTTGATGAAGGGTAAGCTGTAACTCTGTGTGATGAATTAACAGAACACAAAGCTGTTTCTCAGAATGCTTCCTTTCACTTTTTATCTTAGTATATTTCCTTTTTCGCTATTGCCCTCTATGGGCTTCCAAATATCACCTTGCAAATTCCACAAGAACAGTCTTAGCAAAAGGCTTCTAGGGGGGAAAGCTGTAACTCTGTGAGAAGAATTAACATAACACAAAGCAGTTTCTCAGAAAGCTTCTTTACAGTTTTTAACGGAAGATATGTCCTTTTTTACCGTAGCCCTCTAAGGGCTTCCATGTATCACTTTGCAAATTCCACAAGAACACTCTAAGCGAAAGGCTTCTTGAGGGGAAAGCTGTAACTCTGTGAAATGAATTAACAGAACACAAAGCAATTTCTCAGAAAGCTTCTTTCCAGTTTTTAACGGAAGATATTTCCTTTTTCTCCATAGCCCTCTATGGGCTTCCTAATATCACTTTGCAAATTCCACAAGAAGGCTCTTAGCGAAAGGCTTCTTGAGAGGAAAGGTATAACTCTGTGAGATGATTTAACAGAACACAAAGCTGATTCTCAGGAAGTTTCTTTCCAGTTTTTAACGGATGATAATTTGTTTTTAACCATAGACATCTATAGGCTTCCAAATATCACTTTGCAAATTCCACAAGAGCAGTCTATGCGACAGGGTTGTTCAGGTTAAAGTTGAAACTCGGTGAGATGAATTAACAGAACACAAAGCATTTTCTCAGAATGCTTCTTTACAGTTTTTATCTTGTAGTATTTCCTTTTTCAACATAGACCTCTATGGGCTTCGAAATATCACTTTGCAAATTACAGAAGAACAGTCTTAGCAAAAGGCTTCCTGAGGGGAAAGCTGTAACTCTGTGAGAAGAATTAAAAAACACAAAGCAGTTTCTCAGAAACATTCTTTACAGTTTTTAACGGAATATATTTCCTTTTTCGTCATAGCAGTCTATGGGCTTCCAAAAATCACTTTGCAAATTCCACAAGAAGAGCCTTAGTGAAAGAATTATTGACGGGAAAGCAGTAACTCTGTGAGATGAATTAACATAACACAAAGCAGCTTCTCAGAAAGCTTCTTTCCAGTTTTTAACGTAAGATATTTCCTTTTTCACCATAGCCCTCTATGGGCTTCCTAATATCACTTTGCAAATTCCACAAGAACAGCTTTAGCGAAAGGCTTCTACAAAGGAAAGGTGTAACTCTGTCAGATGAATTAACAGAACACAAAGCAGTTTCTCAGACAGTTTCTTTTCAGTTTTTAACGGAAGTTATTTCCTTTTTCACCATAGCCTTCTAAGGACTTCCAAATATGGTTTTTCAAATTCCACAAGAACACCATAGCGCAAGGCTTCTTGAAGGGAAAGCTGTAACTCTGTGAGATGATTTAACAGGACACAAAACAGTTCCTCAGAAAGCTACTTTCCAGTTTTTAACGGAAGATATTTCCTTTTTCACCGTAGCCCTCTATGGGCCTCAAAATATCACTTTGAAAATTCCATAAGAACAGTCTTAGCAAAACGCTTTTTGAGGGGAAAGCTGTAACTATGTGAGAAGAATTAACAGAACACAAAGAAGTTTCTCAGAAAGTTTCTTTCCAATTTTTAACGGAAGATATTTCGTTTTTCTCCATAGCCCTCTATGGGCTTCCAAATTTCACTTTGCAAATCCCACAAGAAGAGTCTTAGTGAAAGGCTTCTTGAGGGGAAAGCTGTAACTCTGTGCGATGATTTAACAGAACACAAAGTAGTTTGTCAGAAAGCTTCTTTCCAGTTTTTAACGGAAAATATTTCCTTTATCACCATAGCCCTCTATGGGCTTCCACATATCAGTTTGCAAATTTCACAAGAACAGTCTTAGCCAAAGTCTTCTTAAGGAGAAACCTGTATCTCAGTGAGACGAATTAACGGAACACAAAGCAGTTTCACAGAAAGCTTCTTTTCAGTTTTTATCTTAGGATATTTCCTTTTTCAACATAGCCCTTTAGGGCCTTCCAAATATCACTTTGCAAATTCCACAAGAAAAGCCTTAGCAAAAGGCTTCTTGAGGAGAAAGCTGTAACTCTGTGAGATGAATTAACAGAAAATAAAGCAGTTTCTCAGAAAGCTTCTTTCCAGTTTTTAACTGAAGATATTTCCTTTGTCACCATAGAACACTATGGGCTTCCAAATGTCACTTTGCGAATTCCACAAGAACAGCCTTAGCGAAAGGCTTCTTGAAGGGAAAGCTGTAACACTGTGAGATGAATCAACACAACACAAAGCAGTTTCTCAGAATGCTTCTTTGCAGTTTTTATCTTAGGATATTTCCTTTTTCACCGTAAACCTCTATGGCTTCCAAATATCACTTTGCAAATTCCAGAAGAACAGTCTTAACAAAAGGCTTCTTAAGGGGAAAGCTGTAATTCTGTGAGAAAATTCACCAGAACACAAAGCAGTTTCTCAGAAAGCTTCTTTCCAGTTTTTAAGGGAAGCTATTCACTTTTTCACATTAGCCCTCATTGGGTTTCCAAACATCACTTTCCAAATTCCACAAGAAGAGACTTAGTGAAAGACTTCTTGAGGGGAAAGCAGTAACTCTGTGAGGTGAATTAAGAGAACACAAAGCAGTTTCTCAGAAAGCTTCTTTACAGTTTTTAACTGAAGATATTTCCTTTTTCACCATAGCCCTCTATGCTCTTCCAAATAACAATTTCCAAATTCCACAAGAACAGCCTTTGCGAAAGACTTCTTGAAGGGAAAGCTGTAACTCTGTGAGATGAATTAGCAGAACACAAAGCAGATTCTCAGGACGCTTCTTTCCAGTTTTTAACGGAAGATATTTCCTTTCTCACCACAGCCCTCTATGGCCTTCCAAATATCACTTTCCATATTCCACAAGAACAGTCTTAACGACAGGCTTCATGAGGGGAAAGCTGTAACTCTGTGAGATAAATTAACAAAACACAAAGCAGTTGCTCAGAAAGTTTCTTTCCAGTTTTTAACGGAAGATATTTCCTTTTTCACCGTAGACCTCTATGGGCTTCCAAATATCACTTTGCAAATTCCACAAGAACAGTCTTAGCGAAAGGCTTCTTGAGGGGAAAGCTGTAACTCTGTGAGATGAATTAACAGAACACAAAGCAGTTTCTCAGAAAGCTTCTTTCCAGTTTTTAACTGAAGATATTTAATTTTTCACCCTAGCCCTCTGTGGGCTTCCAAATATCTCCTTGCCAATTCCACAAGAAGAGCCTTTGCGAAAGGCTTCTTGAAGGGAAAGCGGTAACTCTGTGAGATGAATTAACAAATGACAAAACAGTTTCTCAGAAAGCTTCCTTTCATTTTTTATCTTAGGATATTTCCTTTTTCACTATAGCCCGCTATGAGCTTCCAAATATCACTTTGCAAATTCCACAAAAACAGTCTTAGCAAAAGGCTTCTTGAGGGGAAAGCTGTAACTCTGTGAGAAGAATTAAGAGAACACAAAGCAGTTTCTCAGAAAGCTTCTTTCCAGTTTATCACGGAAGATTCTTCCTTTTTCAGCATAGCTCTCTATGGGCTTACAAATATCACTTTCCAGATTCCACAAGACAGCCTTGGCGAAAGTCTTCTTGAAGGGAAAACTGTAATTCTGTGAGATGAATTAAGAGAAGACAAAGCAGTTTCTGAGAAAACTTCTTTCCAGTTTTTAACTGAAGATATTTCCTTTTTCACCTTACACTCTATGGGCTTCCAAATGTCACTTTCCAAATTCCACAAGAACAGTCTTAGCAAAAGGCTTCTTAAAGGGAAAACTGTAACTCTGTGAGATGAATTAACATAACACAAAGCAGTTTCACAGAAACCTTCTTTCCAGTTTTTAACGGAAGATATTTCCTTTTTCACCATAGCCCTGCATGGGCTTCCAAATATCACTTTGCAAATTCCACAACAACTGCCTTAGCGTAAGGCTTCTTGAGGGAAAAGCTGTAATTCAGTGAGATGAATTAACAGAACACAAAGCAATTTCCGAGAAAACTTCTTTACAGTTTTTTTCTTAGGTAATTTCCTTTTTCACCATAGCCCTCTATGGGCTTCCAAATATCACTTTGCAATTTCCAGAAGAACAGTCTTTGCGGTGGGCTTCTGGAGGGGAAGGTTTTAGCTCTGGGAGATGAATTAAGAGAACACAAAGCGAAAGGCTTCTTGAGGGGAAAGCTGTAAATCTCTGAGATGAATTAAGAGAACACAAAGCAGTTTCTAAGAAAGCTTCTTTCCAGTTTTTAACGGAAGATATTTCCTTTTTCAACATAGCCCTCTATGGGCTTCCAAATATCACTTTGCAAATTCCACAAGAACAGTCTTAGCGAAAGGCTTCTTGAGGGGAAACCTGTAACTCTGTGAGAAGAATTAACAGAACACAAAGCAGTTTCTCAGAGAGCTTCTTTTCGGTTTTTAGCGAAAGATATTTCCTTTTTCACCATAGCCCTCTATGGGCTTCCAAATATCACTTTGCAAATTCCACAAAAACAGTCTTAGCAAAAGGCTTCTTGAGGGGAAAGATGTAACCCTGTGAGATGAATTAACAGAACTAAAGAAGTTTCTCAGAAAACTTCTTTCCAGTTTTTAACGGAAGATATTTCTTTTTTCTCCATAGCCATCTATGGGCTTCTAAATATCACTTTTCAAATTCCACACGAAGAGTCTTAGCGAAAGGCTTCTTGAGGGGAAAGCTGTAACTCTGTGAGATGAATTAAGAGAAGACAAAGCAGATTCTCATAAAGCTTCTTTCCAGTTTTTAACGGAAAATATTTCCTTTTTCACCATAGCCCTCTATGATCTTCCAAATAACACTTTCCAAATTCCACAAGAACTGCCTTAGCGAAAGACTTCGTGAAGGGAAAGCTGTAACTCGGTGAGACGAATTAACGGAACACAAAACAGTTTCTCAGAAAGCTTCTTTCCCGTTTTTAACGGAAGATATTTCCTTTTTCACCATAGCCCACTATGGGCTTCCAAATATCACTTTGCAATCTCCACAAGAACAGTCTTAGCGAAAGGCTTATTGAGGTGAAAGCTGTAACTCTGTGAGATGAATTAACAGAATACAAAGCAGTTTCTCAGAAAGCTTCTTTCCAGTTTTTAACGGAAGATATTTCCTTTTTCACCATAGCCTTCTATGGGCTTCGAAATATCACTTTGCAAATTCCACAAGAACAGCCTTAGCGAAAGGTTTGTTGAAGGGAAACCTGTAACTCTGTGAGATGAATTAACAAAACACAAAACAGTTTCTCAGAATGCTTCCTTTCAGTTTTTATCTTAGGATATTTCCTTTTTCACTATAGCCCTCTATGGGATTCCAAATATCACTTTGCCAATTCCACAAGAACAGTCTTAGCAAAAGGCTTCTAGGGGGGAAAGCTGTAACTCTGTGAGAAGAATTAACATAACACAAAGCAGTTTCTCAGAAAGCTTCTTTACAGTTTTTAACGGAAGATATGTCCTTTTTTACCGTAGCCCTCTAAGGGCTTCCATGTATCACTTTGCAAATTCCACAAGAACACTCTAAGCGAAAGGCTTCTTGAGGGGAAAGCTGTAACTCTGTGAAATGAATTAACAGAACACAAAGCAATTTCTCAGAAAGCTTCTTTCCAGTTTTTAACGGAAGATATTTCCTTTTTCTCCATAGCCCTCTATGGGCTTCCTAATATCACTTTGCAAATTCCACAAGAAGGCTCTTAGCGAAAGGCTTCTTGAGAGGAAAGGTATAACTCTGTGAGATGATTTAACAGAACACAAAGCTGATTCTCAGGAAGTTTCTTTCCAGTTTTTAACGGATGATAATTTGTTTTTAACCATAGACATCTATAGGCTTCCAAATATCACTTTGCAAATTCCACAAGAGCAGTCTATGCGACAGGGTTGTTCAGGTTAAAGTTGAAACTCGGTGAGATGAATTAACAGAACACAAAGCATTTTCTCAGAATGCTTCTTTACAGTTTTTATCTTGTAGTATTTCCTTTTTCAACATAGACCTCTATGGGCTTCGAAATATCACTTTGCAAATTACAGAAGAACAGTCTTAGCAAAAGGCTTCCTGAGGGGAAAGCTGTAACTCTGTGAGAAGAATTAAAAAACACAAAGCAGTTTCTCAGAAACATTCTTTACAGTTTTTAACGGAATATATTTCCTTTTTCGTCATAGCAGTCTATGGGCTTCCAAAAATCACTTTGCAAATTCCACAAGAAGAGCCTTAGTGAAAGAATTATTGACGGGAAAGCAGTAACTCTGTGAGATGAATTAACATAACACAAAGCAGCTTCTCAGAAAGCTTCTTTCCAGTTTTTAACGTAAGATATTTCCTTTTTCACCATAGCCCTCTATGGGCTTCCTAATATCACTTTGCAAATTCCACAAGAACAGCTTTAGCGAAAGGCTTCTACAAAGGAAAGGTGTAACTCTGTCAGATGAATTAACAGAACACAAAGCAGTTTCTCAGACAGTTTCTTTTCAGTTTTTAACGGAAGTTATTTCCTTTTTCACCATAGCCTTCTAAGGACTTCCAAATATGGTTTTTCAAATTCCACAAGAACACCATAGCGCAAGGCTTCTTGAAGGGAAAGCTGTAACTCTGTGAGATGATTTAACAGGACACAAAACAGTTCCTCAGAAAGCTACTTTCCAGTTTTTAACGGAAGATATTTCCTTTTTCACCGTAGCCCTCTATGGGCCTCAAAATATCACTTTGAAAATTCCATAAGAACAGTCTTAGCAAAACGCTTTTTGAGGGGAAAGCTGTAACTATGTGAGAAGAATTAACAGAACACAAAGAAGTTTCTCAGAAAGTTTCTTTCCAATTTTTAACGGAAGATATTTCGTTTTTCTCCATAGCCCTCTATGGGCTTCCAAATTTCACTTTGCAAATCCCACAAGAAGAGTCTTAGTGAAAGGCTTCTTGAGGGGAAAGCTGTAACTCTGTGCGATGATTTAACAGAACACAAAGTAGTTTGTCAGAAAGCTTCTTTCCAGTTTTTAACGGAAAATATTTCCTTTATCACCATAGCCCTCTATGGGCTTCCACATATCAGTTTGCAAATTTCACAAGAACAGTCTTAGCCAAAGTCTTCTTAAGGAGAAACCTGTATCTCAGTGAGACGAATTAACGGAACACAAAGCAGTTTCACAGAAAGCTTCTTTTCAGTTTTTATCTTAGGATATTTCCTTTTTCAACATAGCCCTTTAGGGCCTTCCAAATATCACTTTGCAAATTCCACAAGAAAAGCCTTAGCAAAAGGCTTCTTGAGGAGAAAGCTGTAACTCTGTGAGATGAATTAACAGAAAATAAAGCAGTTTCTCAGAAAGCTTCTTTCCAGTTTTTAACTGAAGATATTTCCTTTGTCACCATAGAACACTATGGGCTTCCAAATGTCACTTTGCGAATTCCACAAGAACAGCCTTAGCGAAAGGCTTCTTGAAGGGAAAGCTGTAACACTGTGAGATGAATCAACACAACACAAAGCAGTTTCTCAGAATGCTTCTTTGCAGTTTTTATCTTAGGATATTTCCTTTTTCACCGTAAACCTCTATGGCTTCCAAATATCACTTTGCAAATTCCAGAAGAACAGTCTTAACAAAAGGCTTCTTAAGGGGAAAGCTGTAATTCTGTGAGAAAATTCACCAGAACACAAAGCAGTTTCTCAGAAAGCTTCTTTCCAGTTTTTAAGGGAAGCTATTCACTTTTTCACATTAGCCCTCATTGGGTTTCCAAACATCACTTTCCAAATTCCACAAGAAGAGACTTAGTGAAAGACTTCTTGAGGGGAAAGCAGTAACTCTGTGAGGTGAATTAAGAGAACACAAAGCAGTTTCTCAGAAAGCTTCTTTACAGTTTTTAACTGAAGATATTTCCTTTTTCACCATAGCCCTCTATGCTCTTCCAAATAACAATTTCCAAATTCCACAAGAACAGCCTTTGCGAAAGACTTCTTGAAGGGAAAGCTGTAACTCTGTGAGATGAATTAGCAGAACACAAAGCAGATTCTCAGGACGCTTCTTTCCAGTTTTTAACGGAAGATATTTCCTTTCTCACCACAGCCCTCTATGGCCTTCCAAATATCACTTTCCATATTCCACAAGAACAGTCTTAACGACAGGCTTCATGAGGGGAAAGCTGTAACTCTGTGAGATAAATTAACAAAACACAAAGCAGTTGCTCAGAAAGTTTCTTTCCAGTTTTTAACGGAAGATATTTCCTTTTTCACCGTAGACCTCTATGGGCTTCCAAATATCACTTTGCAAATTCCACAAGAACAGTCTTAGCGAAAGGCTTCTTGAGGGGAAAGCTGTAACTCTGTGAGATGAATTAACAGAACACAAAGCAGTTTCTCAGAAAGCTTCTTTCCAGTTTTTAACTGAAGATATTTAATTTTTCACCCTAGCCCTCTGTGGGCTTCCAAATATCTCCTTGCCAATTCCACAAGAAGAGCCTTTGCGAAAGGCTTCTTGAAGGGAAAGCGGTAACTCTGTGAGATGAATTAACAAATGACAAAACAGTTTCTCAGAAAGCTTCCTTTCATTTTTTATCTTAGGATATTTCCTTTTTCACTATAGCCCGCTATGAGCTTCCAAATATCACTTTGCAAATTCCACAAAAACAGTCTTAGCAAAAGGCTTCTTGAGGGGAAAGCTGTAACTCTGTGAGAAGAATTAAGAGAACACAAAGCAGTTTCTCAGAAAGCTTCTTTCCAGTTTATCACGGAAGATTCTTCCTTTTTCAGCATAGCTCTCTATGGGCTTACAAATATCACTTTCCAGATTCCACAAGACAGCCTTGGCGAAAGTCTTCTTGAAGGGAAAACTGTAATTCTGTGAGATGAATTAAGAGAAGACAAAGCAGTTTCTGAGAAAACTTCTTTCCAGTTTTTAACTGAAGATATTTCCTTTTTCACCTTACACTCTATGGGCTTCCAAATGTCACTTTCCAAATTCCACAAGAACAGTCTTAGCAAAAGGCTTCTTAAAGGGAAAACTGTAACTCTGTGAGATGAATTAACATAACACAAAGCAGTTTCACAGAAACCTTCTTTCCAGTTTTTAACGGAAGATATTTCCTTTTTCACCATAGCCCTGCATGGGCTTCCAAATATCACTTTGCAAATTCCACAACAACTGCCTTAGCGTAAGGCTTCTTGAGGGAAAAGCTGTAATTCAGTGAGATGAATTAACAGAACACAAAGCAATTTCCGAGAAAACTTCTTTACAGTTTTTTTCTTAGGTAATTTCCTTTTTCACCATAGCCCTCTATGGGCTTCCAAATATCACTTTGCAATTTCCAGAAGAACAGTCTTTGCGGTGGGCTTCTGGAGGGGAAGGTTTTAGCTCTGGGAGATGAATTAAGAGAACACAAAGCGAAAGGCTTCTTGAGGGGAAAGCTGTAAATCTCTGAGATGAATTAAGAGAACACAAAGCAGTTTCTAAGAAAGCTTCTTTCCAGTTTTTAACGGAAGATATTTCCTTTTTCAACATAGCCCTCTATGGGCTTCCAAATATCACTTTGCAAATTCCACAAGAACAGTCTTAGCGAAAGGCTTCTTGAGGGGAAACCTGTAACTCTGTGAGAAGAATTAACAGAACACAAAGCAGTTTCTCAGAGAGCTTCTTTTCGGTTTTTAGCGAAAGATATTTCCTTTTTCACCATAGCCCTCTATGGGCTTCCAAATATCACTTTGCAAATTCCACAAAAACAGTCTTAGCAAAAGGCTTCTTGAGGGGAAAGATGTAACCCTGTGAGATGAATTAACAGAACTAAAGAAGTTTCTCAGAAAACTTCTTTCCAGTTTTTAACGGAAGATATTTCTTTTTTCTCCATAGCCATCTATGGGCTTCTAAATATCACTTTTCAAATTCCACACGAAGAGTCTTAGCGAAAGGCTTCTTGAGGGGAAAGCTGTAACTCTGTGAGATGAATTAAGAGAAGACAAAGCAGATTCTCATAAAGCTTCTTTCCAGTTTTTAACGGAAAATATTTCCTTTTTCACCATAGCCCTCTATGATCTTCCAAATAACACTTTCCAAATTCCACAAGAACTGCCTTAGCGAAAGACTTCGTGAAGGGAAAGCTGTAACTCGGTGAGACGAATTAACGGAACACAAAACAGTTTCTCAGAAAGCTTCTTTCCCGTTTTTAACGGAAGATATTTCCTTTTTCACCATAGCCCACTATGGGCTTCCAAATATCACTTTGCAATCTCCACAAGAACAGTCTTAGCGAAAGGCTTATTGAGGTGAAAGCTGTAACTCTGTGAGATGAATTAACAGAATACAAAGCAGTTTCTCAGAAAGCTTCTTTCCAGTTTTTAACGGAAGATATTTCCTTTTTCACCATAGCCTTCTATGGGCTTCGAAATATCACTTTGCAAATTCCACAAGAACAGCCTTAGCGAAAGGTTTGTTGAAGGGAAACCTGTAACTCTGTGAGATGAATTAACAAAACACAAAACAGTTTCTCAGAATGCTTCCTTTCAGTTTTTATCTTAGGATATTTCCTTTTTCACTATAGCCCTCTATGGGATTCCAAATATCACTTTGCCAATTCCACAAGAACAGTCTTAGCAAAAGGCTTCTAGGGGGGAAAGCTGTAACTCTGTGAGAAGAATTAACATAACACAAAGCAGTTTCTCAGAAAGCTTCTTTACAGTTTTTAACGGAAGATATGTCCTTTTTTACCGTAGCCCTCTAAGGGCTTCCATGTATCACTTTGCAAATTCCACAAGAACACTCTAAGCGAAAGGCTTCTTGAGGGGAAAGCTGTAACTCTGTGAAATGAATTAACAGAACACAAAGCAATTTCTCAGAAAGCTTCTTTCCAGTTTTTAACGGAAGATATTTCCTTTTTCTCCATAGCCCTCTATGGGCTTCCTAATATCACTTTGCAAATTCCACAAGAAGGCTCTTAGCGAAAGGCTTCTTGAGAGGAAAGGTATAACTCTGTGAGATGATTTAACAGAACACAAAGCTGATTCTCAGGAAGTTTCTTTCCAGTTTTTAACGGATGATAATTTGTTTTTAACCATAGACATCTATAGGCTTCCAAATATCACTTTGCAAATTCCACAAGAGCAGTCTATGCGACAGGGTTGTTCAGGTTAAAGTTGAAACTCGGTGAGATGAATTAACAGAACACAAAGCATTTTCTCAGAATGCTTCTTTACAGTTTTTATCTTGTAGTATTTCCTTTTTCAACATAGACCTCTATGGGCTTCGAAATATCACTTTGCAAATTACAGAAGAACAGTCTTAGCAAAAGGCTTCCTGAGGGGAAAGCTGTAACTCTGTGAGAAGAATTAAAAAACACAAAGCAGTTTCTCAGAAACATTCTTTACAGTTTTTAACGGAATATATTTCCTTTTTCGTCATAGCAGTCTATGGGCTTCCAAAAATCACTTTGCAAATTCCACAAGAAGAGCCTTAGTGAAAGAATTATTGACGGGAAAGCAGTAACTCTGTGAGATGAATTAACATAACACAAAGCAGCTTCTCAGAAAGCTTCTTTCCAGTTTTTAACGTAAGATATTTCCTTTTTCACCATAGCCCTCTATGGGCTTCCTAATATCACTTTGCAAATTCCACAAGAACAGCTTTAGCGAAAGGCTTCTACAAAGGAAAGGTGTAACTCTGTCAGATGAATTAACAGAACACAAAGCAGTTTCTCAGACAGTTTCTTTTCAGTTTTTAACGGAAGTTATTTCCTTTTTCACCATAGCCTTCTAAGGACTTCCAAATATGGTTTTTCAAATTCCACAAGAACACCATAGCGCAAGGCTTCTTGAAGGGAAAGCTGTAACTCTGTGAGATGATTTAACAGGACACAAAACAGTTCCTCAGAAAGCTACTTTCCAGTTTTTAACGGAAGATATTTCCTTTTTCACCGTAGCCCTCTATGGGCCTCAAAATATCACTTTGAAAATTCCATAAGAACAGTCTTAGCAAAACGCTTTTTGAGGGGAAAGCTGTAACTATGTGAGAAGAATTAACAGAACACAAAGAAGTTTCTCAGAAAGTTTCTTTCCAATTTTTAACGGAAGATATTTCGTTTTTCTCCATAGCCCTCTATGGGCTTCCAAATTTCACTTTGCAAATCCCACAAGAAGAGTCTTAGTGAAAGGCTTCTTGAGGGGAAAGCTGTAACTCTGTGCGATGATTTAACAGAACACAAAGTAGTTTGTCAGAAAGCTTCTTTCCAGTTTTTAACGGAAAATATTTCCTTTATCACCATAGCCCTCTATGGGCTTCCACATATCAGTTTGCAAATTTCACAAGAACAGTCTTAGCCAAAGTCTTCTTAAGGAGAAACCTGTATCTCAGTGAGACGAATTAACGGAACACAAAGCAGTTTCACAGAAAGCTTCTTTTCAGTTTTTATCTTAGGATATTTCCTTTTTCAACATAGCCCTTTAGGGCCTTCCAAATATCACTTTGCAAATTCCACAAGAAAAGCCTTAGCAAAAGGCTTCTTGAGGAGAAAGCTGTAACTCTGTGAGATGAATTAACAGAAAATAAAGCAGTTTCTCAGAAAGCTTCTTTCCAGTTTTTAACTGAAGATATTTCCTTTGTCACCATAGAACACTATGGGCTTCCAAATGTCACTTTGCGAATTCCACAAGAACAGCCTTAGCGAAAGGCTTCTTGAAGGGAAAGCTGTAACACTGTGAGATGAATCAACACAACACAAAGCAGTTTCTCAGAATGCTTCTTTGCAGTTTTTATCTTAGGATATTTCCTTTTTCACCGTAAACCTCTATGGCTTCCAAATATCACTTTGCAAATTCCAGAAGAACAGTCTTAACAAAAGGCTTCTTAAGGGGAAAGCTGTAATTCTGTGAGAAAATTCACCAGAACACAAAGTAGTTTCTCAGAAAGCTTCTTTCCAGTTTTTAAGGGAAGCTATTCACTTTTTCACATTAGCCCTCATTGGGTTTCCAAACATCACTTTCCAAATTCCACAAGAAGAGACTTAGTGAAAGACTTCTTGAGGGGAAAGCAGTAACTCTGTGAGGTGAATTAAGAGAACACAAAGCAGTTTCTCAGAAAGCTTCTTTACAGTTTTTAACTGAAGATATTTCCTTTTTCACCATAGCCCTCTATGCTCTTCCAAATAACAATTTCCAAATTCCACAAGAACAGCCTTTGCGAAAGACTTCTTGAAGGGAAAGCTGTAACTCTGTGAGATGAATTAGCAGAACACAAAGCAGATTCTCAGGACGCTTCTTTCCAGTTTTTAACGGAAGATATTTCCTTTCTCACCACAGCCCTCTATGGCCTTCCAAATATCACTTTCCATATTCCACAAGAACAGTCTTAACGACAGGCTTCATGAGGGGAAAGCTGTAACTCTGTGAGATAAATTAACAAAACACAAAGCAGTTGCTCAGAAAGTTTCTTTCCAGTTTTTAACGGAAGATATTTCCTTTTTCACCGTAGACCTCTATGGGCTTCCAAATATCACTTTGCAAATTCCACAAGAACAGTCTTAGCGAAAGGCTTCTTGAGGGGAAAGCTGTAACTCTGTGAGATGAATTAACAGAACACAAAGCAGTTTCTCAGAAAGCTTCTTTCCAGTTTTTAACTGAAGATATTTAATTTTTCACCCTAGCCCTCTGTGGGCTTCCAAATATCTCCTTGCCAATTCCACAAGAAGAGCCTTTGCGAAAGGCTTCTTGAAGGGAAAGCGGTAACTCTGTGAGATGAATTAACAAATGACAAAACAGTTTCTCAGAAAGCTTCCTTTCATTTTTTATCTTAGGATATTTCCTTTTTCACTATAGCCCGCTATGAGCTTCCAAATATCACTTTGCAAATTCCACAAAAACAGTCTTAGCAAAAGGCTTCTTGAGGGGAAAGCTGTAACTCTGTGAGAAGAATTAAGAGAACACAAAGCAGTTTCTCAGAAAGCTTCTTTCCAGTTTATCACGGAAGATTCTTCCTTTTTCAGCATAGCTCTCTATGGGCTTACAAATATCACTTTCCAGATTCCACAAGACAGCCTTGGCGAAAGTCTTCTTGAAGGGAAAACTGTAATTCTGTGAGATGAATTAAGAGAAGACAAAGCAGTTTCTGAGAAAACTTCTTTCCAGTTTTTAACTGAAGATATTTCCTTTTTCACCTTACACTCTATGGGCTTCCAAATGTCACTTTCCAAATTCCACAAGAACAGTCTTAGCAAAAGGCTTCTTAAAGGGAAAACTGTAACTCTGTGAGATGAATTAACATAACACAAAGCAGTTTCACAGAAACCTTCTTTCCAGTTTTTAACGGAAGATATTTCCTTTTTCACCATAGCCCTGCATGGGCTTCCAAATATCACTTTGCAAATTCCACAACAACTGCCTTAGCGTAAGGCTTCTTGAGGGAAAAGCTGTAATTCAGTGAGATGAATTAACAGAACACAAAGCAATTTCCGAGAAAACTTCTTTACAGTTTTTTTCTTAGGTAATTTCCTTTTTCACCATAGCCCTCTATGGGCTTCCAAATATCACTTTGCAATTTCCAGAAGAACAGTCTTTGCGGTGGGCTTCTGGAGGGGAAGGTTTTAGCTCTGGGAGATGAATTAAGAGAACACAAAGCGAAAGGCTTCTTGAGGGGAAAGCTGTAAATCTCTGAGATGAATTAAGAGAACACAAAGCAGTTTCTAAGAAAGCTTCTTTCCAGTTTTTAACGGAAGACATTTCCTTTTTCAACATAGCCCTCTATGGGCTTCCAAATATCACTTTGCAAATTTCACAAGAACAGTCTTAGTGAACGGCTTCTTGAGGAGAAAGCTGAAACTCTGAGAGATGAACTAACAGAACACAAAGCAGTTTCTCAGAGAGCTTCTTTTCGGTTTTTAGCGAAAGATATTTCCTTTTTCACCATAGCCCTCTATGGGCTTCCAAATATCACTTTGCAAATTCCACAAGAACAGTCTTAGCGAAAGGCTTCTTGAGGAGAAAGCTGTAATTCTGTGAGATGAATTAACAGAACACAAAGCAGTTTCTTATAAAGCTTCTTTCCAGTTTTTAACTTAAGAAATTTCCTTTTTCAGCATAGCCCTCTAGGGGCTTCCAAATACCACTTTGCAAATCCCACAAGAACACTCTTAGCGAAAGGCTTCTTGAGGGGAAGGCTGTAACTCTGTGAGATGAATTAACAGAACAGAAAGCAGTTTCTCAGAATGTTTCTATCCACAGATTAACTGAAGAATTTTCCTTTTTCACCGTAGCCCTCTATGGGCTTCCAAATATCACTTTGCAAACCCACAAGAGCAGTCTTAGCGAAAGGCTTCTTGAGGGGAAAGCTGTAACTCGGTGAGGTGTATTAACAGAACACATGGAAGTTTCTCAGAAAGCTTCCTTCCAGGTTTTAACGGAAGACATTGCCTTTATCACCATAGCCTCCTATGGGTTTCCAAATATCACTTTGCAAATTTCACAAGAGCAGTCTTAGTGAACGACGTCTTGAGGGGAAAGCTCTAACTCTGTGAGATGAATTAAGAGAACCCAAAGCCGTTTCTCAGAAAGCTTCTTTTCAATTTTTATCTTGGGATACTTCCTTTTTCGCCATAGGCCTCTATGGGCTTCCAAATATCACATTGCAAATTCCACAAGAACAGTCTTAGTGAAAGGCTTCTTGAGGGGAAAGCTGTAACTCGGTGAGATGTATTACACCAACACACGGCAGTTTCTCAGAAAGCTTCTTTCCAGTTTTTAACTGAGGATATTTCCTTTTTCACCATAGCCCACTATGGGCTTCCAAATATCACTTTACCAATTCCACAAGAACAGACTTAACAAAAGGCTTCTTCAAGGCAAAGCTGCAACTCTGTGAGATGAATTAAGAGAACACAAAGCAATTTCTCACAAAGCTTCTTTCCAGTTTTTAACGGAAGATATTTCCTTTTCCACCGTAGCCTTTTATGGGCTTCCAAATATCACCTTGCACTTTCCACAAGAACAGTCTTAGCGAAAGGGTTCTTGAGGGGAAAGCTGTAACTCTGTGGGAAGAATTAACAGAACACAAAGCAGTTTCTCCGAAAGCTTCTTTCCAGTTTTTAACTGAAGACATTTCATTTTTCACCATAACCCTTTATGGGTTTCCAAATATCGCTTTGCAAATTCCACAAGAACAGTATTAGGGAAAGGTTTCTTGAGGGGAACACAGTAACTCTGTGAGATGAATTAGCAGAACACAAAGCAGTTTGTCAGAAAGCTTCTTTCCAGATTTTAACGGAAGATATTTCCTTTTTCACCATTGCCCTCCACGGGCTTCCAAATATCACTTTGCAAATTCCACAAGAACAGTCTTATCGAAAGGCTACTTGAAGGGAAAGCTGTAATTCAGTGAGATGAATTAACCGAACACAGAGCAGTATCTCAGTAAGCTTCTTTCCAGTTTTTTACGGTAGATATTTTCTTTTTCTCCATAGCACTATATCGGCTTCCAAATATCAATTTCAAATTCCACAAGAACAGTCTTAGTGAAAAGCTTCTTTAGGGGAAAGCTGTAACTCTGTGGGAAGAATTAACAGAACACAAAGCAGTTTCTCAGAAAGCTTCTATCTAGTTTTTTACGGAAGATATTTCCTTTTTGACCATAGCCCGTTATGGGCTTCCAAATATCACTTTGCAAATTCCACAAGAACAGTCTTAGCGAAAGGCTTCTAGAGGGGAAAGCTGTAACTCTGTGAGATGAATTAACAGAACACAAAGCAGTTTCACAGAAAGCTTCTTTCCAGTTTTTACTGGAAGATATTTCTTTTTTCACCGTAGCCCTCTGTGGGCTTCCAAATATCACTTTGCAAATTCCAGAGAAACAGTCTTAGCGAAAGGCTTCTTTAGGGGAAAGCAGTAACTGTGTGAGATGAATTAACAGAAAACAAAGCAGTTTCTCAGAAAGCATCTTTCCAGTTTTTAACGGAAGTCATTTCCTTTTTCACCATAACCCTATATGGGCTTCAAAATATCACTTTGCAAATGCCACAAGAACAGACTTAGTGAAAGAGTTCTTGAAAGGAAAGCTGTAACTCTGTGAGATGAATTAACAGAACACAAAGCAGTTTCTCAGAAAGCTACTTTCCAGTTTTTACGGAAGATAATTCCTTTTTCGCCATAGCCCTCTATGGGCTTACAAATATCATTTTGCAAATTCCACCAGGACAGTCTTAGCGAAAGGTTTCTTGAGGGCAAAGCTGTAACTCTGTGCGATGAATTAACAGAACATGAAGCAGTTTCTGGGAACGCTTCTTTCCAGTTTTTAACGGAAGATATTGCCTTTTTCACTATAGCCCTCTTCGGGCTTCCAAACATCACTTTGCCAATTCCACAGAAACAGCCTTAGCGAAAGGCTTCTTGAAGGGAAAGCTGTAACTCTCTGAACTGATTTAACAGAGCACAAAGCAGTTTCTCAGAATGCCTCTTTTCAGTTTTTATCTTAGGATATTTCCTTTTTCTCCACAGCCCTCAATGGGCTTCCAAATATCACTTCGCAAGTTTGCCAAGAACAGTCTAAGCAAAAGGCTTCTTGAGGCGAAAGTTGTAACACTCTGAGAAGAATTAACAGAACACAAAGCAGTTTCTCAGAAAGCTTCTTTCCAGCATTTAACGGACGATATTTCCTTTTTCACCATAGCCCTCTGAGGGCTTCCAAATATCACTTTGCAAATTCCACAAGAACAGTCTTAGCGAAAGGCTTTTTCCTGGGAAAGCAGTAACTCTTAGAGATGAATTAAGAGAACACAGAGCAGTTTCTCAGAAAGCTTCTTTAAAGTTTTTAGCGGAAGATATTTCCTTTTTTGCCATAGCCCTCTATGGGCTTCCAAATATCACTTTGCAAATTCCAGAAAAACAGTCTTAGCGAAAGGCTTCTTGAGGGGAAAGTTGTAACTCTGTGAGATGAATTGAGAGAACACAAAGCAGTTTCTCAGAAAGCTTCTTTCCAGTTTTTAACTGAAGATATTCCTTTTTAACCATAGCCCTCTATGGGCTTCCAAATATCACTTTGCAAATTCCACAAGAACAGTCTTAGCAAAAGGCTTCTTGAGGGGAAAGCTGTAACTCTGTGAGATGAATTAACAGAACACAAAGCAGTTTTTCAGACAGCTTCTTTCCAGTTTTTAACTGAAGATATTTTCTTTTTCGCCATAGCCCTCTATGGGCTTCCGAATATCACTTTGCAAATTCCCCAACAACAGCCTTAGCGAAAGGCTTCTTGAGGGGAAAGCAGTAACTCTGTGAGATGAATTGACAGAACACAAAGCTGTTCCGCAAAATGCATCTTTCCAGTTTTTAACGGAAGATATTTCCTTTTTCACCATAGCCCTCTATGGGCTTCCAAATATCACTTTGCAAATTCCACAAGAACAGTCTTAGTGAAAGGCTTCTTGAGGGGAAAGCTGTAACACTGTGAGATGAATTAACAGAGCAAAAACACTTTCTCAGACAGTTTCTTTCCAGGTTTTAACTGAAGATATTTACTTTTTCACCATAGGCCTCTATGGTCTTCCAAATATCACTTTGCAAGTCCCGCAAGAACAATCTTAGCGAAAGGCTTCTTTAAGGAATGCTGTAAGTCTGTGAGATGAATTCACAGAACACAAAGCAGTTTCTCAGAAAGTTTCTTTCCAGTTTTTAATGGAAGATATTTCCTTTTTCACCATAGCCCTCTATGGGCTTCCAAATATCACTTTGCAAATTCCACAAGAACAGTCTTAGTGAAAGGCTTCTTGAGGGGAAAGCTGTAACACTGTGAGATGAATTAACAGAGCAAAAACACTTTCTCAGACAGTTTCTTTCCAGGTTTTAACTGAAGATATTTACTTTTTCACCATAGGCCTCTATGGTCTTCCAAATATCACTTTGCAAGTCCCGCAAGAACAATCTTAGAGAAAGGCTTCTTTAAGGAATGCTGTAAGTCTGTGAGATGAATTCACAGAACACAAAGCAGTTTCTCAGAAAGTTTCTTTCCAGTTTTTAACGGAAGATATTTCCATTTTCACCATAGCCCTCTATAGGCTTCCAAATATCACTTTGCAAATTCCACAAGAACAGTCTTAGCGAAAGGCTTCTTGAGGGGAAATCTGTAACTCTGTGAGATGAATTAACAGAACACAAAGCAGTTTCTTAGAAAGCTTCTTTCCAGTTTTTAACGGAAGATATTTCCCTTTTCACGATAGTCCTCTATGGGCTTACAAATATCACATTGCAAATTCTACAAAAACAGTCGTAGCAAAAGGCTTTTGAGGGGAAACCTGCAACTCTGTGAGATGAATTAACAGAACACAAAGCAGTTTCTCAGACAGTTTCTTTCCAGTTTTTAACTTAAGATATTTCCTTTTTCAAAATAGTCCTCTATGGGCTTCCAAATATCACTTTGCAAATTCCACAAAAACAGACTTAGCGCAAGGCTTCTTGAAGGAAAACCTGTAACTCGGTGAGATGAATTAACAGAATACAAAGCAGTTTCTCAGAAATCTTCTTTCACGTTTTTAACGGAAAATATTGCCTTTTTCACCATATCCCTCTATGGGCTTCCAAATATCACTTTGCCAATTCCACAAGATCAGTCTTAGCAAAAGGCTTCTTGAGGGGAAAGCAGTAACTCGGTGAGATGAATTAACAGAACACAAAACCGTTTCTCAAAAACTTTCTTTCCAGTTTTTAACGGAAGATATTTACTTTTACACCTTAGCCCTGTATGGGCTTCCAAATATCACTTTGCCAATTCCACAAGAACAGTCTTAGCGAAAGGCTTCTTGAGGGGAAATCTGTAACTCTGCTCGATGAATTAAAAGAACACAAAGTAGTTTCTCAGAAATCTTCTTTCCCGATTTTAACGGAAAATATTTCCTTTTTCGCCATTGCCCTCTATGGGCTTCCAAATATCACTTTGCAAATTCCACAAGAACAGTCTTAGCTAAAGGCTTCTTGAGGGGAAAGCTGTAACTCTGTGAGATGAATTAACAGAAGACAAAGCATTTTCTCAGACAGCTTCTTTCCAGTTTTTAACTGAAAATATTCCTTTTTCTCCATAGCCCTCTATGGGCTTCCAAATATCACTTTTCCAATTCCACAAGAACAGTCTTAGCAAAACTCTTCTTGAGGGGAAAGCTGTAACTCAGTGAGATGAATTAAAACCACGCAAAGCTGTTTCACAGACAGCTTCTTTCCAGTTTTTAACTGAAGATATTTCGTTTTTCACCATAGCCCTCTACGGGATTCCAAATATCACTTTGCAAATTCCACAAGAACAGCCTTAGCGAAAGGCTTCTTGAAGGGAAAGCTGTAACTCAGAGAGCTTCTTTCCCGTTTTTAACGGAAGATATTTCCTTTTTCACCATAGCCCTCTGTGGGCTTCGTAATATCTCTTTGCAAATTCCACAAATACAGTCTTAGCAAAAGGCTTCTTGAGGGGAAAGCTGTAACTCTGTGAGATGAATTAACCGCACACAAAGCAGTTTCTCAGAAAGCTTCTTTCCAGTTTTTAAAGGAAGATATTTCCTTTTTCACCATATCCCTCTATGGGTTTCGAAATATCACTTTGCAAATTCCACAAGAACAGTCTTAGCGAAAGACTTCTTGAGGAGAATGCTGTAACTCTGTGAGATGAATTAACATAACACAAAGCAGTTTCTCAGAAAGCTTCTTTCCAGTTTTTAAAGGAAGATATTTCCTTTTTCACCTTAGCTCTCTATGGGCTTCCAAATATCACTTTGAAAATTCCACAAGAACAGTCTTAGCGAAACGCTTCTTGAGGTGAAAGCTCTAAGTCTTTGAGATGAATTAAGAGAACACAAAGTAGTTTCTCAGATAGCTTCTTCCCAGTTTTTAACAGAACATATTTCCTTTTTCACCATAGCCCTCTATGGGCTTCCAAATATAACTTTGAAAATTCCAAAGGAACAGTCTCAGAGAAAGGCTTCTTGAGGGGAAACCTGTTAATCTGTGAAATGATTTAAGAGAACACAAAGCAGTTTCTCAGAAAGTTTCTTTGCAGATTTTAACGGAAGATATTTCCTTTTTCACCATAGCCCGCAATGGGCTTCCAAATATCACTTTGCCAATTCCACAAGAACAGTCTCAGCGAAAGGCTTCTTGAGGGGAAATCTGTAACTTTGTGAGATGAATTAACAGAACACAAAGTAGATTTAAGGAAGGCCTCTTTGCAGTTTTTAACGGAAGATATTTCCTTTTTCACCATAGCCCTCTATGGGCTTACCAATATCACTATGCAAATTCCACAAGAACAGTCTTACCGAAAGGCTTCTTGAGGGTAAACTGTACCTCTCTGAGGTGAATTAACACAGCACAAAGCAGTTTCTCAGACAGCTTCTTTCCAGTATTTAACGGAAGATATTGCCTCTTTCACCATATATCTCTAAGGGTTTCGAAATATCACTTTTCCAATTCCACAAGAACAGTCTTAGTGAATGGCTTCTGGAAGGGAATGCTATAACCCTGTGAGATGAATTAACAGAACACAAAGCAGTTTCTCCGAAAGCTTCCTTTCAGTTTTTAACTTAGGATGTTTCATTTTTCATCGTAGCACTCCATGGGCTTCCAAATATCACTTTCCAAATTCCACAAGAACAGTCTTAGTGAAAGGCTTCTTGAGGGGAAACCTGTAAATCTGTGAAATGAATTAAGAGAACACAAAGCAGTTTCTCAGAAAGCTTCTTTCCAGTTTTTAACTGAAGATATTCCTTTTTAACCATAGCCCTCTATGGGCTTCCAAATATCACTTTGCAAATTCCACAAGAACAGTCTTAGCGAAAGGCTTCTTGCGGGGAAAGCTGGAACTCTCTGACATGAATTCGCAGAACACAAAGCAGTTTCTCAAAAACCTTCTCTCCCGTTTTTAACGGAAGATATTTCCTTTTTCACCATAGCGCTCTAAGGGCTTACAAATATCACTTTACACATCACACAAGAACAGTCTTAGCAAAAGGCTTCTTGAGGGGAAAGCTGTAACTCTCTGGGATGAATTAACAGAACACAAAGCAGTTTCTCAGACAGCTTCTTTCCAGTTTTTAACTGAAGATATTTTCTTTTTCACCATAGCCCTCTATGGGCTTCCGAATATCACTTTGCAAATTCCCCAACAACAGCCTTAGCGAAAGGCTTCTTGAGGGGAAAGCAGTAACTCTGTGAGATGAATTGACAGAACACAAAGCTGTTCCGCAGAATGCATCTTTCCAGTTTTTAACGGATGATATTTCCTTTTTCATCATAGCCCTCTCTGGGCTTCCAAATATCACTTTGCAAATTCCACAAGAACAGTCTTAGTGAAAGGCTTCTTGAGGGGAAAGCTGTAACACTGTGAGATGAATTAACAGAGCAAAAAGCACTTTCTCAGACAGCTTCTTTCCAGTTTTTAACTGAAGATATTTCCTTTTTCACCGTAGGCCTCTATGGTCTTCCAAATATCACTTTGCAAGTTCCGCAAGAACAACCTTAGCGAAAGCCTTCATTAAGGAATGCTGTAAGTCTGTGAGATGAATTCACAGAACACAAAGCAGTTTCTCAGAAAGCTTCTTTGCAGTTTTTAACGGAAGATATTTCCATTTTCACCATAGTCCTCTATAGGCTTCCAAATATCACTTTGCAAATTCCACAGGAACAGTCTTAGCGAAAGGCTTCTTGAGGGGAAATCTGTAACTGTGTGAGATGAATTAACAGAACACAAAGCAGTTTCTCAGAAAGCTTCTTTCCTGTTTTTAACAGAAGATATTTCCTTTTTCACCATAGCCCACTATTGGCTTACAATTATCACATTGCAAATTCTACAAAAACAGTCGTAGCAAAAGGCTTTTGATGGGAAAGCGGCAACACTGTGAGATGAATTAACAGAACACAAAGCAGTTTCTCAGACAGTTTCTTTCCAGTTTTAAACTTAAGATATTTCCTTTTTCAAAATAGTCCTCTATGGGCTTCCAAATATCACTTTGCAAATTCCACAAAAACAGACTTAGCGAAAGGCTTCTTGAAGGAAAACCTGTAACTCTGTGAGATGAATTAACAGAATACAAAGCAGTTTCTCAGAAATCTTCTTTCACGTTTTTAACGGAAAATATAGCCTTTTTCACCATATCCCTCTATGGGCTTCCAAATATCTCTTTGCCAATTCCACAAGATCAGTCTTATCGAAAGGCTTCCTGAGGGGAAAGCAGTAACTCGGTGAGATGAATTAACAGAACACAAAACAGTTTCTCAGAAACTTTCTTTCCAGTTTTTAACGGAAGATATTTACTTTTACACCTTAGCCCTGTATGGGCTTCCAAATATCACTTTGCCAATTCCACAAGAACAGTCTTACCGAAAGGCTTCTTGAGGGGAAATCTGTAACTCTGCTAGATGAATTAACAGAACACAAACTAGTTTCTCAGAAAGCTTCTTTCCCGTTTTTAAGGGAAAATATTTCCTTTTTCGCCTAGCCCTTTATGGGCTTCCAAATATCACTTTGCAAATTCCACAAGAACAGTCTTAGCTAAAGGCTTCTTGAGGGGAAAGCTGTAACTCTGTGAGATGAATTAACAAAAGACAAAGCAGTTGCTCAGACAACTTCTTTCCAGTTTTTAACTGAAAATATTCCTTTTTCTCCATAGCCCTATATGAGCTTCCAAATATCACTTTTCCAATTCCACAAGAACAGTCTTAGCAAAACTCTTCTTGAGGGGAAAGCTGTAACTCTGTGAGATGAATTAAAACAACACAGAGCTGTTTCTCAGACAGCTTCTTTCCAGTTTTTAACTGAAGATATTTCGTTTTTCACCATAGCCCTCTACGGGATTCCAAATATCACTTTGCAAATTCCACAAGAACAGCCTTAGCGAAAGGCTTCTTGAAGGGAAGGCTGTAACTCAGAGAGCTTCTTTCCGGTTTTTAACGGAAGATATTTCCTTTTTCACCATAGCCCTCTATGGGATTCCAAATATCTCTTTGCAAATTCCACAAATACAGTCTTAGCAAAAGGCTTCTTGAGGGGAAAGCTGTAACTGTGTGAGATGAATTAACAGAACACAAAGCAGTTTCTCAGAAAGCTTCTTTCCAGTTTTTAACAGAAGGTATCGCCTTCTTCCATATATCCCTCTACGGGCTTCCAAATATCACTTTGCAAATTCCACAAGAACTGCTTTAGCGAAAGGCCTCTTGAAGGAAAAGCTGTAACTCTGTGAGTTGAATTAACCGCACACAAAGCATTTTCTCAGAAAGCTTCTTTCCAGTTTTTAAAGGAAGATATTTCCTTTTTCACTATATCCCTCTATGGGTTTCGAAATATCACTTTGCAAATTCCACAAAAACAGTCTTAGCGAAAGACTTCTTGAGGAGAATGCTGTAACTCTGTGAGATGAATTAACGTTACACAAAGCAGTTTCTCAGAAAGTTTCTCTCCAGTTTTTAACGGAAGATATTTCCTTTTTCACCATAGCTCTCTATGGGCTTCCAAATATCACTTTGCAAATTCCAGAAGAACAGTCTTAGCGAAACGCTTATTGAGGGGAAAGCTCTAAGTCTTTGAGATGAATTAAGAGAACACAAAGTAGTTTCTTAGAAAGCTCTTTCCAGTTTTTAACAGAAGATATTTCCTTTTTCACCATAGCCCTCTATGGGCTTCCAAATATAACTTTGCAAATTCCAAAGGAACAGTCTCAGCGAAACGATTCTTGAGGGGAAAGCAGTCACTCTGAGAGATGAATTAACAGAACACAAAGCAGTTTCTCAGAAAGTTTCTTTGCAGATTTTAACGGAAGATATTTCCTTTTTCACCATAGCCCTCAATGGACTTACCAATATCACTATGCAAATTCCACAAGAACAGTCTTACCGAACGGCTTCTTGAGGGTAAACTGTACCTCTGTGAGATGAATTACCACAGCACAAAGCAGTTTCTCAGACAGCTTCTTTCCAGTTTTTCACGGAAGATATTCATTATTCACCATAGCCTTCTATGGTCTTCCAAATATCACTTTTCCAATTCCACAAGAACAGTCTTAGCAAAAGGCTTCTTGAGGGGAAAGCGGTAACTCTGTGAGATGAAGTAACACAACACAAAGCAGTTTCTCAGACAGCTTCTTTCCAGTTTTTAACTGAAAATATTTCCTATTTCACCATAGCCCTCTGTGGGCTTCCAAATATCACTTTGTGAATTCCCCAAGAACAGCCTTAGCGAAAGTCTTCTTGAAGGGAAAGCTGTAATGCTGTGAGATGAATTAACAGAACACAAAGCAGTTTCTCAGAAAGCTTCTTTCCAGTTTTTAACGGAAGATATTGCCTTTTTCCCCGTATCCCTCTATGGCTTTCAAAATATCACTTTACAAATTCCACAAGAGCAGTCTCAGCGAAAGGCTTCTTGAGGGGAATGCTGTAACTCTGTGAGATGAATTAAGAGAACACAAAGCAATTTCTCAGAAAGCTTCTTTCCAGTTTTTAACGGAAGATATTTCCTTTTTCACCACAGCCCTCTGCGGGTTCCAAATATCACTTTGCAATTTCCACAAGAACAGACTTAGCGAAAGGCTTCTTGAGGGGAAACTGTAACTCTGTGAGATGAATTAACAGAAAGCAAAGCAGTTACTCAGAAAGCTTCTTTCCAGTTTTTAACGGAAGATACTTCCTTTTTCACCGTCGCCCTCTAAGGGCTTACAAATATCACTTTGCAAATTCCACAAGAACAGTCTTAGCGAAAGGCTTCTTGATGGGAAAGCTGTAATTGTGTGAGTTGAATTTACAGAACACAAAGCAGTTTCTCAGAAAGCTTCTTTCCAGTTTTTAACTGAAGATACTTCCTTTTTCACTATAGCACTCTAAGGGCTTCCGAATATCACTTTGCAAATTCCACAAGAACAGCCTTAGCGAAAAGCTTCTTGAGGGGAAACTGTAACTCTGTGAGATGAATTAACAGAACACAAAGCAGTTTCTCAGACAGCTTCTCTCCTCTTTTTACCTGAAGATATTTTCTTTTTCACCATAGCCCTCTATGGGCATCCAAATATCACTTTGAAAATTCCAAAAGAACGCCTTAGTGAAAGGCTTCTTGAAGGTAAAGCTGAAACTCTGTGAGATGAATTAACAGAACACAAAGCAGTTTCTCAGAAAGCTTCTTTACGGTTTTTAACGGAAGATATTTCCTTTTCCACCATAGACCTCTAGAGGATTCCAATTATCACCTTGCCAATTCCACAAGAACAGTCTTAGTGAAAGGCTTCTTGAGGGTAAAACTGTAACTCTGTGAGATGAATTAACAGAACACAAAGTAGTTTCTCAGAAAGCTTCTTTCCAGTTTTTAACGGAAGATATTTCTTTTTCACCGTAGCCCATTCCAAATATCACTTTGAAAATTCCACAAGAACAGTCTTACCACACGGCTTCATGATTGTAAAGCTGGAACTCTGTGAGTAGAATTAAGAGAACACAAAACAATTTCTCAGTAAGCTTCTTTACAGTTTCTAAAGGAAGACATTTCCTTTTTCACCATAGCCCTCCATGGGCTTCATAATATCTCTTTGCAAATTCCACAAATACAGTCTTAGCAAAAGGCTTCTGGAGGGGAAAACTGTAACTCAGTGAGATCAATCAAGAGAACACAAAGCAGTTTCTCCGAAAGCTTCTTCCCAGTTTTTAACGGAAGATACTTCCTTTTTCACCATATCCCTCTATGGGCTTCCAAATATCACTTTGCAAATTCCACAAGGACAGCCGTAGCAAAAGGTTTCTTGAGGGGAAATCTGTTACTCTGTGAGAATAATTAGTAGAACACAAAGCACTTTCTCCGAAAGCTTCTTTCCAGTTTTTAACGGAAGATATTGCCTTTTTCACCATATCCCTCTATGGGTTTCGAAATATCACTTTGCAAATTCCACAAGAGGAGACTGAGCGAAAGGCTTCTTGAGGGGAAATCTGTAACTCCGTGAGATGAATTAACAGAACACAAAGTAGATTCACAGAAAGCTTCTTTCCAGTTTTTAACGGAAGATATATTCTTTTTCACCATAGCCCACCATGGTCTTAAAAATATCACTTTGCAAATTCCATAAGAACAGTCTTAACGAAAGGATTCTTGAGGGGAAATCTGTAACTCTGTGAGATGAATTAACAGAACACAAAGCAGTTTCTCAGACAGCTTCTTTCCAGATTTTAACTGAAGATATTCCGTTTTCAACATAGCCCTCTAGGGGCTTCCGAATATCACTTTGCAAATTGCTCAAGAACAGTCTTAGCAAAAGGCTCCTTGAGGGGAAAGCTGTAACTCTGTGAGATGAATTCACAGAACACAAAGCAGTCTCTCCGAAAGCTTCTTTCCCGTTTTTAACGGAAGATATTTCCTTTTTCACCATAACCCTCTAAGGGCTTAAAAGTATCACTTTACAAATCCCACAAGAACAGCCTTTGCGAAAGGCTTCTTGAGGGCAAAGCCGTAACTCTGTGAGATGAAATAACAGAACACAAAGCAGTTTCTCAGAAAGCTTCTTTCCAGTTTTTATCGGAAGATATTTCCTTCTTCACCATAGCCCTCTATGGGCTTCCAAATATCACTTTGCAAATTTCACAAGAACAGTCTTACTGAAAGGCTTCCTGAGGGGAAAGCTGTAACTCAGTGAGATGAATTAAGAGAACAAAAACAGTTTCTCACACAGGTTCTTTCCAGTTTTTAACTGAAGATATTTCCTTTATCACCATAGCCCTCTATGGGCTTCCAAATATCACTTTGCAAATTCCACAAGAACAGCCTTAGCAAAAGGCTTCTTGAAGGGAAAGCTGTAATTCTGTGAGTTGAATTAAGAGAGCACAATACAGTTTCTCAGAAAGTTTCATTCCAGTTTTTAACGGAAGATATTTCCTTTTTCACCTTAGACCTCTGTGGGCTTCAAAATATCACTTTCTAAATTCCACAAGAACTGTCTTAGCGAAATGTTTCTTGAGGGGAAAGCTATAACTCTGTGAGATGAAATAACAGAACACAAAGTAGTTTCTCAGAAACCTTCTTTCCAGTTTTTAACGGAAGATATTTCCTTTTTCACCGTAGCCCTCTATGGGCTTCCAAATATCACTTTGCAAATTCCACAAGAACAGTCTTAGCGAAAGGCTTCTTGAGGGGAAAGCTGTAACTCTGTGCGGTGAAGTAGCAGAACACAAAGCAGTTTCTCAGAAAGCTTCTTTCCAGTATTTAACGGAAGATATTTCCTTTTTCAAAACAGCCCTCTATGGGCTTCCAAATATCACATTGCAAATACCACAAGAAAAGTCTTAGCGAAAGGTTTCTTGAGGGGAAAGCTGTAACTCTGTGATTTGAATTAAAAGAACACAAAGCAATTGATCAGAAAGCTTCTATCCAGTTTTTACCGGAAGATATTTCCTTTTTCAACATAGCCCTCTTTGGGTTTCCAAATATCACTTTGTAAATTCCACAAGAACAGTCTTGGTGAAAAGCTTCTTGAGGGGAACGCTGTAACTCTGTGAGATGAATTAAGAGAACACAAAGCAGTTTCTCAGAAAGCTTCATTCCAGTTCTTAACTTGAGATAATTTCTTTTACACCATTGCCCTCTATGCTCTTCCAAATTTCGCTTTGTCAATTCCACAAGAACAATCTTAGCGAAAGGCTTCTTGAGGGGAAAGCTGTAATTCTGTGAGATGAATTAACAGAACACAGAGTAGATTCTCAGAAAGCCTCTTTCCATTTTTTTACGGAAGATATTTCCTTTTTCACCATAGCCCTCTATGGGCTTCCAAATATCACTTTGCCAATTCCACAAGAACAGTCTTTGCGAAAGACGTCTTGGGTGGAAAGCTGTAATTCTGTGAGATGAATTAACAGAACACAAAGCAGTTTCTCACAAAGCTTCCTTCCAGTTTTTAAGTGAAGATATTTCCTTTTTCACCATAGCCCTCAATGGGCTTCCAAATATCGCTTTGCAAATTCCACAAAAACAGTCTAAGAGAAAGGCTTCATGAGGGGAAAGGTGTAACTCTGTGAGATGAATTAACAGAACAGAAAGCAGTTTCTCAGACAGCTTCCTTCCAGTTTTTAACTGAAGATATTTCCTTTTTCACCATAGCCTTCTATGGGCTTCGAAAGATCACTTTGCAAATTCCAGAAGAACAGACTTAGCGTTAGGCTTCTTGAGGGGAGAAACGTAACTGTGTCAGATGAATTAACAGACCTAAAGCAGTTTCTCAGATGGCTCCTTTCCAGTTTTTAACTGAAGATATTTCCTTTTTCACCATAGCCCTCTATGGGCTTCCAAATATGACTTTGCAAATTCCACAAGAACAGTCTTAGCCAAAGGCTTCATGAGGGGAAAGCTGTAACTCCTTGAGAAGAATTAACAGAACACAAAGCACTTTCTCAGAAAGCTTCTTTCCAGTTTTTAACGGAAGATAGTTCCTTTTTCACCACAGCCCTCAATGGGCTTCCAAATATCACTTTGAAAATTCCACAAAAACAGTCTTAGTGAAAGGCTTCTTGAGGGGAACGCAGTAACTCTGTGAGATGAATGAGCAGAACACAAACCAGTTTCTCAGAAAGCTTCTTTCCAGTTTTTTACCAAAGATATTTCCTTTTTCAAAATAGCCCTCTATGGGCTTCCAAATATCACTTTGCAAATTCCACAAGAACAGTCTTAGCGAAAGGCTTCTTGAGGGGAAAGGTGTAACTCTGTGAGATGAATTAACAGAACACAAAGCACTTTCTCAGAAAGCTTCTTTCCATTTTTTAACGGAAGATATTTCCTTTTTCACCATAGCCCTCTATGGGCTTCCAAATATCACTTTGCAAATTCCACAAGAAGAGTCTTAGTGAACGGCTTCTTGAGGGGAAAGCTGTAACTCTGTGAGATGAATTAACAGAACACAAAGCACTTTCTCAGAAAGCTTCTTTCCAGTTTTTAAGGGAAGATATTTCCTTTTTCACCATAGCCCTCTATGGGCTTCGAAATATCACCTTCCAAATTCCACAAAAACAGTCTTAGCGAAAGACTTCTTTAGGGGAAAGCAGTAACTCCATAAGATGAATTAACAGATCACAAAGCAGTTTCTCCAAAAACTTTTTTACAGTTTTTAACTGAAGGTATTTCCTTTTTCGCCGTATCCCTCTATGGGCTTACAAATATCACTTTCCAAATTCCACAAGAACAGCCTTACCGAAAGGCTTCTTGAAGGGAAAGCTGTAACGCTGTGAGATGAATAAACAGAACACAAAGCAGTTCCTCAGGAAGCTTCTTTCCAGTTTTTAATGGAAGATATTTCCTTTTTCACCATGGCCCTCTAAGGGTTCCAAATATCACTTTGCATATTCCACAAGAACAGCCTTAGCAAAAGGCTTCTTAAGGGGAAAGCTGTAACTCTGTGAGATGAAATAACAGAACACAAAGCAATTTCTCAGAAAGGTTCTTTCCAGTTTTCATAGGAAGATATCTCCTTTTTCACCATAGCCCTTTATGGACTTCCAAATATCCCTTTGCAAATTTCACAAGCACAGTCTTAGTGAAAGGCTTCTTGAGGGGAAAGCTGTAAGTCGGTGAGATGTATCAACACAACACACGGCAATTTCTCAGAATGCTTCTTTCCGGTTTTTAACAGAAGATATTTCCTTTTTCACCATAGCCTTCCATGGGCTTCTAAATATCACTTTGCAAATTTCACAAAAACAGTCTTAGTGAACGGATTATCGAGAGGAAGGCTGTAATTCTGTGAGATGAACTAACAGTACACACAGCATTTTCTCAGAAAAATTCTTTGCAGTTTTTATCTTTGGATATTTCCATTTTCACCATAGCCCTCTATGGGCTTCCAAATATCTCTTTGCAAATTCCACATGAACAGGCTTAGCGGAAGGCTTGTGGAGGAGAAAGCTCTAATTCTGAGAGATGAATTAACAGAACACAAAGCAGTTTCTATGAAATCTTCTTTCTAGTTTTTAACGGAAGATGTTTCCTTTTACACCATAGCCCTCTAGGGGCTTCAAAATATCACTTTGCAAATTCCACAAGAACAGTCTTAGCGAGGGGCTTCTTGAGGAGAGAGCTGTAGCTCACCGAGATGAATTAACAGAAAACAAAGCAGTTTCTCAGAAAGCCTCTTTCTAGGTTTTAACTGAAGATATTTCCTTTTTCACCAGAGCCCACTATGGGCTTCCAAATTTCACTTTGCAAATCCCACAGGAACAGTCTTAGCGAAAGGTTTCTGGAAGGGAAAGCTGTAACCCTGTGAGATGAAATAACAGAACACAAAGCAGTTTCTCAGAAAGCTTCTTTCCAGTTTTTAACTGAATATATTTCCTTTTTCACCATAGCGTTCTATGGGCTTCCAAGGATCAGTTTGTAAATTCCACAAGAACAGTCGTAGGGAAAGGCTTCTGGAGGGGAAAGCTGTAACTCTGTGAGATGAATTAACAGAACACAAAGCAGTATCTCGGAAAGCTTCTTTCCAGTTTTTAACTGAAGATATTTCCTTTTTCACCGTAGTCCTCTATGGGCTTCCAAATATCTCTCTGCAAATACTACAAGAACAGTCTTAGCGAAGGGCTTCTTGAGGGAAAAACTCTAACTCGGTGAGGTGTATTAACACAACACACAGCAGTTTCTCAGAAAGCTTCTTTCCACTTTTTAACGGAAGATATTTCCTTTTTCAACATAGCCCTCTAGGGGCTTCCAAATATCACTTTGAAAATTCCAATAGAACAGTCTTAGCGTAAGGCTTCTTGAGGGGAAAGCTGTAATTTGGTGAGATGTATTATCAGGACACACGGCAGTTTCTGATAAGGTTTCTTTCCAGTTTTTAACGGAAGATATTTCCTTTTTCACCAAAGCCCTCTTCGGGCTTCCAAATATCACTTTGCAAATTTCACAAGAACAGTCTTAGTGAACGGCTTCTTGAGGGGAAAGCTGTAACTCTGTGAGATGAACTAACAAAACACAAAGTAGTTTCTCAGAAATCTTCTTTTTGGTTTTTATCTTAGGATATTTCCATATTCACCATAGCCCTCTATGGGCTTCCAAATATCACTTCGCAATTTCCACAAGAACAGTCTTATCGAAAGTCTTCTTGTCGGAAAAGCTGTAACTCTGTGAGATGAATTAACAGAACACAAAGCAGTTTCTCAGAAATCTTCTTTCCAGTTTTTAACGGAAGATATTTCCTTTTACAACATACCCCCATATGGGCTTCAAAATATCACTTTGCAAATTCCACAAGAACAGTCTAGGGAAGGGCTTCTTGAGGAGAGAGCTGTAACTCTCCGAGATGAATTAACAGAACATTAAGCAGTTTCTCAGAAAGCCTCTTTCCAGTTTTTAACTGAAGATATTTCCTTTTTCAACATAGCCCTCTATGGGCTTCCAAATATCTGTTTGCAAATCCCACAAGAACAGTCTCAGTGAAAGGCTTCTTGAGGAGAAAGTTGTAACTCGGTGAGATGTATTTCACGAACACATGGCAGCTTCTCAGAAAGCTCGTTTCCATTTTTTAATGGAAGATATTTCCTTTTTCACCATAGCGCTCTATGGCTTCCAAATATCACTTTGAAAATTCCAAAAGAACAGTCTTAGGTAAAGGCTTCTGGAGGGGAAAGCTGTAACTCTGTGAGATGAATTAACAGAACACAAAGCAGTATCGCAGAAAGCTTCTTTCCAGTTTTTAACTGAAGATATTTCCTTATTCACCATAGCCCTCTATGGGCTTCCAAATATCTCTCTGAAAATCCCACAAGACCAGTCTTAGCTAAAGGCTTCTTGAGGGGAAAGCTGTAAATCTGAGTTGAAATTACAGAACACAAAGCAGTTTCTCAGAAAGCTTCTTTTTAGTTTTTATCATATAATATTTCCTTTTTCACCATAGCCCTCCCTGGTCTTCCAAATATCACTTTTCAAAACCGACAAGAACAGTTTTAGCATAAGGTTTCTTGTGGGGAAAGCTGTAACTCGGTGAGATGTATTAACAGAACACACTACAGTTTCTCAGAAAGCTTCTTTATGCTTTTTAACTGAAGATATTTCCTTTTTCTCCAAAGCCCTCTAGGGGCTTCCAAATATCACTTCGCAAATTCCACAAGAACAGTCTTAGTGAACGGCTTCTTGAGGGGAATGCTGTAACTCTGTGAGATGAATTAACAGAACACAAAGCACTTTCTCAGAAAGCTTCTTTCCAGTTTTTAAGGGAAGATATTTCCTTTTTCACCATAGCCCTCTATGGGCTTCGAAATATCACCTTCCAAATTCCACAAAAACAGTCTTAGCGAAAGACTTCTTTAGGGGAAAGCAGTAACTCCATAAGATGAATTAACAGATCACAAAGCAGTTTCTCCAAAAACTTTTTTACAGTTTTTAACTGAAGGTATTTCCTTTTTCGCCGTATCCCTCTATGGGCTTACAAATATCACTTTCCAAATTCCACAAGAACAGCCTTACCGAAAGGCTTCTTGAAGGGAAAGCTGTAACGCTGTGAGACGAATAAACAGAACACAAAGCAGTTCCTCAGGAAGCTTCTTTCCAGTTTTTAATGGAAGATATTTCCTTTTTCACCATGGCCCTCTAAGGGTTCCAAATATCACTTTGCATATTCCACAAGAACAGCCTTAGCAAAAGGCTTCTTAAGGGGAAAGCTGTAACTCTGTGAGATGAAATAACAGAACACAAAGCAATTTCTCAGAAAGGTTCTTTCCAGTTTTCATAGGAAGATATCTCCTTTTTCACCATAGCCCTTTATGGACTTCCAAATATCCCTTTGCAAATTTCACAAGCACAGTCTTAGTGAAAGGCTTCTTGAGGGGAAAGCTGTAAGTCGGTGAGATGTATCAACACAACACACGGCAATTTCTCAGAATGCTTCTTTCCGGTTTTTAACAGAAGATATTTCCTTTTTCACCATAGCCTTCCATGGGCTTCTAAATATCACTTTGCAAATTTCACAAAAACAGTCTTAGTGAACGGATTATCGAGAGGAAGGCTGTAATTCTGTGAGATGAACTAACAGTACACACAGCATTTTCTCAGAAAAATTCTTTGCAGTTTTTATCTTTGGATATTTCCATTTTCACCATAGCCCTCTATGGGCTTCCAAATATCTCTTTGCAAATTCCACATGAACAGGCTTAGCGGAAGGCTTGTGGAGGAGAAAGCTCTAATTCTGAGAGATGAATTAACAGAACACAAAGCAGTTTCTATGAAATCTTCTTTCTAGTTTTTAACGGAAGATGTTTCCTTTTACACCATAGCCCTCTAGGGGCTTCAAAATATCACTTTGCAAATTCCACAAGAACAGTCTTAGCGAGGGGCTTCTTGAGGAGAGAGCTGTAGCTCACCGAGATGAATTAACAGAAAACAAAGCAGTTTCTCAGAAAGCCTCTTTCTAGGTTTTAACTGAAGATATTTCCTTTTTCACCAGAGCCCACTATGGGCTTCCAAATTTCACTTTGCAAATCCCACAGGAACAGTCTTAGCGAAAGGTTTCTGGAAGGGAAAGCTGTAACCCTGTGAGATGAAATAACAGAACACAAAGCAGTTTCTCAGAAAGCTTCTTTCCAGTTTTTAACTGAATATATTTCCTTTTTCACCATAGCGTTCTATGGGCTTCCAAGGATCAGTTTGTAAATTCCACAAGAACAGTCGTAGGGAAAGGCTTCTGGAGGGGAAAGCTGTAACTCTGTGAGATGAATTAACAGAACACAAAGCAGTATCTCGGAAAGCTTCTTTCCAGTTTTTAACTGAAGATATTTCCTTTTTCACCGTAGTCCTCTATGGGCTTCCAAATATCTCTCTGCAAATACTACAAGAACAGTCTTAGCGAAGGGCTTCTTGAGGGAAAAACTCTAACTCGGTGAGGTGTATTAACACAACACACAGCAGTTTCTCAGAAAGCTTCTTTCCACTTTTTAACGGAAGATATTTCCTTTTTCAACATAGCCCTCTAGGGGCTTCCAAATATCACTTTGAAAATTCCAATAGAACAGTCTTAGCGTAAGGCTTCTTGAGGGGAAAGCTGTAATTTGGTGAGATGTATTATCAGGACACACGGCAGTTTCTGATAAGGTTTCTTTCCAGTTTTTAACGGAAGATATTTCCTTTTTCACCAAAGCCCTCTTCGGGCTTCCAAATATCACTTTGCAAATTTCACAAGAACAGTCTTAGTGAACGGCTTCTTGAGGGGAAAGCTGTAACTCTGTGAGATGAACTAACAAAACACAAAGTAGTTTCTCAGAAATCTTCTTTTTGGTTTTTATCTTAGGATATTTCCATATTCACCATAGCCCTCTATGGGCTTCCAAATATCACTTCGCAATTTCCACAAGAACAGTCTTATCGAAAGTCTTCTTGTCGGAAAAGCTGTAACTCTGTGAGATGAATTAACAGAACACAAAGCAGTTTCTCAGAAATCTTCTTTCCAGTTTTTAACGGAAGATATTTCCTTTTACAACATACCCCCATATGGGCTTCAAAATATCACTTTGCAAATTCCACAAGAACAGTCTAGGGAAGGGCTTCTTGAGGAGAGAGCTGTAACTCTCTGAGATGAATTAACAGAACATTAAGCAGTTTCTCAGAAAGCCTCTTTCCAGTTTTTAACTGAAGATATTTCCTTTTTCAACATAGCCCTCTATGGGCTTCCAAATATCTGTTTGCAAATCCCACAAGAACAGTCTCAGTGAAAGGCTTCTTGAGGAGAAAGTTGTAACTCGGTGAGATGTATTTCACGAACACATGGCAGCTTCTCAGAAAGCTCGTTTCCATTTTTTAATGGAAGATATTTCCTTTTTCACCATAGCGCTCTATGGCTTCCAAATATCACTTTGAAAATTCCAAAAGAACAGTCTTAGGTAAAGGCTTCTGGAGGGGAAAGCTGTAACTCTGTGAGATGAATTAACAGAACACAAAGCAGTATCGCAGAAAGCTTCTTTCCAGTTTTTAACTGAAGATATTTCCTTATTCACCATAGCCCTCTATGGGCTTCCAAATATCTCTCTGAAAATCCCACAAGACCAGTCTTAGCTAAAGGCTTCTTGAGGGGAAAGCTGTAAATCTGAGTTGAAATTACAGAACACAAAGCAGTTTCTCAGAAAGCTTCTTTTTAGTTTTTATCATATAATATTTCCTTTTTCACCATAGCCCTCCCTGGTCTTCCAAATATCACTTTTCAAAACCGACAAGAACAGTTTTAGCATAAGGTTTCTTGTGGGGAAAGCTGTAACTCAGTGAGATGTATTAACAGAACACACTACAGTTTCTCAGAAAGCTTCTTTATGCTTTTTAACTGAAGATATTTCCTTTTTCTCCAAAGCCCTCTAGGGGCTTCCAAATATCACTTCGCAAATTCCACAAGAACAGTCTTAGTGAACGGCTTCTTGAGGAGAAAGCTGTAACTCTGCGAGATGAATTAACAGAACACAAAGCAGTTTCTCAGAAATCTTCTTTCCAGTGTTTAACTGAAGATATTTCCTTTTTCATCATAGCACTCTATGGGCTTCCAAATATCACTTTGCAAATTCCACAAGAACAGTCTTAGCGAAACGCTTCTTGAGGGATAAGCTGTAACTCTGTGAGATGAATTAACAGAACACAAAGCAGTTTCTCAGAAATCTTCTTTCCAGTTTTGAAGGAATATAATTCCTTTTTCACCGCAGTCCTCTATGGGCTTCCAAATGTCACTTTGCAAATTCCACAAGAACAGTCTTAGCAAAAGGCTTTTTGAGGGGAAAGCTGTAACTCGGTGAGATGTATTAACAGAACACACGGCAGGATCTTAGAGAGCTTCTTTCCAGTTTTTAACTGAAGATATTTCCTTTTTCACCAAAGCCCAAAATGGGTTTCCAAATATCACTTTGCAAATTTCACAAGAATAGTCTTAGTGAACGGCTTCTTGAGAAGATAGCTGTAACACTGTGAAATGAACTAACAGAACACAAAGCAGTTTCTCAGAAAGCTTCTTTACGGTTTTTAATGGAAGATATGGCATTTTTCACCTTTGCCCTCTATGGGCTTCCAAATTTCACTTTGCAAATTCAAAAGGAAGAGTCTTAGTGACAGGCTTTTGAGGGTAAAGCTGTAACTCTGTGAGATGAATTAGTAGAACACAAAGCAGTTTCACAGAAAGCTTCTTTCCGGTTTTTAACTGAAGATATTTCCTTTTTCACCATAGCCCTCTATGGGCTTCCAAATATCACTTTGCAAATAACAAAAGAAGAGCCTTAGCGAAAGGCTTCTTGAGGAAAAAGCTGTAACTCTGTGAGATGAATTAACAGAATACTAAGCAGTTTCTCAGAAAGCTTCTTTTCAGTTTTTATCTTAGGCAATTTCCTTTTTCACCATAGCCCTGTATGGGCTTCCAAATATCACTTTGCGAATTCCACAAGAATAGTCTTAGCGAAGGGCTTCTGTAGGGGAAAGATGTAACTCTATGAGACGACTTAACATGACACAAAGCAGTTTCTCGGAAATCTTCTTTCCAGTTTTTAACGGAAGATATTTCCTTTTTCACCATAGCGCTCTATGGGCTTCCAAATATCACTTTGAAAATTCCACAAGAACAGTCTTAGGGAAAGGCTTCTGGAGGGGAAAGCTGTAACTCTGTGAGATGAATTAACAGAACACAAAGCAGTTTCTCAGAAAGGTTCTTTCCAGTTTTTAACGGAAGATATTTCCTTTTTCACCATGACCCTCTAAGGGCTTCCAAATATCCCTTTGCATATTCCACAAAAACAGCCTTAGCCAAAGGTTTCTTAAGGGGAAAGCTGTAAATCTGTGAGATGAAATAAAAGAACACAAAGCAATTTCTCAGAAAGCTTCTTTCCAGTTTTTATAGGAAGATATCTCCTTTTTCACCATAGCCCTCTATGGGCTTCCAAATATCACTTTGCAAATTCCACAAGAACTGTCTTAGGGAAATGCTTCTTGAGGGGAAAGCTGTAACTCTGTTACGTGAATTAACAGAACACAAAGCAGTTTCTCAGAAATCTTCTTTCCAGTTTTTAACTGAAGATATTTCCTTTTTTACCTTAGCCATCTATGGGCTTCCAAATATCACTTGGTAAATCCCACAGGAACAGTCTTAGCAAAAGGCTTCTGGAAGGGAAAGCTGTAACCCTGTGAGATAAAATAACAGAACACAAAGCAGTTTCTCAGAAACCTTCTTTCCACTTTTTAACGGAAGACATTTCCTTTTTCACCATAGCGCTCTATGGTCTTCAAATATCAGTTTGCATATTCCACAAGAACTGTCTTAGGGAATGGCTTCTGGAGGGGAAAGCTGTAACTCTGTGAGATGAATTAACAGAACACAAAGCAGTATCCTAGAAGGTTTGTTTCCAGTTTTTAACTGAAGATATTTCCTTATTCACCGTAGTCCTCTATGGGCTTCCAAATATCTCTCTGCAAATACGACAAGAACAGTCTTAGCGAAAGGCTTGTTGAGGGGAAAGCTGTAACTCGTTGAGGTGTGTTAACAGAACACACGGCAGATTCTCAGAAAGCTTCTTTCCACTTTTTAACGGAAGATATTTCCTTTTTCATCATAGCCCTCTAGGGGCTTCCAAATATCACTTTGAAAATTCCAATGGAACAGTCATAGCGAAAGGCTTCTTGAGGGGAAAGCTGTAATTTGGTGAGATGTATTATCAGAACACACGGCAGTTTCTGATAAAGTTTCTTTCCAGTTTTTAACGGAAGATATTTCCTTTTTCACCAAAGCCCTCTACGGGCTTAAAAATATCACTTTGCAAATTTCACAAGAACAGTCTTAGTGAACGGCTTCTTGAGGGGAAAGCTGTAACTCTGTGAGATGAACTAACAAAACACAAAGCAGTTTTTCAGAAAGCTTCTTTTTGGTTTTTATCTTAGGATATTTCCATTTTCACCATAGCCCTCTATGGGCTTCCAAATATCACTTCGTAATTTCCACAAGAACAGTCTTAGCGAAAGTCTTCTTGACGGAAAGATGTAACTCTGTGAGATGAATTAACAGAACACAAAGCAGTTTCTCAGAAATCTTCTTTCCAGTTTTTAACGGAAGATATTTCCTTTTACAACATACCCCCATATGGGCTACAAAATATCACTTTGCAAATTCCAGAAGAACAGTCTAGGGAAGGGCTTCTTGAGGAGAGAGCTGTAACTCTCCGAGATGAATTAACAGAACACTAAGCAGTTTCTCAGAAAGCCTCTTTCCAGTTTTTAACTGAAGATATTTCGTTTTTCACCGTATCCCTCTATGGGCTTTCAAATATCTCTTTGCATGTCCCACAAGAACAGTCTCAGTGAAAGCCTCCTAGAGGAGAAAGCTGTAACTCGGTGAGATGTATTACACAAACACATGGCAGTTTCTCAGAAAGCTCCTTTCCAGTTTTTAACGGAAGATATTTCCTTTTTCACCATAGTGCTCTGTGGGCTTCCAAATATCACTTTGAAAATTCCACAAGAATAGTCTTAGGTAAAGGCTTCTGGAGGAGAAAGCTGTAACTCTGTGAGATGAATTAACAGACCACAAAGCAGTATCGCAGGAAGCTTCTTTCCAGTATTTTTTTTTTTTTTTTTTTGAGACGGAGTCTTGCTGTGTCACCCAGGCTGGAGTGCAGTGGCCGGATCTCAGCTCACTGCAAGCTCCTCCTCTCGGGTTCATGCCATTCTCCTGCCTCAGCCTCCCGAGTAGCTGGGACTACAGGCACCCGCCACTTCACCCGGCTAGTTTTTTCTATGTTTAGTAGAGACGGGGTTTCACCGTGTTAGCCAGGATGGTCTCGATCTCATGACCTCATGATCCGCCCGTCTCGGCCTCCCAAAGTGCTGGGATTACAGGCTTGAGCCACCGCGCCCGGCCATTCTTTCCAGTTTTTAACTGAAGATATTTCCTTATTCACCGTAGCCCTCTATGGGCTTCCAAATATCTCTCTGAAAATCCCACAAGACCAGTCTTAGCGAAAGGCTTCTGAGGGGAAAGCTGTAACTCTGTGAGATGAATTAACAGAACACAAAGCAGTTTCTCAGAGAGCTTCTTTTCGGTTTTTAATGGAAGATATTTCCTTTATCACCATAGCCCTCTTCGGGCTTCCAAATATCATTTTCCAAATTCCACAAGAACAGTCTTAGTGAAAGACTTCTTGAGGGGAAAGTTGTAACTCTGTGAGATGACTTAACAGAACACAAAGCAGTTTCTCAGAAAGCTTCTTTCCAGTTTAAACTGAAGATATTTCCTTTTTCACCATAGCCCTCAATGGGCTTCCAAATATCACTTTGCAAATTCCAAAACAACAGCCTTAGCAAAAGGCTTCTTGAGGGGAAAGCTGTAAATCTGAGTTGCATTTACAGAACACAAAGCAGTTTCTCTGAAAGCTTCTTTTCGGTTTTTATCTTAGGATATTTCCTTTTTCACCATAGCCCTCCATGGGCTTCCAAATATCACTTTTCAAATCCGACAAGAACAGTTTTAGTGAAAGGCTTCTTGTGGGGAAAGCTGTAACTCGGTGAGATGTATTAACAGAACACACTGCAGTTTCTCAGAAAGCTTCCTTACACTTTTTAACTGAAGATATTTCCTTTTTCTCCATAGCCCTCTAGGGGCTTCCAAATATCACTTTGCAAATTCCACAAGAAGAGTCTTAGTGAACGGCTTCTTGAGGGGAAAGCTGTAACTCTGTGAGATGAATTAACAGAACACAAAGCAGTTTCTCAGAAATCTTCTTTCCAGTTTTTAACTGAAGATATTTCCTTTTTCATCATAGCCCTCAATGGGCTTCCAAATATCACTTTGCAAATTCCACAAGAACTGTCTTAGCGAAACGCTTCTTGAGGGGAAAGCTGTAACTCTGTGAGATGAATTAACAGAACACAAAGCAGTTTCTCAGAAATCTTCTTTCCAGTTTTTAAGGAATATAATTCCTTTTTCACCATAGCCCTCTATGGGCTTCCAAATGTCACTTTGCAAATTCCACAAGAACAGTCTTAGCGAAAAGCTTCTCTAGGGGAAAGCTGTAACTCTGTGAGATGAAATAACAGAACACAAAGCAATTTCTCAGAAAGGTTCTTTCCAGTTTTCATAGGAAGATATCTCCTTTTTCACCATAGCCCTTTATGGACTTCCAAATATCCATTTGCAAATTTCACAAGCACAGTCTTAGTGAAAGGCTTCTTGAGGGGAAAGCTGTAAGTCGGTGAGATGTATCAACACAACACACGGCAATTTCTCAGAATGCTTCTTTCCGGTTTTTAACGGAAGATATTTCCTTTTTCACCATAGCCTTCCATGGGCTTCTAAATATCACTTTGCAAATTTCACAAAAACAGTCTTAGTGAACGGATTATCGAGAGGAAGGCTGTAATTCTGTGAGATGAACTAACAGTACACACAGCATTTTCTCAGAAAAATTCTTTGCAGTTTTTATCTTTGGATATTTCCATTTTCACCATAGCCCTCTATGGGCCTCCAAATATCTCTTTGCAAATTCCACATGAACAGGCTTAGCGGAAGGCTTGTGGAGGAGAAAGCTCTAATTCTGAGAGATGAATTAACAGAACACAAAGCAGTTTCTATGAAATCTTCTTTCTAGTTTTTAACGGAAGATGTTTCCTTTTACACCATAGCCCTCTAGGGGCTTCAAAATATCACTTTGCAAATTCCACAAGACAGTCTTAGCGAGGGGCTTCTTGAGGAGAGAGCTGTAGCTCACCGAGATGAATTAACAGAAAACAAAGCAGTTTCTCAGAAAGCCTCTTTCTAGGTTTTAACTGAAGATATTTCCTTTTTCACCAGAGCCCACTATGGGCTTCCAAATTTCACTTTGCAAATCCCACAGGAACAGTCTTAGCGAAAGGTTTCTGGAAGGGAAAGCTGTAACCCTGTGAGATGAAATAACAGAACACAAAGCAGTTTCTCAGAAAGCTTCTTTCCAGTTTTTAACTGAATATATTTCCTTTTTCACCATAGCGTTCTATGGGCTTCCAAGGATCAGTTTGTAAATTCCACAAGAACAGTCGTAGGGAAAGGCTTCTGGAGGGGAAAGCTGTAACTCTGTGAGATGAATTAACAGAACACAAAGCAGTATCTCGGAAAGCTTCCTTCCAGTTTTTAACTGAACATATTTCCTTTTTCACCGTAGTCCTCTATGGGCTTCCAAATATCTCTCTGCAAATACCACAAGAACAGTCTTAGCGAAGGGCTTCTTGAGGGAAAAACTCTAACTCGGTGAGGTGTATTAACACAACACACAGCAGTTTCTCAGAAAGCTTCTTTCCACTTTTTAACGGAAGATATTTCCTTTTTCAACATAGCCCTCTAGGGGCTTCCAAATATCACTTTGAAAATTCCAATAGAACAGTCTTAGCGTAAGGCTTCTTGAGGGGAAAGCTGTAATTTGGTGAGATGTATTATCAGGACACACGGCAGTTTCTGATAAGGTTTCTTTCCAGTTTTTAACGGAAGATATTTCCTTTTTCACCAAAGCCCTCTTCGGGCTTCCAAATATCACTTTGCAAATTTCACAAGAACAGTCTTAGTGAACGGCTTCTTGAGGGGAAAGCTGTAACTCTGTGAGATGAACTAACAAAACACAAAGTAGTTTCTCAGAAATCTTCTTTTTGGTTTTTATCTTAGGATATTTCCATATTCACCATAGCCCTCTATGGGCTTCCAAATATCACTTCGCAATTTCCACAAGAACAGTCTTATCGAAAGTCTTCTTGTCGGAAAAGCTGTAACTCTGTGAGATGAATTAACAGAACACAAAGCAGTTTCTCAGAAATCTTCTTTCCAGTTTTTAACGGAAGATATTTCCTTTTACAACATACCCCCATATGGGCTTCAAAATATCACTTTGCAAATTCCACAAGAACAGTCTAGGGAAGGGCTTCTTGAGGAGAGAGCTGTAACTCTCTGAGATGAATTAACAGAACATTAAGCAGTTTCTCAGAAAGCCTCTTTCCAGTTTTTAACTGAAGATATTTCCTTTTTCAACATAGCCCTCTATGGGCTTCCAAATATCTCTTTGCAAATCCCACAAGAACAGTCTCAGTGAAAGGCTTCTTGAGGAGAAAGTTGTAACTCGGTGAGATGTATTTCACGAACACATGGCAGCTTCTCAGAAAGCTCGTTTCCATTTTTTAATGGAAGATATTTCCTTTTTCACCATAGCGCTCTATGGCTTCCAAATATCACTTTGAAAATTCCAAAAGAACAGTCTTAGGTAAAGGCTTCTGGAGGGGAAAGCTGTAACTCTGTGAGATGAATTAACAGAACACAAAGCAGTATCGCAGAAAGCTTCTTTCCAGTTTTTAACTGAAGATATTTCCTTATTCACCATAGCCCTCTATGGGCTTCCAAATATCTCTCTGAAAATCCCACAAGACCAGTCTTAGCTAAAGGCTTCTTGAGGGGAAAGCTGTAAATCTGAGTTGAAATTACAGAACACAAAGCAGTTTCTCAGAAAGCTTCTTTTTAGTTTTTATCATATAATATTTCCTTTTTCACCATAGCCCTCCCTGGTCTTCCAAATATCACTTTTCAAAACCGACAAGAACAGTTTTAGCATAAGGTTTCTTGTGGGGAAAGCTGTAACTCGGTGAGATGTATTAACAGAACACACTACAGTTTCTCAGAAAGCTTCTTTATGCTTTTTAACTGAAGATATTTCCTTTTTCTCCAAAGCCCTCTAGGGGCTTCCAAATATCACTTCGCAAATTCCACAAGAACAGTCTTAGTGAACGGCTTCTTGAGGAGAAAGCTGTAACTCTGCGAGATGAATTAACAGAACACAAAGCAGTTTCTCAGAAATCTTCTTTCCAGTGTTTAACTGAAGATATTTCCTTTTTCATCATAGCACTCTATGGGCTTCCAAATATCACTTTGCAAATTCCACAAGAACAGTCTTAGCGAAACGCTTCTTGAGGGATAAGCTGTAACTCTGTGAGATGAATTAACAGAACACAAAGCAGTTTCTCAGAAATCTTCTTTCCAGTTTTGAAGGAATATAATTCCTTTTTCACCGCAGTCCTCTATGGGCTTCCAAATGTCACTTTGCAAATTCCACAAGAACAGTCTTAGCAAAAGGCTTTTTGAGGGGAAAGCTGTAACTCGGTGAGATGTATTAACAGAACACACGGCAGGATCTTAGAGAGCTTCTTTCCAGTTTTTAACTGAAGATATTTCCTTTTTTACCAAAGCCCAAAATGGGTTTCCAAATATCACTTTGCAAATTTCACAAGAATAGTCTTAGTGAATGGCTTCTTGAGAAGGTAGCTGTAACACTGTGAAATGAACTAACAGAACACAAAGCAGTTTCTCAGAAAGCTTCTTTACGGTTTTTAATGGAAGATATGGCATTTTTCACCTTTGCCCTCTATGGGCTTCCAAATTTCACTTTGCAAATTCAAAAGGAAGAGTCTTAGTGACAGGCTTTTGAGGGTAAAGCTGTAACTCTGTGAGATGAATTAGTAGAACACAAAGCAGTTTCACAGAAAGCTTCTTTCCGGTTTTTAACTGAAGATATTTCCTTTTTCACCATAGCCCTCTATGGGCTTCCAAATATCACTTTGCAAATAACAAAAGAAGAGCCTTAGTGAAAGGCTTCTTGAGGAAAAAGCTGTAACTCTGTGAGATGAATTAACAGAATACTAAGCAGTTTCTCAGAAAGCTTCTTTTCAGTTTTTATCTTAGGCAATTTCCTTTTTCACCATAGCCCTGTATGGGCTTCCAAATATCACTTTGCGAATTCCACAAGAATAGTCTTAGCGAAGGGCTTCTGTAGGGGAAAGATGTAACTCTATGAGACGACTTAACATGACACAAAGCAGTTTCTCGGAAATCTTCTTTCCAGTTTTTAACGGAAGATATTTCCTTTTTCACCATAGCGCTCTATGGGCTTCCAAATATCACTTTGAAAATTCCACAAGAACAGTCTTAGGGAAAGGCTTCTGGAGGGGAAAGCTGTAACTCTGTGAGATGAATTAACAGAACACAAAGCAGTTTCTCAGAAAGGTTCTTTCCAGTTTTTAACGGAAGATATTTCCTTTTTCACCATGACCCTCTAAGGGCTTCCAAATATCCCTTTGCATATTCCACAAAAACAGCCTTAGCCAAAGGTTTCTTAAGGGGAAAGCTGTAAATCTGTGAGATGAAATAAAAGAACACAAAGCAATTTCTCAGAAAGCTTCTTTCCAGTTTTTATAGGAAGATATCTCCTTTTTCACCATAGCCCTCTATGGGCTTCCAAATATCACTTTGCAAATTCCACAAGAACTGTCTTAGGGAAATGCTTCTTGAGGGGAAAGCTGTAACTCTGTTACGTGAATTAACAGAACACAAAGCAGTTTCTCAGAAATCTTCTTTCCAGTTTTTAACTGAAGATATTTCCTTTTTTACCTTAGCCATCTATGGGCTTCCAAATATCACTTGGTAAATCCCACAGGAACAGTCTTAGCAAAAGGCTTCTGGAAGGGAAAGCTGTAACCCTGTGAGATAAAATAACAGAACACAAAGCAGTTTCTCAGAAACCTTCTTTCCACTTTTTAACGGAAGACATTTCCTTTTTCACCATAGCGCTCTATGGTCTTCAAATATCAGTTTGCATATTCCACAAGAACTGTCTTAGGGAATGGCTTCTGGAGGGGAAAGCTGTAACTCTGTGAGATGAATTAACAGAACACAAAGCAGTATCCTAGAAGGTTTGTTTCCAGTTTTTAACTGAAGATATTTCCTTATTCACCGTAGTCCTCTATGGGCTTCCAAATATCTCTCTGCAAATACGACAAGAACAGTCTTAGCGAAAGGCTTGTTGAGGGGAAAGCTGTAACTCGTTGAGGTGTGTTAACAGAACACACGGCAGATTCTCAGAAAGCTTCTTTCCACTTTTTAACGGAAGATATTTCCTTTTTCAACATAGCCCTCTAGGGGCTTCCAAATATCACTTTGAAAATTCCAATAGAACAGTCATAGCGAAAGGCTTCTTGAGGGGAAAGCTGTAATTTGGTGAGATGTATTATCAGAACACACGGCAGTTTCTGATAAAGTTTCTTTCCAGTTTTTAACGGAAGATATTTCCTTTTTCACCAAAGCCCTCTACGGGCTTAAAAATATCACTTTGCAAATTTCACAAGAACAGTCTTAGTGAACGGCTTCTTGAGGGGAAAGCTGTAACTCTGTGAGATGAACTAACAAAACACAAAGCAGTTTTTCAGAAAGCTTCTTTTTGGTTTTTATCTTAGGATATTTCCATTTTCACCATAGCCCTCTATGGGCTTCCAAATATCACTTCGTAATTTCCACAAGAACAGTCTTAGCGAAAGTCTTCTTGATGGAAAGATGTAACTCTGTGAGATGAATTAACAGAACACAAAGCAGTTTCTCAGAAATCTTCTTTCCAGTTTTTAACGGAAGATATTTCCTTTTACAACATACCCCCATATGGGCTACAAAATATCACTTTGCAAATTCCACAAGAACAGTCTAGGGAAGGGCTTCTTGAGGAAAGAGCTGTAACTCTCCGAGATGAATTAACAGAACACTAAGCAGTTTCTCAGAAAGCCTCTTTCCAGTTTTTAACTGAAGATATTTCGTTTTTCACCGTATCCCTCTATGGGCTTCCAAATATCTCTTTGCATGTCCCACAAGAACAGTCTCAGTGAAAGCCTTCTAGAGGAGAAAGCTGTAACTCGGTGAGATGTATTACACAAACACACGGCAGTTTCTCAGAAAGCTCCTTTCCAGTTTTTAACGGAAGATATTTCCTTTTTCACCATAGTGCTCTGTGGGCTTCCAAATATCACTTTGAAAATTCCACAAGAATAGTCTTAGGTAAAGGCTTCTGGAGGAGAAAGCTGTAACTCTGTGAGATGAATTAACAGACCACAAAGCAGAATCGCAGGAAGCTTCTTTCCAGTATTTTTTTTTTTTTTTTTTTGAGACGGAGTCTTGCTGTGTCACCCAGGCTGGAGTGCAGTGGCCGGATCTCAGCTCACTGCAAGCTCCTCCTCTCGGGTTCATGCCATTCTCCTGCCTCAGCCTCCCGAGTAGCTGGGACTACAGGCACCCGCCACTTCACCCGGCTAGTTTTTTGTATGTTTAGTAGAGACGGGGTTTCACCATGTTAGCCAGGATGGTCTCGATCTCCTGACCTCATGATCCGCCCGTCTCGGCCTCCCAATGTGCTGGGATTACAGGCTTGAGCCACCGCGCCCGGCCATTCTTTCCAGTTTTTAACTGAAGATATTTCCTTATTCACCGTAGCCCTCTATGGGCTTCCAAATATCTCTCTGAAAATCCCACAAGACCAGTCTTAGCGAAAGGCTTCTTGAGGGGAAAGCTGTAACTCTGTGAGATGAATTAACAGAACACAAAGCAGTTTCTCAGAGAGCTTCTTTTCGGTTTTTAATGGAAGATATTTCCTTTATCACCATAGCCCTCTTCGGGCTTCCAAATATCATTTTCCAAATTCCACAAGAACAGTCTTAGTGAAAGACTTCTTGAGGGGAAAGTTGTAACTCTGTGAGATGACTTAACAGAACACAAAGCAGTTTCTCAGAAAGCTTCTTTCCAGTTTAAACTGAAGATATTTCCTTTTTCACCATAGCCCTCAATGGGCTTCCAAATATCACTTTGCAAATTCCAAAACAACAGCCTTAGCAAAAGGCTTCTTGAGGGGAAAGCTGTAAATCTGAGTTGCATTTACAGAACACAAAGCAGTTTCTCTGAAAGCTTCTTTTCGGTTTTTATCTTAGGATATTTCCTTTTTCACCATAGCCCTCCGTGGCCTTCCAAATATCACTTTTCAAATCCGACAAGAACAGTTTTAGTGAAAGGCTTCTTGTGGGGAAAGCTGTAACTCGGTGAGATGTATTAACAGAACACACTGCAGTTTCTCAGAAAGCTTCCTTACACTTTTTAACTGAAGATATTTCCTTTTTCTCCATAGCCCTCTAGGGTCTTCCAAATATCACTTTGCAAATTCCACAAGAAGAGTCTTAGTGAACGGCTTCTTGAGGGGAAAGCTGTAACTCTGTGAGATGAATTAACAGAACACAAAGCAGTTTCTCAGAAATCTTCTTTCCAGTTTTTAACTGAAGATATTTCCTTTTTCATCATAGCCCTCAATGGGCTTCCAAATATCACTTTGCAAATTCCACAAGAACTGTCTTAGCGAAACGCTTCTTGAGGGGAAAGCTGTAACTCTGTGAGATGAATTAACAGAACACAAAGCAGTTTCTCAGAAATCTTCTTTCCAGTTTTTAAGGAATATAATTCCTTTTTCACCATAGCCCTCTATGGGCTTCCAAATGTCACTTTGCAAATTCCACAAGAACAGTCTTAGCGAAAAGCTTCTCTAGGGGAAAGCTGTAACTCGGTGAGATGTATTAACAGAACACACGGCAGGATCTCAGAGAGCTTCTTTCCAGTTTTTAACTGAAGATATTTCCTTTTTCACCTTAGCCCAATATGGGTTTCCAAATATCCCTTTGCAAATTTCACAAGATTAGTCTTAGTGAACGGCTTCTTGAGAACATAGCTGTAACACTGTGAGATGAACTAACAGAACAGAAAGCAGGTTCTCAGAAAGCTTCTTTACGGTTTTTAATGGAAGATATGGCGTTTTTCACCATTGCCCTCTATGGGCTTCCAAAATTCACTTTGCAAATTCAAAAGGAAAAGTCTTAGTGACAGTCTTCTTGAGGGCAAAGCTGTAACTCCGTGAGATGAATTAGCATAACCCAAAGCAGTTTCACAGAAAGCTTCTTTCTGGTTTTTTACTGAAGATATTTCATTTTTCACCATAGCCCTCTATGGGCTTCCAAATATCACTTTGCAAATTCCAAAAGAAGAGCCTTAGCGAAAGGCTTCTTGAGGAAAAAGCTGTAACTCTGGGAGATGAATTAACAGAATACTAAGCATTTCTCAGAAAGCTTCTTTTCAGTTTTTATCTTTGGCAATTTCCTTTTTCACCATATCCCTCTATGGGCTTCCAAATATCACTTTGCAAATTCCACAAGAACAGTCTTAGCGAAGGCCTTCTGGAGGGGAATGCTGAAACTCTGTGAGACGACTTAACAGGACACAAAGCAGCTTCTCAGAAATCTTCTTTCCAGTTTTTAATGGAAGATATTTCCTTTTTCACCATAGCCCTCTATGGACTTCCAAATATCACTTTGCAAATTCCACAAGAATAGTCTTAGTGAACGGCTTCTTGAGGGGAAAGCTATAACTCTGTGAGATGAATTAACAGAACACAAATCAGTTTCGCAGAAAGCTTCTTTTTGGATTTAACGGAAGATATTGCTTTTTCACCGTACCCCTCTATGGGCTTCAAATTTCACTTTGCAAAATCCACAAGAACATTCTTAGCTAAAGGCTTCTTTAGGGTAAAGCTGTTACTCTGTACAATGAATTAACAGAACACTAAGCAGTTTCTGAGAAAGCTTCTTTTCAGTTTTTATCTTAGGACATTTCCTTTCTCATCGTAGCCCTCTATAGGATTCCAAATATCACTTTGCAAATTTCACAAGAACAGTCTTAGCGAAAGGCTTCTTGAGGGGAAAGCTGTAACTCTGCGAGATGAATTAACAGAACACAAAGCAGTTTCTCAGAAAGCTTCTTTCCAGATTTTAACTGAAGATATTTCGTTTTTCAGCATAGCCCCCTATGGGCTTACAAATATCACTTTGCAAATCCCACAAGAACAGACTTAGTGAAAGGCTTCTTAACGAAAAGATGTAACTCTGTGAGATGAATTAACAGAGCACAAAGCAGTTTCTCAGAAAGCTTCTTTCAAGTTTTTAACTGAAGATATTTTCTTTTTAACCATAGCCCTCTATAAGCTTCCAAATATCACTTTACATATTCCACAAGAAAAGTCTTAGGGAAAGGCTTCCTGAAAGGAAAGCTGTAACTCTGTGAGATGAAAAAACAGAACACAAAGATGATTCTCAGAAACATTCTTGCCAGTTTTTACCTGAAGATATTTCCTTTTTCACCAAAGCCCTCTATCGGCTTCCAAATATCACTTTGCAAATCCCACAAGAACAGTCTTATCCAAAGACATCTTTGGGGGGAAAGCTGTAACTTGGTGAGATGTATTAACAGAACACACGGCAGTTTCTCAGAAAGCTTCTTTCCAGATTTTAACGGAAGATATTTCCTTTTACACCGTAGACCTCTATCGGCTTCCAAAGTTCACTTTTCAAATTTCACAAGAACAGTCTTAGTGAACGACGTCTTGAAGGGAAAGCTGTATCTCTGAGAGATGAACTAACAGAACACAAAGATTTTTTCCAGAAAGCTTCTTTTCGGTTTTCATCTTAGGATATTTCCATTTTCACCATAGCCATCTATGGGCTTCCAAATATCACTTTGCAAATTCCACAAGAACAGTCTTAGGGAAAGGCTTCTTGAGGGGAAAGCTGTAACTCTTTGAGATGAATTTACAGAACTCAAAGCAGTTTCTCAGAAAGCTTCTTTCCAATTTTTAAACTGAAGATATTTCTTTTTTCACCATAGCCCTCTAGGGGTTCCAAATATCACTTTGCTAATTCGACAAGAATAGTCTTAGGGAAAGGATTCTGGAGGGGAAAGCTGTAACTCTGTGAGATGAATTAACAGAACACAAAACAGTTTCTCAGAAACCTTCTTTCCAGTTTTTAACTGAAAAAAATTCCTTTTTCACCATAGCGCTCTATGGTCTTCCAAATATCACTTTGCAAATCGCACAATAACAGTCTTAGCGAAAGGCTTCTTGAGGGGAAAGCTGTAAATCTGTCAGATGAATTAACAGAACACAAAGCAGTTTCTCAGAAAGCTTCCTTTCAGTTTTTATCTTAGATAATTTCTTTTTTCACCATAGCCCTCTATGGGCTTCCAAATATCACTTTGCAAATTCCACAAGAAGAGTCTTTTCGGAGGGCTTCTGGAGGGGAAAGTTGTCACTCTGTGAGATGAATTAACAGAACACAAAGCAGTTTCTCAGAAATCTTCTTTCCAGTTTTTAACAGAAGATATTTCCTTTTTCATCATAGCCCTCTATAGGCTTCCAAATATCACTTTGCAAATTCCACAAGAATAGTCTTAGCGAAAGTCTTCTTGAGGGGAAAGCTGTAAATCTGTGAGATGAATTAACAGAACAGACAGCAGTTTCTCAGAATGCTTCTATCCACAGTTTAACTGAAGATATTTCCTTTTTCACCATAGCCCTCTATGGGCTTCCAAATATCACTTTGCAAATCCCACAAGAACAGCCTTAGCGAAAGGTTTCTTGAGGGGAAAGCTGTATCTCGGTGAGGTGTATTAACAGAACACATGTCAGTTTATCAGAAAACTTCTTTCCAGTTTTTAACGGAAGACATTTCTTTTTTCACCATAGCCTCCTATGGGTTTCCAAATATCACTTTGCAAATTTCACCATAGCAGTCTTGGTGAACGACTTCTTGAGGGGAAAGCTCTAACTCATTGAGATGAATTAATAGAACCCAAAGCCGTTTCTCAGAAAGCTTCTTTTCAATTTTTATCTTAGGATATTTCCTTTTTCAGCATAGGCCTTTATGGGCTTCCAAATATCACGTTGCAAATTCCACAAGAACAGTCTTAGTGAAAGGCTTCTAGAGGGGAAAGGTGTAAGTCGGTGAGATGTATTACACCAACACACGGCAGTTTCTCAGAAAGCTTCTTTCCAGTTTTTAACTGAAGATATTTCCTTTTTCACCATAGCCCTCTATGGGCTTCCAAGTATCACTTTGCAATTCTCTGGTTTCTCTTCAGATCGTATAAATCTTTCGCCTTTTACCAAATATCACTTTGCAAATTCCACAAGAACAGTCATAGGGAAAGTCTTCTGGAGGAGAAACCTGTAACTCTGAAAGCTAAATTAACAGAACCATAAGAAGTTTCTCAGAAAGCTTCTTTCCAGTTTTTAACGGAAGATATTTCCTTCTTCACCATAGCCCTCTATGGGCTTCCATATATCACCTTGCAAATTCCACAAGAACAGTCTTCATGAAAGGCTTGTTGAGCGTAAAGCTGTAACTCTGTGAGATGAATTAACAGAACACAAAGCAGTTTCTCAGAAAATTTCTTTCTAGTTTTTAACTGAAGAAATTTCCTTTTTCATCATAGCCCTCTGTGGGCTTCCAAATATCACTGTGCAAATCCCACACAAACCGTATTAGCGAAAGGCTTCTTGAACGGAAAGCTGTAACTCCGTGAGGTGTATTAACAGAACACACGGCAGTTTCTCAGAAATCTTCTTTCCAGTTTTTAACGGAAGATATTTCCTTTTTCACCATAGCCCTCTTTGGGCTTCCAAATATCACTTTGCAAATTCCACTAGAACAGTCTTAGCCAACAGCTTCTTGAGGGGAAAGCTGTAACGCGGTGAGATGTATTAACAGAACACACGGCAGTCTCTCTGAAAGCTTCTTTCCAGTATTTAACGGAAGATATTTCGTTTTTCACCGTAGCCATCTATGGGTTTCCAAATATCACTTTGCAAATTTCACAAGAACAGTCTTATTGAACGGCTTCTTGAGGGGAAAGCTGAAACTCTGTGAGATGAACTAACAGAACACAAAGCAGTTTCTCAGAGTGCTTCTTTTCGGTTTTTAGCGGAAGATATTTCCTTTTTCACCTTAGCCCTCTATGGGCTTCCAAATATCACTTTGCAAATTCCACAAGAACAGTCTTAACGAAGGGCTTCTGGAGGGGAAAGTTGTAACTCTGTGAAATAAATTAACAGAACACAAAGCAATTTCTCAGAAAGCTTCTTTCCAGTTTTTAACTGAAGATATTTCCTTTTTCTCCATAGACCTCTAGGGGTTCCAAATATCACTTTGAAAATTCCACAAGAATAGTCTTAGGGAAAGGCTTCTAGAGGGGAAAGCTGTAATTCTGTGAGACGAATTAACAGAACACAAAACAGTTTCTCAGAAACCTTCTTTCCAGTTTTTAACTGTAGAAATTTCCTTTTTCACCATAGCGCTCTATGGGCTTCCAAATATCACTTTGCAAATCGCACAAGAACAGTCTTCGCGAAAGGCTTCTTGATGGGAAAGCTGTAAATCTGTGAGATGAATTAACAGAACACAAAGACATATCTCAGAGAGCTTCCTTTCAGTTTTTACTTTAGGTAATTTCCTTTTTCACTGTAGCCCTCTACGGGCTTCCAAATATCAGTTTGCAAATTCCATGAAGAGTCTTTGCGGAGGGCTTCTTGAGGGGAAATCTGTAACTCGGAGGATGTATTAACAGAACACACCCCAGTTCCCCTGAAAGCTTCTTTCCCGTTTTTAACGGAAGATATTTCCCTTTACACCATAGCCCTCTATGGGTTTGCAAATATCAACTTGCAAATTTCACAAGAATAGTTTTAGTGGGGCATCTTGAGGGCAAAACTGAAACGCTGTGAGATGAACTAACAGAACACAAAGCAGTTTCACAGAAAGATTCTTTTCGATTTTATCTTAGGATATTTCCATTTTCACCATAGCCCTCTAGGGGTTCCAAATATCACTTTGTAAATTACACAAGAACAGTCTTAGCAAAAGGCTTCTTTAGGGGAAAGGTGTAACTCGGTGAGGTGTAGTAACAAAACACACGACATTTTCTCAGAAATTTTCTTTCCAGTTTTTAATGGAAGATATTTTTTTTTATCACCATAGCCACCTACCGGATTCCAAATATCACTTTGCAAATTCCACAAGAACAGTCTTAGCGAAAGGCTTCCGCAGGGGAAAGTTATAACTCTGTGAGATGAACTAACAGAACACAAAGCAGTTTCTCAGAAAGCTTCTCTTCGGTTTTTATCTTATGATATTTCCATTTTCACCATAGCCCTCTACGGGCTTCCAAATATCACTTTGCAAATTCCACAAGAACAGTGTTATCGAAAGTCTTCTGTAGAGGAAAGCTGTATCTCTGTGAGATATGTTAACAGAACACACGGCAGGTTCTCAGGAAGCTTCTTTCAAGTTTTTAACGGAAGATATTTCCTTTTTCACCTTTGCCCTCTATGGGGTTCAAAATATAAATATGCAAATTTCAAAAGAATAGTTTTAGTGAACGGCTTCTTGAGGGAAAGCTGAAACTCTGTGAGATTAACTTACAGAACACAAAGCAGTTTCTCAGAAAGATTGTTTTCGGTTTTTAACGGAAGATATTTCCTTTTTCACCATAGCCCTCTATGGGCTTCCAAATATCAATTTGCAAATTCCACCAGGAGAGTCTTAGCGAAAGGCTTCTTGAGGTAACTTTGTAACTCTGTGAGATGAATTAACAAAACAAAAAGCAGTTTCTCAGAAATCTTCTTTCCAGTTTTTAACGGAAGATATTTCCTTTTTCACCATAGCCTTCTATGGGCTTCCAAATATTACCTTGCAAATTACACAAGAACAGTCTTAGCGAAAGTCTTCTTGATGGGAAAGGTGTAACTCTGTGAGATGAATTAATAGAACACAAAACAGTTTCTCAGAAAGCTTCTTTCCAGTTTTTAACCGATGATATTTCCTTTTTCACTATAGCCCTCTATGGGCTTCGAAATATGACTTTGAATATCCCACAAGAACATTCTTAGCGAAGGTTTCTTGTGGGGAAAGCTGTAACTCGGTCAGAAGTAAAATTAACAGAACACACGGCAGTTTCTCAGAAAGGTTCTTTTCGGTTTTTAACTGAAGATATTTCCTTTTTCATCATAGCCCTCTATGAGCTTCCAAATATCACTTTGCAAATTCTACAGGAACAGTCTTAGCAAAAGGCTTCAGGAAAGAAAAGCTGTAACTCTGTGAGATTAATTAACAGAACACAAAGCAGTTTCTATGAAAGCTTCTTTTCAGTTTTTATCTTAGGATATTTCCTTTTTCACCATAGCCCTGAAAGGGCTTTGAAATATCTCTTTGCAAATTCCAAAACAACAGTCTTAGCGAAAGGTTTCTGGAGGGGAAAGCTGTAACTCTCTGAAATGAATTAACAGAACACTAAGCAGTTTCTCAGAAAGATTCTTTCCAGTTTTTAACGGAAGATATTTCATTTTTCACCATAGCCCTTTATGGGCTTCCAAATATCACTTTGGAAATGCCACAAGAACAGTCTTCGCAAAAGACTTTTTGAGGTGAAAGCTGTAAATCTGTGAGATTAATTAACAGAACACAAAGCAGTTTCTCAGAAAACTTCTTTCCAGTGTTTAATGGAAGATATTTCCTTTTTAACCATAGCCCTGTATGGGCTTCCAAATATCACCTTGCAAATTCCACAATTACAGCCTTAGCGAAAGTCTTCTTGAGGGGAAATCTGTAACTCTGTGAGTTGAATTGACAGAACACAATGCAGTTTTTCAGAAAGCTTCTTTTCTTTTTTTAGGTTAGGATATTTCCATTTTCACCATTGCTCTCTGGGGCCTTCCAAATATCACTTTGCAAATTTCACAAGAACGGTCTTAGTGAACGGCTTCTGGAGGGGAAAGCTGTAACTCTGTGAGATGAATTAACAGAACACAAAGCTGTTTCTCAGCAATCTTCTTTCCAGTTTTTAATGGAGGATATTTCCTTCATCACCATAGCCCTCTAAGGGATTCCAAATATCACTTTGCAAATTCCACAAGAACAGTGTAAACGAAAGACTTCTGGAGGGGAAAACTGTAACTCTGGGAGATGAATTAACAGAACACAAAGCAGTTTCTCAGATATCTTCTTTCCAGTTTTTAAAGAAAGATATTTCCTTTTTCCCCATAGCCCTCTATGGGCTTCCAAATATCACTTTGCAAATCCCACAAGAACAGTCTTAGCGAAAGGCTTCTTGAGGGGAAAGCTGCAACTCAGTGAGATGATTTAACAGAACACACGGCAGTTTCTCAAAAAGCTTCTTTCAAGTTTTTAACGGAAGATATTTCTTTTTCACAATAGCCCTCTATGAGTTTTCTAATATCACTTTGCAAATTTCACAAGAATAGTCTCAGTGAACTGCTTCTTGAAGGGAAAGCTGTAACACTGTGAGATGAACTAACAGAACACAAAGCAGTTTATCAGAAAGCTTCTTTACAGTTTTTAACGGAAAATATTTCCTTTTTCACCATAGCCCTCTATGAGATTCTAAATATCACTTTCCAAATTGCAGAAGAACAGTCTTAGTGAAAGGCCTCATGAGGGGAATTATGTAAAACTTTGAGATGAATTAACAGAACACAAAGCAGTTTCTCAGAAGGCCTCTTTCCAGTTTTTATCTTTGAATATTTCCTTTTTCAGCATAGCCCTCAATGGGCTTCCAAAAACAATTGGCAAATTCCACAAGAACAGTCTTAGTGAAAGGATTCAGGAGGGGAAAGCTGTAAATCTCTGAGATGAATTAACAGAATACAAAGCAGTTTCTCAGAAACGTTCTTTTCGTTTTTTAATCTTAGGATATCTCCATTTTAACCATAGCGCTATAGGGGTTCCAAATATCACTTTGCAAATTCCAGAAGAACAGTCTTAGCGAAAGGCTTCTTGAGGGTAAAGCTGTAACTCTGTAAGATGAATTAACAGAACACAAAGCAGTTTCTCAGAAACATTCTTTCCAGTATTTAATGCAACATATTTCCTTTTACACCATAGCCCTCTGCGGGCTTCCAAATATCACATTGCAAATCCCACAAGAACAGTCTTAGCGAAAGGCTTCTTGAGAAGAAAGCTGTAACTCGGTGGGATGTATTAACAGAACTCACGGCACTTTCTCAGAATGCTTCTTTCCAGTTTTTAACGGAAGATATTTTCATTTTCACCATAGCCTTCTATGGGCTTCCAAATATCACTTTGCAAATTCCACAAGAACAGTCTTATTGAACGACTTCCTGAGGGGAAATCTGTAACTCTGTGAGAAAAACTAACACAACACAAAGCAGTTTCTCAGACAGCTTCTTTTCGGTTTTTTTCTTAGGATATTTCCATTTTCACCATAGCCCTCTATGGGCTTCCAAATATCATTTTGCAAATTTCACAAGAACAGTCTTTGTGTACGACTTCTTGAAGGGAGAGCTGTAACTCTGTGAGATGAATTAACAGAACACAAAGCAGTTTCACACAAAGCTTCTTTTGAGTTTTTATCTTTGGATGTTTTCTTTTTCACCATTGTCCTCAAAGGGCCTCCAAATATCACTTTGCAAATTCCACAAGAAAAGTCTTAGTGAGCGGCTTCTTGAGGGGAAAGCTGTAACTCTGTGAGATGAATTAACAGAACACAAAGCAGTTTCTCAGAAAGCTTCTCTCCAGTTTATAACGGAGGATATTTCCTTTTATTCCATAGCCCTCTATGGGCTTCCAAATATCACTTTGCAAGTTTCACAAGAACAGTCTTAGCGAAAGGCTTCCTGAGGAGAAAGTTGTAACTCTGTGAGATGAATTAACAGAACACAAAGCAGTTTTTCAAAAAGCTTCTTTTCAGTTTTTAACGGATGATATTTCCTTTTTCAACATAACCCTCTATGGGCCTCTAAATATCACTTTCAAAATTCCACAAGAACAAACTTAGCGAAAGGCTTTTAGAGGGAAATGTTGTAACTATGTGAGATGAATTAACAGAACACAAAGCAGTTTCTCAGAAAGCTTCTTTTCAGTTATTATCTTAAGATATTTCCTTTTTCACCATAGACCTCTATTGGCTTCCAAATCTTACTTTGCGAATTCCACAAGAACAGTCTTAGCGAAAGAATTATTGAGGGGAAAGCTGTAACTCGGTGAGGTGAATTAACAGAACAAAAAGCAGTTTCTCAGAAAGCTTCTTTTCAGTTTTTATCTTAGAATATTTCTTTTTTCACCATAGCCCTCTATGGGCTTCCAAATATCACTTTGAAAATGTCACAAGAGCAGTCTTAGGGAATGGCTTCTTGAGGTGAATCCTGTAACACTGTGAGATGAATTAACAGATAACAAACAGTTTCTCAGAAAGCTTCTTTACATTTTTTAACGGAAGATTTTTCCTTTTTCACCATAGCCTTCTATGGGCTTCCAAATATCAATTTGTGAATTCCATAAGACGAGTTTTGACGAAAGGTTTCTGGAGGGAAAAGCTGTATCTCTGTGAGATGAATTAACAGAACACAAAACAGATTCTCAGAAACCAACTTTCCAGTTTTTATCTTAGGATATTCCCTTTTTCACAATAGCCCTGTAAGGGCTTCCAAATATCACTTTGCAAATTTCACAAGAACAGTCTTAGCAAAAGGCTTCTTGAGGGGAAAGCTGTAACACTCTGAGATGAAATAAAAGAACACAAAGCAGTTTCTCGGAAAGATTCTTTCCAGTATTTCACGGAAGACATTTCCTTTCTCACCATAGTCCTCTATGGGCTTCCAAATATCACTTTGAATATTCCACAAGAACAGTCTTAGCGGAAGTCTTCTTGAGGGGTAAGCTGTAACTCTGTGTGTTGAATTAACAGAACACAAAGCAGTTTCTCAGAAAGCTTCTTTCCAATTTTTCACGGAAGATATTTCCTTTTTCACCAAAGACCTCCACGGGCTTCCAAATAACACTTTGCAAATCCCACAAGAACAGCCTTAGCGAAAGGCTTCTTTTGGGAAAAGCTGTAACTCGGTCACATGTAAGAACAGAACACACGGCAGTTTCTCAGAAACTTTCTTTCCATTTTTTAAGGGAAGATATTTCCTTTTTCACCATAGCCCTCTATGATATTCCAAATATCACTTTGTAGATTTCACAAGAACACTCTTATTGAACGACTTCTTGAGGGGAAAGCTTTAATTCTGTGAGATGAACTAACAGAACACAAAGCAGATTATAAGAAAGCATACTTTTCAGTTTTTATCTTAGGATATTTCCTTTCTCACCATAGCCCTCTATGGGCTTCCAAATATCACTTTGCAAATTCCACAAGAACAGTCTTAGCGAAAGGCCTCTTAATGGAAAAGTTGTAACTCTGTGAGATGAATTAACAGAACACAAAGCAGTTTATCAGAAAGCTTCTTTTCGGTTTTTATCTTAGGATATTTCCTTTTTCACCGTAGTCCTCTATGGGCTTCCAAAGATCACTTTGCAAATTCCAAAAGAACAATCTTAGCGAAAGGCTTCTTGAGGGAAAGCTGTAACTCTCTGAAATGAATTAACAGAACACAAAGCAGTTTCTCAGAAATCTTCTTTCCAGTTTTTAACGGAAGATATTTCCTTTTTCACCACAGCATTCCATGGGCTTCCAAATATCACTTTGAAAATTTCACAAGAACAGTCTTAGCAAAAGGCTTCTGGAGGGAAAGCTGTAACTCTGTGAGATGAATTAACAGAACACAAAACAGTTTCTCAAAAATCTTCTTTCCAGTTTTAAACGGAAGATATTTCCTTTTTCACCATAGCCCTCTATGGGCTTCCAAATATCACTTTGCAAATTCCACAAGAACAGTTGTAGTGAAAGTCTCCTTGATGGGAAAGTTGTAACTCTGTGAGATGAATTAACAGAACACAAACCGTTTCTCAGAAAGCTTCTTTCCACTTTTCAACTGAGGATATTTCCTTTTTCACCAGAGCCCTCTATGGGCTTCCAAATATCACCTTGCAAATTCCACAAGAACAGTCTTAGCGATTCGCTTCTAGAGGGAAAAGCTGTAACTCTGTGAGATGAATTAACAGAACACAAAGCAGTTTCTCAGAAAGATTCTTTCCAGTTTTTAACTGAAGACATTTCCTTTTTCACCATAGCCGTCTATTGGCTTCAAAATATCACTTTGCCAATTTCACAAGAACAGTCATAGCGATAGGTTTCTTGAGGGGAAAGCTATAACTCGGTGAGATGTATTAACAGCTTTAATTCTGTGAGAAGAACTAGCAGAACACAAAGCAGATTATAAGAAAGCATCCTTTTCAGTTTTTATCTTAGGATATTTCCTTTCTCACCATAGCCCTCTATGGGCTTCCAAATATCACTTTGCAAATTCCACAAGAAAAGTCTTAGCGAAAGGCCTCTTAACGGAAAAGTTGTAACTCTGTGAGATGAATTAACAGAACACAAAGCAGTTTATCAGAAAGCTTCTTTTCGGTTTTTATCTTAGGATATTTCCTTTTTCACCGTAGTCCTCTATGGGCTTCCAAAGATCACTTTGCAAATTCCAAAAGAACAATCTTAGCGAAAGGCTTCTTGAGGGAAAGCTGTAACTCTCTGAAATGAATTAACAGAACACAAAGCAGTTTCTCAGAAATCTTCTTTCCAGTTTTTAACGGAAGATATTTCCTTTTTCACCACAGCATTCCATGGGCTTCCAAATATCACTTTGCAAATTTCACAAGAACAGTCTTAGTGAACGGCTTCTGGAGGGAAAGCTGTAACTCTGTGACATGAACTAACAGAACACAAGGCAGTTTCTCAGAAAGCTCTTTTCGATTTTTATCTTAGGATATTTCCATTTTCACCATAGCCATCTATGGGCTTCCAAATATCACCTTGCAAATACCACAAAAACAGACTTAGCGACAGGCCTCTTGAGGGGAAAGCTGTAACTCTGTGAATTGAATTAACAGAAAATAAAGAAGTTTCTCAGAAAACTTCTTTTCAGTTTTTATCTTAGGGTATTTCCTTTTTCACCATAGCCCACAATGGGCTTCGAAATATCACTTTGCAAATTCCACAAGAACAGTCTTAGCGAAAGACTTCTGGAGGGGAAAGCTGTAACCCTGTGAGATGAATTAACAGAACACAAAGCAGTTTCTCAGAAGTCTTCTTTCCAGTTTGTAATGGAAGATATTACCTTTTTCACCGTAGCTCTCTTTGGGCTTCCAAATATCACTTTGCAAATTCCACAAGAACAGTCTTAGCGAAGGGCTTCTGGAGGGGAAAGCTGTAACTCTGTGAGACGACTTAACAGGACACAAAGCAGTTTCTCAGAAAGCTTCTTTCCAGTTTTTAACGGAAGACATTTCCTTTTTCACCATTGCCCTGTCTGGGCTTATAAATATCACTTTGCAACTTACCCAAGAACAGTCTTCGCGAAAGGCTTCTTGAGAGTAAAGCTGTAACACTGTGAATTGAATTAACAGAACCCAATGCAGTTTCTGAGAAAACTTCTTTCCAGTTTTTAATGGAAGATATTTCCTTTTTCACAATAGCGCTCTATGGGCTTATAAATATCACTTTGCAAATTCCACAAGAACAGTCTTATCGAAAGGCTTCTTGAGTGGAAAACTGTATCTCTGTGAGATGAATTAACAGAACACAACGCAGTTTCTCAGAAAGCTTCTTTCCAGTTTTTAACTGAAGGTATTTCCCCTTTCACCATAGCCCTCTATGGGCTTCCCAATATCACTGCAAATTGCTCAAGAACAGTCTTAGTGAAAAGCTTCTTGAGGGCAAACCTGTAACTCTCTGAGATGAATTAACAGAACACAACGCAGTTTCTCCGAAAGCTTCTTTCCACGAACGGTTTCCTGAGGGGAATGCTGTAACTCTGTGAGATGAATTAACAGAACATGAAGCAGTTTCTCAGAAAACTTCTGTCCACTTTTTAACGGATGATATTTCCTTTTTAACCATATCCCTCTATGGCCTTCCAAATAACACTTTGTAAATTCCACAAGAACATTCTTAGCGAAAGGCTTCTTGAGAGAAAAAATGTAACTCTGTGAGATGAATTAACAGAACACAACGCAGTTCCTCAGAAAGCTTCTTTTCAGTTTTTTACGGAAGATATTTCCTTTTTCACCATAGCCCTCTATAGGCTTCCAAAGATCACTTTGCAAATTCCCCCAGAACAGTCTTAGCAAAAGGCTTCCTGAAGGGAAACCTGTAACTCTGTGAAATGAATTAACAGAACACAAAGCAGTTTCTCTGAAAGCTTCTTTCCAGTTTTTAATGGAAGATATTTCGTTTTTCACCTTTGCCCTCTATGGGCTTCGAAATATCACTTTGCAAATTCCGCAAGAACAGTCTTAGCGAAAGGCTTCCTGACGGGAAAGCTGTAACACTGTGAGATGAATTAACAGAACACAGAGCAGGTTCTCACCAAGCTTCTTTCCTGTTTTTAACTGAGGATATTTCCTTTTTCACCATAGCTCTCTATGGCCTTCCAAATACTACTTTGCAAATTCCACTAGAACAGTCTTATCAAACGGCTTCTCCAGGGGAAAGGTATAACTCTGTTAGATGAATTAACAGAACACAAAGCAGTTTCTCAGAATGCTTCTTTCCAGTTTTCAACGGAAGATATTTCCTTTTTCAGCATAGCCCTCTATGGGCTTCCAAATATCACTTTGCAAATTCCACAAGAACAGTCTTAGCGAAAGGCTTCCTGAGGGGAAAGCTGTAACACTGTGAGATGAATTAACAGAACACAAAGAAGTTTCTCACAAAGCTTCTTCCCATTTTTTAACAGAGAATATTTCCTTTTTCACCATAGCTCCCTATGGCCTTCAAAATATCACTTTACAAATTCCACAAGAACAGTTGTAGAGTAAGGCTTCTTGAGGGGAAGAACAAAAAGCAGTTTCTCAGAAAGCTTCTTTCCAGTTTTTAACTAAAGATATTTCGTTTCTCACCATAGCCCTCTATGGGCTTCCAAATACCAAAATACTTTGCGAATTCCACAAGAACAGTCTTATCGAACGGTTTCCTGAGGGGAAAGCTCTAATTCTGTGAGATGAATTACTGAACACAACGCAGTTTCTCAGAAAGCTTCTTTCACGAACGGTTTCCTGAGGGGAATGCTGTAACTTTGTGAGATGAATTATCAGAACATAACGCAGTTTCTCAGAAAGCTTCTTTACAGATTTTAACTGAAGAGATTTCCTTTTTCATCACATCCCTCTATGGGCTTCCAAATATCACTTTGCAAATTCCACAAGAACAGTCTTAGCGAAAGGCGTCTTGAGGGAAAGCTGCAACTCTGTGAGATGAATTAACAGAACACAAAGCAGTTTCTCAGAAAGCTTTTTTCCAGTTTTTAACGGAATATATTTCCTTTTTCACCATAGATCTCTAAGGGCTGCCAAATATCACTTTGCAAATTCCACAAGAACAGTCTTAGAGAAAAGCTTCCTGAGGGGAAAGCTGTAACACTGTGAGCTGAATTAGCAGAACAAAACGCAGTTTCTCCAAAAGGTTCTTTCCATTTTTTAACTGAAGAGATTTCCTTTTTCACCGTAGCTCTCTATGTGCTTCCAAATATCACTTTTCAATTTCCACAAGAACAGTCTTAGCGAAAGGTTTCTTGAGGGGAAAGCTGTAACACTCTGAGATGAATTAACAGAACACAAAGCAGTTTCTCAGAAAGCTTCTTTCCAGTTTTAAAAGGAAGATATTTCCTTTTTCACCAGAGTCCTCTATGGGCTTCCAAATATCACTTTGCAAATTCCACAAGTACAGTCTTAGGGATAGACTTCTTTAGGGGAAAGCTGTAACCCTGTGAGATGAATTAACAAAACACAAAGCAGTTTCTCAGAATGCTTCTTTCCAGTTTTTAACGGAAGATATTTCCCTTTTCATCATAGCACTCTATGGGCTTCCAAATATCATTTTGCGAATTCCACAAGGACAGTCTTAGCGAAAGGCTTCTTGAGGGAAAAGCTGTAACTCTGTGAGGTGAATTAACAGAAGACAACGCAGTTCCTCAGAAAGCTTCTTTGCAGTTTTTAACGAAATATATTTCCTTTTTCACCATAGCCCTCTATGGACTTCCAAATATCACTTTGCAAATTACACAAGAACAGTCCTTTCGAAAGCCTTCTTGAGGGCAAAGCTGTAACTTGGTGAGATGAATTAACAGACCACAACGCAGTGTCTCAGAAAGATTCTTTCCAGGTTTAAATGAAGATATTTCCTTTTTCACCATAGCTCTCTATGGGCTTCCAAATGTCACTTTGCAAATGCCACAAGAACAGTCTTAGCGAAAGGTTTCTTGAGCAGAAAGCTGTAACACTGTGAGATGGATTAACAGAACACAAAGCAGATTCTCAGAAAGCTTCTTTCCAGTTTTAAAAGGAAGATACTTCCTTTTTCACCAGAGCCCTCTATGGCCTTGCAAATATCACTTTGAAATTCCACAAGCACAGTCTTAGCATAAGGCTTCTTGAGGTGAAAGCTGTAACTCTGTTAGATGAATTATCAGAACACAACGCAGTTTCTCCGAAAGCTTCTTTCCAGTTTTGAACTGAACATATTTGCTTTTTCACCGTAGCTCACAATGGTCTTCCAAATATCACTTTGCAAATTTCACAAGAACAGTCTTAGCGAAAGGCTTCTTGAGAGGAAAGCTGTAACTCTGTGAGATGAATTAACAGAACACAACGCAGTTTCTCAGAAAGCTTCTTTCCAGTTTTTAACTGAAGATATTTCCTTATTCACCATAGCCCTCTATGGGCTTCCCAATATCACTGCAAATTGCACAAGAACAGTCTTAGAGAAAGGCTTCTTGAGGGGAAAGCTGTAACTGTGTGAGATGAATTAACAGAACACAACGCAGTTTCTCAGAAAGTTTCTTTCCAGTTTTTAACTGAAGATATTTCCTTTTTCCCCATAGCCCTCTGTAGGCTTCCTAATATTACTTTGCAAATTCCACAAGAACAGTCAAAACCGTTCCAAACCTGTTTGAGCTGGTCTGGCCTTGTTTGAGCCGGTCAAACCCGGTTTGTGGACCGGTTTTAGCCGGTCTGGCCTGGTCTGGTCCGGTTTGCTCCGGCTTCATCTGTTCTGGGACGGTCTGGTGCAGTTT